>NC_092386.1:1922142-2562857 GCF_030028105.1 Mobula birostris
TTCTCCCAGAGGGAAGAGGGATGAAAAGTGTGTTGGCTGGGTGGGTTGTGTCCTTGATTATCCTGGCAGCACTGCTCCGACAGCGTGCGGTGTAAAGTGAGTCCACGGATGGAAGTTTGGTTTGTGTGATGTGCTGCGCCGTGTTCATGATCTTCTGCAACTTCTTCCGGTCTTGGACAGGACAACTTCCATACCAGGTTGTGATGCACCCGAGAAGAATGCTTTCTACGGTGCATCTATAAAAATTAGTGAGGGTTTTTGGGGACAGGCCATATTTCTTTAGTTTTCTCAGGAAGTACAGGCACTGGTGGGCCTTCTGGACAGTGGACTCTGCTTGGTTAGTCCAAGTCAGGTCATTTGTGATATTGACCCTGAAGAACTTAAAGCTTTTGACCTGTTCCACTTGCGCACCACCGATGTAAATGGGGTTGTGTGGTCCGCTACTCCTTCTGAGGTCAACAACCAATTCCTTCGTCTTGCTGATGTTGAGGGATAGGTTATTGTCTTCGCACCATGCCACCAGGTTCTTAATTTCCTCTCTGTACTCAAACTCAAACTGTTCTCAAAGGTCCACAAAAACGGGAGTGCCCCAAAGAATTAATGTCAGTTAAATGTTAGAACTCCAAAGCCCCCGCAACTCCCTCCTCCCAAGCATAAGCAGCAACAAAGCAATGACTGCCCCCCCCACACCAGCTAAAAAGCAACGGCACCCCCCCACCGAGAACTCAAGCGTGTAGCAAAGCATCAGTAAACATACAAACTTGCAATACCCCAAAGACTACTCGTTAACCTGGTAATTTGGCATACCACAAGCTCGCTCGCTCTCTCCCTAATAAGGGAGAAAGAGGTGACTCTTTTTCACATAGAAACATAGAAAATAGGTGCAGGAGTAGGCCATTCGGCCCTTCGAGCCTGCACCGCCATTTATCATGATCATGGCTGATCATCCAACTCAGAACCCTGCACCAGCCTTCCCTCCATACCCCCTAATCCCCATAGCCACAAGGGCCATATCTAACTCCCTCTTAAATATAGCCAATGAACTGGCCTCAACTGTTTCCTGTGGCAGAGAATTCCACAGATTCACCACTCTCTGTGTGAAGAAGTTTTTCCTAATCTCAGTCCTAAAAGGCTTCCCCCTTATCCTCAAACTGTGACCCCTCATTCTGGACTTCCCCTACATTGGGAACAATCTTCCTGCATCTAGCCTGTCCAATCCCTTTAGGATTTTATACGTTTCAATCAGATCCCCCCTCAATCTTCTAAATTCCAACGAGTACAAGCCTAGTTCATCCAGTCTTTCTTCATATGAAAGTCCTGCCATCCCAGGAATCAATCTGGTGAACCTTCTCTGTACTCCCTCTATGGCAAGGATGTCTTTCCTCAGATTAGGGGACCAAAACTGCACACAATACTCCAGGTGTGGTCTCAAGGCCTTGTACAACTGCAGTAGTACCTCCCTGCTCCTGTACTCGAATTCTCTTGCTATAAATGCCAGCATACCATTCGCCTTTTTCACCGCCTGCTGTACCTGCATGCCCACTTTCAATGACTGGTGTATAATGACACCCAGGTCTCGTTGCACCTCCCCTTTTCCTAATCGGCCACCATTCAGATAATAATCTGTTTTCCTATTTTTGCCACCAAAGTGGGTAACTTCACATTTATCCACATTAAATTGCATCTGCCATGAATTTGCCCACTCACCCAACCTACCCAAGTCACCCTGCATCCTCTTAGCATCCTCCTCACAGCTAACACTGCCGCCCGGCTTCGTGTCATCTGCAAACTTGGAGATGCTGCAGTGAGAGGGGAGACATAAAGCAACTTGCTGATTTATGATGTTAAAAGTCTGTTGCGTTGCTTCTTCTGAGCTCTGTGCCCAAAGAACTCGGGTCTCTGGGCACATAGACAGCAGCCAGCTTGCTGTTTTCAATCTTCCGTCTCCCACGACACACCAGCTTTCTGAGGCGGCACCAACCTCGAGTCTGCCCGCCCCCAGAGCCACGAAATCCCGGAACCCTGAAGATGCACTAGTCTTCTAGGCTGTGTCCTTGGCATATCGAATAGCGGCCAGTCCTGAAACCCTGAGAACGGGTCCCATTCCTGCAAAGAACCGAAGCCAGCATGTAACTCCAGATCAGGGTCTTCAAAAGAACCTCGAAAAGGAAAAATAGAGATATTGAAGATGGAAATAGAGCTGTTTCCGAAGATGCAAACAAAGGAGTCGCCGTTAGGAAATTTAAATATTTAATTTCACTGGAGGCATTAAAAGATGTATTTCAATGGATTGAAAGTGGTCTTCGTTTAATATCTTAAGATCTCCAAGTTCACTTTCATACCTCTCAGACACAAACCTATTATGCTGACTTGATTCCTTATGATTGTTATAGCGGTGGGGGGGGGGGGGGGGAGAAGGGGATTAGCCAGTGGCGATAAGCTCCCACTACCTGTTAAAAGCTCCAAATGGCGTTAGAGATTCTGACAACCAAGTTCGGCTCCTGGCCTTCAGGTCTATTGTCTCACCATTATAGATTGTGACCGCAGTCTGCGTCCTGTCTCGGCCGTTGTGCATTGTGTGTGTCTGCGGTCTGCATCCTGTCTCGGCCGGTGTGCGTTGTGTGTGACCGCGGTCTGCGTCCTGTCTCGGCCGGTGTGCGTTGTGTGTGACCGCGGTCTGCGTCCTGTCTCGGCCGGTGTGCGTTGTGTGTGTCCGCGGTCTGCATCCTGTCTCGGCCGGTGTGCGTTGTGTGTGACCGCGGTCTGCATCCTGTCTCGGCCGTTGTGCATTGTGTGTGTCTGTGGCGGTCTGCATCCTGTCTCGGCCGGTGTGCGTTGTGTGTGACCGCGGTCTGCATCCTGTCTCGGCCGGTGTGCGTTGTGTGTGACCGCGGTCTGCGTCCTGTCTCGGCCGGTGTGCGTTGTGTGTGACCGCGGTCTGCGTCCTGTCTCGGCCGTTGTGCGTTGTGTGTGACCGCGGTCTGCATCCTGTCTCGGCCGTTGTGCGTTGTGTGTGACCGCGGTCTGCGTCCTGTCTCGGCCGGTGTGCGTTGTGTGTGACCGCGGTCTGCGTCCTGTCTCGGCCGGTGTGCGTTGTGTGTGACCGCGGTCTGCGTCCTGTCTCGGCCGGTGTGCGTTGTGTGTGACCGCGGTCTGCGTCCTGTCTCGGCCGGTGTGCGTTGTGTGTGACCGCGGTCTGCGTCCTGTCTCGGCCGGTGTGCGTTGTGTGTGACCGCGGTCTGCATCCTGTCTCGGCCGGTGTGCGTTGTGCGTGACCGCGGTCTGCATCCTGTCTCGGCCGGTGTGCGTTGTGCGTGACCGCGGTCTGCATCCTGTCTCGGCCGGTGTGCGTTGTGCGTGACCGCGGTCTGCATCCTGTCTCGGCCGGTGTGCGTTGTGCGTGACCGCGGTCTGCATCCTGTCTCGGCCGGTGTGCGTTGTGTGTGACCGCAGTCTGCGTCCTGTCTCGGCCGGTGTGCATTGTATGTGACCGCGGTCTGCGTCCTGTCTCGGCCGTTGTGCGTTGTGTGTGACCGCGGTCTGCGTCCTGTCTCGGCCGGTGTGCGTTGTATGTGACCGCGGTCTGCGTCCTGTCTCGGCCAGTGTGCTTTGTGTGTGTCCGCAGTCTGCGTCCTGTCTCGGCCAGTATTACGTCACGTGCGACCATAATAATGTCATATGTTTATTTGATAAATTTTATGTTTATGAAGCATAGAAAGATCAAATGTTTGGTCAAGGTAATCTGTTCTAAGTGAATTTATTGTGCTTGCAGGTTTTACTTCAGAATGCAGAACTGAAAGGCGATGCCAGAGTCGAAGAACTGTACCAGAAGCTTAACAAGTCATCATAAGCACTGAATTGGAACGAGGATCTGACCATGAATGTGTGAACAGTAAACTGTAACACGGGGGCTGTGGCTTTTGGCTGCTAACATTACTTGGATGTCTGACTTTCTAACCGTAGTACCTATGGCTGGCTGGCTTTTTCGGAAGCAATACCCCTGCCCTTGCTCAGTGCACCTTGGATATATATGTAAAAAAATCATGTATCATTATCTGGATCAATACTTTCTCTTCTATGCAATCATTGTATTGTCCCGTGTTTTACATTTGAATATTTTTCATGGTCAAGGAATATGCCAATTTTTTTTTATTTGAAGATTAATACTTTCATTATATCTTGACAATGAAGGTGTAAGGTTGCAGTGTGATTACAGTGAAACAATCATGTTTGGCCATTTGCTGCACAGTTCATTACAGCACAGCAAGCTATGCATTCATTACTTCCTGCTGAAAGTTACAATTAAAACTTTTATTTAACTTCATGCTTATGATCATTAAATTCACCATTCTGATGTTCTCAATTATTTTTAACAAATATTGCTTCATCTTTTGCACCAAATATATTCAAACATCTGATTTGTTACTGGATTATTGAAGTGAAGTTTTAATGCTGTGTCTGCACAGAAACTGTTTTAAAAATGCAAAATGGAGCTGGCACTGAAAATTTGGAATTAAAACTAATCATGTAGCATCTGTGTAAAGAGAACTTGTTAATGGTTGATAAGATTCTATATCCAGAATTTCTGCTCACGGTACACACATCTGTGCTGCTGGTGGCTGCAATGGATGCAGAGAGCCGATAGGTTTGGCCCTGTGCATCTTTAAATTCAGTTAATGGCTGAAATTCTGGTAGATAAGATGCTCTGTCCAGAATCACTGCCCTCAGTAGTCCACAAATCTGTGCAGTTGGCTGGCTACGATGGATGCCCTCCGAGGAATTGGATATCAGAGAGTGTTGTGCAGAAGCCTCACCTTCAAAATTCCCAGAGAACCTTACAAAGCTGGGCTGCTTTGCTAATTGAAATATGTATTTTTTTAAAAATCTCTAATATTTAGAGATGTGTAAAAGCTGTTCAAATTAAAGATATTGAAACATTGAAAAAAAAGAAAACAAATACAAGTAATTTCAGAAACTAAATCAAAGCAAATATTTTTTTTCACCTAGAGCTATTTGGTCTCAGGTTCTGCACTGTTTGACTTTGTGAAGGAACAAGAATAGATGCAACACCATCTGTCATTTTGGCAAGTCATGCACACATGGAAAACTTGCAGCCAATCTCTCCTTCCACTGAGCACGAGCTGTTGCAGTTAGAACTGCCAGCATTGCATTAATACTTGCAGTGGAAAGCTATGGAGGAATCATGACTGTCAACAGATGTCAGAGTGGATGGGTAATCACATCATAAACAAGAGAAAATCTGCAGATGCCGGAAATCCAAGCAACACAGGAACTCAGCAGGCTCCTCATCTGTTTTTCTCCAGTCCTGCTGAAGTGTCTCAGCCCAAAACATTGACTGTACTCTTTTCCATAGATGCCTGACCTATTGAGTTCCTCCAGCATTTTGTGTGGGGAATCATATCAGTCAGCTTGCAATAGAAATGACAAATAATGACTTTATTGAGCTTTTTAAACTTTGTCTTTGTAAAATATGAATCAACAAAGGATATCAGGGTGGGTGATGGGGGAATGTTGTAACAGTCTAAAACAATTGGAATACAATCAAAATCCTACCTTCCCAGCAAGTTGAAATCTATAGCTTTCCAATACTGGCCTGAGCAAAACAGCACGTAAAGATAAAGGGCAGGAATGCACAAAACAGCAGGAACACAATGTTATGATCAAGAAAAGTTTGGATGGGTCCATGGTTGGGAGAGGTACGGAGGGCTATGGTCAGTGGGACTAGGCAGATTAATGGTTCGCCACAAACTAGATGGGCCAAAGGGCTATAGTATTTTATGATTCTTTGTGAAGATGGTGTGGACATTTAACAACATGTAATTTTCTTAAAATAATCAAAGGCAAATGAGTGTTAATGATCTATTTTAGGATGCACATCTTTGTTAGGTACAGTATTGACAAAATAAATGACAACAGAGCCTAGGAAAATATCTGCACTTTATTCTGAAGTATAATGTTACACATTTGTTTTTATGACAAAATGAATCAGGTGCTATCATCAAGATGTACTCAGCTGTCAGTGACATTAAAATTAATAAAATAATTTAAGTATGCCATACAGTTGATTCCTACAGTAGTTGATCGCTAAATCAAAATACAAATGCACTTGCAATATAACTACATTTGGCTGCCTTAATTTTAGTAGTTTTTATAAATACTGTATAAATCTCTGGTTAACTATATACAATGGATGTTTTGATGGACAGTTCTAGTTTGTACACGAGGTCATGAAACAAGCACGGTGTCAAAGATATAAAATTTAAGCAGTGCTGGAAATGCTTGACAGTCAACCAGCAGATGTGAAGAGTGAAAAGGCTGTTGTTTCTGGTTAATCGTCAGGAGGATAATGTTTTTTGTTTTTTCAAAAAAGAGAAAAGAGGCGAGAAGGAAGATGGCGAGGGAAGTTCTGTGACACAGTGAGGGAGGAGAGGAAATATAAAGTGCGCTTGATAAAACAGAAAACAGAGGGTAAAAAATGGATCTGAAAGAGGTGATCATTAAAATAGCAGTATCATTTTAAATTGTTGAATCTGGAAGTCTGTACTGTGGACTAAAGAAGAGGTGCTGACTTTCAAATTTCCATTGACCATTCCTGGAGTAGTACAGGATTCAATATTGGGATGGGACAGGGAATTGAAACCCAGAAGCTTGAATATAGGTAGTCTTCAAATTCATAAATTTTCTCTTCAATTTAGATGGGGCTATGTATGAGCAGTCAATACAGTACATTAGATTGAAATAAATAAAGTCACTTTCACCTGAACATGGGGAGATATGATAGTTGGAAGGAGCGAGTGAAAGAGCAGACGTTTCAGAGGGTCGGGTGTTTATGGTGATTAAAGTGAAAATGTATTAAGGTTTAAGTTCCTTGGCATCCACATCACAACCTCAGGTGGTCTGTACACACCAGCTGTGTGGTGAAAAAGGCACAATAGCGCCTCTTTCACCTCAAACGGTTGAGGAAGTTTGGTATGGGCCCCCAAATCTGAAGGGCTTTCTACAGGGGCACAAATGAGAGCATCCTGAGTGGCTGCATCACTGCCTGGTATGGGAACTGTACCTCCCTTAATCGCAGGATTCTGCAGGGTGTGGTGCGGACAGCCCAGTGCATCTGTAGTTGTGAACTTCCCATGATTCAGGACATTTACAAGGACAGGTGTGTAAAAAGGGCCCGTAGGTTCATTGCGGATCCGAGTCACCCCAACACAATCTATTCCAGCTGCTACCATCCGGGAAACGGTATCGCAACATAAAAGCCAGGACCAACAGTCTCTGGGACAGCTTCATCCACCAGCCCATCAGACTGATTAATTCACGCTGATTTGAGTGTATTTCTATGTTACATTGACTGTTCTATTTATTATAAATTACTATAATTGCGCATTTAGATGGAGACGTAACATTAAGATTTTTACTCGTATGTGGTGGATGTAAGAAATAAAGTCAATTAAATTCAATTCAATAGATTTTAGATTTAAATGGAGTATCAATGGAATTTTTCTGACGTTGTCCTGCATCATTTTGGGTACCATTAAGATTAAAAGATAAATTAGACAGAGTGTTTCACAATTCTTTCGTTATTATATGTTGACAGAGTTGCAGTGTCTTTAATTATACAGTTCATTACTGTTCACCAAAGCAACAGATAAGCTTTCAAAAGCAGGGTTACGTGTCATTAGAAATATCTTGAATTAGTTGGACAATGACAAACTGAGAATTTTCTGAGGCAAATTATCTTTCTTTTGTTGTCATGTGGGATGTAGCTTAATATTAGAGAAAACTAACAAACATGTAATTCCAAAAGAGATTTAGTTATTCATTTTAGAGCTACATAATCTATGTGGATTATTCACTGATGGAACAAGAAGAAATATAAAACCCAGACTATCTGGTGTGTAAGTAAAAAGCTTCAATTGTTTGCCGGTTACAGATATCAATCAGATCCTACAGAGTTTTATGGATAGCGTTTAAGATCAATTATCTGCCGTCGGATTTGTTTCAAGTCTTTCTGAACTTTTTCTTTGTCCAGTTTTATCTTCCTGTCACTGATTTTATTCAATGAATTGATTGATTCCTTAATGGATTGAAATCCTGTTAAAGAAAATTTGCATTTCAGAAATTAATATAATCTAAAATGCAATTGAATTATTCATAGACATAATTGCAAGTAATATAGACAATATCTGCATTCAACTTACAGAAGGTAATAAAATAATTAAGAAATACATTTTGTTCCCACTTAACATTGATTTGAAAGAAAACTATATTATGAACTTTTTACTTTTCTGAACATTAATTTCTAAGGTCATGCTGCAATTAAATTACGTCACCATTGTAGAAACAAAATATGATTAAAAAATTTGTTTTGTCACTGCTGTGAAATACCAGAGCAGAAGTTCATTTTCACTTCAGTCACTGAGGCACGGTCAAATCTTGTCATCTGGGGCTGGGATGCTCTGAAAGTCAAACCTGGATTTGCTTTGGAAATTAAGGATTTGCAACTAGATCTGGTGTTGGATAGGAACACTGCTATCTGAAATGGAGCTTTAGCACACGGGCAAATATCACTTTAAATTAGTTTGTGTCAGTTGAATGTTTCTCCTTGCTTTGTTTTCATTGATAGTTTGTACTTTGTAAAATTATTTCCTCCCAGCTTAAATGTATTAATTAATTAATTTAGTTAATTAGTTGTATAAAATGTGTGTTTTGTATTTGAAGGTTGACAAGGTACTTACAGTTGACATGTCAATTTTATAAGGACACTTGTGGAAGAGAGTGTCCCCACAAAATCGTCTTCCCCAACCAGAAGCCATGGATGAGCCATGAGGTCTGCAATCTGCTGAGTGCCAAATTCTCTCACTCAATGTTAGGAAAACCAAGGAGCTGATTATTGACAACAGGAGGAAGAAACCGGAGGTCCGTCAGCTTGTCCTCATTGGGAGATTAGAAGTGGGGAAGATCAGGAACTTTAAGTTCCGTGGTGTTATCACCCTGAGCCTAGTACTTAAGTGGCATTGTGAAGGTATGGCAGCGCCTCTACTTTCTTAGAAGTTTGCAAAGATTTTGCATGTCATCTAAAACTTTGAGAAACTTCTATAGGTGCATGGTGGAGAGTATGCTGACTGGTTGTGATGGTATGGAATCACCAATACTTTTGAATGAAAAAACCTAGAAAAAGTAATGGTCATCCTAGTCCATTACAGGTAAAGCCCTCCCACCACTGACCAAATCTACAAGGAACACTTTAGCAGGAAAGCAGCATCCATAATCAGGGACCCCCATCATCCAGGTCGTGCTCTCTTCTCACTGCTGCTATCAGGAAGAAGGTACTGCAGCCTCAGAACCCACACCAGCAGGTTCAGGAACAGTTATTACCCCTCAACCATCAGGCTCTTGAACCAAAGAGAATAACTTCATTCACCCCATCACTAAGCTGTTCCCACAACCTATGGACTCACTTTCAAGGACTTTACATCTCATGTTCTCAATATTATTTGCTACTTAGCTATTATAATTTTGCTTTCTTTTTGTATTTGCACAATTAATTGACTTGCACATTGGTTGCTTGTCCACAAACATGAGAAAATCTGCGGATGCTGGAATTCCAGAGCAACACACACAAAATGTTGGAGAAACCCAGCAGGCCAGGCAGCATCTATGGAAAAGAGTATATGGTCAATGTTTTGGGCCGAGACCCGAGATCCAGCATTTCCTGTGTGTTGTTTGACCAGCTGTGTGTAGTTTTTCACTGATTCTATTGCATTTCTTTATATTTACTATGAATGTCGCAAAAAAATGAATCTCAAGGTAGTATATGATGGCATTTAAGTACTTTGATAATAAATTTACTTTGAACTTTGAATGTAACTTTAATATGTTTTAGTAAAAGTTTGTTTTTATAACACTTGAATGACAATTACGCTGTATAAGTTCAGAGTAAACACTGGAGCAGGTTCTGGCTTCGTACTAAATGTCCTGTTGGGCATCCCCAGATTGCTTACATTTTCTTTTACATTTGAAAAGTTACAAGTGGTGTGAGTTGATAATGTCATATCAAGAGCATCATGGCATCTTATAGTTCAATTGTCAGTGGCACTATTGAATTACACACTATGTTAACTCTACATTGAAATCTTAACATCTTCATAGATATTCTCCTTAGAACTTTAGATTTTCAGAAATCACCAGAGTTCAAACTCCTTTCACTAATCTATTGTTCTGGCATCTGAACTGGCTTCAATTGGAATGATTCACCTAACCACTCACCTTCCCGATATCCGATGTCAACAGGAATAACCACTCACCTTCCCAATATCCGGTGTCAATGGGAATTACCACTCACCTTCCCGATATCTGGTTTCAGTGGGAATTACCACTTACCCTTCCCGATATCCGATGTCAACGGGAATAACCTGTCACCTTCCTGATATCCAATGTCACTGGGAATTACCACTCACCTTCCCGATATCCAGTTTCAGTGGGAATTACCACTCACCTTCTCGATATCCGTTGTCACTGGGAATTACCACTCACCTTCCCAATATCCGGTGTCAATGGGAATAACCACTCTCCTTCCCAATATCCGGTGTCAATGGGAATTACCACTCACCTTCCCAATATCTGGTTTCAGTGGGAATTACCACTTACCCTTCCCGATATCCGATGTCACCTTCCTGATATCCATTGTCACTGGGAATTACCACTCACCTTCCCGATATCCAGTTTCAGTGGGAATTACCACTCACCTTCCGGATATCTGGTGTCAATGGGAATTACCACTCACCTTCCCGATATCCAGTTTCACTGGGAATAACCACTCACCTTCCCGATAATCACTCTTTATGCTTTCTATTTCCAGCCAGATATTCTTCTCCACTTTGGCAAGTTTTTCATTAATCTTTGTGTCAGAGTATTTCTTCCTGTTGAGTTCAATATCCAAACTTTGCCTGTCTTCTAATTTTTCTAGTCTCACTGAGATGTGATTAAGTTTCTCGAGTATTTTCTTCTCTACAAATTCCTATAGAAACAAAAAAATAAGTTAACTCATTGTACTAAAGCAGTCTATTTCTCCATCTCTCCACAAATGATGTTTGAGTTCAATCTTGTACAAAATTGGTTAACCTCCAGGTTGAGTCGGTGGTGAAGAAGGCGAATGCAATGTTGGCATTCATTTCTAGAGGAATAGAGTATAGGAGCAGGGATGTGTTGTTGAGGCTCTATAAGGCGCTGGTAAGATCTCACTTGGAGTACTGTGGGCAGTTTTGGGTTCTTTATTTAAGAAAGGATGTGCTGACATTGGAGAGGGTTCAGAGAAGATTCACTAGAACGATTCCGGGAATGAGAGGGTTAACATATGAGAAACGTTTGTCCGCTCTTGGACTGTATTCCTTGGAGTTTAGAAGAATGAGGGGAGACCTCATAGAAACATTTCGAATGTTGAAAGGCATGGACAGTGGATGTGGCAAAATTGTTTCTCATGATGGGGGAGTCTAGTACCAGAGGGCATAAATTAAGGATTGAAGGGCACCCTTTCAGAACAAAGATGCGAAGAAATTTTTTTTGCCAGAGGGTGGTGAATCTATGGAATTTGTTGCCACGGGCAGCAGTGGAGGCCAAGTCATTGGGTGTATTTAAGGCAGAGATTGATAGGTATCTGAGTGGCCAGGGCATCAAAGGTTATGGTGAGAAGGCGGGGCAGTGGGACTAAATGGGAGAATGGATCAGCTCATGATAAAATGGCAGAGCAGATTTGATGGGCCGAATGGCTGACTTCTGCTCCTTTGTCTTATGGTCTAAAAACTGGCTTGTTTCTCCTTCTCTGCATTTTTTAATGAATCTTCTCTGAATGCTTCTGCCAGGGGATGTTAACCAAATATTGTACTATAAATATGTTAATAAAATATAATTCAAAATGGAAGTGAGTTTCTCATTGTATTGAGTTTCTGTGTAAAGTCTGTTTTCAAATCTCTCAATCTCCCTTTCATTTTCTCCTTTGACCATCAAAACCCACCGTGGTGTTTCTCCCTCTGTCACCGTGTTTGCTCACATCCCAAATCCACATGTCCGGGATGAAGGGTCTTTGCACAAAACATCGAAATATCGACTGTTCATTCCTCTGCTTGACCTGCTGAGTTCCTCCAGCATTTTGTGTGTGCTACTCTGGATTTCCATCATCTGTAGAATCTCTGCTGTTTACGTTTTCTCAACTCTGCCTTTTATGCCCCTGTCACCACAAAATTATTCATGAAGTCCAGCTAGTTAATCCTCGTCATGCTCCCAATTCAGAGGATTCCACTGGTTGTAGTCGACTATGGCTGTTGTGTCCGAGCTGTCTGTATGAAACGTAAGCCAGGGTAGTATGATATGGAGAACAAGCTGTTGCTGATGCAGCAAGCTCCCTCTCTCCATGCAGCTGATGAACCAAAAGGAATGGCAGAGACTGATACAGTTTGGCACCGGCTGCATAGGACTAAACTCAACATAAAACTTCCTCGGGGCTCCAGCTCCAGATTTTCCTTGGGTTTACTCCCAAAGCCTTCCCAAATCTCAATTCAAAAAGCCACGAATTAGCACAGGGTTGGCTAAATGGATTTGTCCGAATCTATTCTACCCTTCCCTATAACTGAGGCCCTCAAGTCCCTGCAACATCCTCTTTCAATCTTATCGACATCTTTCCTGTACGTAGGTGACCAGAAATGGACACAGTACTCCAAATTAGGCCTCACTAATGTCTGATACAACTTCTAATCTTTATTCAATCACTGATAAGCATGAACTTATGAAATAAGATGCTCATGTTTCTGCTAACCGCCTGTTTGCGCCACTCGGTACAGATAGCACTGTTGTGAAGAACACAGTACAGTCTCTTGGGCCCACGATGTTGTGCTGACCTTTTAAGCAGCCCCATAAATGACAGCCTCTGTGATTACAACTACAACATATTATTTGTTCTCAATGAATGTTTAATAGGTTTGAGCACACCATTTTCCTGCATCAGTTATCCTCTTACAAACTCTGTTAGAATGCCTGCATGTGTTTCCATTCCTATCAATGAAAATCCACCAGCAGATTTCCATTTCGGCAATAATGTCTGGAATTCCCTATCTTTATTAATTTTCCATCACTCCCTCCTTTTCGCTCCTCATAAGCTCCCTCTAAACCTCTGCTGAACCTCCGCTGCCCTGCAGTGAATTCTGCTCACTTACAGCTCCATTTAAATGACCCTCAGTTAATCTGTAAACTTCAGTACATTAAGTAAAAAAATCCTTTTGAGACGTTGCTTGAACTTATCACTATAAACTATTGGTGCAAATTCTTCTTCAGTAATAATGAACAGACTTTGTAGCTCTTGGATTAATTACATGAACCCAGGATTTTCCTCTGTTTTTGCACTACTTGTTTTTTGTACAGACATCAGTGGCCACTTCACTTGCTACACCTGTACACCTGTTCATTAATGCAAATATCCAATCAGCTAATCATCAGCAGCAGCTCAATGCATAAATACCTGCAGACATGGTCAAGAGGTTCAGTTGTTGTTCAGACCAAACATCAGAATGGGGAAGAAATGTGATCTAAGTGACTTTGACTGTGGAATGATTGTTGGTGGTTTGAATATCTCAAAAACTACTGATCTCCTGGGATTTTCACATGTTACATTCTCTAGAGAATGGTATGAAAAACAAAAGACATCCAATAAGAGCAATTCTGGGGGTGAAAATGCCTCATTAGTAGGAAAGGTGGGAGGAGAATGGCCTGATTAGTTCAAGCTGACAGGAAGACAGCAGTAACTCAAGCAACCACATGTTAGAGCATCTCTAAACACACAACACGTTGAATCTTGAAGTGGGCAGACTACAGCAGCAGAAAATCACACTGACTTCCACTCCTGTACCCAATAAAGTGGCCACTGAGTGTAGATTTCTTACTGTAATTTATAGTTTTTATTATTATGTATTGCATTTTACTGCTGCAGCAAAACAACAGAGTTCACAACACATATCAGTGATAAAATTTGATTCTAATTGCATTCTTCATTAGCATTCTGTACGATTCATTACTCTGGCTAGCTTTTTTCAGTGTGAAAATCAATTAAACAGCTTACTGTTTTCTCTTGTATCAAGTGTAATAAGCGGTTGGCACCTTGTCCCTGTTCATCCTTGGTTTTCTCCAATTTCTGCTCTGCCCACTCTTGCTGGTGTTGTACTCGTGCATGTAGTTCACTCAGGACAGAATTAATCCTGCAGAATACTGTTCAGTGATTTATACAATTCATGGAACATCCAAAAATATCTGTTACAGTACTCTCAATAAGTTAGTCACAGCCTCAAATGAATAGAAAGTAAAGCTGATTTGTTAAAGTAGATTTGTTATTTGCAGTGATTTTTGGGAAACAGTTTAATATCACCATTCTAATAATTCCTATACATTTGAGCATTATGTCATGTAAGGGGAGAATTCAAATCAGTGAGAAGCCCCAATTATATTTGGGAACAATGCAAGATAATTAACACAAAATCTGGATAAGAGATTTTTTTTCTAAGTAACTCCCTTTGATCTTCTAGAATGGAGAAGATTGTGAGGAGATTTGATAGAGGTATACAAAATTATGAAGGGTATAGATGGGGTAAATGCAAGCAGGCTTTTTCCACTGAGGTTAGGTGGGACTATAACCAGAGGTCATGGGTTAAGGGTGAAAGGTAAGAAGTTTAAGGGGAACATGAGGAGCAACTTCTTCACTCAGAGGGTCATGAGCTGCCAGCACAAGTGGTGCATGTGGGCTCAATTTCAATGTTTGAGAGAAGTTTGGATGGGTAGGTGGATGGTAGGGATATGGAGGACTACGGTCCCGGTGCAGGTTGATGCGAGTTGGCAGCTTAAATGATTCAGCATGGTTAGATGGGCCAAAGGGCCTGTTCTGTGCTGTAGTTTTCTACAAATCTATGACTCTAACGTAATGGTATGTAAATTTATTTTTGATTGTGCTAGAATTCTATATATAAAATCAGTTTAGTCAGGTTGCTTTTGGAATTGGAATTGGTTTATTAATACCATATGTACTGAAGTACGGTTAAAAGCTTGTCTTGCATCCAGTCCATTGTCTGATTGAGTAAGGTAAAACAATAACAAAGCAGAATACAGTGTAAAAGGCACAGAGAAAGAGTGCAGTGCTGGTAAACGATAAAGTGGAAGAGTATGACGAGCTACAGTCCACCTTATCATAGCAGACTGGTCTGTTCGTGAGTCTGGTAACTGGGATGGAGCTGTCCTCGACCTTAACCTTTCTGCTCCATCACTGTATTGTCAAGGTCAATGTTAATGGAACAGCTTGACACTGTCTTATTTCTTATTATACACCTTGACCATATTAAAACAAAAATCCACAGCAATAAAAAATTACAACTATTTCTCCATGTGAGAATAACTGTTTACTTGAGATCTAGGAGCTGAAGTTGATGTTGTTGTTCTGCTCTTGCTGTCCTGACTTTTGTATTTTGCTCGTGTTTTGAGTTGTCAATTTTCATCAGTAGTTGCATCACCTATGCAAAAATCAATGACAATTGGCAATTTCCAGCTTCTAGGAAAATCATTTTGCTGATCAGAATTACATTTTTCTTAAACTTTTGTCTGTCAGAGTTTCCTTACTTGGCACAATCTACATGTCCACAGAAACAATCCAGTTGTAATGATGCGGTGGGAAGTCGTGTCCATGACCTTCGTATTACCGTCAATGTGAAACTGAGCAAAGGCACAGCAAGCTGTGAGCCCTGCTTCTCTGCTTTTATCCCACATCTCAACGATGCTGGTACGTCTATTCACAAATGTAAATTGCCACTCTCCCTCCTCCTTCTTCTTCTTGCTTCTTCCCCCTTCTGTTCCAGTCCTGTGGAAGTGTCTCAGCCCAAAATGCCAACTATTTATTCCCCTCCACAGATGCTGCCTGACCTGTTGAGTTCCTCCAGCATTTTGTGTGTGTTGCTCTGGATTTCCAGCACCTGTAGAATCTCCTGTGTTTCTGACTGCGAAGTCTTTCTGAGGTATGCCTACCCTGAAGAAGTTTAAATCTTCTCTTCAAAGGGAATTCAGTGAGATCCTTTCTGTTGGTCTCCAGCTCTTCAACCATATCATATTCCTTCTTCTTCATCCCGTTACCTTTTCCACCTTTCACCTCCCAGCTTCTCACTTCATGCCCCTTCCCCATCCACACACCCTCCCCTTTGCCTGGCTTCTCCTATCACCTGCCACCGTGTATCCCTCCCCCCCCCACCCCCACTTTCTTATTCTGGCTTCTTCCCCCTTCCTTTCCAGTCCTGATGAAGGACCTCAGCCTGAAATATCAACTACTTATTCCCCTCCATGGATGCTGCCTGACCATTTCAGTTCCTTGGCATTTTGAGTGTCTTAGTATGTGAAAATGGACAGGCTACAGATATGTAAGCATGACAATGGTACAGACAAACATTCTCGATTTGTCACGCCAAATAGCTACCTTCTGCGTTGGAAACTAAAAAATAATATATAGAACAGTAAGCAATCTTATTTTCCTTGTTTGCTTTGGATGTAGTTGATAAAATGATTTAAATCAAAAGCTCGATTCAAATAATTTAACACAAATTATTTTCTACCAACCTTTGCTTCCAATTCTTTCATTTGCAATTCGAGAGAAGACTTGGCATCTCGAGTTTCTGTCTTTGCTTTCTGTATCTCAGTGTTATTTACATCAACATCAGCAGCAAGCTTGCAGATACTGGCATCACATCTTATAATGGAAAACAGTACTTTAAAATCGCAGCATTGCTTTAATAGACAGGACATCAGATTTCCTACACATCCAATTTTCCTTCTTGCTCTGCACTTGAGAGATGGTTTACTTCCTGTAAAAGGATAATATACTCCTAATCTTCAGGAGGTTATCTTTAAAATTATATTTTCTTTTGTTATATAGTTTTATTTGTAATGCAAGAACAATCATGAGATAAAGATCAGGAAGGCAAAGCCAATGAACAACTTGGAAGAGAGAAGTGCTCTTGGACAAAAATTCATTTAATCAAAGATAGCTTGAACCAGTCAACCATTCAGTACAGGATGCTAAAAACAAAATATTAAATTATTTCTTGCATAATTTTTTATTGCCTAACGGATAAGAGAAGTCTTGAAGTGACAGCAGCTGTTATCTCGAGAAGTATAGATCCAAATCTTACAAGTTCTCAAAAAAACCATGAAAGTTCAGGAAACATTCAGTCAGTTCTTAGTTGCACAAAAAGAAAAATTAAATAGCAAATGGGTGTCCCAAGTTAAAACTGAAATTTCAGATCCTCAAAATCATAACCTCATAGAATTCTAGGTTTTCTGAAAATCATAATTTCGGTATATTTTATTAATATTGTAGAATTTCTCTACTCTGATACACGCAGGCCAGGAAATATTGCAGCACAGTACAGGCCATTTGGCCCAAAATGTTGTGCTGGCTTCTTAACCTACTCCAAAATCAGTCTAATCTTTTCCTCCCACACAGCTCTCTATTTCCCTATGTGCCTATCTATGAGTCTCTTAAATGTCCCTAATGTATCTGCCTCTACCACCACTCTCTGTGTTTAAAAATACCATAAGATGTAGGAGCAGAATTAGGCCATTTGGTACATCAAGTCTGTTCATCACGGCTGATTTATTATCCCTCTGAGCCCCATTATCCTGCCTTCTCCCCACAACCTTCAATGTCCTGACTAATCAAGAACCTATCAAACTCTGCTCTAAGTATACCCAATAACTTGAATTCCACAGATTCACTGCCCGCTGGCTAAAGAAATAATTCCTCATCTCTGTTCTAAATGGACGGCCTTCTTTTATGAGGTTGTCCCCTCTGGTCCGATACTATCCCACTATCGGATACGTCCTCTCCACATCTAGGCTTTTCAATATTCCATATTCAATGAGCCCCCCACCCGCCATTTTTCTAAACTCCAGTTAGTAAAGGCCCAGAGCCATCAAACACTTCTCATATGATAACCCTTTCATTCCCAGAATCATTTTCTAGAAAGTCCTCTGGACCCTCTCCAATGCCAGCACATCTTTTCATAGATAAGGGGCCCAAGACTGCTGACAAAACTCCAAGTCCAGTCTGACCAAAGCCTTATAAAGCCTCAGCGTCATATCCTTGCATTTGTAGCTTTGACATTTCCCCCTATTCTTGCCTTCAATCACCTTAAAATTAGGTCTTGTTAGATCCTGGTTCTTTTCTGATCCAAATGTTCTCTGGACGTCAAGAATGAGGCATCAAACCTGTTGCTAAGCAATTCCATTTGGTGTTACAAGAACAAAGAACAAAGAAAGCGAGAAACTGAGAGAACGAAAGAAAGACAAAGAAAAAGTAGTTGTGGTCGTCTCATACTTAGACTAGAACTAACATAAATTCCTGTGGTAACAATTAACCTACAAAATAGCTAGATTCAAGTGGCGTGACACCTGCTGTAGAAAACTAAGAAGCTTCTAGAAATATAGAGGAACAACTTTACCACAATTACTGGAAAATTCACTGAACAGAGCCATGGATATAGTTCAAAGTTTAAAGTAAATTTATTATCAAAGTACATATATGTCTACCAGTTATAACCCTGAGATTCGATTTCTTGCAGTTATACTCAATAATTGCATAATAAAATCAATGAAAGGCCACACCAGTATGGGCATCTACACAGTGTGCAAAAGAGAACAAACTGCAAATGCAAACAGAAAGAAACAATGATAATAAATAAACAACAAATATTGAGAACATGGGATGAAGAGTCCTTGAAAATGAGGCCATAGGTTGTGGGAACATTTCAGTGATGGGGCAAATGAAGTTGAGTGAATATGGGTGATTACATAAAAATACATGTCAGCACAGGAAAGTGAAACTACAATTGTACACCCCAGGTCAACATCTCCCTTGTATTAGCCACTTCCACTCTGGGAAACAAGTCTAACTGTCAGCATTCTGAGCAACTGCACAGAACTGCTTTCATACAACCGTAAGATCCTCAAAGCAAAGGTAATTATAAAGAGGTATGCAAAAACTCAAAGGACATTCATTCCATTCTCTGCCTGATTTGGTCTCCATTCCACATACCTGGCAACTCTTCCACGTAGGTCCCCAATACCCGCCAAATGCTTCTGATCCATGCTCAGAACTGCATAGCCAGTGCCGACAGTCACACCGTCTCTTGTTCTAATCTGCTCTTCCAGAATCTAGGGGAAATACCACATTTTATTTTCCGTGATAACTATGTACAGTATATTTTGATGTTGTGCAACTGCACACTCAGATGTGACCTCAACTGGTGATGAAACATCGCGAAGCTAATGGCTGAGCTCAACAAACACCACACCATCAAATGCCTCAACCCAAACTACCAGCATTCACCACTATCCACCACCATAGTATATGCACTGTTACCTCCTATACCTAATAAAGTGGCCACTGAGTGTATGTTCCTGGCCTTCTGCTGCTCTAGCACATCCACTACATTGGGTTCCACATGTTGTGCATTCAGGGATGTTCTTCCTACCACCGTTGTAACGTGTGGTTATTTGAGATACTGTTGCCTTCCTTTCAGCTTGAACCACTCCGGCCATTTTCCTCTGACCTCTCTCATTAGCAAAATGTGTTTTCTCCACCAGAACTGCCACTCTGGATGTTTTGTTTTTCACATCATTCTCTGTAAACTCCAGAGACATTTCTGCTTGAAAATCCCAGGAGGTCAGCAGTTTCTGAGATACTCAAACCACCCCGTCCAGCACCAACAAATATTCCACAGTTAAAGTCACTTAGATCACATTTCTTCCCCATTCTAACATTTGGTCTGAACAACAACTGAACCTCTTGACTATGCCTTCATGCTTTTATGCTTTGAGTTGCTGCCAAATGATTGGCTAATTAGATATTTGGATTAACAAACAGATGTACAGGCATACCTAATAAAATGGCCACTGAATGTATAAATATTAAAATGAGATCTCCAACCTTATTGTTTTTTGGGGGACTAAAATGTTAGTAAATTAAAGAAGTTATATTTTAGTTTAAGTCCAATGTTAGTAATTTAAGGAAGGAATGTCTTTATTGTTTAAGTCCAATGTTAGGAAAAGAGCAGCACAATGGTGTTCCACTGTTCCTTGTCTGTCTGGAAACAGATGCAGGATTCGGACAATCAGTGTGGAGGCTATGGCATTTCAATGGACTGCATAGGTTTCCCCCAGGTATTGCGGTAACCTAGCAACCATCGCAAGGGGATTCTGGGTGGTAGGTTAATTGGTACTGCAAATTGCCCCACTGGCAGAAGAATCAGTGAAGGGAGCTGGAGCTGACAGGGGAGGGACTGGCATTGTGAGTGGAACCATGAACTGGGTGATTGTGGATATGAAATGGGTGATTGTGGACTCTGTAGACACAATGCATGGGTGGGCACATGTAACCTGTGACTTTATGATTCAAACTTTTTATGGCCAGAATGAGTAACTAATTTCAAGCAGCTCTATCAAAACTGCAGTTATCTGCCCCCAGTACAACCACAGCACATATCCACATGGATATTGTGGCAGTTAGTGTAACATTATTACAAAACGACCATAAAACCATATGACATAAGAGCAGAATTAGGCTATGCAGCCCAGCGAGTCTGCTCCACCATTTCATCATGGCTGTTCTAGGATCCTAGTCAACCCCATACGCCTGCCCTCTCACCATATCCCTTGATGCTCCGACCGATCGGAATCTATTTGAATATACCCACGGACTTGGCCTCTACCGCAGGAGTTTTGCATGAAGAATCTTAAGTCTCCTTGCACCTCTGATGTTTGAGTTTTCTCCCCTTTTAGATAATAGTCTGCACTATTGTTCCTTTTACCAAAATGCATTATTGTACATTTCCCAACACTGTATTCCATTTGCCACTATTTTACCCATTCTTCAAATCTGTCAAAGTCCTGCTGCAATTGCATTGCTTCCTCAGCACTACCTACCCCACCTATCTTCATATCATCCACAAACTTTGCTGCACAGTCAACAATTCCATTATCTCAATCCCTGACAGACAATGTGAAATATGGATGTCAGCAATCGGTTCAATTCTTGCAGCCATCTTTGAGGAGTTTGTGGGTTTCCTCAGGGTGATCCAGTTTCCTCCCACATTCAACGATGTATAGGTGAGGGTTAGTGAGTTGTTGGTATGCTATGTTGGCGGCAGAAGTGTAGTGACCCTTGCAGGCTGCCCCCAGTACAATCTTCAGACTACGTTGGTCATTAATGCAAACAACACATTTCACTGAATGTTTCAAAGCTGCAATGTACATGTGACAAATAAAGCCCAATGGAATGATGTTGGATCTCTGTGAATGACCTTGGAAAATAACTAGTTAAAATACTTCGGGACATTTCTGTGCTGTGGCATTCACTCCTTTGGAAAATGCTGGAATTTTTCCATGCTGATATCATGAAAGACACTTACAACAGAGATAGAACGATCATGACGTTATTTTGCATCTGCAGCCAAAGCAATTAGAGTTTTCCTCATGCATCACTTCATCTCCCAACACAATGCTTGCTGTTATTTCCCTAATGACATTGCACAGTAAAATTAAACACCTCTGAATAGGATAGAGGGCAAACCTTTCAATGGGATGGGTCTGCTGCTGAAACACTCATCCAAGCAGAGGCTTATGCAAATATAAATGGATTTATGTAAATGTAAAATAGCTTGGGGCGTCAGAGTTCGGAGCTCAGTCTCAGTATGTATGTCCTTCCCATGGAAAGTGTGGGTATCTCTGGGTGCTCCGGTTTCCTCCCACAGTCCAAAGACGTACCGGTTAGCTGGTTAATTGGTCATTGCAAATTGTCTTGTGATGGGAGGCGTAAATTAGGAACAGGTGTTCTCAGGGAAATATACGGCAGAAATGTGGCAAATGTTCAGGGGCTATTTGCGTGGTGTTCTGCATAGATACATTCCAATGAGACAGGGAAAGGATGGTAGGGTACAGGAACCGTGGTGTACAAGGGCTGTTGAAAATCTAGTCAAGAAGAAAAGAAAAGCTTATGAAAGGTTCAAAAAACTAGGTAGCGATAGAGATCTAGAAGATTATAAGGCTAACAGGAAGGAGCTTAAGAATGAAATTGGGAGAGCCAGAAGGGGCCATAAGAAGGTCTTGGCGGACAGGATTCAGGAAAACCCCAAGGTATTCTACAAGTCTGTGAAGAGCAAGAGGATAAGACGTAAGAGAATAGAACCAATCAAGTGTGACAGTGGAAAAGTGTATATGGAACCGGAGGAGATAGCAAAGGTACTTAATGAAAACTTTGCTTCAGTATTCACTATGGAAAGGGATCTTGGTGATTGTAGGGATGATATACAGCAGATTAAAAAGCTTGAGCATATAGACATTAAGAAAGAAGATGTGCTGGACCTTTAGGAAAGCATCAAGTTGGATAAGTCGCTGGGACCAGATGAGATGTACCCCAGGTTACTGTGGGAGATGAGTGAGGAGATTGCTGAGCCTCTGGCAATGACCTTTGCATCATCAATGGGGACAGGAGAGGTTCCGGAGGATTGGAGGGATATAGATGTTGTTCTCTTATTCAAGAAAGGGAGTAGAGCTAGCCCAAGAAATTATAGACCAGTGAGTCTTATTTCAGTCGCTGGTAGGTTGATGGAAAAGATCCTGAGAGGCAGGATTTATGGACATTTGGAGAGGTATAATATGATTAGGCAGGTCATGCCTTACGAGCCTGATTGAATTTTTTGAGGATGTACCTAAACACATTGATGAAGGTAGAACAGTAGATGTAGTGTATATGGATTTCAGCAAGACATTTGACAAACCCCAAGCAATGCTTATTGAGAAGGTAAGGAGGCATGGGATCCAAGGGGACCTTGCTTTGGGGATCCAGAAGTAGCTTGCCCACAGAAGACAAAGAGTGGTTGTAGACAGGTCATATTCTGCATGGAGGTCAGTGACCAGTGGTGTGACTTAGGGATCTGTTCTGGGACCCCTTCTCTTCGTGATTTTTATAAATGACCTTGATGAGGAAGTGAAGGAATGGGTTAGTAAATTTGCTGATGACACAAAGGTTGAGGGTATTGTGGATAGTGTGGAGGGCTGTCAGAGCTTACAGCGGGACATCAATAGGATGCAAAACTGGGCTGAGAAGTGGCAGATGGAGTTCAACCCAGATAAGTGTGAGGTGGTTCATTTTGGTAGGTCAAATATGATGGCAGAATATAATGGCAAGATTCTTGGCAGTGTAGACGATCAGAGGGATCTTGGAGTCCGAGTCCATAGGACACTCAAAGCTGCTGCGCAGGTTGACTCTGAGGTTAAGAAGGCATACGGTGCACTAGCTTTCATAAACTGTGGGATTGAGTTTAAGAGCTGAGAGGTAATGTTACAGCTATTTCAGACCCTGGTCAGACCCCACTTGGTGTACTGTGTTCAGTTCTAGTCACCTCACTGCAGGAAGGATGTGGAAACTATAGAAAGGGTGCAGAGGAGATTTACAAGGATGTTGTCTGGATTGGGGAGCATGCCTTATGAGAATAGGCTGAATGAACTCGGCCTTTTCTCCTTGAAACGGTGGAGGATGAGAGGTGACCTGATAGAGGTGTATAAGATGATGACACACATTGATTGTGTGGATAGTCAGAGACTTTGTCCCAGGGCTGAAATGGCTAGCACGAGAAGGCACAGTTTTAAGGTGCTTGGAAGTAGGTACAGAGGAGATGTCAGGGGTAAGTTTTTTACGCAGAGAGTGGTGAGTGCGTGGAATGGGCTGCCGGCAACAGTGGTGGAGGTGTATACGATAGGGTCTTTTAAGAGACTCCTGGATAGGTACATGGAGCTTAGAAAAATAGAGGGCCATGGGTAACCCTGGGTAATTTCTAAGTAAATACACGTTTGGCACAGCGTTGTGGGCCGTAGGGCCAGTATTGTGCTGTAGGTTTTCTATGTTTCTATGATTAGGCTGGGGTTAAACCGGGGGTTTCAGAGTTGCTGGAGGGTCTATTCCACGCTGTATCTCTAAGTACATTTCTTGGGTTTCTGTGGAGTTTGCAGCTACACCGTGGGCATGTACAACAGCCAGTCATATAAGGGGCAACACAGTAGCACAGCAGTTGGTGGAACGCCATTACAATGCCAGTGACCTAGACTCAATTACCACAGCTGTCAATAAGGAGCTTGAATGTTCTCCCCAGGGACGGATCTGCTTTCTCCGGGTGCTCCGGTTTCTTCCTAATTTCAAAGATGGACTGGATGGTAGGGTAATTAGTTACATGTGCTGCAAGAGCCTGTTACTGTGCTGTATCTCTAAATAAAAATAAATGCAAAAAAAGATCCCCTCACTCACACAGAATCCACAATATTCACTGTCGATTTACGCAAAATAAATTAAATACCTCGATATCTGTGCTGAGTTGTTTGAGGATACTGGTTATAATTTGTATGTGGCTTCCCAGCAGCTGGTGGGATATTCTCTCCGGTGTGTCGTTGCCATGGTTTCCCCTCAGATAAGTAATGATGTCCTCTTTTATCCGAAAAGCTTGCTCCAAGAGTGTTGCTGTGGTTCTTTCCTGGTTGGATATGCGATCATCCATGCTTTGCAAGTGGCTTCTAGGAACCAATGGCATTTGCAGAAAGGAGTGCTCTCTACATAAGGAACAGCAAAATTCATTTTATTTTGCAACTATATGTATAATATGAGGAGATTTGATACGTCACCAAAGACATTCACACATTTCTACTGATTCATCGTGGAAGGCATCCTGACAAATTGCATCACCATCTGGTAGGGAGGGGCCACTGTACAGGATTGGAAAAGCTGTAAACTCATCCAGCTCCATCATGGGCACCAGCATCCCCAGCATCCAGGACAGCTTCCAGAGGCGATGCCTCAGAGAGGCAGCATCCATCAGTAAGGACCCCCATCACCCAGGACATGCCCTCTTCTCATTGCTACCACGAAGGGGGAGGTACAGGAGCCTGAAGACACACACTCAGTGATTTAGGAACAGCTTCTTCCCTTCTGCCATCCGATTTCTGAATGAACAATCAACCCATGAACACTACCTCACTTTATGCATAGTTTACACTACTTATTTATTTATAAATATCTTACTTAGTGTAACATAATGTTTTATGCATTGTGATGTACTGCTGTCACAAAACAACAAATTTCATAACATATAGTCATAGTCATACTTTATTGATCCCGAAGGAAATTGGTTTTCGTTACAGTTGCACCATAAATAATTAAATAGTAATAAAACATTAATAATTAAATAGTAATATGTAAATTATGCCAGTAAATAAGTCCAGGACCAGCCTATAGGCTCAGGGTGTCTGACCCTCCAAGGGAGGAGTTGTAAAGTTTGATGGCCACAGGCAGGAATGACTTCCTATGACACTCTGTGTTGCATCTCGGTGGAATGAGTCTCTGGCTGAATGTACTCCTGTGCCCATGCAGTCCATTATGTAGTGGATGGGATACATTGACCAAGATGGCATGCAACTTGGACAGCATCCTCTTTTCAGACACCACTGTCAGAGAGTCCAGTTCCATCCCCACAACATCACTGGCCTTACGAATGAGTTTGTTGATTCTGTTGGTATCTGCTACCCTCAGCCTGCTGCCCGAGCACACAACAGCAAACATGATAGCACTGGCCACCACAGACTCATAGAACATCCTCAACATCGTCCGGCAGATGTTAAAGGACCTCAGTCTCCTCAGGAAATAGAGACGGCTCTGACCCTTCTTGTAGACAGCCTCAGTGTTCTTTGACCAGTCCAGTTTATTGTCAATTCGTATCCCCAGGTATTTGTAATCCTCCACCTTGTCCACACTGACCCCCTGGATGGAAACAGGGGTCACCGGTGCCTTAGCTCTCCTCAGGTCTACCACCTGCTCCTTAGTCTTTTTCACATTAAGCTGCAGATAATTCTGCTCACACCATGTGACAAAGTTTCCTACCATAGTCCTGTACTCAGCCTCATCTCCCTTGCTGATGCATCCAACTATGGCAGAGTCATCAGAAGACTTCTGAAGATGACAAGACTCTGTGCAGTAGTTGAAGTCCAAGGTGTAAATGGTGAAGAGAAAGGGAGACAAGACAGTCCCCCGTGGAGCCCCAGTGCTGCTGGTCACTCTGTCGGACACACATTGTTGCAAGCACGCATACTGTGGTCTGCCAGTCAGGTAATCAAGAATCCATGACACCAGGAAAGCATCCACCTGCATCGCTGTCAGCTTCTCCCCAGCTATATGTCAGTGATATTAAACCTGATTCTGAGTCTGATTCTGACTTGCATAAGAAAATATGAATAGACAGCAAGACTTGACTCTTCGAGCTTGTTCTGGCAGTAAGTAAATTCTTCATTGATCAGACTGTAACTCACCTCCAGCTTCCTGTCTACAAAGACCCTACCTCCACTATTCTTTTAAGATGGATAGGCGCGTGATCCTCTGACAGAAAAAATACCCATATCATTCTTGCCCTTATCTATAAACAGAGATCCCGAATTTGTAATTCTCTTACAAGAGGAAGCTTCACATTAACATGTCAGGCTACATTGGCTACGGAGAACAGTCCATGTTCCAAGACTTCTCCGGTAATGCTCCCCAACTCTTCCTCTGCTACACTGACAACTGCATTGGTGCTGCTACGTGCACCCACACTGAGCTCATCAATTTCATCAACTTTGCCTCCAACTTCCACCCTGCCCTCAAATTCACTTGGCCCATTTCTGACACCTGTCTCCCCTTCTCAATCTCTCTATCTCCATCTCTGGAGACAAACTCTCTACTGATATTTTATATAAACCTACCGATTCCCATGGCTATCTTGATAATACCTCTTCACACTCTATCTCCTATAAAAATGCAATTCCCTTTACTCCGTTCCTTTTTTTCTGTCACATGTGTTCCCAAGGTATGGCTTTCCTTCTCAGGACATCAGAGATGTTGTCCTTTATACAACAGGGTTTCTCCTCCTCCACCATGGATGCTGCCCTCACTTACATCTCCTCCATTTCCTGAACATCTGTGCTCATGCCATCGTCCTGCCACCTTAACAGAGATAGAGTTCCTTTTGTCCTTATCTACCACCCCATGAGCCTCCACATCCAACACATCACTCTCCACAACTTCCGCCACCTTTATTGAGATCCTACCACCAAACTCATCTGAACCTTCCCCCTCCCTCCTCCACTCTCCACTTTCTGCTGGGATTGTTCCCTAAGTGATTCCCTCGTCCATTTGTTTCTCTCCACTAATCTCCCTCCTGGCACTTACCCCTGCCCATTCATCTCTTCCCTTACCTTCATTCAGGGCCCAAACAGCCCGTTCAGGTGAGGTAACACTTCACCTGCCAACGTGCTGGGGACATCTATTGTATCTAGTGGTGTCAATGAAGCCTCCACTACATTGCTGAGACCCATTGTAAATTAGGGGACTGCTTCTTCAAGCACGTCCACTCCATCTGCCAAAAGCAGAACTTCCTGGTGGTCAAACAGTTTAATTCCAATTCCCATTCCCATTCCAACATGTCAGTCACAATGAAGCCACCGTCAGGGTGGAGTAGTAACATCTTGTATTCTGTCTGGGTGGACTCCAACCTGATGCTGTGAATATCGATTTCCCCTTCCAGTAAAAAAAATCCCCACCCTCTCCCTCTCCCTCTTCCTCTCCCTCTCCCTCTCCCTCTCCCTCTTTTCCCCACTCTGGCTTCTAACCTCTTCTTACCTGCCTGTCACCTCCTCCTGGGTCGCCTCCTCCTTCCCTTTCTCCTACCGTCCACTCTCCTCTCCAATCAGATTCCTTTTTCTCCAGCACTTTATCTTTTCAACCCATCTAGCTTCACTGATCACTTTCTGGTTATATTCCTTCCCCACCCCCACCTTTTTATTCTGACATCTTCCCCCCTTCCTTTCCAGTCCTGAAGAAGGGTCTCGGCCTGAAATGTCGACTGTTTATTTCCCTCTATAATTGCTCCTTGATCTGCCAAGCTCCTCCAGCATTTTATATGTTCCTCTCATTAGATATTAGTTTGGATTAGGGCAAAGGAAATGCTTCCAAGAGCTTGATATACATGTGGCAAAGACAACTGGTTATAGAACCAGAGGCCAAACACCCTGGCTGTAAGATACCGACTGTAGAAATTTCTGAGAACAATGTTGCAGCCCTACCGATCGCAAACACTTCATCAATGGTATTATGTTCATTAAGATCTGGAGTGTATTTTTCTGTCATCTTTTCTAAGCGCCTGAGAACCTGAAATAGTACAATCTGCCACCATATTTAACCATACGAAAAGCTGGCCAGTCACGTATCTCCCTGGGTGGCATGGTAACTATACGGTTACTGTAATGCTTTACACACAGTCTGTGAGATTCCGGTTCAATTCCTGCCCGTCATGATGTGCACTGCCAATATCAGAACTCTAGTGCAGAGCAAAGCCAGACTCCAGGGCAGAGTTTATTCTACATCAGGGCTTGTTCATAAGAATCCCAACAGAACTTTGGTGGCTTGGCTGAGCAACATCATGAGAAGTAACATTCTCAAAAGTAAGACCCCGCAATCAGCACTAACAGGTGTCCGCTTAAATAAAATGAGTACCATGGAATCCCTGAGCCTATCAAAATAAATTTAACACACTTAAACAGAAAACCCCAGAAGACTGCATCACAAAGAGCGAGTCACTCCAGAGAAAAACAAGGAACAATTATCCTTTTCAGGTGCTCTGAAATCCTTGGATCCTGAAGTTCTCCAGCTCTCCTCACAGGCCCAAAGAGCTCATCACACCTGCCACTGTCTGTAAGAAGTCTGTATGTTCTCCCTGCAGCCATGTGGGTTTCCAACAGGGGCTCTGGTATCCTCCCACATTCCAAAAGACCAGCAGGTTAGGGTCAGTGAGTTGTGGGCAGCAGAAACATGGTGACACTGGTGGGTTGCCACCACCACATAGAAACATAGAAAATAGGTGCAGGAGCAGGCCATTCGGCCCTTCGAGCTTGTACCGCCATTCAGTATCATCATGGCTGATCATCCAACTCAGAACCCTGCACCAGCCTTCCCTCCATACCCCCTGATCCCTGTAGCCACCAGCACATCCTCAGACTGTGTTGATTGTTGATGTAAGCAATACATTTCACTGCATGTTTCGATGTACATGTGACAAATAAAGCTCATCTTTAATTCATACAACTTTTCAAAACCACTAAGTAAAGTATTGTATCTAAAACTTACTTCTCTGGAATCTGAAGGAGCAGCAGGTTTTCTCCAGACATTTTTTGAAGATCAAAAACAAGAGGTGACTGCAAATATTATGGGACAAGAAAATGTAGTAGCTACAACAGGAAATACAATATTATTATTACTTAATCAGATTGTACTATTTCTCAAAATAAACTGACATGTCAACAGGTAGTTTTGAGGAAGCAGAGAGTATGCAAAAGGACTTAGGCAGATTGGGAAAATGAGCAAAATGGTGGCAGATGTGATATTGTTTGGGAAGTGTATGGACGTGCACTTTGGTAGAAGGAACAAAAGCATTGACTATTTTCTAAGTGGAGAACAATTGCAAAAATAAGAAATGCAAAGAGACTTGGGAGACTTTATGCAGGATTCCCTGAAGGTTAATTTGCAGGGCGAGTCTATGGTGAGGAAGGCAAATGCAATGTTAGCATTCTTTTCAGGAGGACTAGAATATAATTTGGAATTCTTCATCCTGTTGGAATTTTTTGAGGAGATTACAAGTAGGATAGATAAAGGGGATGCAGTGGATATTGTATATTTGGACTTTCAGAAGGCCTTTGACAAGGTGCCACACATGAGGCTGCTTCCCAAGAGTCCATGGTATTACAGGAAAGTTACTGGCATGGTGAGAGCATTGTCTGATTGGTAGGAGGCGGCGAGTGGGAATAAAAGGATCCTTTTCTGGTTGGCTGCCAGTAACTAGTGGTGTTCCGCAGGGGTCGGTGTTGGGACCACTTCTTTTTATGCTGTATATAAATGATTTAGGTGATGAAATAGATGGCTTTATGGCCAAGTTTGCAGGTGATATGAAGATTAGTGGAAGGGCAGGTAGTGTTGACGAAACAGGTAGGATGCAGAAGGACAGCAGATTAGCAGAATGGGCAAGAAAGTGGCAGATGAAATACAATGTTGGAAAGTGCATGTTCATGTACTTTGGTAGTAGAAATAAATGTGTGGACTTTTTCTAAATGGGGAGAAAATCCAGGAATCTGAGATGCAGATGGATTGATATTTCCCGTGGTGGAAGAGTCTAGGACAAGGGGGCACAGCCTCAGGATAGAGGGGTGCCCTTTCAAAAGAGAGATGCAGAGAAATTCCTTGAGCTAAAGGTGGTGAATTTGTTGGAATTCATTGCCACATGCTGTTGTGGAGGCCAGGTCGTTGGGTGTATTTAAGGCAGAGATTGATAGGTTCGTGATTGGACATGGCATCAAAGGTTACGGGGAGAAGGTTAGGAACTGGGGTTGAGGAGGAGAAAAAAAGGATCAGTCATGATTGAATGGAGGAGCAGACTTGATAGGCCAGATGGCCCAGTTTTGCTCCTATGTGTTATGGTGTTATGGTCTTATAAAAGCAAGGATGTAATGCTGAGGCTTTATAAGGCACTGGTGGGGCCACCACTGGAGTATTGTGAGCAGTTTTGGGCCCCTTATCTAAGAAAGGATGTGCAGACATTGGAGACGAGTCCAAAGAGGTTCATGAAAATGATTCTAGGAATGAAAGATTAGATTAGATTAGATGCAACTTTGTTGTCATTGTGCCGAGTACAGATACAAAGCCAATGAAATGCAACTAGCATCTGATCAGAAGAGCAAAAGAATAGTATTACTTACAAAGTAACTGCGAATAAAAAGTAAGTGCTACAGCACACAAATATAAAAGTACTGAGACAGTACAATATGGGTGCAATACTGCTTAGCGCTGTGATGTAAGGTTCAACAGGGTCACAGCCTCAGGGAAGAAGCTCTTCCTGTGCCTGCTGGTGCGGGAGCGGAGGCTCCTGTAGCGCCTACTGGATGGGAGAGAGGAGAGTAAAAAGTCCATGGTTAGGGTGAGATGCATCCTTGATAATGCTTTTCGCCCTGCCCAAGCAGCGCTTATGGTAGATGTTCTCAATGGTGGCCAATTGGTGCCGATAGTCCGCTGGGCAGTTTTCACCACACGCTGGAGTGCTTTGCGGTCCGATACGGGACAATTGCCATACCACACTGAGATGCAGTTAGTGAGTATGCTCTTAATGGTACAGTGGTAAAAGTCCATCAGTATCCTGGGACAGAGGTGAGCTTTCTTGATGCTCCGCAGGAAACAAAGGCACTGTTGCGCCTTTTTGTTCAGGGACCAGGTGAGATCCTCGGAAATGTGGACACCAAGAAATTTGAAGCTTGATACACGCTCCATTACAGCTCCGTTGATGTAGATGGGGACATGAGTGTGTCTCCTAGCATGCCTGAAGTCCACAATGATCTCCTTGGTCTTCTGGGTGTTAAGGGCCAGGTTGTTGTCGGCACACCACGCAGCCAGGTGCTGGATCTCGTCCCTGTAGACCGTCTCGTCATCCCCTCTGATCAGGCCAACCACCGTGGTGTCGTCTGTGAACTTGATTATGGAGTTAGAACCATGTACAGGAACGCAGTCATAGGTGAAAAGGGAGTACAAAAGAGGGCTCAACACATAGCCTTGAGGCACACCGATGTTCAGGGTGAGAGTGGAGGAGGAGGGGTTGTCTAACTTAACTGATTGGGGTCTGTTAGTCAGAAAATCCAAGGTCCAATTGCAGAGGGATGAGCTGATACCAAGCTGGTGAAGTTTGGTGATCAGCTTGGAGGGGATCACAGTATTGAATGACGAACTAAAGTCACTGAACAGTATTCTGACCTAAGGGTTGGGGCTGTCCAGGTGGGTCATGGCAGAGTGAAGTGCCGTGGAGATGGCATCCTCTGTAGACCTGTTGGTGCGATAGGCTTGTCATATAAGAAGTGTTGATGGCTCTGGGCCTGTACTTGCTGGAATTTAGAAAAATGGGAGGTCTGTCACTGAAACGCATCGAATATTGAAAGGCCTCAGTCGAGTGGATGTGGAGAAGATGTTTCCTACAGTGAGGGAGTCTGAGACCAGAGGGCACAGTATCAGAATAGAGTGGCATCGATTTAGAATGGAGATGAGGAGGAAATTCTTTAGCCAGAAGGTGGTGAATTTGTTGCCGCAGCCAGCTGTGAAGGCCCAGTCTTTGGGTACATTTAAGGGTTGAGGTTGATAGGTTCTTGATTAGTCAGGGTGTGAAAGGTTACAGGGAGAAGGCAGGAGAATGGGGTTAGGAAAGAAATGGATCAGCCACGATGAAATGGTGGAGTAGACTCGATGGGCCGATTGGCCATGTTCTGCTGGTATGTCTCGTGGTCTTATGGTGTTATGGACAAGGAGGGTCCAATGCACAGGATTCGGTTGCCAGCAAATTCGAACAGACAGATAAATTGCGTTTTCATCGGAAAATTGCGAAGAGCATCGAGGTACAGTTACGTGTAAAACTCACGAGCGTTTAGGCCGAGATAATGTCCTTGCGTTGAGGAGCGGGTATCCAAGCGCGGGTCCACCCGGTGTCTTCCTTGGTCAGTAACAGGAAGCAGCGAGCAGCCGCTGTGTCCAGCTTGTAACCGGATCAATTGCACGGAAGTGTTGTTCTGAATACGGGCTTGTTTACTGCGGTTTCCAAGTTACCGCAGGATGGCCGGCGCAGGAGAGAAGAAAGTCGTGTGTTTGCAACACCGGTATGATTGAACAAACACTAAAATAAATATTCTACAAACTTTTATCCTGACATTGTTTATTTAAGCTATTTCAGCACCCCGGCGCCTTTTTTTGAAAAAGTATACGTAATTATTTCAAAAAGTAGCAGAGGATTTCCTTTCTTAAAATATATCAGTCTCTTGTCTGTATCAGGAATCAATTTATTCGCTATGTACACTGAGATATTATTAGTAATTTGTTTAGGTGTGTTGCCGCGCACCAGATCAAGCCGCAACATTCAACAATTGTGAAAATAAATCATTACATAACAACAAAGTTAGAGGTTAAGTACGAATATGGAATAAAATGTGCACAGATATATACAGTAAATACTACAAAGTATTTACAATATAAAAATGTTATAAAGGGTTTAGTGCTTAAAGTGCAGTGAACTGTGTGTAACTTAATTTAAAAGTTGGTGCCATGTGAAGGAAAAGGATAGGAAGTTCTTTTATATGCAGATTTAATTATTTCTAGGCTTGAAAAACAAAGTATTTACTGACGTCGCTGTCCAGATTAGGTTGAAATCAATTTGTCGACGAGTTCAAAAGGAATGAGGTCAGGCATTGGTTGAAGGTGCGGTGTATTGTAATAATTTAGCACCGGCCTCCCTCCCTCCCCTACAGTCTCTCCCATTCTCCCCTCCTTCCCTCCCTCCCCTTCCCTCCTTCCCTCCCTCCCCTTCTCTCCTTACCTCCCTCCCCTTCCCTCCTTACCCTCCATCCCCACCCTCCCTTTCCCTCCACTCCCTCCTCTTCCTCCCCTTCCCTCCCACACTCCCCCTTCCCTCCCCTTTCTTCCCACCTCCCCTCCACTCACTCAAGTTACCCCCTCCTTCCTTCCCACCCCTTTCCTCCACTCACTGCCCTTTCCTCCACCTTCCCTCCCACTCCCCTCCCTCTCCTTCTGTTCCCACTTTCTCTCCCTCCTTCCCTACACTCCCCTCCCCTCCATATCCTTCCCCTTCCCTCACTCCCCTCCCCCCTCTCCTCTCACCCTTCCCTCCCCTCACATTAGCCTTGGATGCCTCCAATTGGGATGGAGAATGAAGAACCTGGTGAAGGAAACGTGTGAGAAATTCAACGCCTCATGCATTTTGAATTTACGCACTCCTGTGTACTTCCCACATTTCAGATTGGCAGCTTTTCATTGATGAATCTTGTTTTTGTTCAGTTTTTCCTAATCAGGCTTGGTAGGACAGTGATGTTTCCAAGTCAGTATGTGATGTTGTCTGTGGTGAAACATATTCTAAATGAACTCCAATGGAGAATGAATGAAAAGATCTCAACATTTGTTCCTCTTCAACTTCAATTTATTGTCATTCAACACTACCAGGAATACCACCACATGAAACAACGTTCCTCCAGACCAAGGCACACAGCACGGTCACACACACACACATAACATCTGTGGTAATAAAGTAATATTGCCACAAATAAATAACAATTTATAATAAATAAGGTGTATTTAGGATACCCAAGCTGAAAGGTAAACAGTATAATGCTACTGATGCCTCATACGTGATGAGACCGGGTGGCGGCAGAGAGTTCATTAGTCTCATGGCCTGGCGAAAGAAGCTTTTCTCATCCTAACATATGGCATGGTACCTCCTGCCTGATGGTAGAGGATGAAAGAGACTGTTGGATGGAGCGCAGGATCATTGATAATGCGAAGGGCCCTGCCTAAACAATGCTCCTGATAAACATGCCCAGAGTCCAGTTGCAAAGTGTCATTTTAGAATCAATGTTGGAGATGAGAGGAAATTATTCTGCAAATGTTTCATGAAACAGTCAGTCAGATCTACACAACAGATGGCAGAAAATTGAGCAACGCCTTTGATGGTAATATGGTAATTACATTTGCAACATCTTTAACTGTGGTATATATTGTATTAGATTTGCCTGAAGCAGGCAATGTCCTTTGAAATAATTTCCCAATGCAGTGTGTTTAGGTGATGAAAGGCATATTTTTGAGCTTTTTCCCGCAGTAAAATGAATTAATCCAATAAGAATAGATTAATGTATACAGATTGAAAATATAAAATGGCTCAGTATAATATTTGAAAACAATTTTCATTAGTTTTAAAGTCAGGTAATTCACGGATGAAAGGCAATGAAATGCTTTTGTTTCTGTTAAGTACGCTTTCAGCTGTTTAGTATATTTAAGCAATGGATTCAAAGGAAAGTAATAAGGAATTGTTTTGTCTTACAGTATATGCCCATGGAAATTTACATTTCTGATTATGCAAATGTTCATGCAGCAGATCATGAACATGACCTTGTGAACATCTGGCACATTCAGAGCAGTTTGACCTGTTGTGCCGAAAAAGGAAAATATAACAATTCCATGCTATCCAAAATGTGGAAACATGTGAAATCCATTTGTGTAGAACTCATAGGAGACTGGCTTCCCACAAAGACCATGTCCATTTGCCCCTGCCGTGGCATGGTGGGTGAGAGTCTGGCACTGTTGTGACAGAGAGATGGGCACTGTTTTCTCCCATTCCTGACCATGTACAATTTACATGTTCGCTCTGTGATGGAGTGGATTTCTGCCAGCTTCATAGAGAGCAATACAACATAGAAACAGGCCATTCATCCCACCATTTCCATACTGACCATTGGGTACCCTTCTGTATTACTTCACTCTTCCAGCCTTCTCTGCTGATGTGTTGGAAGAGTGTCTAGAACTCAATAAATGCTCTCAATACCTCTACTTCTGTCACTAATTCAGTGTATTCCAGTTTCTCCATAGGCTTTGTGCTAGGAAATGTAAATGCTTGACCCAAATGCAGAGGAGCGGGGATGATTCAGCAGTAAGTGATCACTTTAATAATAAACTGCAAAATAACAAGCCACAAGGGGCCACAAAACAAGATAACAAACACTTAACATGACAAGGCATCAAGGTCACTGAAGGCCAGGAGCAAAAGGTTGCAGCTGGCCAATTCAAAGACCGAACAAGGTTTGTGGATGAAAGTTGGGTTTAAATAGGTTGCAGGTGATGAGTTGGAAATGAGTGACGGGTGACTCCTGTTAGCTGGGTGGAGATTGGGAGGCTCCTGACACTGTGGATGAAATAGGCTCCCTCTGATCCCCTCTAGTTCTTGTACCCCAAGATTAAACTGATATTCTTTGGTTGTATGTACCCCTGATTTGTGTAAAAAATTTCCTGCAGTCTGTTCTGTCTAATTTTAATAACTACATCATGTCCTTTCCTAACCTCCTCTGTTCCAGTGAAAACAGCCCTCGCTTGTCTAGTGACTGGCTGCTCATAACAGAGATGTTCCCTCATCCTCCGCACCTTCTCCAGTGCTGTCACGTCTTCCCCAGAATCACCGGCATACGCCATGAAATCTGTTGTTTTGCACCAGCACTACATTGTAATGCATAATAATGATAAAATACATAAATTACAGTAAGAAACAAATATTAAAACCACAATTAGTTCAAAAGAGAGGGAAAATTGTGAGCTATTGTCCGTGGCTTCATTGTCCATTCAAAAATCTGATGGCAAAGGCAAAGAAGCCATGTCCGCAGTGTTGAGTGAGTGTCTTCAGGCTGCTGTACCACCTCCTTGCTGGTAGCAATGAGAAGAGGGCATATCCCGGGTGTTGGGGTCCTTAATGATGGACGCTGCCTTTTTGAGGCATCGCCTTTTGAAGGTGTCCTGGATGCCCATGGTGGTGGTCTGATCCTTATGATCAGAACTGTAAGGAATACTTTAGCTGAAGTCTCGCCAACGTTTTATAAATTTAGAGCGTAAGACGTGCCCTTTTCTATTCAGTGCTCTCTGACTAATGAAGACCAGTATCCTATAAACCACCTTAGCCATGTTGTCTCCCTGCATCGCCACCTTCAAGGATATCTGGGACGGTGCTCCAGGGACTCCCTGTTCCTCAGTACTCTCCAGGATCTGTTGGATTGGACTGTACATTGTTATTTTTCTTGTAGTTTAACACCCCTATGATCGTTTGTATGTTTAGATTACCATCTTTATACATGTGACGTTTTTCGTGGTTCCTCTGGATTTTTCTGGAAACGTCAGAGGTGCTGTGTCACATTACTTGAATCTGACCTTTTCATTCGTTAAAATGTTTTCAATGGAATAAAATCGATACCGCCCAAAGCCGGTCCTTTGATCCATGACGCCCCACCAACTCCTGACAAAGCCAATTAACCCTAACCTACTCACGGGACAATTTACCTTGACCAATTCACCTGTGGGAGGAAACCCACGCGTCCCACGGGGAGGATGTACAGACTTTTGATAGATGGAGCCAAAAAATGAACTCCGAACTCCTACGCCCTGAGCTGTAATCTTCGGTTGTCCGTCGAAATCCGATGACCACGTCCACTCCTTTAACGGTGAGATGTCTGATGACTATACAGTCCTATCCTGGACCCACAAGCTCTACTGCAGGTGGGACATGTATATGTGGTAGTGGTGACAACCATGGCTGCATTTCTCCTGGCTCTCTTCTGCTGTCTTCTGGTTGTTCTTTCCATCTCCAGAATACGAATCCCGGCCCTACACAGCTGTCACCAAGTGGAACGGTCAGCAGCAACCTCCTCCAGGTCCTCGGGTCTGATCTTGCACTTCCATAAAACATTCTTCATCTGATCCTCATAGCGCTTCTTCGGCCCTCCAGCTGAGCGTCGACCATGATGTAGCTGGCTGTATAACACTCTGCGGGGTAGCCGACATGGGGGCATCCTTATCACATGCCCCAGCCACTGCAGCTGACGCTGGGTGATCATGGCCTCAATACTTCTGCAGTTGGTCTTTACAAGTATTTCAGTGTGAGGCACCCACTCACGCCAGGTAATTCCCAGGATGCGCTAGAGGCAACTTATGTGGAAGCTCTCCAAGGACTTGATGTGAGCTGTGATAGTGTCGCGCTAACCGCTACTCTACCGTGACACCTGTTAACAGCAGTCTTGAAAAGAACATCGGACCTCCTCTGAGTTGTTTCTCTCTCCTTGTGCTTCCCCTGTTCCCCGATCTCTCTCTCGCTCTATTCTTCCTTTCTATTCTTCGCTCGTGAAGCGCGTAGCAACAGGTTTTCTGCCTTGCGAAGGACGTTTGGATGACAAAAACACCAGGATTCAACAGTTCTCACCATTTAGTACTCATTCACTAATGTCCATCTGGATTATCTCCGACCATTTCTCAGTTTCTCCTCCCACCCCCCGCATTTTAACCAGTTTTTAACAGGAGCTCTGTCGAGAGTGTCTTGGTTAGCCATCACTGTCTGATGCTGGAACTGCAAGTCCCTACAAAGGATTACAAGGACGGCTGAGTGGATCGTTGGGGTCGCTCTTCCGCCCATGAGATAATTATCAGGAGCGCTGTGTACGTAGGGCCCCTCGAATTGTCAATGATCCCTCCCATCAGTCCAACAATCTCTTTGATCCCTTATCATCAGGCAGGCTTTTGACAAGGTCCCACACAGGAGATTAGTGTGCAAACTTAAAGCACATGGTATTGAGGGTAAGGTATTGATGTGGATAGAGAATTGGTTGGCAGACAGGAAGCAAAGAGTGGGAATAAACGGGACCTTTTCAGAATGGCAGGCAGTGACTAGTGGGGTACCACAAGGCTCAGTGCTGGGACCCCAGTTGTTTACAATATATATTAATGACTTGGATGAGGGAATTAAATGCAGCATCTCCAAGTTTGCGGATGACACGAAGCTGGGCGGTGGTGTTAGCTGTGAGGAGGATGCTAAGCAGATGCAGGGTGACTTGGATAGGTTAGGTGAGTGGGCAAATTCATGGCAGATGCAATTTAATGTGGATAAATGTGAAGTTATCCACTTTGGTGGCAAAAACAGGAAAACAGATTATTATCTGAATGGTGGCCAATTAGGAAAAGGGGAGGTGCAATGAGACCTGGGTGTCATTATACACCAGTCATTGAAAGTGGGCATGCAGGTACAGCAGGCGGTGAAAAACATGAAAGGTATACTGGCATTTATAGCAAGAGGATTCGAGTACAGGAGCAGGGAGGTACTACTGCAGTTGTACAAGGCCTTGGTGAGACCACACCTGAAGTATTGTGTGCAGTTTTGGTTCCCTAATCTGAGGAAAGACATCCTTGCCATAGAGGGAGTACAAAGAAGGTTCACCAGATTGATTCCTGGGATGGCAGGACTTTCATATGATGAAAGACTGGATGAACTAGGCTTATACTCGTTGGAATTTAGAAGATTGAGGGGGGATCTGATTGAAACGTATAAAATCCTAAAGGGATTGGACAGGCTAGATGCAGGAAGATTGTTCCCGATGTTGGGGAAGTCCAGAACGAGGGGTCACAGTTTGAGGATAAAGGGGAAGTCTTTTAGGACCAAGATTAGGAAAAACTTCTTCACACAGAGAGTGGTGAATCTGTGGAATTCTCTGCCACAGGAAACAGTTGAGGCCAGTTCATTGGCTATATTGAAGAGGGAGTTAGATATGGCCCTTGTGGCTACGGGGATCAGGGGGTATGGAGGGAAGGCTGGTACAAGGTTCTGAGTTGGATGATCAGCCATGATCATACTGAATGGCGGTGCAGGCTCAAAGGGCTGAATGGCCTACTCCTGCACCTATTTTCTATGTTTCTATGAAGTACCGGAGCATTAGAACAAGAACCATTAGGATGGGAAGCAGCTTCTTCCCCCGGGCCGTGAGACTACTGAACTTCCTGACACCACCCAGGTCCCATCATGAGTGAAGCGCCAGTAACATTATACTGTTTACTTGTTAACTTCTATGGCATATGCATTTTATTATCTGTTATTATCCAGTGGAACATTGTTTCATTTAGACATGTATACTGTTATATGTAGTGTTGTGCACCTTGATCCGGAGGAACGTTGTTTCATTTAGACATGTATACATGTATATGGTTGAATGACGATAAACTTGAACCTGAATATCACACTGCAGCCTATGACTACCCTCCACACTATCAACCACTTCACCAATCATTGTGTCATCTAAGAGCTTGCCTCTTACATCATATGCAGTCTTTCACACCTTACATATGGCAAGGGAGCAGCTCTGTTAAATGACACTAATCACCAGCATCCATTCAGAAAAATAAATCTCTACATCTGCTTCTTATCACCAAGCAAGTTTTTGATCCTATTTATCAACTTGCCTGGAATCTTGCACTCAGTGTAATGCCACTTTATTAGGTACACCTGCTTGTTACTGCAAATACCTCCTCAGCCAATCACGTGGCAGCAACTCAGTGCATAAAAGCATGCAGACATGGTCAAGAGGGTCAGTTGTTGTTTGGACCAAATATCAGAATGGGGAAGAAATTTGATCTAAGTGACTTTGATTGTGAAATAATTGTTGGTGCTGGGTAGGGTGGTTTGGATATCTCAGAAACTACCGATCTCCTGGGATTTTCACGCACAACAGTGTCTAGAGTTTACAAAGAATGGTGCAAGAAACAAAACAAAACATCCAGTGAGTGGCAGCTGTGGGGGAAAAACACCATGTTAACGTGGGAGGTCAGAGGAGAATGGCCAGACGGGTTCAAACAGTAATACAAGGTGACAGTGACTCAGATAACCATGGGTTACAACAGTGGTATGCAGAAGAGCATCTCTGAACTCACAACACATCAAACCTTGAAGAGGATGGGCTACAGCAGCAGAAGATCACAAACATACACTCAGTGTCCACTTTATTAGGTACAGGAGGTGCTTAACAGAGTGGCCACTCAGTATATACGCCCCTGACCATTTGGATAAGCCTCCTACGTGGGACGTTGTCCAAGGCCTTACCAAAGCACAGGCCTTACTTAAGTCAGCACATCTGTTGCATCGTGCTCATCAATCTAATTGAATAGCTTTTGTTCAAACTGCGATGCTGACCAGGTCTCAGTCGTCGCTGCCTTCCCCACTGTTTACTTCTCAGAATTTCCATCCAATAATGTCAGGCCCACAGGTCAGTAACTGCTGGGCTTTCCCCACTGCCCTTCCTGCAAAGTGAAAATCATGTCTGTTGGTGTCTATGCTGAGATCAGCATGTATTTAAAAATCTTACTTGGGCTCCCAGCCTTGTCTTCGCTTGCCTACATAACAACCTGCATTAAATCTCATCTCATGCGACTTTAAAACTAGTAAAGTAAACACCACTTTTCATTTATAGAGACTTGCATGATGCTTGGGGCACCACGGTAGCATAGTGGTCAGGGTGCCGGAGTTCAGAGTTCAGTTCCTGTGTCCTCTGTACACCCTTCGTGTGTGTACGTGGGTTTCCTCGGGGTGCTGCGGTCTCCTCTCACTTACCGATTAGTAGGACAATTGGTCGTTGTAAATTGTCTCGTGATTAGGCCAGGATTAAATCAGTGGACTGGCTTGTTGGGCCGGAAAGGCCAGTTCCACACTGTATCTCAAAATCGATCAATTAATACATGGATGAGTAGATAGAAAGATAAATTAAACCCTTCAAATAAATAAACAAACTAACTAATATTAACAAATCAATTCACCAACACACACAAAATGCTGGAAGAACTCAGCAGGCCAGGCAGCATCTATGGAACAATGTACAGTTGATGTTTTGGGCTGAAACCCTGAGTGTACTCTTTTCCATAGATGCTGCCAGACCTGCTGAGTTCCCGCAGCATTTTGTGTGTTGCTCGGATTCCCAGCGTCTGCAGATTTTTTTCTTGTTTGTAATTAATTCACCTTCTCTTTTACCTTTCATCCCAAATTCCAGTTGGTAGTTTAACTGGTTACCGCTACTTTTTTGCGCTAGTTTTTATTTTTTATATAGTCTTTGCATTGTACTGCTGCTGCAAAACAACAGAATTCACATCAGTGGTAATAAACTTGGTTCTGTTTCCTTCGTGAACGTGAAGAGGAGATGGCAGACGGGTACAGTATTGGCAAATAAGTTGTACGGCACGTGAAAGGTTGTTTGTCAATCTTTGTGTGTAGTTTATCACCGATTCTATTGTGAATACCCCCAAGAAGATGAACCTCGGGGTAGTATATGGCGACATATATGTCGTTTGATAACACATTTACTTTTGATGATTTTACTTTGAAGAATGGGGCTGATGGAATCCGGCATGGATTTGGAGGGCCGAACGGCCTCCTTTGTGCCGTTATGACTGTCAGGGCAAATGCAGGATCACATTTAGTGTAAATGTTTGAACTGAGTGTATTAGTTTTGAACATAACCCGCAAGTTTAGAGATCCACCCCCAGCTGACACGTGCTGGCCTGATCAATCGGCGGTTGCAGGCTGTGTGTGAACCTGCTTCCTCCGACGTGAGAGGTGATGCTGGCGGTGTAGATCAGTTGTGTCCACGGCCTGCAGGTGGTTTGCTCCAGAATGGATTTACTAATCCAAGCGTTTTGCCCTGTGGTTATTTGTCGCTCCTCGGGAGTCGTCAGCCTGGTGCGGTGAGTGCAGCCCGAGCGGTTATTGCTGGTTAACTGTTGAATGAAAGCAGAATACTGTACAGAAGGCAGTTGCCGAGGAGAGCGGAGGGTCGCTCTCTCCCGGAGTTTGAAGCAGCCTCTGCCGCAGAATGGACGAGATGGCCGAGCCCGACGCCAACGGCAGGCAGGAATCCCACTCCCTACACACTCGCCTCCGAAAACACTTCCAGAAGACCCGGCCCTTCCTTAGCCCCAAAACCGCGTCCGAGCAGAAGGGCGAGGGCAAGAAGGAGGCGGCGGGGAGAGTGATTTGGAAAAGCAAGAGACAAGTGCTGGACCGCGTCTTCTCGTCCTCGCAGCCCAACCTGTGCTGTTCGGGAGCTTCACGGGACCGGCAGGACTCCCGAGCCGGGGCTAAACTGCTCTCCGAGTCCAAACAGGTGACGCCGGTGAGGCAGAGGGCGATTTTCGCCAGCGTCTGGTCGGCTGTGACACACCAGAGGCGCCCGGCTCTGGGTGCGGACGACTGCCCGGAGCGCCCCGAGCCCGCCCGAGACCAGGAGGCGAGCAGTCCGGCCGGGACTGCGGAAGCTGTGAGTAGCGGCTGCGAGTGACAGCCCCCCTCGTTTTGGCGCAATGTTAGTGCTGCACACCGAGCAGCCTGTTGTTCGCGCGGGTACTCCTCCTGAATGTCCGCATGGCGTTTACTCTCACGGACAGCAGTGGGCAGTCATCTGGTCTGGCTCTGAGTCTAATCCGCAGTAAATTCTTCATGGAAACATACTCGTTATAGTAAATGTTTGGGTTTCGGCCGGGAGTCCGTGCAAAGCGGACGGTGCAGCCCTCGGGGTTCAGACCGAAGCTTCTGTCCGGGAGAGATGAGAAACTTTGTGACCCCGGTCAAACGGTTGAACGGTCGGGGCACCGTTTGCATTTGTGCTGGCATCTCGGCCAGCCTACCCCCCGGGGGAATCTCTCCGACATGCTTTCGGCTTTGAGATCAGCCGGATAACTTGAGGTTTCCCATTCCGATCACCAGCTCAGGGCTGCAGCCATCCTGAATTTGGCGTCCACCCTGCGGCAGACGGTCCACAATGAGACCGGCAGCAGGCTAACCGCGAATATTAGCATCCTTAGGTTACTCCGGACAGTTATCCGGATCTACGGCGATTTTTCAGACACCGGAGAGTGGCTCTTGAATAGAATGAGAATAAAAGTATTTCCCTGCCAAAACATACAGTTCAAATTAGTCACTAGTAACCTGAATCATCGAACAACACGGACACAGACCAGGCCCTTTGGCCCATTCAGGCCGTGCTGAACTGTCACTCTGACAAGTCACAGACTATAGCTCGGTAAACACCCACTCCCATCCATGTACTAACCCAAATTTCTCTCAAATGCCGAAATCAAACTGGAAAGGGAGCCTGTGGATGGTAAGGGGTTTGGCTCGTCCCAAACACACAACATTCTGCTGATGCCAAGCAACACACTCAGTGCTGGAGGAGCTCAGCAGGTCAGGCAGCATCTGTCAGCCAGCAGGACTCCCGATGAAAGGTGTCAACCTGAAACATGCACTATTCATTTCCCTCCATCGGTGCTGCCTGGGCTGCTGAGTTCCCCCAGCATTGTCTGTTTTGCCTTGTACCTCAAACTTTGTCAAAAATATTCACAGCCTTCAAACACTTGCAAATAAAAACATATTAGCTTTTCTTACAGAGGGAAGAAAATCTGAATGCAAAGAATTGGAAAACTGAACAAAATGGCAACTCTGATTACTTTGTGTTGGGCATGTTGTTCCTTTCCAGAACCATCTGGGAAAGGTCACTTAGCGATGAACTCGGGTGGCTGGGTTGAGACATGTCGATACCAAAGGAGGTGTAAGGTGCTCCTTCCCCCCACTAGCCTGCTGGTCTCTCTCGGGCAAGGTCTCTGTTGGCTTAGTCCCCAATCAGGGTCACGTGAAACCATGAGAGCAGATGGTGGATGGTCGTATGAGCAGCTGGTGCAGATCACAAGTCCAGGTTATGCGACCACTGATGCCAGGCAGACAATCTCCGAAGAGTATTGACAATGACTGGGGTCACCTGTCTTGTAAAGACACTGTCAGAAGAAGGCAATGGCAAACCACTTCTGTAGGAAAATTTGCCAAGAACAATCATATTCATGGAAAGGCCATGATTGCCCACATCATACGACAAGGCACACAACGAACGAGTGGGTTACTAGACCACTGTGATTGGCATCAATAACAACATTATTGAAGAATGCCTTGACGAGTAGGGTAAAGGAAAACCCCAAGGCATTCTTCAATTAAGTGAAGAAAAAAAGGATGACAGGAGTGAAGGTAGGACCAATTAGAGATAAAGGTGGGAAGATGTGCCTGGAGGCTGTGGACGTGAGCGAGGTCCTCAATGAATACTTCTCTTCGGTATTCACCAATGAGAGGGAACTTGATGATGGTGAGGACAATATGAGTGAGGTTGATGTTCTGGAGCATGCTGATATTAAGGGAGAGGAGGTGTTGGAGTTGTTAAAATACATTAGGACAGTTAAGTCCCCGGGGCCTGACGGAATATTCCCCAGGCTGCTCCACGAGGCGAGAAAAGAGATTGCTGAGCCTCTGGCTAGGATCTTTATGTCCTCGTTGTCCACAGGAATGGTACCGGAGGATTGGAGGGAGGCGAATGTTGTCCCCTTGTTCAAAGAAGGTAGTAGGAATAGTCCGGGTAATTATAGACCAGTGAGCCTTACCTCTGTGGTGGGAAAGCTGTTGGAAAAGATTCTTAGAGATAGGATCTATGGGCATTTAGAGAATCATGGTCTGATCAGGGACAGTCAGCATGGCTTTGTGAAGGGCAGATCGTGTCTAACAAGCCTGATAGAGTTCTTTGAGGAGGTGACCAGGCATATAGATGAGGGTAGTGCAGTGGATGTGATCTATACGGATTTTAGTAAGGCACTTGACAAGGTTCCACACGGTAGGCTTATTCAGAAAGTCAGAAGGCATGGGGTCCAGGGAAGTTTGGCCAGGTGGATTCAGAATTGGCTTGCCTGCAGAAGGCAGAGGGTCAGGTTGGAGGGAGTACATTTGGATTGGAGGGTTGTAACTAGTGGTGTCCCACAAGGATCGGTTCGGAGACCTCTACTTTTCGTGATTTTTATTAACAACCTGGATGTGGGAGTAGAAGGATGGGTTGGCAAGTTAGCAGACGACAGAAAGATTGGTGGTGTTGTAGATAGTGTAGAGGACTGTTGAAGATTGCAGAGGGACATTGATAGAAGTGGGCTGAGAAGTGGCAGATGGAGTTCATCCCGGAGAAGTGTGAGGTGGTACACTTTGGAAGGACAACCTCCAAGGCAGAGTACAAAGTAAATGGCAGGATACTTGGTAGTGTGGAGGAGCAGAGGGATCTGGGGGTACATGTCCACAGATCCCTGAAAGTTGCCTCACAGCTAGATAGGGTAGTTAAGAAAGCTTATGGGGTGTTAGCTTTCATAAGTTGAGGGATAGAGTTTAAGAGTCATGAGGTAATGATGCAGCTCCATAAAACTCTGGTTAGGCCACACTTGGAGTACCGTGTCCAGTTCTGGTCGCCTCACTATAGGAAGGATGTGGAAGCATTGGAAAGGGTACAGAGGAGATTCACCAGGATGCTGCCTGGTTTAGAGAGTATGGATTATGATCAGAGATTAAGGGAGCTAGGGCTTTACTCTTTGGAGAGAAGGAGGATGAGAGGAGACATGATAGAGGTGTACAAGATAATAAGAGGAATAGGTAGAGTGGATAGCCAGCGCCTCTTCCCCAGGGCACCACTGCTCAATACAAGAGGACATGGCTTTAAGATAAGAGGTGGGAAGTTCAAGGGGGATATTAGAGGAAGGTTTTTTACTCAGTGGTTGGTGCGTGGAATGCACTGCCTGAGTCAGTGGTGGAGGCAGATACACTAGTGAAATTTAAAAGACTACTAGACAGGTATATGGAGGAATTTAAGGTGGGGGATTATATGGGAGGCAGGGTTTGAGGGTCGGCACAACATTGTGGGCTGAAAGGCCTGTACTGTGCTGTACTATTATATGTTCTATGTTATCTATACCCTCATAATTTTGTATACCTAAATCAAATCTCCTCTTGTTCTCCTGCATTTTTAGGCATAAAGTCCTAACCTGTTCAATCTTTCCCTATAACACAGGTTTACAAGACCCCTCAATATCCCCATCTCTCTTGACCTGTTCAATCTAACCTGTTCAATCTCCTTTCCCTGTAACACAGGTTCACAAGGTCCCGCAATATCCCCAACTCTCTTGACCTTTCTGCAGCCTTTTCACGTAGAGATCACTTGACACGCTTCTCTGCCTGCCCGTCTTGGTGGGTCTGTCTGTGCTTCAGTCTCTTTCTCGGGGCAACACAGTGGCAGAGCTGGTGCCTGGCAGTGCCGGCATGATGGTTTCAGTCCTGACGTCAGGTTGCTGTCTTTATGGAGCTTGCCCTCTTCATCACGTGGTTTTCCACTCAGTCTTCCGGTTCCCTCCCAAATCCCAGAGGTGTGCATTGATGGCTTATTTGGCCAATGTAAATTGCCTTTGCTCTGTATTTTGGTGATAGAATCTAAATCTGAAGCTATATAGAGGTATAATTGCAAACACAAGAGATTCTGCAGATGCTGGAAATCCAGAGCAACACACACAAAATGCTGGAGGAACTCGGCAGGTCAGGCAGCATCTATGGAGATGAGTAAACAGTTGATGTTTCAGGCCAAGACTCTTTTTCAAGACTTGCACACAAAATGCTGGAGGAACTCAGCAGGTCAGGAAGCATTAATCGAGGGGCATAACGAGTCAATGTTTTGGACCAAGACCCTTCATCAGTTCTGTGGAAAATGGTGTAGGATTAGTGTAAAAGTGAAGACTAGGTGGACAGAAGTGCAGGTTTATGGTGCCCTGTAACTTTTTCTTTCTGATGGACTCATTTGTGAGATAGGTGTCGGAATTAAATCTGTTCTTTGGACCCTGCTTCGCTTTTCATTTGATCAAGGCTTCATTTCTCACTTCTTCACCTTGTATTGAGTTACTTCCATGTCCAGAAATCTATCAGTCACTCAGTCTGCCGGAGGAACACCAACCCTTTCCATCTCTCAGTTAGACTGCTTAGAAGGTTGGGCTTCCTAACTTGGGCTCCCATGGCCCCCTCGGTTAATAGTAAGGCTCCATGGCATAAAAAGGTTGGGAATCCCTGGTTTAGAGGATTGGAAAGAGACATCATTGAAACACCAAGTTCTGTCCATTGTCCTATTGCTGGCTCAGGGTTTGACACACTTATTTCTGTACCATGTTTTGCTGTCTGGTAGATGCAGGCGGAGATTTTCCCTGGTTCAAGGACGCTGGCAGCTGGGTTCTCAAACTGAATGAGGGACGAAGGACCTGAAGTGAGGTGAACTATCTTCATACTGAGGGTTGTGAACCTTTGGTACAGTATTCTTTATCCTGCAAGACCAGGATGGCTCATTACATTTCTCGATATTAAAGCTTGAATTAGAAGGTGAACAAGTCAGATGTACAAGTTGACATAAAGTGCATATAGTTAAGTGTACAACACCAATGCTGCTACTGGTGCTGTTTATAAATAATGTGTGCTAGGTGGTAGCAGGGTGTTCAGAAACCTCACAAGCAGTTACCCAGCCTGGCAGTCTTTGGTCTTGTACAGTGTATCTATCACCTGATGGTGGGAGGTCAAAGATGACTTGCCTGATGGGCAAAGTTAAAGATTAGCATAATTTGTCACAAACATTGCAACCTACAATGAAATGAGTACATTATCATGTGTGATGTGCTGGGGGCAGCCTGGTGCCAATATAGCATGCCCACAACTTACCAAGCCTAAACTGTACATCTTTAGACTGTGGGAGGAAACCAGAGCACCCAGAAGAAACCCACATGGCCATGGAGAGAATGTACAAACTCCTTACAGACAGAACTAAACCCTAAAGGGTCGGCACAACATTGTGGGCTGAAGGGCCTGTACTGTGCTGTACTATTCTATGTTCTATGTTCTAATCTTCCAATCGCTGATGCTGTAAAGTGTTGTGCTAATGGCTGCACTACCATGCCACACTCTTCTTTCCTAAAGCTGGAAAACCAGCTAGCAAAAGTTAGTACTAAGTATACTATAATACTAAATAGGCATCTGTTAGTCTTGTGAGACCATGGATTTGCGCCTTGGAAAGTTTCCAGGGCGCAGGCCTGGGCAAGGTTGTATGGAAAACCGGCAGTTGCCCATGCTGCAAGTATCCCCTCTCCATGCCACTGATGTTGTCATTAGGACCCATACAGCTTGGCACTGGTGTCATCGCAGAGCAATGACTTTGAACTTTGAAAGCACATTGGTTACTTGCTTCTTGAAACTGGAAATTGGCATGTTCATGTTAGATTGAATTCCTGTTTCAGATTTCTAGCATTTTAACCTACTGCCCGACTCACAACTGACCATTCCTGAAGGAAAAGATTTCAAAGTTCTATGTAAATTTATTATCAAAGTACATATATCACCATATACAACCCTGAGATTCATTTTCTTGTTGGCATTCACAGTAGAACAAAGAAATACAATAAAATCAATTAAATATTACACAGAAAGACTGACAAACAACCAATGTGCAAAAGGCAATCTGTTTAAATACAAAAAAAATCAAATGAATAATTCTTTTATTTGCCAGTGTTTTCACTGCTGGGGTTAAGCTTAACCCCTACCTTGCAAATGAATGTCCCGAATTATTTTAGTGAACTGTTATTTGCAATTTCCTACCTAAGAACTGTAGGATCTGCAGCCTGTGAAATTCTGGCCCTTGCCTCTCCCATCTCCCACACTTCTCTGGTCTTAGCACGTTGTCATGTGAACAGCCATATGCTCTGATGATAACAGCTTTGCCTTAAATGCCCAACTTTACAGGCAACACCCAATATCTATCATGTGGAAATAAAAATATGACAGTGTTGACCAATACACAAACGTAATTGACTGGGATCTTGTAAATAAAGCAATATCAAATTTCCTTGCAGAATTATGCTTCCTTCAAATTATTGATCGTCCAAGTACACATTTGTGTACAATTTGCTGCTGGGTTAATATGTCTCTACAGGGTGTTACTGTATAATGCCAAAACAAATATGTGGCTCACTCAGTAGTAACACTTGGCAGAGAGTAATCAAATGCTTTTAGCCAATAAAATGTGTGTGATCTTGTTAGTATTGGTAACTAGAGGAGCCTTGGACTTTGCTGCACAGTCTCTCCTGCTTGTGCAAAGGATGTTTTGCTGAGTTGTGCATTGGTGGTGGGAATGGTGGGGCCGGAGGTAACGATTGGCACTAGCCCTGCTATCACTTCATTCAGAGGTGTTGGTATGTCAACTGTATACTTTTCAGATCAATCGTCTGACTGAAAATGAGCTTTCAATTCAGTTTTTTCAAAACAGGCAGGTGGCACACTACTGTAGCAGTTAGTGCAATGGATTTACAGTGCCAGTGCTCACTGGTCGGGGTTGATCCCCACTGCTATCTGCAAGGAGTTTGTATGTTCTCGTGTTTGTACATTCTGTGGAGTAGACTCGATGGGTTGAATGGCCTAATTCTGCTCCTTTGTCTTGTGGGCAGACCATAAGTATAGGAGCAGGATGAGGCTATTCAGCCCATTGAGTCTGCTCTGCCATTCTATCATGGCTGATCCCGGACCCCACTCAACCCTGTACACCTGCCTTCTTGACATATCCTTTGATGCCCTGACCAATCAGGAAACAGTCAACTTCTGCTTTAAATATACCCACGGACTTGGCCTCCACTGCATTCTCTGACAGAGTATTCCACAGATGCACTACTTGCTAGCTAAAAAAATTCCTCCTTACCTCCATTATAAAAGGTCGCTCCTCAATTTTGAGCTGTGCCCTTTAGTTCTGGATGGCCCGACCATAGGAAACATCCTCTCCACATAGGTTTCAATGAGGCCCCCCCCACATTCTTCTACATTCCAGTGAGTACAGTCCCAAAGTTACCAAATGCTCCTCAAACCCCTTCATTCCTGGAGTCATCCTTGTGAACTTCCTCTGGACTCTCTCCAATGACACCACATCCTTTCTGAGATAAGGGGCCCAAAACTGTTGATGATACTCCAAGTATGGCCTGACTAGTGTCTTGTAAAGCTATCTGCATAATCTCCTTGCTTTTATATTGTATTCCTGTGAAATAAATGCCAACATTGCATTTGCCTTCTTTACCACAGACTCAACCTGTAAATTAATCTCCTGGGAGTCTTGCATGAGGACTTCTAAGTTCCTTTGCACATCTGATGTTTGAACCTTCTCCTCATTTAAATAATAGTCTGCACTATTGTTCCTTTTACCAACATACATTTTCATGCATTTCCCAACACTATATTCCATCTGCCACTTTTCTGCCCATTCTACCAATTTGTCTAAGTCCTGCTGCAATCGCATTGCTTCTTCAGCACTACCTACCCCTCCACCTATCTTTGTATTATCCATAAACTTTGCCACAAAGCCATCTATTCCATTATCTAAATCATTGATAAACATTGTGACAAGTAGTGCTCCCAATACTGACATCTGAGGAACACCACTAGTCACTGGCAGCCAACCAGAAAAGGGCCCATTTATTCCCACTCGCTGCCTTCTGGCCGTCAGCCATTCTGCTATCCAAGCCAGTATCTTTCCTGTAATGTAACAGGGATTTATCTTATTAAGTAGTCTCATGTGTGGCACCTTATCAAATGCCTTTTGAAAATCCAAGTAAATGACATTCACTGCCTCTCTTTTGTCCACCCTGCTTGTTACTTCCTCGAAGAACTCTTAACAGATTTGTCAGGCAAGGTTTCCCCTTACAGAAACCATGTAGACTTTGACTTATTTTATCATTAGTCTCCATGTACCCCAAAACCTCATCCTTAATAATAGACTCCAACCCTTTCCCAAGCACTGAGGTTTGGATAACTGGCCTATAATTTTCTTTCTTTTGCCTTCCTCCCATCTTAAAGAGTGGAGTGACATTTGCAATTTGCTGGTCCTCTGGGACCATGCCAGAATCAAGTGATTCTTGAAAGATCATGACCAATGCATCCATTTCTTCTTCAGCAACCTCTCTCAGGACTCTGGGATGTAGTCCATCTAGTCCAGGTGACTTATCCACCTTAAGACCTTTGTGTTTACCTTGGACTTTGTCCTTTGTAACAGCAATGACACTCACTCCTGCTCCCTGATATTTATGGACCTCTGGCACACTACTAGTGTCTTCCATAGTGAAGACTGATGCAAAGTACTCATTAAGTTCATCTGTCATTTCTTCATCCCCCATTATGACCTCACATGCATAGTTTTCCGGAGGTCCGATATCAACTCTCACTTCCCTTTTACTCTTTACATAACTGAAAAAATATTTAGTATACTGCTTTATATTATTGGCTAGTTTGCCCTCATATTTCATCTTTTCCCTTATAGCTTTTTTTAGTTGCCTTTTGTTGGATTTTAAAAACTTCCCAATCATCGAACTTCCCATTCACTTTTACTACTTTATATACCCTTTCCTTGGCTTTTATGCAGTCCTTTACTTCAAATGTCAGCCCCCTGCCATTTGAGAATTTCTTCCTCTGTGGAACATACCTATCCTGCACCTTGTGAACTATTCCCAGAAACTTTGGCTATTTCTGCTCTGCCATCATCCCCACCAGTATCCTTCAATCCACCTGGGCAAGCTCCACTCTCATGCCTCTGTAGTTCCCTTTATTCCATTGCGATACTGATACACGTGAGTTATGTTTTTTTCCTCTCAAACTGAGGTATGAATTCAATCATATTATACTCACTGCCTCCAAAAGGTTTCTTTATGTTAAGTGCCCTAATAAGATCTGGGTTATTGCACAACACCCAATCTAAGATAGATTCCCCTAAACTCAAGCTCAAGCTGCTTGCAAAAGCCATCTCATTGGGCATTCAACAAATTTCCTCTCTTGCAATCCGACACCAACCTGATTTTCTCAATCCCCTTGCACATTGAAGTCCCCCATTACTATTGTGACATTACCCTTATTATATGCCCTTTCCAGTTCCCTTTGCAATCTCAACCCCTCATCTTGGCTACTATTTGGAGGTCTATATATGATTCCCATATTTTTTTTTACCCTTGCAGTTTATTAACTCCATCCACAAAGATTCAACATTCCCTGACCCTGTCACCCTGTGGTTCTCTGAATCACAGTGTGGGTTCTTACAAGGTCTTCCAGTTTCTTCCACATTCCAAAGAGTTACACTGAGGATTACTAAATTGTGGACTTGGTATGCTGGCTCCGGAAGTGACGACACTTGCGGGCTGCCCAGCACAGTCCTCACTGATTTGATGCAAGCGACACATTTCACTCAATGTGACGATCCACATGTAACAAATAAAACATTTTAAAAATGTTTTGTCACAGCTTTTTGGTTGAATATGTAAGTCAATAATGATGGTTTCAAGACACTTATTTTTCACTCTCCATCATAGCTTTGTCAGTAAGTTACAGGTATCTCAAATTACAGTGACGTTGACCACAATACTGTGTCCTTCCCTACCACTACCACCCTGGCTGGATCTCAGATGGAGCCAGAGTCTCATTTCTTGTAGGGATCTCATTCAAACCGGCTTCCTGGCTCTCATTCTCAGTCATCTGTCTGATCATTGTCCAAAAAATCCCTGCATTTCTCCTCAGTCAACTGTACAACCAACATTCCTGTTTCTCTTGCACTTCTGGGCAGTCAACTCTCTTCTCACTCTGAAAGGCAGCAAACGGCTTTTCACTGTATAATATCTGACGATTCTGGGGATGTTTATGTCTTGCTCAAATCATGCGATACTTTTTAATTTAGAGGTCATCACAGTAACAGGCCCTTCCAGTGCTACAAGCCTCTGCTGCCCAGTTACACCCATGTGGCCAGTTAACCTGGTAACATGTATGTCTTTGGGATGTGGGAGGAAATCGCAGCACTTGGAGAGAACGTACAGGTCGAATGGTCACCAAGGGAAAGTACAAACTCCTTACAGCCAGTGGTGGGAATTAAACCCTGAACACGGGTGTTGTAAAGCAACACATTATCTACCATGATACCATACCATCCTAATAATAAAACATTTATTATTCCTGAGTTTCTCATATTACCCCTCCTGAACGGATATATTTAATCTTTCCATCCCGTTTTACCTGCATTAAACCAGCTAGAAATGTAGATAAACTCCCTCAACAACACACAGCAAATGCTTGAGGAGCTCAGCAGGTCAGACAGCATCTTCTAAATTCCAGTAAGTACAGGCCCAAAGCTGCCAAATGCTCCTCATATGTTAACCCCTTCATTCCTGGAATCATCCTCATGAACCTTCTGTGGACTTTCTCCAATGATGACACATCCTTTCTGAGATAAAGGGCCCAAAACTGTTGACAATACTCCAAGTGCAGCCTAGTGTTTTATAAACTGTCAGCATTATCTTCTCGTTTTATATTCTATCCCCCTTGAAATAAATGCCAACATTGAGTTTGCCTTCTTTACCACAGACTCAACCTGTGAATTAACCCATGGGAATCCTGCAGGAGGGCTCCTAAGTCCCTCTGCACCTCTAATGTTTAAATTTTCTCCCAATTTGGATAATAGTCCGCACTTTCGTTTCTTTTACCAAGATGCATTTTCATACATTTTGTATCTCTGTGTTCCATCTGCCACTTTTTTGCCTGTTTTTCCAATTTGTCTAAGTCCTGCTGCAATTGCATTGCTTCCTCAGTGCCACCTACCCCTCCACCTAGCTTTGTATCATCTGCAAACATTGTCACAAAGCCTTCAATTCCATTATCCAAATCACTGCCAAACAATGAGAAAAGCAGTGGTCCCAAAACTGACCCCTGAGGAAGTTCTCTCACCACTGGCAGCCAACCAGATAAGACTTCCTTTATTCCCACTCACTGCCTCCTGCCTGTCAGCCATTCCTCTATCCATGCCAGTATCTTTTCTGTAACACCACAGGATTTTATCTTGTTAAGCAGCCTGATGTGTGGCACCGTATCAAATGCCTTCTGAAAATCCAAATAAATGACATCCACTGCCTCTCCTCTCCACCCAACTTGTTACTTCCTTGAAGAACTCTATCAGATGTGTCAGGAAAGATTTTCTTTCCAGAAACCATGCTGACAGTGATATTTTATCATAAGGAGGAATATGATGGGGGAGGGGGAAAAGTGGATCACAGGCGAAAGAGAAGGAAGAGGGATCTCCTTCAATGTCATTGGATTCTCCCTATTTGATTTGTTTTATTTTTATGCCCTTTAGTGAATGTAAAGTACTGAAAGAGAACGAAATTGACTATCACCCTCTTCCTTTGGAGAGTTGCCATCCTTAAATATATTCTGTGGTCCTTTGGAGGCCAATTCCTCTTATTTCAGGAAATTTCATCTTCAGATAATTTTTGCCATGCAAAGTGGCTAGTCTATCTTTTCTCTGGGAAGTTAGAAGAAGACAACAGGAAACATCTGGTTTCCCTTTTCAACAGTTATTTTTTAAGTTAGGAAATTTACTATTATATTTCCCTTTGTGTAACTTGGTGTGCCGGGTATTTTGGTATACTTCCTCCACCAATGGATCCCTGTACACTCCCCAAATCTCAATCAGAATTGGCTTTAATAGCACTCATATATGTTGTGAAATTTGTACTACGGCTGCAAAATAAAATTGCAATGCATTTTTTAAAAACTATAAATTACAATATGAAGTACTTATAGAAAATTAGATTGAAAATGTAGTACAAAAAGAGAGGGTAAAATTGGATTCATGCTAAAATTATTCATGGATGAATTGTCCATCAGAAATCTTTTGGCAGAAGGTCAAAGCTGATCCTGTGTTTTCAGGCTCCTGTAACTCCTCCTTGATGGTAGCAATGAGAAGAGGGCATGTCCTGAGTGATGGGGGTCCTTAATGATGGATGCTGCCTGCTTGATGTATCGCCTTTTGATTGTGTCCTGGGAATTGGGGAGGCTAGTGCCCGTGATGGAGCTGGCTGAGTTTACAACTTTCTGCAGCTTTTTCTGATCCTGTGCAGTAGCAACTCCCCCCCCACCCACCCCTGTACCAGAGGGTGAGGGATGCAACCAATTAGAATGCTCTCCATAGTACATCCGTAGAAATTAGCTAGAGTTTTTGGTGGCATACCAATTCTCCTCAAAATCCTCATGAAATATAGCTACTCTTCTTTGTAATTGCATCAGTATCTAGGGCCCAGGATAGATCCTCAGATATAGAAATTGAAACTGCTCACCTTTTCCACTGCTCGATGAGAACTAGTGTGTGATCCAAGACCGGGTCCAAATTATCCAAGTCCAAGACTGAGACAGAGATCCTGCTTGTATCTCACTCGGCTAGATGCTTCCTGCCAAACTAGTGATTGCAGTACAACTAAAATTCCTGCTGGAGCTTGGATGTGGCTGCTTTTCAATGTAAAAGCTGAGTGTTCAGTGAGAGACTGGCTTGGTGGGAAGCAGGGAATCAGAGTTACTACTTGTCAGCAAACAACACTTCAACCTGAAAATAAAGTTTCTTGTGGTAGCTGCCAGTCCGTGAGCCTGAGGCTCTGGGCTTGTATGTTGGCCAGGGTGAACCAAGTTCAAATTATTTTCCTTAATGACTATAAAATACAATCTGTTCCAAGACATAGCTGGTCATTGTAAATTGTCCCTAGATTAGGCTTGGGTTAAATCTGTCACACTGGGTGGTTTGGCTTAATGACTAGAAGGACCAGTTGCCCGCTGTATCTTTAAATGAGCAAAAACACCCACTCGATTTTCGAGTCTCTCCCATTGTATCCAGTCAATAATGGCAATATCTTTTATCTCCAGTGATGTGCATAGTATTCTGAATGTTGTACTCTGAGTGATTTATACCAGCAGAATTCCCTTATGGTTTTGGTTCATGATTGATCACTTAATGCATTCTAATATCTGATTTACTAATTGAAGTGAGCAAAGTTACAGTAAATTCAATTTATTGTCCACGAGCACCGCCAGATTTAAAAATTTTCCATAGTAGCTTTACAATGCTGGCGACCGGGGTTCAATTCCTGCTGGTGTCTGTAAGGAGTTAGTTCTTCTTGTGCTTGTGTGCTGTTCCTCCCGGTGCTCCCATTCCCTCCTACCTTCCAAATACAGAAGAGTTAGGGTCAGTGAGAGTGGGCATGTTCTGTTGATATGTTGGCACCTGAAGCATAGTGACACTTGCGGACTCTCCCAGCGCATCCTCGGACATGGTGACAGATGTGGCCTGTCCCAGTGCATCCTCGGACATAGTAACACTTTCGGACTATCGGAACACATCCTCGGACATAGTGACAGATGTGGGGTGTCCGAACACATCCTCGGACATAGTGACACTTGCGGACTCTCCCAGCGCATCCTCGGACATAGTGACAGATGTGGCCTGTCCCAGCCCATCCTTGGATGTAGTGACAGATGTGGCCAGCACATCCTCGGACATAGTGACACTTGCGGACTCTCCCAGCACATCGTCGGACATAGTGACAGATGTGGGGTGTCCCAGCCGATCCTTGGATGTAGTGACAGATGTGGCCAGCACATCCTTGGACATAGTGACAGATGTGGGGTATCCCAGCCCATCCTTGGAAGTAGTGACAGATGTGGCCAGTGCATCCTCGGACATAGTGACACTTGCGGACTCTCCCAGTGCATCCTCGGACATAGTGACACTTGCGAACTCTCCCAGCGCATCCTCGGACATAGTGACACTTGCGGACTCTCCCAGCGCATCCTCGGATGTAGTGACAGATGTGGCCAGCACATCCTCGGACATAGTGACACTTGCGGACTCTCCCAGCCCATCCTCGGATGTAGTGACAGATGTGGCCAGCACATCCTCGGACATAGTGACACTTGCGGACTCTCCCAGTGCATCCTCGGACATAGTGACACTTGCGAACTCTCCCAGCGCATCCTCGGACATAGTGACACTTGCGGACTCTCCCAGCGCATCCTCGGACATAGTGACACTTGCGGACTCTCCCAGTGCATCCTCGGACATAGTGACACTTGCGGACTCTCCCAGCGCATCCTCGGACATAGTGACACTTGCGGACTCTCCAAACACATCCTCGGATATAGTGACACTTTCGGACTCTCCCAGCGCATCCTTGGATATAGTGACACTTGCTGGCTGCGCATCCTTGGACATAGTGATACTTGTGGCCTGTACTAGCACATCCCTGGATGTAGTGACACTTGTGGCCAGCACATCCCTGGATGTAGTGACACTTTACATCTTTCTTTTCAGTAACCTTTAATTAAAATTTTGCATTTCTTTCCATTCTGAATGTAGCCAACAAACCACAGTGGTATTGAGAATAACTGTGACTTTGTCACCAATAGACATCACTGATATTTTCATATCACATTAAAGTTGTTACAAATATCTCCAAAAATCATTTTCAGCACACTGATCACTCCTTCGCAATTACAGCAGTTAACCTAGGCTGAACTCGATCGCAGTCTTCCTGCCTGCAGAGCTTGTGCAACGTAGCTGGTCAGCTACCGGGCAGCTCTGCGCCTAGTAGTCGTTCAGACAGCAGATGGCGAAGCCATGTATTCTCACAATTGTGACCCAGACATTGTTGTTACTCTCCATTATTGCCTGTCTGCAATTGCCTGTTGGTCAATGTGTAGAAGAAGGTGTGTCGCTTTTATGGTTTAAGTTTTGTAAAACTAGATGGTTCAAATAGGGATTCTTGACTCTGTGAAGCCGTATCCTTTTGTAATAACACACGACTCCTTGAGCAACAACAGCCTAACTCCAGCCTGCTCATATCTTTGTGAATCAGGATTTTCAACACTTGCAACCATTAAAACAAAAGTTCAAAATTGATTGCATGTCCACCATGACATGTGAGTTGCTGCGTCAAAGGCCATCCCACAGCTTAATTTTCTTATTTAAGCTAAGCAACAACAGCCTTCACACTGACATGTCTTTAAAAATAAAGTTTAATTTTAACTTGCCTATATTTTAAATGTAGTCTTGTTATTTAATGTGTTACAAAGAAGCACACATTATTATATCAAATTTGTTTTGTAAATATTTTGATAACTATTTCAATATAGTTGGTGTCTTTTGCAATTTTGTGTATTGTATTTTACATATTTCAATACATTATTCTGAGAAGACTCCATTGGCTTCACCAGACTGCCAAAGGGGTCCTTGGCAGAAAAAAGTTAAGAGCCTCTGGTCTGAATAAACTTGGTACACTCGGGCCACTTTATTACTCACCTCCTGGCCACAGAGTGCATGTTCATGGTCTTTTGCTGCAGTAGCCCATCCACTTCAAGGTTTGGTGTGTTGGTCATTCAGAGAAGGTCTTCTACACTTCACTATCGTCTGAATCTGAAGCCTCTGTCAGTTGGAGTTAACCGCGGATGTTGCGTCCTAGATGTCTAGATATGCAAGCCTGGGCGATACGATATGGAGAGCAAACTGTTGCCTATGTGGCAAGCTCCCCCTCTCCACGTATCTGATGAACCCAAAGGAACAGTAGAGACCTATACAGTTTGTACCAGCAGTGCTGCAGAAGATGCCAGTCAACATTGAATTCAATGTAGGACTGCCTTAGAGACTCCAGATCCTTCCTTTGGGGTTTAATCCTGAAGTCTTCCCCGTCTGAAGGTCGCGAGTTTGAGCTTTGGCTGAGGCAGCGTGTTGTGTCCTTGAGCAAGGCACTTAACCACACATTGCTCTGCGACGACACTGGTGCTAAGCTGTATGGGTCCTCATGCCCTTCCCTTGGACAACATCGGTGGTGTGGAGAGGGGAGACTTGCAACACGGGCAACTGCTGGTCTTCCATACAACCATGTCCAGGCCTGCACCCTGGAAACCTTCCAAGGCACAAATCCATGGTCTCACGAGACTAACGGATGCCTATAAATTCTTCTTAATATCTTGTATACCTCTATCATGTCTCCTCTCATCCTCCTTCTCTCCAAAGAGTAAAGCCCTAGCTCCCTTAATCTCTGATCATAATGCGTACTCTCTAAATGGCAGCATCCTGGTAAATCTCCTCTGTACCCTTTCCAATGCTTCCACATCCTTCCTATAGTGAGGCGATCAGAACTGGACACAATACTCCAAGTGTGGCCTAACCAGAGTTTTATAGAGCTGCATCATTACCTCGTGACTCTTAAACTCTATCCCTCGACTTGAGCTCAGAGTTTTCCTTCTCCTCGATCAGCTGCTAGCCATGGCCAATGAGCCCCATCTGCTCGAACTGACAGAATTTAAGGCATCAGTAACCTCCCTTTGCCCCTTCTCCTGTCAGTAGAAATGGTTCCAGCAGACTTAGTAGCTAAGCCAGACGTGAAGGCCAGGAGCTGGACTTGGTTGTCAGAGGCTATTTGAAGTGCACGCCACTGGGAGCATTTAACAGATAGTGGGAACTTGTCCCCATTGCCACCCCTGGCTGTAACAACTTTAAGGAACCTGTTATAAAGCGTGGTTATTTGAGTTACTATTGCCTTCCTGTCAGCTTGAACCGGTCTGGCCATTCTCGGAAATCTCTCATTAGTGAGGCATTTTCACCCACAGAGCCGCCACTCACTGGAATTTTTTTTTTGTTTTTCACAATATTCTCTGTAAACTCTAGAGACTGTTGTGCATGATAATCCCAGGAGATCAGTAGTTTCTGAGATACTCAAACCAGACTGTCTGGCACCAACAATCTTTCCACGGTCGAAGTCACTTAGATCACTTCTCTTCCCCATTCTGGTGTTTGTTTTGAACAACAAGTGAACCTCTTGACCAGGCTTGCATGCTTTTATGAATGATTGGCTGATTAGATATTTGCATTAACGAGCAGGTGAAGAAGTTTACCTAATAAAGTAGCCACTGAATGAATAATAGTTTCTTCCTGAAATCATTGTCTCCATGTAAGGTATCTCATGTTCTCCACACTCAATTTCATCAGGCCCAATCAAGATTTAACAATGGTCAAAGCTGCCCACGATTCATTTTATTTGGCTTTGGATATCCATCTTCTTCTCACCGTGGACCTCTCCACTTTGGAGATCGGCACTTTGCCTGAATTACTCATCTTCTAACAGTAAATTGTTGTCCAGGCTTTGTTTCTTCATCGCTTCCCACTGACATATCAAGCAAAGCTATTCATTCACTTTCAGCATCTTACCCGTACATTTATTACTGTCACATGTACCAAGTTGTCAAGCAACACACATAAAAAATGCTGGTGAACGCAGCAGGCCAGGCAGCATCTATAGGAAGAGGTACAGTCGACGTTTCAGGCTTAGACCCTTCGTCAGGACTAACTGAAAGAAGGGATGTGTTCACCAGCATTTTTTATGTGTGTTACTTGAATTTCCAGCATCTGCAGATTTCCTCGTGCTTGCTTACATACCGTCCATCAGCCTTGTCTTTCTCCTTCCTTTCCAGTACTGCAGAAGGTCTTGGCCTGAAACTTCAACTGTTATGTAGATGAAGCCTGGCCTGAATTTTGTGTTCATATAGATCCGATCGTTACATGGTGCATTGAGGTAGGAGAAGGTAAAACAGCAACAATGCAGAATGAAGATGCACCTGCTGCAGAGCTGGTAAACAATACAGTGCAAGGTCATAATGAGGTAGATTGTCCTCCTCGTCGTACAAAAGAACAGTTTAAAAAGTGTGTAGAAATGGGTCAGTGGTGGTATGGGTTTTCAGTCTTTTGTATCTCCTGCCCAATGAGAGAAGGGAGAAGAGAGCATGTCCAGGGTGATTATGGTGGCTGCTTTATTGAGGTAGTGAGAAGTATAGACAGAGTCCATGGAAGGGAGGCTGGTTCCTGTGATGTGTTGAGGTGTGTCCATAGCTCTCTGTGATTTCTTGTGGTCATGTGCAGAGCAGTTGCCATAACAAGTCATTAAGCATCTAGACAGAATGCTTTCCACGAGTCATCAGTAAAAATTGGTTAGGGTTTATGAGGTCATGCTAAAATGGAGATGAGGCATTGGTGAGCTTTGTTGGTTGTAACATCAACATGGTTGGACCAGGACAGGCTTTGTCAAGTTGACATCAAAACAATTCTATTACCTCCATCTTAATGTTTACTCCAAATAAACTTCAATTATAATGTGAGATAACCTTATAATATTCTGCCTTTTAATCAATTTTTAATAAAAATATTTCATTTTGCTCAATAATTCTACAGTTGCATTGAATTTCATACTTTTGTGCATATATCTGGTAACAGTGGGAATTTCAGTCTTCCAGGAGTATAAAGCTGCATCCATCCTTTGATCATGGCCTGAAAGATTTGTATCACTCGATTTATACTCCATGAACAAATCTAGTTTTCTGTAATAAGGAAAGGTGAAGTCAGCTGGGTTGGATTCTGTGGGGGTTGAAGGATTTCTGTGTAAGGAGAGACTGGGCTGTATTCTCTTGAGGTGAAAAGGAGGAGAGGAGAATGAGGGAGGATATCCTATAGGCTCATCAAATGATAATAAGGAACAAAAGTGCCATTGGCATTTTGCTGAGGGATCTTTTTTCACAGATCTCCAAGTAGTCAGCTGGAGAAAGCAGAAGTTCAAAGTAAATTTTATTATCAAAATATATAAATGGGTGGTGAAGGAGATGAGGTGAGAGGGGGAAAAGGGAATGGGGAGTGGTGAGGGAGATGAGGGGGCGCCCATCACCTCTCTCTGGTGCTCCTCTTCCCTTCTCCTTCTTCCATGACCTTCTGTGCTCTTCTATCAGATTCCCCCTTCTCCAGCCCTGTAGCTCTTTCATCAATCAACTTCCCTTCCCCTTCAGGTTTCACCTATCATCTTGTGTTTCTCTCTCCCTCCCCTCCTGTTAAATCTACCCTCCAGCTTTTTGTTCTGCATTCCTGCCGAAGGGTCTCGGCCCGAAACATTGACTGTTTATTCATTTCCATAGATGCTGTCTGACCTGCTGAGTTCCTCCAGCACTTTGTGTGTGTTGCTTGGATTTCCAGCATCTGCAGATTTGTTTAAAGATCCCCTCCAGCATTTTTGTCTGTCTTCTATGGGCAAGCCGGTTCTGAATCCAAATATCCATGGATCCCCTGCAATTTAATAAAGTGAATTAAATTGTCAGATATGTACTTTACTAAAATCCATCTAGACAACTCCACCTTTATAGTTCACATTAGTAACTTCCGTGAAAACCTCAATCAGGAAGATGTGACTCACCCTGTCCAAAGCCATGCTGACTGTCCCTAATTTGGCCATGGTTTTCCAAATGCTTATAAATCCTATCCCTAAGAATCTTCTCCTGTAGCTTCCATACCACTGACAGACTACAGTGTGTAGTTTCCAGATTATCTGATTTCCCTTTAATGACAGAAAAGCCACTAGCTCCCTGCCAATTCTCTGAAACCTTGCCTTTGACATGAGAAGACATGTACAATAGACCTGAGTCAAGTCCCTGCAGTTCCTGCCATCGAGAATAAACACATCTCTGGAGGGCTTATTCCTCATTGTTTCAATTTCACTGGAATTAAAAAAAATACCTCAACTAATCATATTAATTCATTTTTAAAGCATTTTCTTACTGCCTCTAAGTTCTGTTTTTCATCCAGGGCAGTTTTTTTTTCTTTATTTTGTTTGCCACTGAATTAAACATGGAATGGGTTTATTTCATTTGCCTTCTATCAGATTTGTTATTCTCAGATTTACACTGAAGCTTTTTGCCCCGAAGAGGGAATACACTCTTTCATTCTCCCACATCTGGTAACTTACAAAACAAAGGGTTGTGGTATTTGCCCTCACCTACCACCCCATGATGTTTCGAATCCAATACATCATCCTCTGCAACTTCCGCCATCTCCGAAGGGATCCTACCACCAATCATATCGACTCCATTCCCCTCTCCGTTTTCCACAGGGACCGCTCCCTCCGTGATTCCCTTGTCCATTCGTCCCTCGCCACTAATCTCCATGCCAGCATTTATCCCTGCAGGTGGCCAAAGTGCTACACTTGCAGGTACACATCCTCCCTCACCTCCATTCAGGGCCCCAAACAGTGAGGCAACACTTCACCTGAGAGTCTGCGGGGTTGTCTATTGTGTCTGCTGCTCCCGATGCAGCCATTGATAAGAGCCGTCATAAACTGGGGGACTGCTTCATTGAGCACTTCCGCTCCATCCATCAAGAGTGGAATTTCCTGCCTGCAGCTAAACATTTTAATTCCGATTCCCCTTCCGATATGTCGATCCATAGCCTCGTTTTGTGCTGCGATGAGACCACCCTCAGGGTGGAGGAGCAACACTTTATATTCTGTCTGGGTAGCCTTCAATCTGATGGCATGAACATCGATTTCTCTATCCCTCCCCTCTTCTTCTATTCTCCACTCTTGCCTCTTACCTCTTCTCACCTGCCTATCACCTCCCCCCTGGTGACCCCTTCCTTTTCTCCCATGGACCACTCTCCTCTCCAATCAGATTCCTCCTCCTCCAGCCCTTTACCTTTTCCACCTCCCTGGCCTCACCTATCACGTTCTAGCTAGCCTCCTTCCCCTCCCCCTCCCCCTCCCCCATCTTCTTATTCTGGCATCTTCCCCCTTCCTTTCCAGTCCTGAAGAAGTGTCCCTCCATAAATGTTGCCTGACATGCTGAGTTCCTCCAGCAATTTGTGTGTGTTTTGTGTTATTTAAGTAAGGCCTAGTGAATTGCCTGATAAGCAAGTTTACAGACCCAACCTAACAGCATGACAAGCCATGCTTAAAAATACCGTGTTCTGAGTTTGCAGACCCTTTGAAGCTTCCTTTCTTCAATATTTGAAATCATGATTTAAGCAATGGGGAAAAATAATTATGTTATCGTCTTGTGTTTTATTGTTAGCAGCATAGTTACTGTGTTGAGCTTGGAACTTTTTTTGTGAGCCAGCACCTTCATTGCATTGGATTGAGTGAAACATGTTTATTCACGCAACCATCAAAAATGCACATTCTACAGCGCCAATCTAGTCACTCTAATTTACAAACAAGCTCCTGTTTAATATATAGCTCAAGCTGAGTGTTGTTAGGAAAATATATTTGCATTTCTACAGTATTTATAGATAATGTACAGTCAGTGGCCATTTTATTTGTTATCTTCTGTGCCTAATAAACTGGCCACTGAGCGTATGTTTGTGATCTTCTGCTGCTGTAGCCCATCCACTTCAAGGTTCAACGTGTTGTGTGTTCAGAGATGCTCTTCTGCACACACTGTTGTAACATGTTGTTATTTGAGTTGCTGTCACCTTCCTGTCTGCTTGACCCAGTCTGGCCATTTTCAGAATCAGAATCAGGTTTATTATCACCAGCATATGTAGTGAAATTTGTTAACTTAGCAACATAATATACAAAAAAAAACCCAAAATAAAATGATAATAAATAAGCAAATCAATTACAGTATACGTATATTGAATGGATTTAAATTGTGCAAAAAACAGAAATAATATATATTAAAAAAGTGAGGTAGTGTCCGAGGATTCAATGTCCATTCAGGAATCGGATGGCAGTAGGGAAGAAGCTGTTCCTGAATCGCTGAGTGTGTGCCTTCAGGCTTCTGTACCTCCTACCTGATGGTAACAGTGAGAAAAGGACATGCCCTGGGTGCTGGGGGTCCTTAATAATGGACACTGCCTTTCTGAGACACCGCTCCCCGAAGATGTCCTGGGTACTTTGTAGGCTAGTACCCAAGATGGATCTGACTAGATTTATAACCTTCTGCAGCTTCTTTCAGTCCTGTGCAGTATCCTTCCTATACCCGACAGTGATGCAGCCTGTCAGAGCACTCTCCACGGTACATCTATAGAAGTTTTTGAGTGTATTTGTTGACATGCCAAATCTCTTTAAACTCCTAATGAAGTATAGTCGCTGTCTTGCCTTCTTTATAACTGCATCAATATGTTGGGACCAGATTAGACCCTCAGTGATCTTGTCACCCAGGAACTTGAAACTGTTCACTCTCTCCACTTCTGATCCCTCTATGAGGATTGGTATGTGTTTCTTCGTCTTATCCTTACTCCACAATCAGCTCTTTCGTCTTACTGACGTTGAGTGCCAGGTTGTTGCTGCGGCACCATTCCACTAGTTGGCATATCTCACTCCTGTACGCCCTCTCGTCACCACCTGAGATTCTACCATCAATGGTTGTATCATCAGCAAATTTATAGATGGTATTTGAGCTATGCCTAGTCACACAGAGGGAGTAGAGCAGTGGGCTAAGCACATGCCCCTGAGGTGCACCAGTGTTGATCGTCAGCGAGAAGGATTTTCTCATTAACTGCCGCTCACTGGCCGTTTAAAAAATTTTCTCACCATTTTCTGTAAACCCTGGAGACTGTTGTGGAGATTCTACCAGATTCTTGCCATAGAATATGTATTTCTGTGTGCTCCATTAACGAAACAGCCACAAGATGGAATCAGCTGGCCCTGAAGAAATGTTATGTGACAATACAAAATGTTTCAATGCACATGTGACAAAAAACCGAATCTTTAATCTTCATTAGAAAGTAAAATATGAGAAATGGATATTGCAGACTTGCAATCTAATTTTATTGGCATGCCTCAACGTCATGTGAAGACAGAGTTAGTCTTTTTGATAGCCTAACCTTTATAGATTATCAACAAGATACCTTTAGGCTAATGGCATTAAGAGTAGAATCTGACTATTTGCTTCTTCAGCTCAGCAGTTTCTTATCAGCTAACTTGCCTCGTGAATCTTAATATTGGATAATGGAAAGTAATGAGACATTCCAGGAAATGGTTATATTCAATTTGTGTTGCTGTACAGGATAAGCAAGATTTTTAACTATTCATAAATATTTACTAAATAAATTGTCATGTTAGCATCATTACACATCTAGGTTTTCATCATACTTACTGCCTGTTATGCCGTTGGCTTTAATGACAGCAATGAAGGTGTCTCCATCTATGTCAGTCCTTGACCACCAACCATGGAAGTTCTGGGTGAGACTCAGCACTGAGCTAAATCCCCAAACCTACAGGACTGGTGGACCACTCTTAGCCTGGCCTCGACCCTTTGACCTGTTTTGTATGGGTGACCCTATCAACAGCCAAACCATAAAACCTTGACCCAAGTCAAGTCAAGTCAAGTTTATTGTCATTTCGACCATAAGCTGCTGGTACAGTACACAGTAAAAACAAAACAATGTTTCTCCAAGACCATGGTGCTACATGAAACAACACAAAACCACACTAGACTATGTGAGACAGCCCAAGGCTACACTAGACTACGTAAAACAACATTAAAAACTCCAGCCAGCATAGCTCGCTGGGTCTTTGAGGTATGCAGGACTCCAAACCACATTAAGGTTTATGGTCCTCTGGGAGGATTTTCAACAGAGGCAGCATGATAAAAATGGACTTAAATTTTACTTCTAATTTTGTTCATTGTTGAGAGCATTATGTATAATTTGTTTTTTTTGTGAACGCTGCTTATCTGATGCTCTACCTATGACACTGCGACAAGTAAGTTTGTTACTTCACCTTTGTGCATCTGACAATAAACTTGGTGGGCTAACTTGTAGCACAGGGTTTCATCCAGGTAGGACCAGCTATTATTGTCTCGATCTTAATTCAGGGTTTGAAATGCCATTTGATTTAAGGATCCCTGGGAGGAATGCTCACCTCTGACTTGGTGCTTCTTGCTGGGAGATTGGGAGTGAGAAGTTTTAGAGGTTTTTTAAATGTTTCTAAAGTTTGGCATTGTTGGTAGCAAAAAAATCAAGTGAAGAAAATGCCACAAAATAATTGTCCTCAAGACTATGTTCAACTCAAAGAATCCAATCCATTCTCAAGATTCCATCGTAGGTACAACACAGAAAATTCTGGAGAAACTCAGCTAGTCAGGCAGCATCTGTGGAAATAAATAAACAATCGACACTTCGGGCTGAGACCCTTCATCAGAACTAGAAAGAAAGTGGGGAGAAGCCAAGCTGCTGAGTTCCTCCAACAGTTTGTGTGTGTTTTTCTAGATTTCCAGCACCTACAGAATCTCTTGTGTATTTCATAGTAGTTGTCCTCATTCAGATTTGGGAGAGGATGTCTTGTTCCAGAACTAAATTCGAAGCCAGGACGTATCCAAGGAATGAGAACTGCCACTGTGTCTAATGTTTCTGTGGCAAACAATGCCATTGTCACAACTGCTCGAGTTGCCATTCATTAAATGCGAGCTATTGAATAAGCTTGCTTTATCAGCCTGCGTAAAGATTTGGAAACTAACGTTCCAGTTACTGTAGCTAACAATCACACTGCACGGAGTGTTTCTGTGCCTCTCCAAGGAATACTGGTTTGTTATTGTACTAAGCTGTCACTTCCATTTCACCCGCATTCATTGCTGTGCATGACAGTGGTCACTGCATTTTGTCAACTGCTGACATCTGTCACCAGATTTTCAGCACCTTCTGCATTCTGCTGAAGGAAGAAATCGGTCATAGTGATCAATTCATTACGGCTTCACTTGGTTTGTTGTGAGTGGTTCTGGAAAAGGGTAAATTTGAGTTATGTCGTCATTAAGATTAGGAGATACTGCTGCAAGGAGAGGTGGAACTACAAAATATCAGTTTCAACACAAACTAATTAAGAAAAAGGAATGTAGCTATGAAGTTATAAAATCATACACGTGTTGAGCATAACAGTAGGCTATTCAGCCCACTACTTTCATGCCATCTACACTAGACGGCCACTTTATTGGGTACACCTGTACACCTCTGATGCAAATATCAACCAATCATGTGACAGTAATTCAGTGCATAAAAGCATGCAGACATGGTCAAGAGGTTCTTTTGTTGTTCAGAGCAAACACCAGAATGGGAAAGAAATGTGATCTAAGTGATTTTGACCGTGGAATGATTGTTGGTGCCAGGCAGGATGGATGGAGTATCTCAGAAACTGCTGATGCCTGTGATTTTCATGCACAACAGTCTCTAGAGTTTACAGAGAATGGTGTGAAAAACAAAAAATAAAATCTTGTGAGCAGCAGTTCAGTGGACAAAAATGGCTTGTTGATGAGGGAGGTGAGAGGGGAATGGCCAGACTGGTAGAAGGCGACAGTATCACAATGGTGCTGTGCCGAGGAGGATCTCTGAATGGACATGGCCAACCTTGAAGTGGATGGGCTGCCCAAAGGGATCCTACTCAGTACTAGAAACATGTACCGCTGCAACTACCTGGGTTTCTGCATTAATTGTTCTCATAAAATGTGGTCAGATGTTCATCTAAGTCACAATTATAGACAAACACACTCTGCCTAAACTATTAACACACAAACAATTGTACTTGGTATTGACAACAACTACACCATTTAAATAATCATGGTCTCGGTTCAAAAAAGTATGCGAAACTCTGGAGTAATGCCTTCTACAAAAGCTGCATGTACAACATGCTGGAGGCATGTTAATTTGATCCCAGCATCTGCAGAGTATTTTGTGTTTACGACTTCTACAAAAGCTATTTGGAGTCAGGTGTTCCAATCAATGAGATGAGGCTACAACAACATTTCTGAAGACCCAAGTGTTCATCAGTCCATGGCAGGAGAAATTGTCTAGAAATGGAGGAGATTCAGTACTGTTGCGCACTCTCCCTCGGAGCGGGCATCCTGCAAAGATCACGCCAAGAGCACAATGTGTAAAGCTGAAGGTGGTGAAAAAGAACCCAAGCGTAACATCAAAAGATCTGCAAAAATCTCTCCAACTTGCTAAAGTCACAGTTCATATGTTCACTATAAGAAAAACACTGAACAAGCATGGTATTCATTGAAGGACATCACAGAGGAAACCACTGCTCTCCAAAAAAAAAACATTGCTGCACATCTCAAGTTTGCAAAGGACCAGCTGGATGTTCCACAATGCTTCTGGGACAATGTTTTGTGGACAGATGAGAAGCAAGTTGATATTTTTTGGTAGAAATGCACACCATTATGTTTGGAGGGAAAAAGGCACTGTACACCAACACCAAAACCTCATCCCAACTGAAGTATGGTGGAGAGAACATCATGGTTCAGGGCTGCTTTGCTGCATCAGGGCCTGAACAATTTGCAGTTGTTGTGGAAACAATAAATTCAAAATTGTATCAAGATATTTTACAGGAGAATGTTAGGGGAACAGTCCATCACCTGAAGCTTAATAAAAGTTGGATATTATAAGACAATGATCTGGAACACAAGATTAAATCAACAACAGAGTGGTTTACCAAGAAGAAAATTTGCGTTTTGGAATGGCCAAGTCAGAGTCCAGAGCCTAATCTTATAGAAATGTGGTTTGACCTGAAGAGAACTGTTCATACAAGGTATCCCAGAAATATTAACGAACTGAAACAGTTTTGTATGCAGGAATGGTCTAAAATTTCTCTTCGCTGTTGTGCAAGTCTGATCAGCAGCTACAGGAAACATTTGGTGGAGGTTATTGCTGCTAAAGGAGTTTGTACCAGTTATTAAATTCAGGGGTTCACATGCTTTCTCCAGCCTGGATGGTGAATGATTAAATAAAGTGTTCAATAAAGATATGAAATGTACAATTGTTTGTGTTTCATTGGTTTAGGTAGAAAGTGTTTGTCTATTATTGTGACTTGAATGAAGATCAGACCTCATCTTATGAGTAATTAATGCAGAAAACCAGGTAATTGCAAAGGGTTCACAAACTTTTTCTTGCAACTGTACCTAATAAAATGTCCACTGAGTGTATATCCTTGCATTCCAGTCAATAAAAGCAAACAGATACAACGAGCTGTTATGAATGCAGATAATATGTGTTGGATTTCATTCCAAAAAGTTTTGAGTACAGGATCAAGCAGGTCTTGCTATAATTATACGTTAGTGAATATTATGTGTGGTTTTGGTCTCCTTATGTTATGAAACATACAATTTCCTATGGAGGGAATGCAACAAAGTTCCATTAAACTCATGTCGGTGATAATGTGGTCAGGAAGAGATTCGATTGACTAGGCTTAGATTGATCTGAGTTTAGAAGAATGAGAATAAATCTCTTGAAATTTACAGAAATCTACTGGTTAGATTCTCAAACTAGGAGTCACTATCTCAGAAGACTGGCAAAGACATTTAGGGCTGGTATGGTGGTGGGTGCCAAATTGCTTGAATATATTTAAGGAGATGTCTAAACACAAGACATGTGTTGGCATGGGGAGAGAATGGGAGTCGGATGGAGGATGAGCCAGGGCCATTTTGCATAGCAGAGGAGATCTGAAGGGACAAATAGTCAACACTTCATAGTCATAGTCATACTTTATTGATCCCAGGGGAAATTGGTTTTCGTTACAGTTGCACCATAAATAATACATAGTAATAAAACCATAAATAGTTAAATAGTAATATGTAAATTATGCCAGGAAATTATGAAATAAGTCCAGGACCAGCCTATTGGCTCAGGGTGTCTGACCCTCCAAGGGAGGAGTTGTAAAGTTGGATGGCCACAGGCAGGAGTGACTTCCTATGACGCTCTGTGTTGCATCTCGGTGGAATGAGTCTCTGGCTGAATGTACTCCTGTGCCCACCCAGTACATTATGTAGTGGATGGGAGACATTGTCCAAGATGGCATGCAACTTGGACAGCATCCTCTTTTCAGACACCAGCATCAGAGAGTCCAGTTCCATCCCCACAACATCGCTGGCCTTAGGAATGAGTTTGTTGATTCTGTTGGTGTCTGCTACCCTCAGCCTGCTGCCCCAGCACACAACAGCAAATATGATAGCACTGGCCACCACAGACTCATAGAACATCCTCAGCATCATCTGACAGATGTTAAAGGACCTCAGTCTCCTCAGGAAATAGAGACGGCTCTGACCCTTCTTGTAGACAGCCTCGGTGTTCTTTGACCAGTCCAGTTTATTGTCAATTCGTATCCCCAGGAATTTGTAATCCTCCACCTTGTCCACACTGACCCCCTGGATGGAAACAGGTGTCACCGGTACCTTAGCTCTCCTCAGGTCTACCACCAGCTCCTTAGTTTTTTTCACATTAAGCTGCAGATAATTCTGCTCACACCATGTGACAAAGTTTCCTACCGTAGCCCTGTACTCAGCCTCATCTCCCTTGCTGATGCATCCAACTATGGCAGAGTCATCAGAAAACTTCTGAAGATGACAAGACTCTGTGCAGTAGTTGAAGTCCGAGGTGTAAATGGTGAAGAGAAGGGAGACAAGACAGTCCCCTGTTGAGCCCCAGTGCTGCTGATCACTCTGTCGGACACAGAGTGTTGCAAGCACACGTACTGTGGTCTGCCAGTCAAGTTCTCTCTATTATGATTTCTCTATTCAACAGGGATGGCAGCAGTCTCAGCAGTTCTTTGTTTAAAAATAAGTGAAAACCTTTAAGTTAATTAAAGTTAATTATTAATGATTTAATATATCTTAAAACTTATTGAATTTCATAATATAAATGTCCTGCAGTGTGATGTACTGTTATAATAATGTGCTCGTAAGCCAGTGTAACATTAGAGATCTTCACTTTCTTTGACTGTGGCTTTAAACTGAAATGATAGACTATTCAGATTGCTGCCTCCTGATCTCTGATACTGTGAAGTTATCTACGTCAACAAATTGCAGCCATGACACTAATTCAGCGTTATGCGCAGGACATTATGTGCTAACTGTTTATTCCTCTCCATGGGTGCTGCCTGACTTGCTGAGTTCCTCCAGCGTTTTGAGTGAGTTGCCTAAGATTGCCAGCATCTGCAGAATAATGATGTTGAAGAGGTTTATACTTGAGCAGTTTACCACTGTCATTAAAAGGCAATTATAACACTGTTGAGTATGCCACGCTGAGCTGACATCGGCACCACCATTTTGGAATTTTAGAATAGTTCAGTTATTCTTTTTGCACCTCGCATGACTAACTACACATCAACTACTTCACTAAACTGCTAGCTGGCTGTTTTTTTAAAGCTATTGTACAACTGTATAAGGGTTGTTTAAAAAAATGCCACAGGAAGTGGTTTGAGGTGTGAAAGACATTTTATTCGTGTTAAGACATTTTCACAAACACATTGCTCCCAGGTGGCTGGTGTAATAATGCAGTGCCTCGGCTGCGAGCCGATCATAAATCTACTACCCCGGAGAGTATGTTCATCTGAGCTGGAAGTTTTACCTTTGCCTGCAGCGGCTTTCTGGTTGAATTCCTGAATGAGAAGACTGAGCCTACGATTCTACCGTGAAGTGGGAAGCAAGGAAGTAAGAGGTGAAATCCTGCACCTTTGTAGGGGTGTATGAAGGACAGAATGTGTGTTGAGGAAGAACTGGGTCTTAAGTGGAGAAGTTGGTGTGAAGACGTTGCCAGCATTTATGATTTTAGCTCTGCAAGTGGCCCAATGCTGCACCGTCTCTGGAAGTAATTGGTTCATTATTATCATGTGTAAGGGTGGCATGGTAGTGTAGTGGTTAGCACAACGCTCTACAGCACAGGCAACTTGGGTTCAATTCCTGCTGCTGCCTGTAAAGAGGTTGCACGTTCTCCCTGTGGCCGCGTGGGTTTAGTCCGGGTGCTCCAGTTTCCTCCCACTGTCCAAAGACATAACGGTTGGTAAGTTAATTGGTCACTGTAAAAGGCCCTTCGATTAAACTAGGATTAACTCAGGGGGTTGCTGGGCAGCACAGCTTCAGGGGCCGGAATGGCTTATTCCATGCTGTATCTCAATAAATAAACACATGTATAGTGATGGAGGGGAAAGCTTTAATCTGCATGCAATCCAGAGAGAGCACCCATTAATAAGTGCATTAAGGTAGTACAAAATGCGAAAACCCGTGGAGTTGATGGTTTTATATACAGATTATGTATATATAACACTATAATCTCTTGATATAGCAAAAGAGAAATTATATTATTCAGCATCATGTTTAATATCACTGGCATATGTCGAGAAACTTATTGTTTTCCAGCAGAAATACAGGGCAATAAATTACAATAAGAAATATATAAAAATGGATTAAGTAGTGCAAAAAGTGAGTGTAGTGTTCATGGGTTCACTGTCCATTCAGAAATCTGATGGCAGAGTGGAAGCTCCTTCTGAAATGCAGAGCACGAGCCCTCAAACTCCTGTATCTCCTCCTTGATGGCAGCAATGTCTCCAATGCCTATACCTCTCCAGTGCTCCTATATCTTATGGGTTTATGGTTATGGTTACAAAGAATATAGACTAATGGCAAATTGCAGGGCTCATGAACACTGAGCTGAACTGAATATGTCATTTTTGTGTTGTATATTCTGCATTTTTTCACTTGCTTTCTTTTGTTGCCAGTTGCATAATTTGATTTTTGTTGTACGTGGGGGGGGGGGGAGTGGGGTTTGCTGTTTTCTTTGAATGAGTTCCATGGTGTTTCTTTGTTTGTGTGTCTGTGGGAAGATGAAACTCAGGGTTGTATACTGCATGCATACTTTGATAATAAATGTCTTTGAACCTTTGATAGAAGTTGTCCTTGCCCCGGCAGCACATGATTAGCACTGGTCACATCCCACTGTACGTGGATATTACTGTCTTGTCCTGGAAAGGAGCTGTGCCACTTAGTGTTGGCTCTTCTTACTGTCATGGCTGAGTGGCTGACAGTGAGCTGCATGCATAAGGTTTGATGCAGAACAATATACACGATGCTGATGTAGAGCATAGAAATAAATGTGATGAGTTCCGAAACGGAGTCAGAATGATTAGTGGTGTGATGAATTGTACGTCATTTGAAGATTACTGCGCAGTTTATAGTTAATATGCAGGAAAAGACATGGATGAGTTTTGACCACTTCTGCAAAGTTATTTCTGTTTCCTGAGCATTTTAGACCATAAGACATAGGAGCAGAGTTAGTCCATTCATCCCGTCGAGTCTGCTGATCCTATTGATCATGGCTGATTTATTATCCATCTCAACTCCATTCCCCTGTAGTTGACAAAATTGACAGTGACGAATTAAGGGGGACAAAATCAAAAAGGGTGATGAGTACAGGACTGAAGGTGTTATATTTGAATGTACGCAGTGTATGGAATAAAGTAGATGATCTTGTAGCATAGTTAGATTGGCAGGTATGATGTTGTGGGCATCCTGAGTCATGGCTGAAAGAAGATCATAGTCGGGAGCTTAACACCCAAGGATACACATTGTGACGACCAGGGGCAGGTAGGTAGACAGAGGGGATGGAGTGGCTATGTTGGTTAAAAAAATTAAATCAAATCCTTAGAAAGAGGTGATATAGGATCAGAAGATCCAGAATTCTTTTCATAGAGTTAAGGAATTGCAAGGGGGAAAAAGACCCTGATGAGAGTTGTATACAGGCCTCCAAACAGTATCCAGGACATTGGATATAAATTACAGTGGGAGATAGAAAAGCATGTAATAAGGGCAATGTTACAATAGTCATGGAGGATTTCAGTATGCAGGTAGATTAAGAAAATCAGGTTCGTGCTGGATTCCAAGAGAGGGAATTTGTAGAGTGCCTATGATGTGGCTTTTTAGAGCAGCTTGTGGTTGAACCCTCCAGGGCAAAGGCATTTATGGGCTGTGTGTGGTGTAATGAACCAGATTTTATTAGGGAGCTTAAGGTAAGGGAACCCTTGGTAGGCTGTGATCATAATATGATAGAATTCATCCTGCAGTTTGAGGGGGTGATGGTAAAGTCAGGTATATCAGTATTGCAGTGGAGTAAAGGGAATTACAGAGGTATGAGAGAGGAGCTGGCCAAAATTAAATGTAAAGGACATTAGCAGGGCTGACAGCAGAGCAGCAGTGGCTGGAGTTTTTGGGGGTAGTTCAGAAGACACAGGACAGATGCATGCCAAAGATGAAGAAGTATTCTTAAGGGAGGATGTGGCAACCGCAGCAGAGATGGGGAGTCAAGAACAGCATAAAAGCAAAAGGGAGGCCCTATAATAGAGTAAAAATTAGCCTGAAGTTAGGAGATTGGGAAACTTTTAAAAACAACAGAAGGCAACTAAAAAGCCATAAGGAGAGAAAAGAGGAATTGTGAATATCTAGCGAATAATATCAAAGAGGAAAGCAGAAATTTTTTCAGACAAGTACTGTAAAGAGTAAAAGAGAGACGAGAGTGAATATCAGACCACTGGAAAGTGACACTGTAGAGATAGTAATGAGAGACTATGAAATTTGTTGATGAACTTAAGTATTTTATGTCTGTCTTCACGGTGGATGGGACTAGCAGTATGCTGGATGTTTGAAGTGAGTGTAATTGATATTACTAAGGAGAAGTTGTTTAAGAAGCCGAAAGGTCTGAAGGTGGATAAGTCACCTGAACCAGATGGACTACACCCCAGGGTTCTGAAAGAAGTAGCTGAAGAGATTGTGGAGGAATTAGTAATATTCCTTCAAGAATCACAAGATTCTGGCATGATTTTGGAAGACTGAAAAATTGCAAATGTCATTGCACTCTTCAAGAAGGGAGAGGCAGAAGAAAGGAAACTACAGGTTAGGTAGTCTGACCTTAGTAGTTGGGAAGATGTTGGAGTGGATTGTAAAAGATGTGGTTTCGGGGTGCATGGAGGTATGTGATAAAATAAGCCAAAGTCAGCATGGTTTCCTTGTGAAAATCTTGCTTGACAAATCTGTTGGAATTCTTTGAAGAAATAACAAGCAGGTACAGACAAAGGAGAATTGATGGATGTTGTGTACTTGGATCTTCAGAAGGCCGTTGACAAGGTGCTATGCATGAGGCTGCTTAGCAAGATATGGGCCCATGATATTATAGGAAAGATATTAGTATGGATAGAGCATTGGCTGTTTAGCAGGAGGCAAAGAGCGGGAATAAAGGTAGCTCTTTCTAACTGACTGTCAGTGACTAGTGATGTTCTGCAGAGCGAATCACAAACGAGAAAATCCACAGATGCTGGAAAACAAAAAAAACACACTCAAGGTGCTGGAGGGACTGTGTGTTGCTTTGATGTTCCGCAGGGGTTGGTATTGGGAACCTCTTCATTTTACGTGATTTGGATGATGGAATTGATGGGTTTGTGGCCAAGTTTGCAGGTGATATGTAGATGGATGGAGGAGCAAGCAGTGTGGAGGAAGTAGAGGGGGTCAGGAGGACATAGGCAGATTAGGAGAATGGGCAAAGAAGTGGCAGATGGAACACACTGTTGGGAAGTGCGTGGTCATGCACCTTGGTAGATGGAATAAGGTGTAGACTATTTTCTAAACGGGGAGAAATTTCAAAAACACACACAAAGTGCTGCAGGAGCTCAGGCCAGGTAGCATCTATGGACAAAAAAGTACAGTTGCTGTTTTGGGCTGAAATGTTGACTGTACTTTTTTCCATAGATGCTGCCCGGCCTGCTGAGTTCCTCCAGTATTTTGTGTGTGTTGCTCGTATTTTCAGCATCTGCAGATTTTCTCTTGTTAGAAATTTCAAAAATCTGAGGTGTAAACAGAGTTGGAAATCCTCATGCATGAGTCCCCAAAGGTTAACTTGCAGGAGGAGTAAGTGGTGAGGAAGACAAATGCAATGTTGGCATTCATTTTGAAAGGACTAGGATATAAAAGCAAGGATGTAATGCTGAGGCTTTATAAGGTATTGGTGAGGAGCATTTGATGTTCTGGGCCTGTACTCACTGGAGTTTGGATTCATGAGGGAAGATCTCATTGAAATCTATTGTGTGCTGAAAGCCCAGATAGAGTGGATGTGAAGAGGATGTTTCCTGTAGTGTGGGAGTCTAGGACCAGAGGGCACCACCTCAGAGTAAAGCGTGTCCATTTAGAACAGAGAGGAAGAACTTCTTTAGTCAAGGGGTGGTGAATCTGTCAAATTTGTTACCACCATAGACTTTGGAGGTCAGGTCATTGAGTTTATTTAAAGCAGAGGTTGATAGATGTTTGATAAGTCAGGGTGTGAGAAAGCAGGAGAATGGGATTGAGAGGGGAGTGGATCAGCCATGATCTAACTGCGGAACAGACTTGATTGGGGAATTCTGCTCCAATGACTTATTGTCTTCAACACCCTGACTAATCAAAAACCTATCAACCTCCACTTTTAATAACCTGGCCTCCACAGCCATCTGTGGCAATGAAACCCACAGATTCAACTCCCTCTGGCTGAAGAAATTCCTCCTTGTCTCTGTTCTAAATGGTTGTCCCTCTATTCTGAGCCTGTGCCCTCTGGTCCTAGACTTACCCACTATAGGAAACATCCTCTCCACATCCACTCTATCCACCTGCAGGCCACCCTTGGGCAAGGTGTAGCACCTGCTTAGCCACCACCCCCCCCCCCCACCCCACCTGGTGCATTTCACATGTCCTAGTAATGTGACCTCTGACACCAGGCAGGCAATCTCTAAAGAGTCATGATAATGGCTGGGGGGGGGGGGTCACTCATCTGATAAAGACACTGCTCAGAAGAAGGCAATGGCAGACCACTTATGTGGGGAAAAAAATTGCCAAGAACAATCACAGTCATGGAAAGACCATGATTGCCCGTGTCAGATGACATGACACATAATGAATGAACCTATCCACTGCCTCACAACTGTATCCATGAACCCTTTGATTCTTCCAGGTAGTTAACAATCACAGTCTGACTGTGTAGTGAGAGAAAAGCAAGAACGTAGTGAAAATGAAGATACAACATCATTCTTTACACTTCAATGTCCATCCAAGCTACCAGTTCAGATCCTGACTGTCATGTACATTTAGAGGCTAGAGATGGGATCTGCACAGGAATGTAAGAAACAACATCAGAGTCTGGGAATGCTGCACTGTCCTCACTAAGATCACATTTCACCCACTCTGGGCCTCAACACCACTTCTTGTATGCTTGCCTCCTACCCTTAACTCTCTTCAGACTAACATGACTGTAAACTTCTGGTGTGATTGCATTCAGTGGCTCCTCCACAGTCCTCAGTGGTAATAGAGTTCTCTAAGATACACAACTCTCAGATAAAATTCCTGCTTACGACAAGCTGGAGGAACTCAGCAGGTTGGGCAGCATCCGTGGAAATGATCAGTCAAAGTTTCGGGCTGGAACCCTTTCTCAGCCCTGATGAATCAGCCTCACAAAGCTTCTCTACACTGCCTACGATTCAAATAGATCATTCCTTAAATATGGGAACTAGGGTGTATGGGGTATCCATGGAGGTCGGGGTAGAACCTCTGGTGAAGGGGCTTGTCATGTCCTATATGAGGCAGCTCACTCACCTTTGGTTTTCACCTGACACACGGCTCTCAGCTGTGGCTCCAAGTAGCTGTTTGCATGTGACAGCAGCTACATCACAAATCAAGAGATGCCCCAGTTGTGACGACTATTTGTGCCACTTAGCCAGAATTTGGAGGTGGAGAAAGTGAAGCTGCCCCAGTGCAACAGCTTTTATGCTGTAAAAAAACTTTCCCACATGGGTTTCCTAATATAGCGGAAAACCAACACCAAATATAGGAGCCCCAGCATTCTGCAGAATTAGGCCATAAGACCATAAGATATACAAAATGCTGGTGAACGCAGCAGGCCAGGCAGCATCTATAGGAAAAGGTACAGTCGATGTTTCGGGCCAAGACCCTTCGTCAGGACTAACTGAAAGAAGAGATAGTATCACCAGTGCCTTATAAAGCTTCAGTATTCATTCCCTGCTCTTGTCTTCTAGAGCTCTTGAAATGAATGCTAACATTGCATTTGCCTTCCTCACCACAGACTCTACCTGCAAGTTAACCTTTAGGTTGTTCTGCACAAAGACTCCCAAGTTCCTTTGCATCTCAGATTTTAGGATTTTCTTCCCATTTAGACAATAGTCTGCATATTTATTTCTTCTACCAAAGTGCCTGACCATGCATTTTCCAACATTGTATTTCATTTGCCACTTTCTTGCCCATTCTCCTAATCTGTCTAAGTCCTTCTGCAGTCTTCCTGTTTCCTCAACAATACCTGCCCCTCCACCAAACTTCGTATCATCTGCAAACTTGGCAACAAAGCAATCTATTTCATCATCTAAATCATTGATATACAGCATAAAAAGAAGTGGTCCCAACACCGACCCCTGCGGAACACCATTAGTCTCTGGCAGCCAACCAGAAAAGGATCCTTTTATTCCCATTCCCTGCCTCCTACCAATCAGCCAATGCTCCAATCATCTTAGTAACTTTCCTGCAATACCATGGGCTCTTAACTTGGTAAGTAGCCTCATCTGTGGCACCTTGTCAAAGGCCTTCTGAAAGTCCAAATATACAACACCCACTGCATCCCCTTTATCTGTTCTACTTGTCATTGCCTCATAAAACTTCAACAGGTTCATCAGACAAGATTTTCCTTTAAGGAAACCATGCTGACTTCATCCTATCTTGTCCTGTGTCACCAAGTACTCCATCACCTCATTCTGAACAATTAACTCCAATATCTTTCCAACCACTGACGTGAGGCTAACTGGTCTATCATTTCCTTTCTGCTGTCTTTCTCCTTTCTTGAAAAGTGGAGTTACATTGCAATTTTCCAGTCCTCTAGCATCATGGCAGAGTCCAATAATTTTTGAAAGAGGACTAATACCTCCACAATCTCTACCACTACCTCTTTCTGAACTCTAGGGTACAGTTCATTCTGAACTCTTTCTGAACTCTAGGGTACAGTTCATTTCGTCTGGGTGACTTGTGTACCCTTAGGTCTTTCAGCTTTTTGAGCACCTTCTCCCTTGTAATAGTAACTGTAGTCACTTCTCTTCCCTCACACACTATAACATCTGGCACACTGCTTCTGTCTTCCACAGTGAAGACTGATGCAAAATATTTATTTAGTTCATCTGCCATTTCCTTGTCCCCTCTTTGGCTTTTGATCATATTATGGTCACTCCCACTTAAAGGTTCTTTTACCTTAGGCACTATAGAACTTAAATCAGTGGCCAATCTGGACATCAGAAGTTTGAAGGAGTTTGCTTAGTAATCAATCTCAAACCCCTATTGGTCGCTGGTCAAAGCTTTATTATGCTGCCATGAGCCGCTCCTGCCTTTTATCCTCAGGCAGAGGACCTGATTGAAGTCCCCTCCTCTCCAAACTTCCATTGTCCAGATTGGCTGCTAGACAAAGCTCAGTTATACTGCCACAACCTGAAAAGGTTGCTGAAAAGATAACGGATGTATTGGTCATTATCTTTAGAGAATCACTTGATTCTGGAATGGTCTCAGAGGACTGGAAGATTGCAAATGTCAGTCCACTCTTTAACAGGAGAGGAAGGCAAAAGAATGGAAATTGCAGGCCAGTTAGCCTAACCTCAGTGGTTAGGAAAGTGTTGGAGTCTATTATTAAGGATGAGGTTTTGGGATACTTGGAGATTAATGATAAAATAAGTCAAAGTCAGCATGATTTCTGTAAAGGGAAATCTTGCCTGACAAGTCTGTTGGAGTTCTTTAAAGAAGTAACCAGCAGGGTGGACAAAGGAGAGGCAGTGGATGACATTAACTTGGATTTTCAAAAGGCATTTGATAAGCTGCCACGCATGAGGCTGCTTAACAAGATGATATCTATCATGTTACAGGAAAGATACTGGCATGGATAGAGTAATAACTGACAGGTAGGAGGCAGCGAGTGGGAATAAAGGGGGCCTTTTCTGGTTGGCTGCCAGTGACTAGTGGAGTTCCTCAGGGGTCAGTGTAGGGACCACTACTTTTCAGATTGTTTGTCAATGTTTTAGATAATGGAATTGATGGCTTTGTGGCAAAGTTTGCAGATGATACGAAGATAAGTGGAGAGGTAGGTAGTGCTGAGGAAGCAATGCAATTGCAGCAGGACTTAGACAAATTGGAAGAATGGGCAGAAAAGTGGCAGATGGAATACAGTGTTGAGAAATGTATGATAATACACTTTTATCAAAAGGAACAATAGTACGGCCTATTATCTAAGTGGGGAAAAACTTCAAATATCAGAGGTGTAGAGGGACTTAGGATTCCTTGTGAAAACTCCCAGACAGTTAATTCACAGGTTAGGTCTGTGTTAAGAAGTCAAATGCAATGTTCGCATTTATTTCAAGGGGAATAGAATATAAAAGCAAGGAGATAATGCTGAGCCTTTATAAGACACTGGTCAGGCTGCACTTGGAGTACTGACAACAGTTTTGGGCACCATATCTCAGAAAGGATGTGTTGTCATTGGAGAGAGTCCAGAGGAGATTCATAAGGATGATTCTGGGACTGAAGGTGGTTACATATGAGGAGAGTTTGGCAGTTTTGTGCTGTATTCACTGGAATGTGGGGGAATCTCATTGAAACCTACCGAATGTTGAAAGGACTAGATGAGGTGGATATGGAGAGGATGTTTCCTCTGGTGGGGTTATCCAAAACCAGACGGCACAAAATTGGGGGGCAGACTTTTAGAACAAGTATAGACGAACGTTTTTAGCCGGTGATCTGTGAATCTATGGAATGATCCTCCACAGACTTCGGTGGAGGCCATTTCTGTGAGTATATTTAAAGCAGAAGTTGATAGTTTCCTGATTGATCAGGGCATCAATGGATAAGGTGAGAAGGCAGATTTGTGGGGTTGGGTGGGATCCAGGATCAGCCATGATGAAATTTTGGAGCAGACTCGATGGGCTGAATGGCCTAATTCTGACTTATGTCTTATCGTCTCATGGAAGCATCCCCTACCCTGGCATCAGGGAAGCACCATACCATCTTGGTGTCTCTGGAACACACCCACAGAATTTTGTGCCTGTTCCTCTGATTACGGAATCTCCTGTCAACACTGCCATCCTGTTCATCTGTCTGGTCTTCTGAGCCACATCACCAGACTTAGTGCCAGAGACTCGGTCAATATGGCTCCCTCCCCCAGTAGGGTCATCCCCCTCAATAGTATGTAAAGTTATATAATTATGGCTGTACCTTTCTCCTCCTCCTCCTGACAGTCACCCAGTTACCTGTCTCCTGCAATCTCGGTCTGATGACTTCCTTGTAGCTTCTGTCTATCACTCCCTTGTTGTTGCATATGAGTCGAAAGTCACTGAGCTGCAGCTCAAATTCCTCGATATGTTCTCTCAGTTGTTGCAGCTTGGTGCACCTGATGCAGATGTGTTTATCCCACATCCCACACACCATACAAAACACTGCCTCTGGAGCCATTCTCACTAAAACACTATGCCCTGACTGATGAGGAACGAACAAATAAGAAAAGCAGAGAGAAACTTAGCAGACACATTACCTCATCTGAGCCTGATGAGGCAAAGACACTGGAAAGACTGGCACACCCAAAGGAATGGCTGTTCCAAGAATGGCCACTGCCCTTGCACTTGAGTTATTTTTATTGGCTCTTTCTAATGAATCCTTCCTGTTGATTGGTCGCTCCTCATCTCAGAGAAAACTGCCACGAAGCTATGCTTTTAAAGTTTTTTGAGGTAGTTACCAGGAGAGTGGATAAAGGCAGCTCAGTAGAGGTTGTCTACATGGATTTTAGCAAGGCATTTGACAAGGTCCCAGATGGGAGGCTGGTCAAGAAGGTCCAGTTGCTTGGCATTCAAGGTGAGTAGATTGGATTAGTCATCAGCTTTGAGGAAGAAGGCAGAATGGTAGTAGAGGATTGCCTCTCTGACTGGACACCTAAGGCTAGTGGAGTGCCACGGGGATCGGTGCTGGCTCCATTGTTGCTTTCATGCAAATCAATGGTCTAGATGATAATATGGTTAACTGGACCAGCAGATTTGTAGATGAAACCAAGACTGGGCATGTAGTGGACAGTGAGGAAGGCTATCGTGGCTTGCAGAAGGATCTGGATCAGCTGGAAAAATGAGCTGAAAAATGGCAGATGGAATTTAATGTAGATAAGTGCGAGGTGTTTCACGTCAGTAGGACTAATCAGTATGAGTCTTACGCAGTGAACAGTAGGGCACTGGGGAGTGCAGAATTACAAAAGGATCCGGGAATACTCGTCCATAATTCATTGAAAGTGGCATCACAATAGATAGGGTTGTAATTAATGGTTTCGGCACATTGACCTTCATCATTTACTGTATTAATTACAGGAGACTGGATGTTATGTTAGAGTTTTATAAGATGCTGGCGAGGCCTAACTTGGAGTATTGTGTGCAGTGTTGGTCACCTACCCTTAGGAGAGATGTAAATAAGTACAACCCTCTCACAAAGGCTGATACACCAACTTGGCTGGTTAGCTGAGTCTGCTGACAGCCATGTGATTCAGTGGTGAGAAGGCCAGCTTTCAGAAGCAATATGCCTGCAGGCCTGGTATGATCTGGGGTTCTACCAAGCAGGAAAGTTAGGGTGCCCCAATTAGGGAACATATGCTGTGGCGAATGTGTGTAAATGATGCTATTGGTAGCCCAGAAATGACAGATCATACACCAAGATAAAATTATAAAGTAAGTATATTTACCAAATTTTCAACTTTAACAACCAGTTAGAGAAAAAGAAAAGACAGATAATAGGGCCATTACAGTTAAGTGATTCCAATGTGCACAATAACTGCAGAGCTCATTCTGGAGTACTCGGTGGTTTAACACTTCACTCATGTGCTGGATCTACAGTCTGCCACTCAGATCATTATCGTGGCTGTTTACACTGTTCCTCATTTCAAACTGCTCTGAGCCGTCACGCTGAAATGTGAGATAACTCATGAGCTGTTTCCTACTGATATAGATTATAATTGTATATATTCCAGTCTAGTATCCTGGATCTATGACTAAATAATCAATAGTATTGGGATGAATCAACAGATTTATGTCAGTCGCTGCAAACAGATAAACACTGAACAGACTGATCAGTGATTTTACAATAACGTGGTATACTTGTCCATAACCATGTCTCCGTCACCCTGTTACAGTTGTCCAGCACCATGTCCCATCATCCTGTTACGGTTGTCCAACACCATGTCCCGTCACCCTGTTACAGTTGACCAACACCATGTCCCGTCACCCTGTTACAGTTGTCCAACACCATGTTTCCATCACCCTGTTACAGTTCTCCAACACCATGTCCCCATCACCCTGTTACAGTTATCCAACACCATGTCCCCGTCACCCTGTTACAGTTGTCCAACAGCATGTCCCCATCACCCTGTTCCAGTTGTCCAACACCATGTCCCTGTCATCCTGTTACAGTTGCCCAACACCATGTCCCCTTCACACTGTAACAGTTGTCCAACACCATGTCTCTTTCTGAGAGAATTTTAGCAGTTCCTTTACACGTTCATGGATGTCTAAAGATTTCTGGAACCTTTGTGAGTCTTTGACTGTTTATATTAAACGAGTTTAGCTGCTTCTGTTCTTTCTAGCTTATAACTTGAACACAAGCTAGGAAAGTGGCATGAAATTGCTTTATTTCCTCAGTATAAGAAGTCCTATTAATGTTAAACGTAGTGATTCTTCAAATAGAAACATAGAAAACCTACAGCACAATACAGGGCCTTCGGCTCACAATGCTTTGTCGAACATGTACTTACTTTAGAAATTATCTAGGTTTACACATAGCCCTCTATTTTTCTAAACTCCATGTTCCTATTCAGGAATCTCTTAAAAGACCCTATGGAATCTGCCTCCACCACCGTCGCCGGCAGCCCATTCCGCACACTCGCCACTCTCTGCGTAAAAAAAACTTACCCCTGACATCTCCTCTATATACTTCCAAGCACCTTAAAACTGTGCCCTCTCACGTGAGCCATTAAAACTGTGCCCTCTTGTGTCAGCCAAATGATAGAAATCTGTAGAAAAACACAGAAAATACTGGAGCATCTCCACAGAGCAGTTGGCATCAATGGAGATGGACAAACAGTTAATATTTCTTTCTTCAGGAAAGGAAGGGGATGCAGGCAGGATTTGGCAGTTATTTATCAAATTGAGCTCTCCTCATCCACTGGTAAAATCTTGTGTGGTATCTTCCCTGTGCCAGTCTGCTGATGTCAGTTTTGGATCAGGTCTCCTGTTGGATAAAGAATGTTCATTGGGCAGGTACGTGGGTAGGAAAGTTCAGTTGAACGCAGGCAAATGGGACATCTCTGGTGGGCATCTTGGTTGGCGTGGACCTGTTGGCCAACTGTCCTGCTTCCACGTACTACAACTCAATGTCTCTGTGATTCCCTCAGAATTATCCTGTGAGGTTCCTTAAGGTTGTTATAGTCAGGGTGGTAATGGGGATGCGCTCTCATTGCCTGTTAAATACTCTCAAAAGTGTACATCTGAAATAGCTTCTGACAACTAAGTTCAGCTCCTGGCCTTCACAGGTGACTTAGCCTCTAATGGTGGAACCATGTCGACTGAAAGGAGGTGGGGCAAAGGCATCGTAAAACCGGTCACTTCAGGCAGCTGGATCTCACCAACTGTGCTTGGCAGCACATCTAGGTGACGGAAAACTCTGATGTCAAACCTCTGGTGCCTTGGGGAAGGCTTCAGGCGTAAACACTGAGGAAAAATCTGGAGTTAGATTTCTGCATTGAGTTCTACAATGACTGACAATTTCTGTGATGCTGCTGGTGCCAACCTGTATCGGTCCATGCTGTTCCTTTGGATCAATCAGCTATGTGGAGGGGAAAAGCCTTCTACACGGGCAACAGCTTGCTCTCGGTATGATACTGCCTTGGCCAGCGTACTGGCTTGTGTATCATGCATATGATACTGCCTCGGCCAGCGTACTGGCCTGCGTGTCATGCATATGATACTGCCTTGGCCAGCGTACTGGCTTGTGTATCATGCATATGATACTGCCTTGGCCAGCATACTGGCTTGTATATCATGCATGTGATACTGCCTTGGCCAGCATACTGGCCTGCGTGTCATGCATATGATACTGCCTTCGCCAGCATACTGGCCTGCATGTCATGCATATTATACTGCCTTGGCCAGCATTCTGGCCTGTGTGTCATGCATATGATACTGCCTTCGCCAGCATACTGGCCTGCATGTCATGCATATGATACTGCCTTGGCCAGCGTACTGGCCTGCATATCATGCATATCATACTGGCTTGCATATCATGCAGACAGCTGGGACACAACATTCATGGTCCATCCCAACCATTGGAATGCTCTCTGAACAGCAGGATGGCCAAAACCCAGGGTGTATTGACCACTAAGCACAGTCGGTCAGGAATGAAACTCAATTCCTGTGCAGCAGTATAACACTATAACAGAAAGACAAAATTCTACAGAAGGTAGTGGATGCGGCCTGGTCCATCACAGCCAAAGCCCTTCCTAACACTGAGTACATTTGCAATGCCTTTTAAAAGTATTAATCGCACAGCTCTCTGTTCACATGCATAAGTTTGACATCCTGGGATTTTGGTATATTTAACTGAGAATTTTTATTTGTGAATCACGTTTCTTTTTCCGCAGTAGAGCCCAAAACCAGGGAACATTGTACAGCATGAAAAATTAACAATTCAAAAACTGAAATGGCAGCAGACATGCCAGTGGAATGCTTGTCCAGCAGGATGAGGGGATTCATGGAGCCTGACAGACAGGAAGTGCAGCCAGCTACAGCTCCTGGAAGACCACATTAAGGAGTTGGAGTTGGATGAACTAAAGATCATCCGGGAGGCAGAGCAATTGATAGAATCAACTTTTGAGTCGGCCTAGATGGGATAGAGTTTGTGAAATGTGTGCAGGATTGTTTCCTTCGTCAGTACGTAGAATACCCAATGAGAGAGTGTGTGATAGTTGACCTGCTATTAGGGAATGAGACAAGGCAGGTGACAAAAATTTGAACAGGATAACACTTTGCATCTAGTGATCATAGTGCCATTAGCTTCAAAATAATTATGGAAAAAGATAGGTTTGATCCATGGGTTGAGATTCTAAATTAGCTATTTTTGATGGTTATAGAAAGGATCTGGCAGGTGTGGGTCGGGATAGGCTGTTTCCTGGCAAAGATGTACTTGGTATGTTAGAGGCCTTCAAAAGTGAAATCTTGAAATTACAAAGCTTGCAGGTGTCTGTTAGAATAAAAGGTAAAGATAACAAGTATAGGGAACCTTGGTTTTCAAGAGATATTTAAGAGAAGAAAGGAGGTGCATGGCAGGTATAGGCAGCTAGAAACAAATGAGATGCTTATGGGGTATAAGAAATGCAATAAAACACTTAAGAAAAAAATCAGGAAGGCTAAAGAAATAGTAGGGGACAGAGGGTCCAGTGAGATGGAGGAACTGAGCGAAATACATGTTAGTAGGGAAGTGGTGTTAGGTAAATTGAAGGGATTTAAGGCAGATAAATCCCTAGGGCCAGATGGTCTGCATCCTAGTGTGCTTAAGGAGGTAGCCCAAGAGATAGTGGATGCATTAGTGATAATTTTTCAAAACTCGTTAGATTCTGGACTAGTTCCTGAGGATTGGAGGGTGGCTAATGTAACTCCACTTTTTAAAAAAGGAGGGAGAGAGAAACCGGGGAATTATAGACCGGTTAGCCTAACGTCGGTGGTGGGGAAACTGCTGGAGTCAGTTATCAAAGATGTGATAACAGCACATTTGGAAAGCGGTGAAATGATCGGGCAAAGTCAGCATGGATTTGTGAAAGGAAAATTATGTCTGACGAATCTCATAGAATTTTTTGAGGATGTAACTAGTAGAGTGGATAGGGGAGAACCAGTGGATGTGGTATATTTGGATTTTCAAAAGGCTTTTGACAAGGTCCCACACAGGAGATTAGTGTGCAAACTTAAAGCACAGGGTATTGGGGGTAAGGTATTGATGTGGGTGGAGAATTGGTTGGCAGACAGGAAGCAAAGAGTGGGAATAAACGGGACCTTTTCAGAATGGCAGGCGGTGACTAGTGGGGTACCACAAGGCTCAGTGCTGGGACCCCAGTTGTTTACAATATATATTAATGACTTGGATGAGGGAATTAAATGCAGCATCTCCAAGTTTGCGGATGACACGAAGCTGGGTGGCAGTGTTAGCTGTGAGGAGGATGCTAAGAGGATGCAGAGTGACTTGGATAGGTTGGGTGAGTGGGCAAATTCATGGCAGATGCAATTTAATGTGGATAAATGTGAAGTTATCCACTTTGGTGGCAAAAATAGGAAAACAGATTATTATCTGAATGGTGGCCGATTAGGAAAAGGGGAGGTGCAACGAGACCTGGGTGTCATTATACACCAGTCATTGAAAGTGGGCATGCAGGTACAGCAGGCGGTGAAAAAGGCGAATGGTATGCTGGCATTTATAGCGAGAGGATTCGAGTACAGGAGCAGGGAGGTACTACTGCAGTTGTACAAGGCCTTGGTGAGACCACACCTGGAGTATTGTGTGCAGATTTGGTCCCCTAATCTGAGGAAAGACATCCTTGCCATAGAGGGAGTACAAAGAAGGTTCACCGGATTGATTCCTGGGATGGCAGGACTTTCATATGAAGAAAGACTGAATGAACTGGGCTTGTACTTGTTGGAATTTAGAAGATTGAGGGGGGATCTGATTGAAACGTATAAAATCCTAAAGGGATTGGACAGGCTAGATGCAGGAAGTTTGTTCCCGATGTTGGGGAAGTCCAGAACGAGGGGCCACAGTTTGAGGATAGAGGGGAAGCCTTTTAGGACCGAGATTAGGAAAAACTTCTTCACACAGAGAGTGGTGAATCTGTGGAATTCTCTGCCACAGGAAACAGTTGAGGCCAGTTCATTGGCTATATTTAAGAGGGAGTTAGATATGGCCCTTGTAGCTACGGGGGTCAGGGGGTATGGAGGGAAGGCTGGGGCGGGGTTCTGAGTTGGATGATCAGCCATGATCATAATAAATGGCGGTGCAGGCTCGAAGGGCCGGATGGCCTACTCCTGCACCTATTTTCTATGTTTCTATGTTTAAAAGAAGGCATAAGGTTTCCCTAGCAGACAAGGTAAAGGTGAATCCTCAGGAATTCTACAGATATGATAGGAGCAAAAGGATAGCAAGGGACAAACCTGGTCCTCTGGAAGATCAGAATGGTCATCTATGTGTGGAGCCAAAAAGGATGGGGGAGATCTTAAATAGATTTTTTGCATCTGTATTTACTCCAGAGATCAACACAGAGTCTACAGAAGTGATGCAAAGCAACAGTGAGGTCATGGACCCTAAACAGATTACAGAGGAAGAGGTGTTTGCTGTCTTGAGGCAACTTAGGGTGGGTAAATCCCAGGGCCTGACAAGATGTTCCCTCAGACCCTTTGGGAGGCAGGTGCAGAAATTGCCGGAGATCTAGCAGGGATATCTCAAAGTTCAAAGTAAATTTTACTATCCAAGTACAAGTACGTCACCATTTACGTTGCTGAGATTCATCTTCTTGCCTGCATTCTCAGCAAATCTGTGGTATCCATGGTAGGGGATTCTAGGACAAGAAGGCACGACTTCAGGATTGAAAGAAACACACGCAAAAAATGCTGGTGTGTGTTGCTTGAATTTCTAGCATCTGCAGATTTCCTCGTGTCAGGATTGAAAGATGTCCTTTTAGAACTGAGATGTGGAGAAATTATTTTAGTCAGAGGGTGGTAAATCTGTGGAATTTGTTGTCACAAGTGACTGTGGAGGCCAAGTCATTGGGTGTATTTAAGGCAGAGATAGATAGGTTCTTGGTTAGCCAGGGCATCAAAGGGTATGGGGTCATCATCATAGCTTGTCACACCAGACAGCCAGCCACTCTAGTGTTGTTTGGTTGATGTTGAGCAAGTCAGTGTCAGCTAAATCAGGTGAGAGCGGGCAGTTGCGCAGAACGTGTTCAATGTTCTGTACCCTTTCGCCACACTCACAGGATTCGCTGGTCTTTAAACCCCACTTCACCATATTGTCTCCCGTCCTACAAACTCCCGCTCTCGCTCTGTTGAGAGTGCACCACTTCCGTCTGTCAAGCAGTGCCTCATTTGGCAGCATTTCTGTGGGGTCTTGCACTGTATCGGTTGGTGGGATTTGGTGGGATTTTGGCTTCTGTTTGTTGCCAGAGGTCAATCCTGAATGTTTGGCGGGGGGGGGGATGTTCTGTGTGATATTTCCTCCACTGCAGCAAAGCTTTTCCTCGACTTTAGGCGGTTGGAAACTGGCACATGATGATGTAGTGGGTGCCGAGGATCCAAGTTCTGTTTACCTTTTTCAATTTTTGTTGTAGTGTGTCTTCGGATCTTCTGGGGAGCAATGCCTGCAAGTCTGTAAATAATGATAGTGGGTGTGGGGCGCAGTGTGCCCGTGATTATTCGGCAGGCTTTGTTAAGCAACGGGTCTATTTTCTTCACATTGGGTATGGGGTGAAAGCAGGGGAGTGGGGATGACTGGAAGCATTGGATCAGCCCATGATTGAATGGTGGAGCAGACTCGATGGGATGAATGGCCTACTTCTGCTCCTATATCCTATTGACTTATGGTAACTATAACAGAATCAATGAAAGATCAACCAGAATATAGAACAGAACAAACTGTGTAAATGAAAATATAAACAAATAGCAATAAATAATGAGAGCATGAGATAATTTATTACTGGAAAGTCATTGGCATGGTTAGAGCATTGGCTGATTGGTAGGGGGCAGCGAGTGGGAATAAAGGAATGCTTTTCTGATTGGCAGCCAATGACTAGTGCTGTTCCACAGGGGTGGGATTTGGGTATGCTCCTTTTTGTCTGTATATCAATAATTTAGATGATGGAATAGATGGCTTTGTTGCCAAGTTTGCAGATGATACAAAAATTGGTGGAGGGACAGGTATGTTAAGGAAACAGGAAGGCTACAGAAGAACTTGGGCAGATTAGGAGAATGGGTAAGAAATTAGCAAATGAAATACAATGTTGGGAAATATATGGTCATGCACTTTGGTAGAAGAAATAAATGTACAGACTATTTTCTAAATGGAGAGAAAATCCAAAAATCTGAGATAGAAACAGAGAAAACCTACAGCACAATACAGGCCCTTTGGCCCACAAAACTATGCCGAACATGTCCTTATCTCAGAAATTACCTAGGGTTACCCATAGCTCCCTATTTTTCTGAGCTCCATGTACCTGTCCAGGAGTCTCTTAAAAGACCCTATCGTATCCTTTACACCGCACGCTGTTGGAGCAGTGCTGCCAGGATAATTAAGGACACGACCCACCCAGCCAACACACTTTTCGTCCCTCTTCCCTCCGGGAGAAGGCTCAGGAGCTTGAAGACTCGTACGGCCAGATTTGGGAATAGCTCCTTTCCAACTGTGATAAGACTGCTGAACGGATCCTGACCCGGATCTGGACCGTACCTTCCAAATATCTGGACCTGCATCTCGGTTTTTTTGCATTACCTTACTTTCTTTTTTCTATTTTCTATTTATGATTCGTAATTTAAATTTTTAATATTTACTATCGATTTGTACTCCAGGGAGCGCGAAGCGCAGAATCAAATATCGCTGTGATGATTGTACGCTCTAGTATCAATTGCTTGGTGACAATAAAGTAAAGTATCCGCCTTCACCACCGTCGCTAGCAGCCCATTCCACACACTCACCACTCTCTACGTAAAAAACATACCCCTGACATCTCCTCTGTACCTACTTCCAAGCACCTTCAGACTATGCCTTCTCGTGCTAGCCATTCTAGCCCTGGGGAAAAGCCTCTAACTATCCACACGATCAATGCCTCTCATCCTCTTATACACCTCTCATCCTCCATCGAAGGATTTTTGGTTCGAAGGCGTTGGTGTTTTGATACCAGGCTGTGATGCAGCCACTTATGATACTCTCCACTGCACATACAGAAGTTTGTCAAAGTTTTAGATGCCATGGCGAATCTTCATAAACTCCTGAGGAAGTAGAGGCACTACTCTGCTTTCTTCACAATTGCATTTAACAGCCAGGATTTTAAAGTTGTTAACTCTCTCCACCTCTGATCCTGCGATGATGACTGGGTCATGGATCCCTGCTTTCCCTCTCCTGGTCTATAATAAGTTCCTAGGTCTTGCTGACCTTGAATGAGAGTTTGTTGTCATGTGACCACACAACAAGATTTTCAAACTCCATCCTATCTGCTCATTCATCACCGCCTGTGATTCAGCCTGCAACAGTGGTGTTATCAATAAGTACTCCTGTTTGAGTAATGTTGGGGAGGGGGGGAATGACCTACCTGGGGGAAGCGACAGTGGCCGTGCCTCTGGCATAGAGTCCAGGCCTGTGGCTCAGAAGGGTAGGGAAAGGAAAAGGATGGCAGCAGTGATAGGGGACTCTATAGTTAGGGGGTCAGACAGGCGATTCTGTGGACGCAGGAAAGAAACATGGGTGGTAGTTTGCCTCCCAGGTGTCAGGGTCTGGGATGTTTCAGATCGCATCCGAAATATCCTGCAGTGGGAAGGAGAACAGCCAGAGGTCGTGGTACATATTGGTACCAATGACATAGGTAGGAAAAGGGAAGAGGTCCTGAAAAAAGACTGTAGGGAATTAGGAAGGAAGTTGAGAAGCAGGACCGCAAAGGTAGTAATCTCGGGATTACTGCCTATGCCACGTAACAGTGAGTATAGGAATAGAGTGAGGTGGAGGATAAATGTGTGGTTGAGGGATTGGAGCAGGGGGCAGGGATTCAGATTTCTGGATGATTGGGACCCCTTTTAGGGCAGGTCTGACCTGTACAAAAAGGATGGGTTGCACTTGAATCCCAGGGGGACCAATATCCTGGCGGGAAGGTTTGCTAAGGCTATTGGGGAGAGTTTAAACTAGAATTGTTGCGGGGTGGGAACTGAACTGAAGAGGAGGAGGAAGGGGCTGTTGGCTCACAAATAGTGAAAGCTGGGAGACAGTGCGAGAGGGAGGATAGGCAGGTGATAGGGAAAGGAAGCACTCAGACCGACGGTTTGAGATGTGTCTATTTTAACGCAAGGAATATTATGAACAAAGCGGATGAGCTTAGAGTGTGGATCGGTACTTGGAGAAATGGTGTGGTGGCCGTTACAGAGACTTGGATGGCTCAGGGACAGGAATGGTTACTTCAAGTGCTGGGTTTTAGATGTTTCAGAAAGGACAGGGAGGGAGGCAAAAGAGGTGGGGGGTGTGGCAGTGTTGATCAGAGATAGTGTCGTGGCTGCATAAAAGGTGGACATCATGGAGAGATTGTCTACAGAGTCTCTGTGGGTGGAGGTTAGGAACAGGAAGGGGTCAGTAACTCTACTGGGTGTTTTTTATAGACCACCCAATAGTAACAGGGATGTTGAGGAGCAGATAGGGAAACAGATCCTGGAAAGGTGTAATAACAACAGAGTTGTCGTGGTGGGAGATTTTAATTTCCCAAATATCAATTGGCATCTCCCTAGAGCAAGGGGTTCAGATGGGGTGGAGTTTGTTAGGTGTGTTCAGGAAGGTTTCTTGACACAATATGTAGATAAGCCTACAAGAGGAGAGACTGTACTTGATTTGGTATTGGGAAATGTACCTGGTCAGGTTTCAGGTCTCTCAGTGGGAGAGCATTTTGAAGAAAGTGATTATAATTCTATCTCCTTTACAATAGCATTGGTGAGAGATAGGAACAGACAAGTTAGAAAAGCGTTTAATTAGAATAAGAGGAATTATGAAGCTATCAGGCAGGAAATTGGAAGCTTAAATTGGGAACAGATATTCTCAGGGAAAGGTATGGAAGAAATGTGACAAATGTTCAGGGGATATTCGTGTGGAGTTCTGTATAGGTACGTTCCAATGAGACAGGGAAGTTATGGTAGGGTAAAGGAACTGTGGTGGACAAAGTTTATAGTAAATCTAGTCAAGAAGAAAAGAAAAGCTTACAAAAGGTTCAGAGAGCTAGGTAATGATAGAGATCTAGAAGATTATAAGGCTAGTAGGAAGGAGTTTAAGAAGGAAATTAGGAGAGCCAGAAGGGGTCATGAGAAGGCCTTGTCAGGCAGGATTAAGGAAAACCCCAAGGCATTCTGCAAGTATGTGAAGAGCAAGAGGATAAGACGTGAAAGAATAGGACCTATCAAGTGTGACAGTGGCAAAGAGTGTATGGAACCGGAGGAAATAGCAGAGTTACTTAATGCAGACATCCCACCCTGCAAAAACTCATTTCAGGGAGGTAGCACCATCAATTTGCGGGAGACTCCCGGAACTTCTAGGAGAGGTGGGATGTCTGCAATAGAGTAGCTTCTTAGCAGCTAGAGAGCTAGTTTAAATAACGTTAGCTATGCTAATGAGAGAATGACACCTGTTAATCTCACCTCAACATATCTTTTACAGTCTTAACCCACCATGGGCAGTAGAAAAGTCACTGTTGCAAACAGTGCAGCGAGCAACACTGTCATTATTTTTGACCCCTATTAGGCAGGGGTACACTTTAGTGTGGTCTGGGGTGACGTACGTTTTATATTTTGAACACTCTGCCATGGCGCGCTCTCGCTCTCTCTCTCTTGTGGTCGCTCGCGCGCTCTCTCGCTTGCTTTCTCTCTCGTGCTCTCTTTCTTGCTCGCATGCTCTCGCTTGCTTTCTCTCTCACGCTTTCTCTTGCTTTCACTCGCTCGCTCTCAAAAAAATTGATTTCTGTGATATTGTATATAACTTGAGGGCATCAGGGAGCCACTATTCATATGCGGGAGACTCCCAGAACTTCTGGGAGAGGTGGGATGTCTGCTTAATGAATACTTTAATTCAGTATTCACTATGGAAAAGGATCTTGGCAATTCTAGTGCTGACTTGCAGCAGACTGAAAAGCTTGAGCATGTAAATATTAAGAAAGGGGATGTGCTGGAGCTTATAGAAAGCATCAAGTTAGATAAATCGCCAGGACAAGATGAGATGTACCCCAGGCTACTGTGGGAGGCACAGGAGGAGATTGCTGAACCTCTGGCGATGATCTTTGCATCATCAATGGGGACGGGGGAGGTTCCGAAAGATTGGAGGGTTGCGGATGATGTTGCTTTATTCAAGAAAGGGAGTAGAGATAGCCCAGGAAATTATAGACCAGTGAGTCTTACTTCAGTGGTTGTTAAGTTGATGGAGAAGATACTGAGAGGCAGGATTTATGAACATTTGGAGAGGTATAATGTGATTAGGAATAGTCAGCATGGCTTTGTCAAGGGCAGGTTGTGCCTTACGAGCCTGATTGAATTTTTTGAGGATGTGACTAAACACATTGATGAAGGAAGAGCAGTAGATGTAGTGTACATGGATTTCAGCAAGGCATTTGATAAGGTACCCCATACAAGGCTTATTGAGAAAGTAAGGAGGCATGAGATCTGAGGGGACGTTGCTTTGTGGATCCAGAACTGGCTTGTCCACGGAAGGCAAAGGGTAGTTGTAGACGGGTCATATTCTGTATGGAGGTCAGCGACCAATGGTGTTCCTCAGGGATCTGTTCTGGGACCCTTACTCTTCGTGATTTTTCTAAATGACCTGGATGAGGAAGCAGAGGCATGGGTTAGTAAATTTGCTGATGACACAAAGGTTGGAGGTGTTGTGGATAGTGTAGAGGGCTGTCAGAGGTTGCAGCGGGACATTGATAGTATTCAAAACTGGGCTGAGAAGTGGCAGATGGAGTTCAACATAGATAAGTCTGAAGTGGTTCATTTTGGTAGGTCAAATATGATGGCAGAATACTGTATTAATGGTAAGACTCTTGGCAGTGTGGAGGATCAGAGGGATCTTGGGGTCTGAGTCCATAGGACGCTCAAAGCAGCTGTGCAGGTGAACTCCGTGGTTAAGAAGGCATACAGTGTATTGGCCTTCATCAATCGTGGAATTAAATTTAGGAGCTAAGAGGTAATACTACTGTGCTCAGTTCTGGTTGCCTCACTATAGGAAGGATGTGGAAACCATAGAAAGGGTGCAGAGGAGATTTACAAGGATGTTCCCTGGATTGGGGAGCATGCCTTATGAGAATAGGTTGAGTGATCTTGGCCTTTTCTCCTTGGAGTGATGAAGGATGAGGGATGACCTGATAGAGGTGTATAAGATGATGAGAGGCATTGATCGTGTGGATAGTCAGAGGCTTTTTCCCAGGGCTGAAATGGCTGCCACAAGAGGGCACAGGTTTAAGGTGCTTGGGAGTAGGTACAGAGGAGATGTCAGGGGTAAGTTTTTTTTACGCAGCGAGTGGTGAGTGCGTGGAATGGGCTGCCGGCAACGGTGGTGGAGGCGGATATGACAGGGTTTTTTAAGAGACTTTTGGATTGGTACATGGAACTTAGAAAAATAGAGGACTATGGGTAACCCTTGTAATTTCTAAGGTAGGGATATTTTCCACAAAACTTTGTGCGCCGAAGGGCCTGTATTGTGCTGTAGGTTTTCTGTGTTTTTATGTTTCTATCAGCGAACTTGAATATAGTGTTGGAGCTGTGCTGACCCACACAGTCATAAATGCAAAGCGAGTAGAGTAGTGGGCTAAGCACACAGCCTTGTGGTGCACTTGTTCTGATGGAGATCTTGGAGGAGATGTGGTTGCCAATCCGAACTGACTGGGGTCTACAAGTGAGAAAATTTGGGATCCAATTGTACAAGGAGGCATTGAGGCCAAGATCTTCAGCTTATTGATTAGTTCTGATGGGATGGTGGTATTGAATGCTGTGCTTTAGTTGATTACGCGCATCCTGATGTACGCGTCTTTGCTGTCCAGATATTCGAGGATTGAGTGAAGAGCCAATGAGAGGGCATATGCTGTGGCCCTGTTGCTCTGGTAGCAAATTGGAGCCAATCTAGGTCACCAAGAGCTGATGGGTTTCATCACCAATCTCTGAAAACACTTCATCACTGAAGTGGATGTAAGTGGTACTGAATGATAGTCATTGAGGCAGGTCACCACACTCTTCTTGGGCACTGGTATAACTGAAGTCTGCTTGAAGCAGGTAGGTACCACACATTGCTGAGAAATTACAGGCTGGTGAGCCTGACATCAGTAGTGGAAAATTATTGGTCTGATTTGATGGTCAATATACCTTTGTGTATGTTAGATCATGTCTAACCAATCTTATAGAGTTTTTTCGAGGAAATTATCAGGAATGTTGATGAAGGCAAGGCAGTGGATGTTGCCTGCATGAACTGCAGCAAGGCATCTGACAAGGTCCTGCACGAGAGGTTGGTCAGGAAAGTTCAGTGGCTTGGCATTCAAGGTGAGGTAGTAAATTAGGTTAGACATTGGCTTTGTGGGAGAAGACAGAGAGTGGTAGTAGATGCCCATTGCAATTTGCCTATGGCCACAATAGGTCATCGGCAGATGCAATCTCCATGGCTCTCCACATGGCTTCAGACCACCTAGGCAGTACAAACACCTACGTCAGGATGCTGTTCATTGAATATAGCTCAGCATTTAATACCATCGTTCCCACAATCCTGATTGAGAAGTTGCAGAACCTGGGCCTCTGTACCTCCCTCTGCAATTGGATCCTTGACTTCCTAACCAGAAGACCACAGTGTGTGCGTATTGATGATAACATATCCTCCTCGTTGACAATCAACACTGGCGCACCTCAGGGGTCTGTGCTTAGCCCATTGCTTTGCTCTCCGTATACACATGACCGTGTGGCTAGGCATAGCTCAAATACCATCTATAAATTTGCTGATGATACAACCATTGTTGGTAGAATCTCAGATGGTGACACTACCTCATCTTTTAAAATATACAATATTTCTGTTTTTGCACATTTTAAAAAATCTACTCAATATATGTAATTGATTTACTTGTTTATTTATTATTATGTTTTATTTTATTTATTATTATTTTTTTCTCTCTCTGCTATATTATGTATTGTATTGAACTGCTGCTGCTAAGTTAACAAATTTCACATTACATGCTGGCGATAATAAAACTGATTCTGATTTCATCTCTCTGACCGGAGGACTGCGTCTCCTGGAGAGTCGTGGTGATTGGTGCTGTGTACTTTGTTGATTGTCATCTATATCAATGATCTGGATGATAATGTGGTTTACTGGATCAGCAGATTTACAGATGACATCAAGATTGGGGGGTGTAGCGGACAGTGAGGAAGGCTGTCATGGCTTGCACTGGGACCTGGACCAGCTGGAAAAATAATGGCAGATGAAATGTAATGCAGACAAGTGCAAGGTTTTACACTTTGGTAGGACCAGCCAGGGTAGGTTTTACACAGTGAATGCTAGAGCATCGAGGAGTGTGGTAGAACAAAGGAATCTGGGAATACAGGTCTATAATTCATTGGAAGTGGTGTCACAGGAAGATCGGGTTGTAAGGAAAGCTTTTGGCACATTGGCCTTCATAAACCAATCTATTGAGTACAGGAAATAGGATGTTGTGTTGAAGTTGTATAGGGCATTGGTAAGGCCTAATTTGGAGAATTGTGTGCAGTTTTGGTCACCTACCTACAGGAAAGATGTAAATAGGGTTAAAAGAGTACAGAGAAAATTTACAAGGATGTTGCTGGGACTGGAGGACCTGAATTATAAGGAAAGATTGAATAGGTTAGCAAATTATTCCTTGGAATGTAGAAGATTGAGAGGAGATTTGTTAGAAGTATCCAAATATATGAGGGATATAGATAGTGTAAATGCAAGCAGGCTTTTTCCACTGGGGTTGGGTGGGACTACAACTAGAAGTCAAAGGTTAAGGGTGAAACATGAAAAGTTTAAAGGGAGCATGAGGGGAAGCTTCTTCACTCAGAGGGTCATGAGTGTTGAACGAGTTGCCAGCGCAAGTGGTACATGACAGCTCGATTTTAATGTTGAAGAGAAGTTTGGATAGGTACATAGATGGTAGAGGTATGGAGGGCTATGGTCCTGGTGTAGGTCAATGGGAGTAGGCAGTTTAAGTGGTTTGGCACAGACAAGATGGGCCAAAGGGCCTATTTCTGTTCTGTACTTTTCTGAATCTACGACCAGACCATTTCACAGGAGGCCTCACCAATATCCTGTACAACTTTGACATAATGTCCCACTAGTTTTCTTTTATTTCTTTGTCAAGAACTGACCATGACCCTGCATAAGTGTTTCTCTATTATTTGCTTCAAATTTTCTATGGAATAAAAAATTCCACATCTTATCATTCTCAGAGCAAGAAAACAATGGAGTAATTCTCATTCAGAACATTATATTCCGCTCCTTGTTCTCTTGGGGGATGTTTTATTTTCCAGGGATTTATTTCTGATGTTTCCTTTCTTCACAAAGTTGTAACAATTCTGCTTGTGGTCCTTTCCACTTCTCCCATTTGACAGTAAGTTAGAAAGAAAAAAATATATGTAACGCTCAGTTATCTTGGCTCGTATATGTCTAGGGGAAATCCCGCCCAGCACCTGCCTGAACGCTTCCCACTGAGTCGGTCGCTGCACCACTGCCGCCCGAATGAATCCCAAACATCAATCATCAGCCGGCGCACACACAGTACGTCTTACCAAGTACATCTATGAAATTAATATAAAGTCAATACAGAAAAGGAAGTAATGGAAAAAATAGGCGCCAGACTGATCAAAGTCCAAGTTCTTTGTGCACAACCGTTGGAGCTCAATAAATTCCTGATGACCACCCGGATTCTGTCGACTCACGGCTTGGGACCACCCGGAGTGATCGACCGGAGCCTCTCCGCACATCCGCCATCCTCCCCATCTCTCCTCCGACTCCCCGTCTCTCCGCCGTCCTCCCCGTCTCTCCTCCGACTCCCCCTCAAAAACCCCCGTTCCCAGTCATATGAGACAGCATTATCACCCGAAAAAACGATAACATGAATACCCATTGGCTAATAGCACCCTGCTGTCTGTAGTAACCCAAGCAAATGTCTAGCTAGAGACTTTCTCAGCACTTAACATAACATAGAAGCATTCCCAAGTATAACATAATAAAGAAGCCATTTTAAATTTAACATACAAAAAAACCCCCGTACATATATTAGTTATATTTGCCACATGTACATTAAAATATATAGAGAAATGTGTCATTTGTGTCAAATCAAATCTGCAACAAAAGTGCTGGGGCAGCCCATAATTATCGCTACACTTTTGGTGCCAATGTAGCATGCCAACCCCCATGCGTCTTTGTATTGTGGGAGGTAACCAGAGCACCCAGAGGAAACCCGTGTGGTCACAAGGAGAATCCCTTTCATATGCACCTATTTTCAGTCATTACCTTTGCTCTGTGATTTCACTCAAGTAAGCACTGCTGGAGCTCTGCATGATTCCATACCTGAACGATCAAAAAATCAAAAAGCCACCTTGAAACGCTGTCAGATTTCCAAATTCCTTCATCTTCTGGGGCACTGTTCTGCCACTCATTGTGTTAGCACTGTCTGACATCAAAGGTAATACTTGTATAATTGTATGTGGGCCCAAGATATCCACACTGCTAGGGTCAATTACATTCACTTCATGAATGTAGTGTTTACCCTCATCATTCTGTGTCGTCTTGTATGACATGGGTGAACATGGTCTTCATCTGTCTTTTATCTGCTTACTCTATTCTCTATCCATGAACATTTGGCAACATTTTCTACAGAAGTGGTTTGGCATTTCCTTTTTCTGGACAGTGTCTTTACAAGATGGATGACCCCAGCCATTATCAATACTCTCCAGAGATTGTCTGCCTGGCGTTGGTGGTCACATAACCAGGACTTGTGATCTGCACCGGCTGCTCATACGACCATGCGCCTCCTGCTCCCATGGCTTCACGTGGACCTGATTTGGTGGGGGGGGGGGGGGGGAAGAGGGGAGCTAAGCAGGTGCTACACCTTGCCCAAAGGTGACCTGCAGGCTAGCCGAGGGAAGGAGTGCCTTACACCTCCTTTGGTAGAGATATATCTCCACCCCACCACTCAAAATGTAATGTTACAAAGTGTATTTTTAAGAGCAAATAAGAGAAAATCTGCGGATGCTGGAAATCCAGGCAACACACACAAAGTGCTGGAGGAACTCAGCAGGCCAGGCAGCATCTATGGGGAAGAGTAAACAGTCGACATTTTGGGCCGAGACGCTTCAGCAGGACCTGCCGAAGGGTTTTGGTCTGAAATGTCGACTGTTTACTCTTTTCCCATTGATGCTGCCTGGCCTGCTGAGTTCCTCCAGCATTTTGTGTGTGTTGCCTGGTATTTTTAAGGAGCAATTTTTAAAAAGAGAAACAAGCTGTTTGGGAAAAAAACTCAGATTGTTCACTAAAAATAATTCATTTATCATGTCAGGAATTTAATTTGGGTTAGTTACTTATGATTTTTGGAGAGGAATTTGAGCCTTTCTCATAAAGGTTTTAACTGGGTAATAATAGCTGATCAACTGCTTGTCACATACCACGTGCTACCTTCCTATTCCAGATAAGAACCACAGCAACACAGAGTACTCTTTGGTGGTCTGCGATGCAAACAGAAGCCTGACTCATTCTGCCTTTGGGGTTTGAACTTGTTCAAAATACAACAATTACTGTAAATGCAAATACAAACTTCATGCGAACAACAATGAAGAGGCAGTCAGGAAGTATGAAGGAACATGCGTTTTTGATTTAGCATTACTTTTACTAGTGCAATTTTTATCAACGTGATGATGAACTATCTTTACTACTTGTTGCTGTTGACATAAAGCAAAAAGTCAACAGCAACAGTGAAATTAATGTTCAGAGTGAAAATGCACCGAAAGAAGCAAGCATCTTGAACGTGGTTGCAACTCCTTAGAAATTGGAGTTTGCTATTGAGAACTTGGAAAGTGGAATTCTCCATTCCCCCTTCTCGCTTTCTCCATCCCCCATTTTGAATTCCATTACCCCTTCCTTCCTCCTCACCTGCCCTCCACCTCCCACCGATTCCCCTCTTCCTCTTTCTCCCATGGTCCACTCTACTCCTATCAGGTACTTTCTTCTCCTGCCCTTTACCTCTTCTACCTATCTCCTCCCTGCTTCGCACTGCATTAACCCCTGCCACACACCTACCTTTCCCCTCCCCTGGATTTGCCTATCACCTTCTAGCCATCCCCCTTCCCAACCTTGCTTAATGGTATTGGTCCTTGGCATGAAAAAAGTTGTGAAACCCTACTCCTTTCCCTCCCCCACCTTCTTATTCTGTCTTCTTCCCCTTCTCTAATCCTGGTGAAGGTTCTCAGCCTGAAATGTTGACTGTTTATTCCCCTCTAGAGATGCTGCCTGGCCTGCTGAGTTTCTCCAGAATTTTGTGTGCATTGCCATGAGAAGAGAAGCATATTTTTGCAGATACAAGGCAAAACTCTGAGCCGGAACTGAAATGAAAGGTCATTGACTGAATCAACAACGATTTTTACTTCACAAATCCTCTCTGATTATTATGTTGATTATTGCCAACATCTTCTGTTTTTATTACTGATTTCCAGTGTCTGCTTTTTGGGAAATGTAGTGGACTGGCCCACCTTTGACAATCCAATTAAAAGATTTCTGCTTTTAAAATTTACTCTCTTCTCAAGCAGATTTAGATAAGGGTAGAAGTATGAGATTACCTAAACGTATTTACAATCCAGTTTTCTCTTTAACTGTTCTGCACCAAGTAGTTTGCTCATGACTGGTCATAACTGCAAAAGTCCAGTGACAAAGTTAGCTGTGGAAATAAAAGTCAGTTGCCTGGAGACGGAATGGAGCTTCCTTAGTGGTACTGCTAACTCAAAACATGAGTTCCATCTTATTTCCTAAATGTCCTGTTTAAATTAGCATTGTATTTGCATTAAGTATTACCATATGAGGAGCATTTGGCTCTGGGACTGTATTTGCTTGGAACATGGTGGAGGCCAAGATCAGAGAAAAGCCTCAGAAAAAAGATGAAGAATTTCTTTTGCCAGAGAGTGGTGAATTTGTGGAATTTATTGCCACAGACAGCTGTGGGGGCCAAGTCTTTATGTATATTTAAGGCAGAGGTTGATAGGTTCTTGATTAGTCAGGGCATGCAAGGATATGTGGAGAAGGCAGGAGTTTGGGGTTGAGAGGATAATTGGATCAGCCATGCTGAAATGGCAGAACAGACTTGATGGGTCAGAAGGCCTAATTCTGCTCCTATATCTTATGGTTTATTTATTCTAAGTGTTTAATATTGCACAAGCATTTCAAACCACAATGGTTTTCTATAAGGTCCCACCAGTAAGAAGTTTAAGAGCAAGTAACACTCTGGAGGTTGGATGGAATTAAGCCAGAACTCTGAGGTTTCTGAACACCCTGCTACACATTATTTTTAAACAACACCAATAGCAGCATTACTGTTGTACATTTAACTCTATGTTGTACATGCACTTCATGTCAACTTGTGGATATGGATATCTTCTGGATAGTTTTTGTGTGTTACCTTATCGTGTTAATATTATTTTATCTGCTGTAGTTATATGTGTGTTGTATTTTGCATCTTCGTTCCTGAGGAATGTTGTTTTGTTTAGCTGTACATGTGTATGGTTGAATGACAAATAACTTGAACATTGAGTTGGTGAGGGGTCGCTACCAATAATGAAATAGATGCTAGGAAGATTTGTGCAAATGTACTACTGAAAGAGAACCTTTATGGGCCAATATTTTTCTTTCTCTTCACTTCTCTGTTTTCATTCACCCTGTTCTACATACATCTGCTCCTTATCAACTATAATTAACAAACACTGGCATCCTCTCTCTGCTACCATCACGACCACTTTTGTCATTCTCACTTCAGCACTTCATCTTATGTATTCATCTTGTTCTCTTCCATGTAAGACAATAAGATATAGGAGCAGAATTAATCCATTTGATCCATCGAGTCTGCTTCACCATTTCATCATGGCTGATCCATTATTCCTCTCAACCCCTATCTCCTGCCTTCTCCTCGTAGCCCTTCATGCCCTGACCTATCAAGAATCTATCAAACTCTGCCTTAAGCATACATAAAGACTTGGGCTCCACAGTTGCCTGTGGCAAAGAATTCCACAGATTCACCACTTTCTGGCTAAAGTAATTCCACCTCATTTCCATTCTAAAAGGATGCCCCTCTATCCTGAGGCCATCTCCTCCGGTCCTTCAATTTCCTACCACAGGAAACATCCATTCTATCAAGGCTTTTCAACATTCAATAACTTTCAATATGGTCACTCATTTATCTGAATACAGGCCTAGAGCCATCAAACGCTCTTCATATGACAAGTTGTTCAATCCTGGAATCATTTTCGTGAACCTCCTTTGAATCTTCTCTAGTGCCAGCACATCCTTTTTACGATAAGGGGCCCAAACTTGTTCACAATATTCCGAGTGAGGCCTCACCAGAGCTTTGCAAAGCCTCAACATTGCATCCTTGCTTTTTTATTCTGGCACTCTTGAAATGAATGCTAACATTGCATTTGCCTTCCTCACCACGGAAACGACCTGCAAATTAACCTTTAGGGAATCCTGCACAAGGACTCCCAAGTCCATTTCCGCCTCAGATATTTTAATTTCTCTCCACTTAAAAAATAGTCTATCATTTTATTTCTTCAAACAAAGTACATGACCATCCACTTCCCAACACTGTATTCCATCTGCCATTTCTTTGCCGATTCTCCTAATCTGTCTAAGTCCTTCTGTGGCCTCTCTACCTCCTCAAAACTACCTGTCCCTTTGCCTGTCTTTGTATTGTCTGCAAACTTTGCAACAAAGCCATCGTTCTGTCATCCAAGTCATTGACGTTTAACACAAGAAGGATCGGTCCCAACGCAGACCCCTGTGGAATACCGTGAGTCACTGGTGGCAAACCAGAAAATGGCTCCCTTTCTCTCACTGTTTGCATTCTGCCAATCAGCCACTGCTTTACCTATGTTATTATCTTTCTTGTAATACCATGAGCTTGTGGCTTGTTAGGCAGTCTCGTGTGGCAGCTTGTCAAAGACTTTCTGAAAATCCAAGTACACAACATCAACTGATTCTTCTTTGTCTATCCTGTTTATTTCTTCAAAGAATTCCAACAGATTTGTCAGACAAGATTTTCATTTGAGGAAACCATGCTAACTTTGGCCTATTTTATGTGCCTCCAAGTAACCTGAAACCACATCCTTAACAATTGACTCCAACATCTTCCCAACCACTGAGATCAGACTAACTGGTCTATAATTTCCTTTCTTCTGCCCACCTCCCTTCTTGAAGAGTGGAGTGACATTTGCAATGTTCCAGCCTTCTGGAACTATTCTGGAAACTTGAGATTACAGAAAGATCACAAGCGATGCCTGCACAACCTCTTCAGCCACCTATATCAGAACCCTGGAGCGTAGGCCATCTGCTTCAAGTGACTTATCTACCTACTTTCAGACCTTTCAGCATCTGAGGTATCTTCTCCCTAGTAATAGCAACTGCACTCAATTTGTCCCCATGACACTCTTGAATTTCTGACATGCTGCTTCCCCTTTGCAGTGAAGATTGATGCAAAATACTTATTCAGTTCATCTGCCATTTCTTTTTACCCCATGACTACCCCTCCAGCATCGTTTTCCAGTGGTCTGATATCCACTCTCGCCTCTGTTTTACAATTTTTATTTCTAAAGAAACTTTTGGTATCTGTTTGGTATTTATTGGATAGTTTACCTGCACATTTAATCCTTTCTCTCCTTTTGGCTTTCTTCATTGCCTTCTGTTGGTTGTTGAAAGCTTCCCAACCAACTAATTTCCCACTAATTTTTGCTCCATTATATACCCTCTCTTTTCCATTTATGTTGGCTTTGACTTCCCTTGCCTGCCATGGTTGCATCATCTCGCCTTTCAGAACGCTTCCTCTTTGGGATGTATGTATCCTGCACCTTCCTAATTGCTCCCAGAACCTCCAGCCATTGCTGCTCTGCTGTCATAACTGTCCTTCCAATCAGCTTTTTGGCCAGCTCCTCTCTGGTGCCTCTGTACTTCCCTTCGCTCCACTGTACTACTGCACTGATATAGGAACAGGATCGGGCCATTTGGCCCATTGAGTCTGCTTCACTGTTTCATCATGGCTGATCCATTTTTTCTCTCAGTACCAGTCTCCTGCCTTCTCCCTGGATCCCTTCATGCCTTGACCAATCAAGAATCTATCAACCTATGCCTTAAGTATACATAAAGACTTGGCCTCCACAGCTGCCTGTGGCAAAGAATTCCACAGATTCATCACTTTCTGGCTAAAGAAATTTCTTCTCATTTCCATTCTAAAAGGACGCACCTCTATTCTGAGGCTGTCCGTTCTGGACTTAGACTCTCCCACCATGGGAAACATTCTCTCCACATCCACTCTAACATACCCTTCACCATTCTCCATATCTCTGTTTTAAATAGATGCCCCCCAATCCAGAGGCTGTGCCCTCTTGTACTGGACCCCCCCCACCATGGGAAGCATCCTTTCCACATCTACTCTGTCTAGGTCTTCAACTTTTGAAGGTTTCAATGATTTCCTGCCCCCACTCCCCCCCAACCTTCTAAATTCCAGCAAGTACAGACTCAGAGCCATCAAATGTTCCTCATGTGAAAACCATTTTGTTCCCAGAATCATCCTTGTGAACCTCCTCTGAACCCTCTCCAATGCCAGCACCTCTTTTCTTAGATAAGGAGCCCAAAATTGTTCACAATACTCATGGTGAGGCCTCATCAGTGTCTTGTAAAGCCTCAGCATCACATTTCTGCTCTTGTATCCTAGACTTCTAGAAAGGAATGCTAACATTGCATTTGCCTTTCCCACCACTGACTCAGCCTGCAAGTCCCTCTGCATCTCAGATTTTTGGATTTTCTCCCATTTAGGAAATAGCCGGCACATTTATTTTTTTCTGCCAAAGTGCATGACCGTGCATTTTCCAACATTGTATTTCATTTGCCACTCTCTTGCCCATTCTCCTAACCTGTCTAAGTGCTTCAGCAGCCTTCCTGTTTCCTCAACACTACCTGCCCCTCCACCAATCTTCATATCATCTGCAGACTTGGCAACAAAGTAATCTATTCCATCATCTAAATCATTGATATACAGCACAAAAAGAAGTGGTCCCAACACCGACCCCTGTGGAACACAACGAGTCACTGGCAGCCAACCAGAAAAGGATCCCTTTATTCCCACTCACTGCCTCCTACCAATCAGCCAATGCTCTAACCATGCCAGTAACTTTACGGTAATACCATAGGCTTTTAACTTGGTAGTCAGCCTCATGGTTGGCACCTTCTCAGTGGGCTTCTGAAAATCCAAATATCCCCTTTATTTATCCTATTTGTAATCTCCTCAAAGAATTCTAACATGCAAGATGTTCCCTTAAGGAAACCATGCAGACCTGGTTCTATCTTGTCCTGTGACACCAAGTACTCCATAACCGCAACCTTAACAATCGACTCCAGCGTCTTCTCAACCACTGAGGTGAGGCTAACTGGTCTATAATTTCCTTTCTGCTGCCTCCCTCCTCTCTTAAAGAGTGCAGTGACATTTGCAATTTTCCAGAGTTCAATGATTCTTGAAGATCATTATTAATACATCCACAATCTCGACGGCTATCTCTTTAACCCTAGGGTGCAGTTTATCTGGCCCGGGTGAATTATGTACCAGGTGCTCTTTCAGCTTTTTGAGCACCTTCTCCCTTGTAATAGTAACTGCACTCACTTCTCTTCCCTCACATCCTTCAACATCTGGCACGCTGCTAGTGTCTTCCACAGTGAAGACTGATGCAAAATACTCATTTAGTTAATCTGCCATCTCCTTGTCCCCCATTATTATTTCTCCTGCCTCATTTTCTAGCGGTTCAATACCCACTCTCATCTTTCTTTTATTTTTTTATATACTTGGAAAAGCTTTTACTATCCACTTTGATATTGTTTGCTAGCTTGCTTTCATAATTCATCTTTTCCCTCCTAATAACTCTTTCCATCGTTTTCTGTAGGTTTTTAACAGCTTCCCCAATCCTCTATCTTCCTGCTAATTTTTGCTTTGTTTTATGCCCGCTCTTTTGCTTCTACATGAGCTTTGACATCTCTTGTCAGTCATGGTTGTACTATTTTATCATTTGAGTATTTCTTTGTTTTTGGAAAACATCATTCCTGCACCTTCCTTATTTTTCCTAGAAACTCAAGCCATTTCTACTTTGCTGTCATCCCTGCTAGCATCTTCTTCTCATTTACTTTGGTCATCTCCTCTCTCATACCACTGTAATTTCATGCATTCCACTGAAATACTGCTATATCAGTCTTCACTTTCTCCCTATCAAATTTCAATTTGAAATCAATCATATTGTGATCACTGCCTCCTAAGGGTTCTTTTACCTTAAGCTCCCTAATCACCTCCAGTTCTTTATATAATACCCAATCCAGTATAGCTGATCCCCTCATAGGCTCAACGGCAAACTGTTCTAAAAAGCCATCCAGTCAGCATTCAACAAACTCACTCTCTTGAGATCCATTCTCAACCTGATTTTCCCAATTGAACTGCATGTTGAAATTTCCCATGACTATCATAGCATTACCCTTTTGACATGCCTTTTCTATTTCCCATTGTAATCTGGGTCCACATCCCAGCTACTATTTGAAGGCCTGTATGTAACTACCAACAGGGTCCTTTTCCACTGCAGTTTCTGAACTCGACCCACAAGGATTCAACATCCTCTGATCCTGTGCCACATCTTTCTAATGCTTTGATGCCATTCTTCACACAGCATCATCACCCCTTCTGCCTACTTTCCTATCCCTCCAGTACAATGTGTAACCCTGGACATTCAGCTCCCAACTACAACCATCCTCCAGCCACCATTCAGTGATGTCCACAACATCCATCATACCTGGCAATCTGTAATAGTGCAACAAGATCATCCACCTTATTTCATGTACTCTGTGCATTAACATATAGCACTTTGTGCACTGTTTTTGCCTTTTTTTATTCTGCATCCCTCATACACTGACACTCACCCTGCTGGCTGCAATTTTGTCCTATCATTTGCCTGCCCTTCCTGCCAGTCTGACTGCACGTTATCTTTGTTTTTTTACCATCCATCCTATCCTGAGACCCTTCACTTCGGTTTCCATCCCCCTGCCAAATTAGTTTAAACCCTTGCCAACAGCTCTAACGAACCTGCCCGTGAGAATATCGGTCCTCCTCGGGTTCATGTGCAACCTGGTCATACCTCCCCCTGGAAGAGATCCCAATTGATCCAAGAACCTGAAGCCCTGCCCCCTGCACCAGCTTCTCAGTGACATATTTATCTGCCAAATCATCCCAATTCTTCCCTCACTGGTGTGTAGCACAGGCAGCAATCCAGAAATTATTACCCTGGAGGTCCTGCCTCTCAGTTTTCTGCCTAACTCTCTAAATCCTCTCTCCAGGACCTCGTTGCTTTTCTTTCTTATGCCATTGGCACCAATGTGTACCAAGACATCTGGTTGTTTCCTCTCCTCCTCCAAAATGCTGTGGACATGATCTAAGATATCCCTGATCCTGGCGCCAGGGTGGCAGCATACCATCCGGGTGTCTCGTTCACGTCCACAGAATCTCCTGTCTCACTTCTTTCTGAAGATTTGCTTTAGTTTTTTCACTCACAGAGCTATGCCACCCCTCTGACTGCCTGCCTGTCCTTTCGACACAGTGTATATCCTTGGACATCAGCTCCCATTTATAAGGTTCATTCAGCCATGATTCGATGATATCCACAGTGTCATAGCTGCCAGTCTCTAACTGTGCTGCAAGGTCATTATTCTGATTCCGTATATCGCATCCATTCAAATAGACAGAGCAATTTGCCCCCCTTTTCAATTTTGGCCCCATGTCACATTGCAACTTATCCCACTGATTGCATTTTTGCCTGTCCTTCCTGACAGTCTCATTACACGCTGCCTCTGCTTGTACACCAACGCCCCATCCTCAGCTCTACCACTCTGGTTCCCATCCCCCCCGCCAGGTTCGTTTAAATTCTCCCCAACAAGTCTTGCCAACCTTCCCTGAAGGATATTGGTCTCCCTCAGGTTCAGGTGTAACTCAGTCCTTTTGTACAGGTCATACCTCCCAATGATCCCAAAATCAGGGGTGTGTGCTTAGCCCACTGCTCTACTCTCAATATACCCATGACTGTGTGGCCAGGCATAGCTCAAATACCATCTATAAATTTGCTGATGATACAATTATTGTTTGTAGAATCTTAGATGGTGATGAGGGCGTACAGGAGCGAATATGCCAACTAGTGGAGTGCTGTCACAGCAATAACCTGGCACTCGACGTCAGTAAGACGAAAGAGCTGATTGTGGACTTAAGGAAGGGTAAGACGAAGGAACACATACCAATCCTCAAAGAGGGATCAGAAGTGGAGAGAATGAGCAGCTTCAAGTTCCTGGGTGTCTAGATCTCTGAGGATCTAACCTGGTCCCAACATATCGATGTAGTTATAATGAAGTCAAGACAGCAGCTATTCTTCATTAGGAGTCTAAAGAGATTTGGTATAACAACAAATACACTCAAAAACTATAGATGTACTGTGGAGAGCATTTTGACAGGCTGCATCACTGTCTGGTATGGAGCGGCTACTGCACAGGACCGAAAGAAGCTGCAGAGGGTTGTAACTTTAGTCAGCTCCATCTTGGGTACTGGCTTACAAAGTACCCAGGACACCTTCAGGGAGCGGTGTCTCAGAAACGCAGCGTCCATTATTAAGGACCTCCAGCACCCAGGGCATGCCCTTTTCTCACTGTTACCATCAGGTAGGAGATACAGAAGCCTGAAGGCACACACACGCAGTGATTCAGGAACAGCTTCTTCCCCTCTGCCATCTGATTCCTAAATGGACATTGAACCCTTGGACACTACCTCACTTTTTAAATATATATTATTTCTGTTTTTGCATGATTTTTAATCTATTCTATGTATACTGTAATTTATTGATTTATTTATTATCATCATCTTATTTTGTGTGTTTTTCTCTTCTATATTTGTATTGTATTGAACTGCCGCTGTTAAGTTAACAAATTTCACCACACATGCCAGTGATAATAATCTTGATTCTGATTCTGCTCTGCACCAGTTCTTCAGCATGCACTCATCTGCCAAATCATCTTACTCTTGCTTTCACTGGTGCATGGCACATGCAACAATCTAGAGATGACCACTCTGGAACTCCTGTTTCTCAGCTTTTTACTAGGTCGCTAAAATCTCTTCCCTTTTCCTACCTATGTCATTGGTACCACTATAACACCAAGACTTCTGGCTGCTAACCCATCAGAGACGTCCTTGACCCTGGCAGCTGGGAGGCAACGTGCCATCCGGGTGCAACACACAGAATGCTGGAGGAACACAGTCGGCCGGGCAGCTTCTATGGATAGAGTAAACAGCTGGCATTTTGGACCAAGACCCAAAGGGTCTCTTTTCTATAGATGCTGCCTGACCTGCTGAGTTCCTCCAGCACTTTGTGTGTGTGTGTTGCTTTGCAGATGTCAGCGTCTGCAGATTTTCTCATGTTTGTGATATCGTCCGAGCATCTCTATGGCGTGTTCACTTCTAGGACTATGGAGTTCCTTATCAGTACTGCACTCCTCTTCTCCCGCCTTCCCTTCTGAGCCACGGTGCTAGAGACCTGGTAGCTACTGCTTCGTCATGATAGGTCATCTCCTGCAACAGTATCCTTATTTCTGAATTTGTCCAGTGGCCCAATCAAACCAGCAGTGAGAGAGGAGGCAATTCACAGGTCCATGGGTGAGCGCTGTTTCTCCAGCAGCCTAATAAAAGATTTGGAGGATGCAATCATTGAAGAGTTCAGTGCCTGCACTGGTTGTGTTAGTTGCATACACTGGATGAATTCTTCCAGCAATAGGTATTAGATTTATAGTACAGCAGTACTATTGGCAGTGTTCTAATCTGCTCTGTATTTCATTTAAATACATAATTTGTACTCAGTTAAATGGTAGCTACTTTTCTATTTATCCCTTTTTAACTGTTTCCTTGAAACTTTAGCTAATAGCGGCAGCCGCGTAATTTGCTAAAATGAACTGGTCCTAACTGGAATCCACTATATACCTGTCGCTACATGTTGTTAGGTGTCATGAGGCCCAAGCTAAACAATGCAAAAGCTGAAAAGGCAAGTAATAACTATTCCAGTCCTCTATGTAATCAATCCCTGTTTTACCTGGATGAATGTGATGCAAAATGGATTCCAGATTTTCCATTAATTGTTGTGATCCTTAGACTATGATGATGATTATGATAACACGTAATCCTCTTTTATTGTCACTTAGTGATGCATGCATTAAGAAATGATACATTATTTCCTCCAGTGTGATATCACAAAACACAAGACAGACCAAGACTGAAAAAACTGACAAAACCACATAATTATAACATATAGTTACAAACAGTGCAACAATACCATAACTTGATGAAGAAGTCCATGAGCACAGTAAAAAGTTCAAAGTCTCTCAAGTGTCCCACATCTCACGCAGACGGGAGAAGGAAGAAAAACTCTTCCTGCCATGCCAACCACAATCCGACTCTGAGTCATCTGAAAACTTCGAGCTCTGATCAGCTGTCCAACACCGAGTACTGAGCGCCATCTCTGTCCGAACGATTCGACCTCCTTCTCGGTCGCCAAAAGCAGGCAAGGCCGGGGATTTTGAGGCCTACCCTCCGAAAGATTCCCGACCACACAGTAACGACAGCAGCGAACAGGCGTTTCAGAAATTTCTCCCGATGTTCCTCTGTGCTTTCACCTCCATTCTCCATCAAATCAGAATTGTCCACAGCCCCTATTTAACAGATACGATATATGGATTCTGATTTCTGGAGATGTGCAAAATCTCAAACAATTACTGTATCTTTATCCATGTGATTATGTTTTGTTTTTGAAGTGTTACGTGATTACTTCTACTAAAAATTCTTCTTAACATATTCATATTTCAACTTACTCCTCTTCTCAAGCCCATTACCACTGCTGGGGCACAGGCTGCCAACAGCAGCTTGCCAGAGTCCTCTGCCCAGGTAAACACGAGGAATTTTGCAGATGCTGGAAATTCAAGCAACACACATCAAAGTTGCTGGTGAACGCAGCAGGCCAGGTAGCATCTCTAGGAAGAGGTACAGTCGACGTTTCGGGCCGAGACCCTTCGTCAGGACTAACTGAAGGAAGAGTTAGTAAGAGATTTTACTACCTTACTGTCTTACTAGCTTAATCTCTGACTAGCTCTTCCTCCAGTTAGTCCTGATGAAGGGTCTCGGCCCGAAACGTCGACTGTACCTCTTCCTAGAGATGCTGCCTGGCCTGCTGCGTTCACCAGCGGCTTTGATGTGTGTTGGTCCTCTGTCCAGGACCAGTCTTTCAAGGTTTCCCAGGTGAGTAGCCCATCTCCTTGGTGTAAGCTTCCTCTCACAGGGATGAGATATTACAGCTTCTGTTGGTGTTTCTGTGGCATTAGGTCTTTTATGGGATGGGATTGCTAGCCTTGGGCCCAACCCTCCTCATTTCACAGTGGGGCTTGGGTTTAACCATGGCGGAGCTGAATTTCAACGTATAGCACAAATAAATCTTGTTATGATGTGAAAATTGGATCACCCAACGTTTCCTCATCATACCTCACTGCATGGTTGTGGCTAATGTATGGCATTTTGGTATATGTGATCAGCTATATCATTTTACCAACAAGTTTCTTAAGAGTATTTCCAGGGCTCCTATTAGGAACATCCATCAGTAAGCCGACCAGTGAGAACTGTCTGTACTTCTCTGTCATCCTTTTTAACACCCAGCCTCATTGGGAAAATAATTAACAGTTTGCATTGATGGATCAGTCATATTTACAGATAGAGGGCCACAGATGCATTGAAGGGGAATTAATAAATTTTATGTATTGTCATGCAAATCACTGATAATTGGCAATTATAAATTGTACTCTGACATGGTACCATAGCTTCATGTCACAGTTAAAGCATTAGACTGCTCACTATATTCTTAAAGTACTGAAATGTGATCTTTCTTTTCTTTCCAGGGACATTCGACCAACCAACTTAAACCTTCATTAGACGCAGGGAATTTTACAATGCCCAGCTGTGGAGAGCCTCGTGTAAGTATTGCAGTTTATCAGTTCATTCCTGTAATATCTGATTTGACAACAGAGCTGCTGATCTGCCTCGTTTGTGACCATTTGTATGTCGTTTTGTTATTTTACAGAATTCCATGTTTCAGTGCTCTTAACTGAACAGTTTGTTCATGAGATGTAGGAGCAGAAATAGTGCATTCAGCCCATCGAGTCTGCTTCACCATTCCATCATGGCTGATCCCAGATCCCACTCAACCCCACACACCTGCCTTCTCGCCATATCCTTTGATGCCCTGACCGATCAGGACCGATTAACCTTAAATATACCCACCGACTTGACCGACACCGCAGTCTGTGTAAGAGCATTCCACAGATTTACTACTCTCTGGCTAAACAAAATCCTCCTTATCTCTGTTACAAAAGGTCACCCCTCGATTCTGAGGCTGTGCCCTCTAGTTCTGGATACACCCACCATAGGAAACATCCTCTCCACATCCACCCTATCTAGATCTTTCAGTGTTCAGAAGGTTTCAATGAGATCCCCCCCCCCCCACATTCTTCTAAATTCCAGTGAGTACAGGCCCAAAGCAACCTCATGAATATCCTCTGGACTGTCTCCAATGACAATACATTCTTTCTGAGATATGGGGCCCAAAACTGTTGACAATACTCCAAGTGCAGCCTGACTAGTGTCTTATAAAGGCTCAGTACTGTAACCTTGCTTTTATATTCTATTCCCCTTGAATTAAATGCCAACATTGCATTTTCCTTCTTTACCACTGACTCAACCTGTAAATTAACCTTCTGGGAGTCTTGCACGAGGACTCTGAAATCCCTTTGCACCTCTGACGTTTGAACCTTCTCCTCATTTGGATAATAGTCCTTTTACCAAAATGCATTTTCATACATTTCCCAACACTGTATTCCATCTGTCACTTTTTTGCCCATTTTTCCAATTTGTCAAAGTCCTGTTGTATTAGATTGCTTCCTCAGCACTACCTACACCTCCACCTGTCTTCATATCATTTGCAAACTTTGCCAGAAAGCCATTAATTCCATTATCCAAATCATTGACAATGTGATAAATAGTGCTCCCAATACTGACCCCCTGAAGAACACCACTAGTCACTGGCAGCCAACCTGAAAAGACCCCTTTTATTCCCACTCACTGCCTCCTGCCTGTCAGCCATTCCTCTATCCATGCCAGTATCTTTTCTGTAATGCCGTAGGATTTTATCTTGTTATGTAGCCTGTGTGTGGCACTTTATCAAATGCCTTCTGAAAATCTTAAGTAAATGACATCCATTGTTCACCCTGTTTGTTGCTTCCTCAAAGAACTCTAGCAGATTTGTCAGGTAAGGTTTCCCGTTACAGATCCATGCTGACTTTGACTTAATTTATCATTAGTCATCATGTACCCCGAAACCTCATCCTTAATAATAGACTCAATCACTTTCCCATAATTCTCTTTCTTTTGCCTTCCTCCCTTCTTAAAGAGTGGAGTGACATATGCAATTTTCCAGTCCTCAGGGACCATGCCAGAATCAAGTGGTTCTTGAAACATCATGACCAATGCATCTGTTATCTCTTCAGTAACCTCTCTCAGGACTCTGGGATGTAGTCCATCTGGTGCAGATGATTTATCCACTTTACGACCTCTGAGTTTGGCTAGTACTTTTTCCTTTGTAATAGCAATGGTACTCACTCTTGCTCCCTGACACTCACAGACATCTGGCACACTGATAGTGTCTTCCACAGTGAAGACAGATGCAGAGTTCTCATTAAGTTCTTCTGCCATTTTTGTCCCCTATTACTACCTCACCAGCATCATTTTGCTGTGGTCCAATATCAATTCTCACCTGCCTTTTACTCTTTATATAACTAAAAAAACTTCTAGTATCCTGCTTTATATTATTGGCTAGTTTGCCCTCATGTTTCATCTTTCCCCTTCTTATAACTTTTTTAGTTGCCTTTTGTTGGATTTTAAAAGCTTCCCAATCATCCAACTTCCACTCACTTTTGATATCTTGTCTACCCTTTCCTTGGCTCTTATGCATCCTTAACTTCCCTTGTCAGCCATGGTTGCCTATCCCTGCCATTTGAGTACTACAAACGTGTACTTCTGTGTGACATATCTATCCTGCGCATTGTGAACTATTCCCAGAAACTTCAGCCACCTCTACTCTGCCACCATCCCCACCAGCATCCTTCAATCCACCTGGGCAAACTCCTCTCTCATGTCTCTGTAATTTCCTTTATTCCATTGCGATACTGATATATGTGAGATGGTTCTCCTTCTCAAATTGCAGTATGAATTCAATCATATTATGATTACTGTCTCCTAAGGGTTCCTTTACATTAAGCTCCCTAATAAGATCTGTGTTATTATACAACACGCAATCTGAGATAGCCTTTCCCCGAGTAGGCTCAAACACAAGCTGCCCTTAAAAGCCATCTCGCAGGCATTTAACAATATCTCTTTCTTGTGTTCTGACACCAACCTGATTTTCCCAATCCCCTTGCATATTGAAGCCCTCCATTACATTTTTGACATTACCCTTATTTCATGCCTTTTCCAGCTCTCTTTGTAATCTCAACCCCACATATTGCCTACTACTTGGAGGCCTATATATGACTCCCATAATTTTTTTACCCTTGCAGTTTCTTAACTCCATCCACATTCAACATTCTCTGACCTTATGTCACCTCTTTCTAAAGATGTGATTCCATCATTTACCAGCAAGAGCTACACCATCGCCTATGCCTTCCTGCCTGTCCTTTTGACACGATGTATATCCTTTGATGTTAAGCTCCCAACCATGGCCTTCTTTCAGCCACAACTCAGTGACACCCACAACATCATACTGACCAATCTCTAATCGTGCTACGAGTTCATCAACCTTATTCCGAATGCTACATGGATTTAAATACAGCATCTTCAGTCCTGCATTCTTCAACCTTTTGAGTTTTGCCTCTGTGGTATAATTTAACTCCTTGCTCTGTCTGTATTTGGCTTGTCCTTCTTTACACTCATGTTCCATCCATCAGCTACTTGCCGTGATGTAGGCAATGATTGTTCTTGGCAAGTTTTTTAGGGAATTGATTTGCCGCCTTCAGGGAAATGTTGTTAGAAGATGGGTGAGCCCGGCCATTGTCAATACTCTTCAGAGATTGTCTGCCTGGCGCCAGTGGCTGCATAGCCTGGACTTGTGATCTGCACCGGCTGCTCATACGACCATCCCCCACCTGCTCCCGTGGCTCATGTGACCCTGATCGGGGGGATAAGCAGGTGCTACATCTTGCCCAAGGGTGACCTGCAGGTTAGTGGAAGGAAGGAGCACCTTGCATCCTCCCCCCCACCCAAACTGAACAGTACATTTCTTGTAAATATGCTTTTCCTTTTGGGTTTACTGGTCATACAAGGTCACAAGTTCACTGCAACACACAGAAAATGCTGGAGGAACTCAGCAGGTCTGGCAGCATCTATGGAAATGAATAAACAGTTGATGTTTCGGGCAAGTTCACTGCTGAGCTTGGAAAGTAGTTAAATACAATTAGCTGCTAATGCTGAGATGAAGGAGAATAAACTCTGCCAGTTTTCCTCATTATGATCTAATAACGCAAGCTGGAAAGGGAGCCTGTGGATGGTAAGGGGTTTGGCTCGTCCCAAACACACAACATTCTGCTGATGCCAAGCAACACACTCAGTGCTGGAGGAGCTCAGCAGGTCAGGCAGCATCTGTCAGCCAGCAGGACTCCCGATGAAAGGTGTCAACCTGAAACATGCACTATTCATTTCCCTCCATCGGTGCTGCCTGGGCTGCTGAGTTCCCCCAGCATTGTCTGTTTTGCCTTGTACCTCAAACTTTGTCAAAAATATTCACAGCCTTCAAACACTTGCAAATAAAAACATATTAGCTTTTCTTACAGAGGGAAGAAAATCTGAATGCAAAGAATTGGAAAACTGAACAAAATGGCAACTCTGATTACTTTGTGTTGGGCATGTTGTTCCTTTCCAGAACCATCTGGGAAAGGTCACTTAGCGATGAACTCGGGTGGCTGGGTTGAGACATGTCGATACCAAAGGAGGTGTAAGGTGCTCCTTCCCCCCACTAGCCTGCTGGTCTCTCTCGGGCAAGGTCTCTGTTGGCTTAGTCCCCAATCAGGGTCACGTGAAACCATGAGAGCAGATGGTGGATGGTCGTATGAGCAGCTGGTGCAGATCACAAGTCCAGGTTATGCGACCACTGATGCCAGGCAGACAATCTCCGAAGAGTATTGACAATGACTGGGGTCACCTGTCTTGTAAAGACACTGTCAGAAGAAGGCAATGGCAAACCACTTCTGTAGGAAAATTTGCCAAGAACAATCATATTCATGGAAAGGCCATGATTGCCCACATCATACGACAAGGCACACAACGAACGAGTGGGTTACTAGACCACTGTGATTGGCATCAATAACAACATTATTGAAGAATGCCTTGACGAGTAGGGTAAAGGAAAACCCCAAGGCATTCTTCAATATGTGAAGAACAAAAGGATGACAGGAGTGAGGTAGGGCCGATTAGAGATAATGGTGGGAAGATGTGCCTGGAGGCTGTGGAAGTGAGTGAGGTCCTCAATAAATACTTCTCTTCGGTATTCACCAATGAGAGGAAACGACGGTGAGGACAATATGAGTGAGGTTGATGTTCTGCAGCATGTTGATATAAAGGGAGAGGAGGTGTTGGAGTTGTTAAAATACATTAGGACAGTTAAGTCCCCGGGGCCTGACGGAATATTCCCCAGGCTGCTCCACGAGGCGAGAGAAGAGATTGCTGAGCCTCTGGCTAGGATCTTTATGTCCTCGTTGTCCACAGGAATGGTACCGGAGGATTGGAGGGAGGCGAATGTTGTCCCCTTGTTCAAAGAAGGTAGTAGGGATAGTCCGGGTAATTATAGACCAGTGAGCCTTACGTCTGTGGTGGGAAAGCTGTTGGAAAAGATTCTTAGAGATAGGATCTATAGGCATTTAGAGAATCATGGTCTGATCAGGGACAGTCAGCATGGCTTTGTGAAGGGCAGATCGTGTCTAACAAGCCTGATAGAGTTCTTTGAGGAGGTGACCAGGCATATAGATGAGGGTAGTGCAGTGGATGTGTTCTATATGGATTTTAGTAAGGCATTTGACAAGGTTCCACATGGTAGGCTTATTCAGAAAGTTAGAAGGCATGGGATAAAGGGAAGTTTGGCCAGGTGGATTCAGAATTGGCTTGCCTGCAGAAGGCAGAGGGTGGTGGTGGAGGGAGTACATTCAGATTGGAGGATTGTGACTAGTGGTGTCCCACAAGGATCTGTTCTGGGACCTCTACTTTTTGTGATTTTTATTAACGACCTGGATGTGGGGGTAGAAGGGTGGGTTGGGAAGTTTGCAGACGACACAAAGGTTGGTGTTGTAGATATTGTAGATATTGTAGAGGATTGTCAAAGGTTGCAGAGAGACATTGATAGGATGCAGAAGTGGGCTGAGAAGTGGCAGATGGAGTTCAACCCGGAGAAGTGTGAGGTGGTACACTTTGGAAGGACAAACTCCAAGGCAGAGTACAAAGTAAATGGCAGGATACTTGGTAGTGTGGAGGAGCAGAGGGATTTCGGGGTACATGTCCACAGATCCCTGAAAGTTGCCTCACAGGTGGATAGGGTAGTTAAGAAAGCTTATGGAGTGTTAGCTTTCATAAGTCGAGGGATAGAGTTTAAGAGTCGCGATGTAATGATGCAGCTCTATAAAACTCTGGTTAGGCCACACTTGGAGTATTGTGTCCAGTTCTGGTCACCTCACTATAGGAAGGATGTGGAAGCATTGGAAAGGGTACAGAGGAGATTTACCAGGATGCTGCCTGGTTTAGAAAGCATGCATTATGATCAGAGATTAAGGGAGCTAAGGCTTTACTCTTTGGAGAGAAGGAGGATGAGAGAAGACATGATAGAGGTGTACAAGATAATAAGAGGAATAGATAGAGTGGATAGCCAGCGCCCCTTCCCCAGGGCACCACTGCTCAATACAAGAGGACATGGCTTTAAGGTAAGGGGTGGGAAGTTCAAGGGGGATATTAGAGGAAGGTTTTTTACTCAGAGAATGGTTGGTGCGTGGAATGCACTGCCTGAGTCAGTGGTGGAGGCAGATACACTAGTGAAGTTTAAGAGACTACTAGACAGGTATATGGAGGAATCTAAGGCTGGGGCTTATATGGGAGGCAGGGTTTGAGGGTCGGCACAACATTGTGGGCCGAAGGGCCTGTACTGTGCTGTACTATTCTATGTTCTATGAAACATTTACTGTGAGCTGTTCATGTTGTATGTGAAATTATTGTGATACTGCAGTGGATTCTGCTCTTTCCACCTAAACTCCTGAATTAGTGGTCATGGGTAATACAACAGATGGTGACATATATGTATTGAATTGACTTTATTTCTTACATTCTTCACATACATGAGGTGTAAAAATCTTTGTTATGTCACCTTCTAAATGTGCCATGTGCAATCATAGTAATTTATAATAAATAGAGCAGTTGGTGTAATATAGAGTACAATCAAATCAGCGTGAGTTCATCAGTCTGATGGCCTGGTGGAAGAAGCTGTCCTGGAGCCTGTTGATCCTGGCTTTTATGCTGTGGTTTCCCAGACGGTAGCAGCTGGAATAGATCGTGGTTGGGATGACTTGGGTCCCCAGTGATCCTATGGGCCCTTTTTACACACCTGTCCTTGTAAATGTTCTGAATCATGCGAAGTTCACAACTACAGATGCACTGGGCTGTCCGCACCACTCTCTGCAGAGTCCTGCGATTAAGGGAGGTACAGTTCCCATACCAGGCAGTGATGCAGCCAGTCAGGATGCTCTCAATTGTGCCCTTGTTGAAAGTTCTTAGAATTTGGGGTCCATACCAAACTTCCTCAACTGTCTGAGGTGATAGTGGTGCTGTTGTGCCTTTTTCACCACACAGCTGGTGTGTACAGACCACGTGAGGTTCTCAGTGATGTGGATGCCAAGGAACTTGAAGCTGTTTATCCTCTGAACTTCAGATCCATTGATGTCAATAGGGGTTAGCCCATCTCTGCTCCTCCTGTAATCCACAACCAGTTCCTTTGTTTTTGCCACATTGAGGGAGAGGTTGTTTTCTTAACACCACTGTGTCAGAGAGATGACTCTGTAGCTGTTCATGTTGTATATGAAATTGTTGTGATACTGGATTGTTTGAGATAAGGTTAATCAATGTCGTGTTGTTGGCAAATATCATTAGCAGATTGGAGCTGTGGATGGTGATACAGTCATGGGTATACAGGGAGTAAAGGAGGGGACTCAGTACGCAGCCCTGAGGGGCTCCTGTATTGAGAGTCGGCGGGTTGAAGGTGAGGAAGCCCACTCTTACAACCTGCTGGCGATCTGACAGGAAGTCCAGGATCCAGCTGCACAAGGCGGGGTCAAGGCCAAGGTCTCTGAACTTCTTGTCGAGCCTGGATGGAACTATGTTGTTGAATGCTGAACTGTAGGTCCAAGAACAGCATTGTCACATAATCATGCTTCTCCCCCAGATGTGTAAGGACAGTAGGACAGTCTGTAGAGCAGTGGCTATTGCATCATCTGTCAATCAGTTGTGTCGGTAGTCGAATTGTACTTTCTCTTGCTAAATGTATTAGCCTGATTTATACATTTCCATTTCAGCTGTCACACTCTTTTTGTTCTTATCCCATAAGAGTTAATACAGAACACAACAAAAGCATTATAGGTTGACCTTCACTAATCTGGCACCACTGGGACCTGAGGAGTGCCGGATTAGTGAAAATGCCAAATTACAGAAGGATCACATTAAGCATAATCAGTGCCGGATTATTGAAGGAACTGAATTACAGGATTTTCACCTTTCGTCCTGGCCTGAAACGTCGACTGTACCTCTTCCTAGAGATGCTGCCTGGCCTGCTGCTTTCACCAGCAACTTTGATGTGTGTTGCTTGAATTTCCAGCATCTGCAGAATACCTCGTGATTGGTGTAACTGAGTCAGGTTTGAAAGCCTCCTTGCTCGCACACGCTTTTTCAGTTCTGCCCACAAATCTTCTATCGGATTGAGGTCAGGGCTTTGTGATGGCCACTCCAATACCTTGACTTTGTTGTCCTTAAGCAATTTTGCCACAACTTTGGAGGTACGCTTGTGGTCATTGTCCATTTGGAAGACCCATTTGCGACCAAGCTTTAACTTCCTGGCTGATGTCTTGAGATGTTGCTTCAATATATCCACATAAGTTTCCTTCCTCATGATGCCATCTATTTTGTGAAGTGCACCAGTCCCTCCTGCAGCAAAGCACCCCCACAACATGATGCTGCCACCCCCATGCTTCACGGCTGGGATGGTTTTCTTCGGCTTGCAAGCCTTACCCTTTTTCCTCCAAACATAACGATGGTCATTATGGCCAAACAGTTCAATCTTTGTTTCATCAGACCGGAGGACATTTCTCCAAAAAGTAAGATCTTTGTCCCCACATGCACTTGCAAACTGTAGTCTGGGTTTTTTATGGCAGTTTTGGAGCAGTGGCTTCTTCCTTGCTGAGCAGCCTTTCAGGTTATGTCCATATACCATCCCATCATTCTCTCTACTGTTATCCTGACATTTCACTTTCTTAAAATAAAGTAGTGATCCTAACTGACCTAAGACAGTGAATGTTTTCTAGGATTAAATGTAAAGAATTGTGAAAAACTGAGTTTAAATGTACTTGACTGCGGTGTATGTAAACTTCTGACTTCAACTGTATCATTTAAATAATCTTGTTCACTTTCTGGGATATCATTGCCACTATGATTACTGTGGGTACACACCAGAATTAGGGAAAAACACATGGGTATAGTGCCAAACAGTGTGGAGTTGGCAGTGGAAACTCTAACATGGTAGTCCCATAGAGAGACATGATTATATCATCAGTGGTTAGTAGCCTAGCAAATGACAGACGTGAGTGCAGCATATGATTCAGTGTGAAGTTGTGGGCTTGACTCTCGTAAAGTATTTCCTGTTTTTTATGACATAGTACATGGTGCTCAGTGTGACACCATTACAGCTCCAGTGACCTTGGTTCAACTCCACTGCTGTCTGTAAGGAGTTTGTACATTCTTCACGTGACCACGCGGATTTCTTCTGGTTGCTGCGGTCTCCTCCCACACTCCCAGGACGTACGTGTTAGTAATTTAATTTGTCACCTGGGTGCAGTTGGGCGGTGGGGGCTTGTTGGCACAGTTATTGTGCTATATCTCTACATAAAATAGCTTAAAAGAACATTCTATCACAGTGCTTGTCACTATAGGTCAATGATCCTTCTTGGGAGCAGCTCCTCCCTGCTTACCCACCTTCTGCAGTTAGTGACCTCTTTCCACAGTATTATCTCTTGCACACCTTTGTCAAATATTCCACCAATCTATTAAGTTAATTAATACATCAATCTGTTAAAACCAGTGACAGAAATCTCATATTTTGTAATGTAAACAAAAACAATGGAAATGGGTGACAGAACATTTAAGCTGTAAACTTTCACAGTGATCAGAAATACTCAACCAATCTACGTCGAACACACAACATAGAACAGTACAACATAGAACCAGGCCCTTCAGCCCACAATGTTGTGCTGAACCAATTAAATTGGTAATCAAATGGCCAACTAAACTGATCTCTTCTGCTACACAATGCCCATATCCTTCCATTTCCCTCACGTTCACTTGCCTATCTAAACATCTCTCTAAAAGTCCCTAATGTATCTGCCTCTACCATCATCTCGGGCAGTGCATTCCAGGCACCCACCACTCTGTTCTTAAAAAAAAATCCCCTCCCATCTCCTTTGAAATTATCCCCTCTCAGCTTAACTGCATGCTCTCTGGTATTAGACATTTCAACCCTTAGAAAAAGATGTTATCTGTCTACTCTATCTCTGCCTTTCATAATCTTGTAAACCTCTATCAGATCTCCCCTCAGACTCCACTGGTCGAGAGAAGACAGCCCATGTTTGTCCACCCTCTTTGTTACAGCTCCTGCCCTCAAATCCAAGCAACATAATGTTAAGCCTCTTCTGCATCTTCTCTAAAGCCTTGACATCCTTCCTATAATGGGGCAACCAGAAATGTACATAATACTCCAGATGTGGCCTAACTAGAGTTTTATAAAGCTTCCTGATTTTTTAACTCAATGTCTTGACTAATAAGGGCAAGTATGCCTTAACATACAGAATGCCTTAACCTCCCTATCGATCTGTGTAGCCACTCTCAGAGAGCTGTGAACCTGGACCCCAGAATTGCTCCACTCACCAACACCGATAAGGATCTTCTCCTTAACAGTATACTGTCTCTTTACAGTTTACAGTGCCTACCAAGGTGCAACACTTCACATTTGGCCAGGTTAAATTCTTTCTGCCATTCCTCCACCCTTATGTGTAACTGATTTATATCCTGTTGTATTCTTTACCCCACAACACCACCGATCTTCGGTTGATCAATGTTGGTACATTGAGTTGCACCTGAGATTAGAGATGCATTTGATAGTACTTGGCATTTGTTTCTTTCTTTTTAAATCTTTTTATTGAATTAGTACACAAAATGTAAATCATGTAGAAACTAATACACTGTTGTGATATAAATTTACAAGAGATATTAATACACAAAAAAAATTAGTATAAACAGTGCAGTTTAGATATAAAATAACAAGGTAATATAATAGCATACTAATTTTCCATACATATCAATAAAGAGAAGAAGAAACCCAAAAAAAAGACCCCAAAAAAAACCCACTGTGCAACTAATCTGAAAAGCAAAGCAAAGCAATGGGCTAACTAGGTATCAAGTAGACTTAACAACTTAAAACAATCACGTCCTCAAACCCGACCTCCATTAAAAACAGTTAAAAAGCAAGAAGGGAATGTAAATATGGGCAAAGAGGAAAAAAAAATTACATTAAATGAAAATGTTGAATAAAAGATCTCCAGGTCTGAGTACGTGGCATTTGTTGACTCCATCTAGCATGCATTAGGTCATTGAACTTCTGACAGTGTTACAACCCTGTCAGCATCAATCTCCTCAGCTGTCTCCTCCCACGCACTGCCTTCCAATCCTGTACAGAGAAAACATTTCTCATTTTCTGCCTCCTATGCCAAGTGCAGCACTGGAAATCGCAGAGCACACTTTCTCCAATATTGATCACTTTTCAAATGTCTCTGGTTTATTATTAATACCAGGTATACAAGATATTAAGAGGAATAGGTAGTGTGGGCACGTGGCCAAGTGGTTAAGGCATTGGACTAGCGACCTGAAGGTCGTGAGTTCGAGCCTTGGCCGAGGCAGCGTGTTGTGTCCTTGAGCAAGGCACTTAACCACACATTGCTCTGCGACGATACTGGTGCCAAGCTGTATGGGTCCTAATGCCCTTCCCTTGGACAACATTGGTGTGATGGAGAGGGGAGACTTGCAGCATGGGCAACTGCCGGTCTTCCATACAACCTTGCCTAGGCCTGCGCCCTGGAGAGTGAAGACTTTCCAGGTGCAGATCCATGGTCTCGCAAGACTAACGGATGCCTATCCCTAGACAGAGTGGATAGCCAGCGCCTCTTCCCCAGGGCACAATTGCTTAATACAAGAGGACATGGCTTTAAGGTAAGGGGTGGGAAGTTCGAGGGGGATATTAGAGAGTGCTTGGTGCGTGGAATGTGGTCTGTAGTGGAGGCAGATACACTAGTGAAGTTTAAGAGACTACTAGAGAGGTATATGGAGGAATTTAAGGTGGGAGGTTATATGGGAGGCAGGGTTTGAGGGACGGCACAACATTGTGGGCTGAAAAGCTTGTACTGTGCTGTACTGTTCTATGTTCTATTACTAAAATGTTGTAAAATGTGTTGTTTTGTGGCAGTGGAACAGTGCAATGTATAAAATATACTAGAAGTTATATAAAATGTATGTGTATGTAGGTGACCTGGATGTTGGAGAGGCTAGTGTCCATGACGGAGCCCCCCCCCCCCACATACCAGATGGAGATACCTTAGAAAAATAGAGAGCTATGGGTAACCCAGAGTAATTTCTAAGGTACCTGTTCGGCACAACATTGTGGGCTGAAGGGCCTGTATTGCGCTGTAGGTTTTCTATGTTTCTAATGCTCTGCATGACGCATCTGTAAAAAAAAATTTGCTCAAATCTTTGGTGAGATAGCAAATCTCCTCAAACTCCTAATGAAATATAGCCAGTTTTAATTGTGGAACATCTGCTGGAGTGAGAGTGGGCACTTCCCCTCTGTAAGTTGCAGACTTATTACCAAAAGAACCGACTGGTTTTAAAAAGCAGAGTTTCATGCACTGATAGACAGTATTCCATCTGCCTGCAAATGCAATCCTTATGGGTCAGTAAACACTGTGGGGTTATGCATCAGTATCCTGCCTGGTGCAGTATCTCTTCAGTTCTTTCCAAAAACAATCGGTTTACTCTTTGTAGAAAGCTATGCCTGAATAGTGATTCATGACTAGGAAGGAATAAATGTAATTTAAAACAAACAGGCCATGTAGCCTTGAGCCTGATCCACCAATCAATAACATGATTACTGATCACATTTTGACTTCCAATGTACTATCCTTCCTGTTTCACATTTCCTTTGATTTCCTTCTGAATCTTGACAACTTGGCCTTGAATACAGTCAACGACTCAACCTCCACTTACAACTCATTTTTAAATCTTCAGCTGGAAATGTGTAGACGTGAATGCTAAGCAAAAAAAAAAATCAAAGAAATGATGGTGAAAGCTTCCAGTGACCAGACAGTTTCCTGACATCTGTACATAAAATGGGATTCTACTGTGCAGAGAAGAAACTGTGTTCCAAGAGAAGTCAAGAATAGAAAATATTGGGAGGAGAGTGAAAATGGCTCAGCAGAAATGTGTGCTGATACTTGGGAGCAGATAGAGTCATAGAGAAGTTCAGCACAGAAACAGGCCCTTCGGCCCATCTAGCCCATGCTGAAACCATTTAAACTGCCTACTCCCATCAACCTGCACTGAGACCATTGCCCTGCATACCTCTACAATCCATGTACCTACCCAAACGTCACTTAATCATTGAAATTGAGCTCCACTCTTGCTGGCAGCTCATTCCACACTCTTACAACCCTCTGAGTGAAGAAGTTACCCCTTATGTTCCCCTTAAACTTTTCACCTTTCACCTGCTGGTCATAGTCCCACCCAACCTCAGTGGAAAACACCTGCTTGCATTTACTCCATACAACATAGAGCTATAAAAGATTGAAGGTGAATCAGAGAGAAAACCAGCTGGCAGTCAGTATGAGATTTCATGTGTAAAGTAAGTTCATGCTGTAATAATCTCCACTAAGTGGCCACATTATTAGATACACCCATACACCTCTTTAATGCTAATATCTAATCAGCCAATCTTATGGCAATAACTCAATGCAGATAAGCATGCAGGCACAGTCAAGAGATTCAGTTGTCCAGACCAAACATCAGAATGGTGAAGAAATGTGATCTATGTGGCTCTGACCATGAAATGATTGTTAGTGCCAGGCAGGGTGGTTTGAATAAGACCATAAGATATTGGAGCCTAGGCCATTCAGCCCATCGAGTCTGCTCCACCATTCCATCAGGGCTGATTTATTATCCCTCTCAACCCCGTTCTCCTGCATTCTCCCCATAGCCTTTGACACACTGACAAATCAAGAACCTATCAACCTTTCCCATAGTGGGCTCAACCACAAGCTGCTCTGAAAAGCCATCTTCAAATTTCCTTTCTGGGAATCCAGCACCCAACTGATTGTCCCAATCTACCTGCATATTTAAATCCCCTATGACTATCATCTTTTTCCATGATAGTGGTACTGTCCTTTGGTTTCAAACATCCACCTGAAGAACAGAGGAGCTTTTTACCAGTGATATTCTTGATTTGTTGATGTAACCTTTTTGGATCAGTAATAGGGATTCTTTCCATTTGCTCACTTTCCTGGTTTAACCATTCCTCTTTGACTTTTTGGCATAAGCTTTTAACTTTTTAACCTAAGGACTTGTATTCTATAGGATTTGCTTTCTTCCATCTCCTTTCTTCCATTAGATTTTTGATTTCATCTGTCATCCATTTGTTCTTTGTGCTTTTCTTTTTTAAGAATCACTGACTTTGCTGATTTTACCAAGGCATCCTTTAGAGATTAAAGTCTGTCATGAGCCTTGTGGACCATCAGACCGGTGCTTATGCTGGTTTCCGTGGCGTGAAGCGACTGAGAGTACAAGACTTCCCCCCCGATAGGACGCCGGTCTATCGCAAGGTTAACCCCCAGCATTTTTGCCGGTACCCATTCTCAGCTGGGTAGACTGGAGCATTGTGTGTCCTTTAGAGAGTTAAACTTCATTTCTACATGATTGCTATCATCTTCAACAGATTCTATTTCTAGACTTTGAAATCTATTCCTTGCTTCAATTGTAAATTTTTGTCTTAAGTTTTCTTCTTTAATTAATTGCGAGTAGTCAAGGGATTGTTCAGGTTTTTGCTTCTTTAGTTTTTTAAGTTTTACTTTTACATGAAATACTACTGGGTTATGGTCACTATTACAGTCTGCACCTGGATATGTTTTGCATTGAGTCACTGAGTTTCTAAATCTTTGGTTTATAGTAATAAAGCCAATTTGATTTCTGGTGTTATCACCTGGACTTTTCCAGGTCCACAAGCGGCTTGAATGGTTTTTAAAGTTGGTATTCATAATGACCTGATTATTCATCTTGACCTATTCTACCCATTTCTTACCTCTTTCATTTCTTTCCCCTAGTCCAAATTTTCCTATGGTATTTCCATCAGCACCTTGTCCTACTTTAGCATTTAGATCTCCCATGACAATAACAATATCTTGGGATTTGCATCCATTCTTTGCTTGTTCAAGCTCTTCATAGAATTTATCTATATCCTCATTTGTTCCATCTGTTGTTGGTGCATATACCTGTATAATTGCTAAATCAAATGGTTGTCCTCTGAATCTAACAAGGAGCACGCTTTCCGATATTGCCCAATGTCCTAAAACACTTCTTGCCATGTTTTCATCCATAAGAATTCCTACTCCATTAGTATGGGATGTTCCACAAGAATAAATTAGTGTTTTATTTCTCTACTGACATGTTCATAGTCATAGTCATAGTCATAGTCATACTTTATTGATCCTGGAATTCAATACTTATTGATACTTTATTGATTCCAGCACCTGTCCAATGAACTTCGTTAATTCCCATGATGTTAATCTTTAGTCTTTCCATTTCATTTATCACATTGTCCAATCTTCCTGCTCAATATAATGTTCTTACTTTCCAAGTGGCAATAATTTTCTTTTGTGTTACTTGAATTTTATGAGCAGTAGCTTGATGACGGTCGGGGATCTCCTGCTGACCAGAATCAACCTTACTGAGCGAAGCATCTTCAGAATTGTCTTGAAGATCCTCTTGACGCTGTTGTTGTGCGATACATTTTGTGAGTTTGGCCATGGTTTTCTTAGCAAATAGATTCTAGGAAACCTAGTATCTAGCAACGGAGGTTTGCTATTGCCTTCCATTGGGCGAACTAAAGAAATTGTCATTTCTCTTCCCAAATGTTCATCCGCCTGTACTATAGCCGTTGTCATTTGAGGTTGTAGCTCATCCGCCTTCTCCGTCATAAGTTCAGTTACTGAACCTGCCGGATCTGCCGTTGGCCTTCGCTCGTATCCTGAGCAGGAACTCTTGCAGGTGCTACCGTTCTGGGTCAGAGCGGCCCTGGGAGCAATGAATGACTAAGGGGTAACTCCACTTTCCCCAAAGCTCTGAGAGTCCCCAATCAGAGCCTCATCACCAGTTGCAGTTTAGAGTCATACTGATTCAAAAAGGTTACATCAACAAATCAAGAATATCACTGGTAAAAAGCTCCTCTGTTCTTCAGGTGGATGTTTGAAAGCAAAGGACGGTACCATTATCATGGAATAAGATGAGATTTTGAACAGATGGACTGAGTATATTCAGGAATTGTTTGAAGACGATCGAAGTGAAAAACCAGAAATTAAGAAGAACATTGAAGGTCCAAGTATTTTAAAATCTGAAGTTCGTGATGCAATAAATAAGATGAAGAAAGGAAAGGCAGCAGGTCCTGATGAATTAGTAATAGAACAAATTATCGCCCTTGAAGATTATGGAATTGAAAAACTTACTGATTTAATCAATGGACATTTATGAGACTGGGATAACACCAGAAGAGATGAAAAAATCAGTATTTATCACTCCTCCTATGAAACCTGGAGCAATAGAATGTGAATTACATAGGACCATAAGTTTAATGAGTCATATCACCAAGATACTTCTAAGAATTTTGCTGACAAGAGCTAAAAGTAAGATACAAGCTGAAATAGGTAAAGAACAATGTGGTTTTGTGAAAGACAGAGGTACAAAAAATGCAATATTGATGTTAAGGATACTCTCAGAACGACCTATTCAGGTGCAAAAAGATTTGTTTGTTTGTTTTATCGACTACATAAAAGCATTTGATAAAGTGAAGCACAGTAAATTATTCGAAATATTACAGGAAACTCTAGATCTAGATTCAAAAGACGTCCGCCTAATCAGAAATCTGTACTGGGAACAAACTGCCACTATAAGAATAGCTGGAGAAGTGAGTCGGTTTACGAAAATCAAGAGAGGCGTTGGACAAGGGTGTGTTTTCTCCCCTGATTTGTTTAATGTGTCAGGTGAAACAATATTACAAAAAATAAGAGACATCCTGGGAATCAAAGTTGACGGTGAAAACATCAATAATTTCAGATATGCGGATGACACTGTGTTACTTGCAAGTACGGAGGAAGAACTACAAAACTTGATTGATATAGTTGTTGAAGAAAGTGCAAAAATGGGTCTATCTATCAATCGCAAAAAGTCAGAATGTATGGTGATATCCAAAAAGTAGGAGAATCCTATCTGCAGGCTGAGAATAAATGGGGAAGACATAAAACAAGTACAGAACTTTTGCTACTTAGGAAGCTGAGTGAAATCAGATGGCAGGTGTGACATGGACATCAAAAGAAGAATAGGGATGGCTAAAGACACCTTTACGAGAATGAAGTATACTGACCAACACTAAACTAGGCATGACAACCCGCCTCAGAGAACTGAAATGTCACGTTTATCCAGTTATGTTATATGGCTCAGAATGTTGGACAATTATCTAGTAATATGAGGAAACAAATTGAAGCAGCAGAGATGTGGTTTTTGAGGAGGATGCAAAGAATATCACGGATGAAACGAATACTAATGAGGATGTCATGAACAGAGCAAACACAAAAAGAGAAATAATGTATGAGATCATGAAAAAGCAATGTAACTTCATTGGGCATGTGATCAGGAAAGAGGAGTTAGAATGCATGGTAATTATGGGAAAGGTTGAAGGGAAGGAAGCAAGAGGAAGACAAAGACAAATGATGATGGGGACAGCAGCCAGGAGAACTGGAAATGAATACCAATGAATTGATCCTCTTGACCCGAAACAGGAGTGCGTGGGCCATGGCAGCCAAAGCTCAAACTGGGCACGGCACCTGATGATGATGATGATGACTATCATAACATTGCGCCTTTGACATGCTTTTTCTCTGTCCCATTATAATTTGTATTCTGTCTATATAACTCCCATCAGCGTCTCTTTGCTATTGCAGTTTCTTAACTCTGTCCACAAGGATTCTGCATCTTCTGTTTCTATGTCACCTCTTTCTAGGGACGTGATTTCATTTTTTACCACAGAGCCACTCCAAACCCTTTGCCTACCTGCCTGTCCTTTTGATATAATGTGTATTTGGGAATGTTAAGCTCCCAACTATAATCTTCTTTCAGCCATGACTCAGTGATGCCTGCAATGTCATACCTGCCTATTTTTAAATGTGCTACAAAATCACCTACCTTATTTTGTATACTGCGCATGTTCAAATATAATAATACCTTCTATCCTGGACTCATCACCCCTTTTAATTTTGCTCCCAATGTTACACTTCACCTTATCCCACTGACTGCATTTTTGCCCTATCATCTGATTGTTCTTCCTGACAGTCTCACTACACACTGCCTCTGCTTGTACACCAACTGCCCCATCCTCAACCCTGTCACTCAGGTTCCCATCCCCCTGCCAAATTAGTTTAAATCCTCCCCAACAGCTCCAGCAATTGGATTGGTGTATCTCTATTAGTGACTGTGATTGGAAGATCTGGATTTAATTCCTGCTGCTGTCTTGAAGGAGTTTGCATGGGCTTCCTCTGGGTGCTTGGGTTTCCTCCCACATTGCTATATCTGTACAGTTTAAGGTTAATAAGTTGTGGCATACCAGTTTAGTGCCGGAAACACGGTGACATTTGTGTGCAGCCCCCAGCACATCCTCGGACTGTGTCAGTCGTTGATGCAAATGGTGCTTTTCACTGTATGTTTCAATGTACGTGTGACAAATCAAGCTAGTCTTTAACCAATCAGAAGTTACAGTGCAGGAGACTTTGAGCCAGAAAGTTGTCATTTCAAATACCCCTCTCAGAGTAAAAAAAAATCCAATTCAATGCTGTCATGTCATAGAGAGGCAACGATGCAAAGTGGAGGAGCTATTTTTTCAGTGAGGTGTTAAGCTGAGATCTTGTGAACTTTCCAGGGTGGTCACACCGCTTTTACATCCATGCGAGGAGCCAAAAACGATAAGGAGATCGTAAATGCATTTTTTAGTGTCTGTCTGCTGAGTAAATACTGATGCCGAGTCTGTAGAGTGAGGCAAAGTGGCATCAACTTTATGGACCCTATACAGATTACAGAAGAGGAGGTGCTTGCTGTCCTGAGGCAAATTAGAGAGGATAAATCCCCAGGGCCTGACATGGTTTTCACTCGGACCCTATGGGAGACAAGTGCAGAAAATACTGGGGTCCTAGCAGAGATATTTAAATTATTGTTAGCAACAGGTGAGATGCTGGAGGATTGGAGGATAACTAATGTCGTTCCACTGTTTAAAAGAGACTTTAAACAGAAATCAGGTAATTATAGGCTGGTGAGCCTTACATTAGTTGTGGGAAAGTTATTGAAAGGTATTCTAAGGGACCACACCATGCATGGTAGGTTGTGTCTAACTAATCTTAGGGAGTTTTTTAAGGAAGTTACCAGGGAAGTTGACGAAGACAAGGCAGTGGGTCCATTATTGTTTGCCATCCATATCACGATTGATATGATAATGTGATTAACTGGTCAGCAAATTTGCAGAATGATAACATGATTGGGGGTACAGTGGACAGAAAGGAAGACTATCATAGATTTCAGAGGGATCTGGACCAGCTGGAAAAATGGGTTGAAAAAGACAGATGGAATTTAATGCAGACAAGCGCGAGGTGTTGCACTCTGGTAGGACCATCCAGGTTAGGTCTTGCATAGTGAACGTTAGGGCACTTAGGAGTGTGGTAGAACAAAGGGATCTGGGAATACAGGTCCATAATTCATTGAAAATGGTGTCACAAGTTGATACGGATGTAAGGAAAGCTTTTAGCATATTGGCCTTAATAAATCAATATATTTGAGTACAGGAGATGGGATGTTATGTTGAAGTTGTATAAGATGAAGGTGAGGCCTAATTTGGAGTATTGTGTGCAGTTTTGGTCACGTACCTACAGGAAAGATGTAAATAAGGTTGAAAGAGTACAGTGAAAACTTACAAGAATGTTGCTGGGTTTAGAGGGCCTGAGTTATAAGGAAAGATTGAATAGTTTAGGACTTTCTCCCTTGGAATGTAGAAGATAGAGAGAAGATTTGGTAGAGGTAAACAAATTGATGAGGGGTATAGATAGTGTAAATGCAAGCAGACTTTTTCCACTGAGGTTGGATGGGACTACAACCAGAGGTTATGGGTTAAGGGTGAAAGGTGGAAGGTTTAGGGGGAACATGGGGGGACAATTCTTCAGTCAGAGGGTTGAGAGAGTGTGGAATGAGCGGAACTTGTGCCTGCTGGCTTGATTTCAACGATTAAGAGAAGTTTGGATAGGTACATGGATGGTAGGGGTACAGAGGGCTGTCCTGGTGCAGGTCAGTGGGAGTGGGCAGTTCGAATAGCTCGACCTGAACTAGGTGGGCTGAAGGACCTGTTCCGTGTTGTACTTTTCTATGACTACGACTCTAAGTAGGGTGGGATGAGGAAACATCTTCATGCTCTAACCAGCTCTGCCCGCACTGCCGATATGCCCCATTGGCTGTAATGTACCTCTTTGACTTTCTAACAACATAAAAGATATTATTATTATATGGTAGCATGCTGGGAGGGGAGGGGTGATTGTGTGCATGCTCCGCAACCTGCCCCAGCATTCCTTTTATTTTTGTAATTTATTGTTTATTGAATTTCATCATCAGACAGACATTTCCATAAGATGTATTTCAGATACTGTACATATATATTATATAATCATATCTGTCACAAATCTCCACGTAATATTTATCTGAGGTATACATTTATAGAAAGGAGAGGAAAGAAAGAACAATCGAAAGAAGAAAACTATGTACAGAGAAGGGAGTGATTTTTATTTTACAACATGTTCATTGACTTGTGAGAATAAAATCAGGCCTACGAGGTGTTACGTAGTTAAACCATTTTTCCCAGTATGAATCAAATTGTTCCAACTTATGATTAACAGATGCTGTTATCTTCTCCATTTTGTAAATGTCCATTGTAATTTCCATCCATACATTTAAATTTGGGCTCTCCTGTGATAACCATTTCCTGGTAAGGGTCTTTTTACCAGCCACCAGCAGTACATTCGTTAAATATTTATCTCTTTCCAACCATTCTTGAGGTATATACCCAAAATATATGGTCTTACTCTCCAAGGATATTTCACATTTAAAGATGTCTTGTAGGGCATTATGTATCCCACTCCAATAGTCTTTGATAATGGGGCACTCCCAGAAAATATGATAATGGTTTGCATTTTGATTTCCACAATTTCTCCAGCAAACAGGGGGGTTACTATCATAATGGGATTTCTGAGAGGGTGTAATAAAATATCTTATCAAGTTTTTCCACCCGAACTCCCTCCATTTCTGTGAACTGGTACACTTCCATTGATACCTCCATATTATTGTCCAGCCTTCCTCAAATATTATTATTCCACCTTCCTTCTCCCATTTTGTTTTAACGTATGAAGTCGAATGTGTTTTAAGATTTAACAAACCCTTATAAATGCTTGAAATTATTATATGCTTTTCTAAATAGCTCTATCAGACATGTACTTGCCTTGGTTACATTTTTAACCATCCTATTAACATACTGTCGCATCTGTAAATACCGGTAAAAGCCTTGTTTTTCTAATAAGTGTTTCTCTTTGAGCATTTCAAAACTGAGCAGTGTTCTTTCTTTCATTATATTGCAAACAGCTGTTATGCCCCAGCATTCCTAATGACCAGCGCTATTTATTGTTTTTGTGTTAAGGTTCATTTGTGGGATTATGGTAGGATGTTCAAGTTCATTTATTGCTACACTTTAGCTTGGGTTATACGGTTATTTGCTTGTGTATTTGTGGGGCACCCTGACTCTAACTGGGGTGTGTAATAATCACCTCCCTGTTTGTATGTAACTGAGTGGGTTCTCTCCCCGGGACACAGCGCCTGGTCTGTTTTTGTGCTTGTGTATTTGTGGGTCACCCTGACTGTAACCGGGGTGTATAATAATCACCTCCCCTGTCCGCATGTGACTGAGTGGGCTCTCTCCCCTGTCCGTATGAGACTGAGTGGGCTCTCTCCCCTGTCCATATGTGACTGAGTGGGCTCTCTCTCCTGTCCGTATGTGACTGAGTGGGCTCTCTCCCCTGTCCGTATGTGACTGAGTGGGCTCTCTCCCCTGTCCGTATGAGACTGAGTGGGCTCTCTCCCCTGTCCGTATGAGACTGAGTGGGCTCTCTCCCTGGGACTCAGCGCCTGGTCTGTTTTTGTGCTTGTGTATTTGTGGGTCACCCTGACTGTAACCAGGGTGTATAATAATCACCTCCCCTGTCCATATGTGACTGAGTAGGCTCTCTCTCCTGTCCGTATGTGACTGAGTGGGCTCTCTCCCCTGTCCGTATGTGACTGAGTGGGCTCTCTCCCCTGTCCGTATGTGACTGAGTGGGCTCTCTCCCTGGGACACAGCGCCTGGTCTGTTTTTGTGCTTGTTGCATTAAACCATCAGTTGAGCTGAAGGAACTTCTCTCGTCTGTCATCATGGACTGAATGCTCCCCACAATAATTTTGTAAATTTCTTTTTCCTTTTTGTCCAGCTTTGCAACCCTCTTCACAGATATTCAAATGCTGCATCGAGACGTATTTGGAAGTTTGTGGTCAGAGAGTGTTTCCTTCCTGTTGTCTCTCTAGCGCAGAAGAAGTGCTGTCACTTCCAGTGTTTACTGTTGTCCTCACCGATGTTTACATCTTTTTCTCTCTTCCCTTTCCATTCTCTCTGACAAGTGTCCAGACGACATAAAGGATAAAAGGAATTGTGTTTTATTTCCGTGAAAACGGAATCTATGTCCATTTAGTGCCTTTTTGTATTTGTTTCAGTCACTGTGAGATGTCATTGGTCTTCCCTAGTTCCCCGTCAGCTTCAACTATTCTATTTCATTTTTGATATATCTATATGCACTTTTACAATTTCCATTTTCGTTATGTGCCATAATACCATGAGATGTAGGATCAGAATTAGGCCGTTTGACCCTTTGAGTCTTCTTTGCTCTTTCATCATGGATGATCCATTTTCCTCTCAGCCCCGTTTCCTGCCTTTTCCCTGTATTCCTTCATGCCCCGACTAATCAAGAACCCTATCAACCTCTGCCTTAAATATATATCCAATAACTGGGTCTCCACAGCTACCTGTGGCAACGAATTCCACAGGCTCACCACCCTGTGGTTAAAGAATTTCCTCCTGTGATGTATACAGTACGTGATCTCTCAGTAACTCAGTTTAATTTTAATTTTTCCATCTGTCCAAGTTACTGTACCCTTATTGAATCTCTTTTATCTCCTGTGGCTTTATAATTGATTTACATTCAAAACTTAGTGACAGTAAATGTTGGAAATGCTCAGTAGGACTGGTAGTATCTCTGGAAAGAGACGTCAAGTTGGTGCTTTAGGTCTGAGATCCTTTGTTAAAATATAGTGAGTATTGTTTTCATTCAGAAGTCTCACTTTGCAAGATCCCTCCATTACTTCTGTAAACTTTTATTTTTCTTTCCTATCATCATAGGGTCCCCAATACCTTTCAGTGTCCTCCTACAGTCCTACTGGAAATAGGAGGACACAGCCTCAAAATTGAGGGGTGTCCCTTTTGAACAGAGGTAAGGAGAATTTTTTTAGTTAGAGAGTAGTGAATCTGTGGAATGCTCTGCCACAGACTGTGGTGGAGGCCAAGTCTTTCCGTATGTTTGAGGTGGAAGTTGATCATTTCCTGATCGGTTAGATCAACAGAGGATATGGCGAGAAGGCAGGTGTATGGTTTGAGTGGGATCCAGGATCATCCATAATGGAATGACGGAGCAGACTTGATGGGTGATAGCCTTATTCTGCTCCTATGTCTTATGGTCTTATAATAGGGTCCCTGATAGTTTTTGGTGTCCTCCTGTGGCCCTAGTGGAAATACGGGAAAAATGCTAGGCTTCCTGATGCCTTTAGCTGCCCTCCTATCATCCTACTGGAAATAGAGGCAAAGAACAGGTGGAATTTCAGGTACACAGGTATCAAAATTTCTTTACCTAAACTTTACAAAAATAATATACTGATTTTTGTCCTAAAATCCAATGTGAAATTAATTAAATCTGACAAAATACGTGAATGTACGATCTTATAAATGAGATGATGATTTCCATTATGAACTTGCTCTAGAATAAATTATTACATTAAATATTAAAAACGTCAAGCAGAAATTCTAATAATTAAATAGTGGTGAAGTTTGGTAATGGAAAAAGAAGAGAAAAGTTTTCTGTGCAAGTCTTGTTAGGAATGAATCATTGTCTGAAGTAGTGAGTGAGACAGAGACATCTTGCAGGGTGGGAGCCATTTGAAAACTTCAGTCCGCATTGGGAGTGAGTCTCTTTGGAGCCAATTAAAAGGAAGGAAGTGTAAGCTGAGCAGCCGCTGCGTTAGTGGTCCAGCTTTGGCTCAACAGGCTTAGGCAAGTACAAGCTTGAGCAAGCACAAGTGGAGACTCTCAGTAAAAGTCTAGTATGTTTTATTTTCTATTAGTACATACTTTATACTTTATTGTCGCCAAACAATTGGTACTAGAACGTACAATCATCACAGCGATATTTGATTCTGCACTTCACACTCCCTGGATTACAAATATTAAATATTAGAAGTATTAAAAATAGTTAAAATTAGTAAATATTAAAAATTTAAATGATAAATCATAAATAGAAAATAGAAAAATGGGAAGTAAGGTAGTGCAAAAAAACCGAGAGGCAGGTCTGGATATTTGGAGGGTACGGCCCAGATCCGGGTCAGGATCCGTTCAGCAATCTTATCACAGTTGGAAAGAAGCTGTTCCCAAATCTGGCCGTACGAGTCTTCAAGCTCCTGAGCCTTCTCCTGGAGGGAGGAGGGACGAAAAGTGTGTTGGCTGGTGATGCGCTGAGAATGGATCCAGAGTTAGTGATATGATCTTTGTGTGAGGTGTGGGAACTCTGAGAAATCTCCAGTGTCACCGATGACTACAACTGCAGGAAGTGCACTGAGCTGCAGCTCCTTGGAGACCGTGTTAAGGAACTGGAGCTGCAGCTTGATGACATTCGATTCCTATGAGAGAATGAGGAGATGATGCATAGGAGCTACAGGAACATAGTCCCCCCTAAATTGCAGGAGGCAGATACCTGGGTAACAGTCGGGAGGAGGAAGGGAATAGGCAGCCAGTGTAGAGTACCCCTATGGCTGTTCCCCTCAATCAGTATTCCACTTTGTATACTGCTGCAGGGGTGACCCACCAGCGAGATCCACAGTGATCAGGTCTCTGGTACTGAGTATGGCTCTGTGGCTCAGAAGGGAAGTGGGGAGAAGAGGAGAGCAGCAGTGATAGCGGATGAGATCTGTGGATGTGATACAGGCACCTGGATGATATGTTGCCTCCCAGGTGCCAGGGTCATGGATGTCTCAAATCGGGTCTAACAGCCAGAAGTCTTGGTACATATTGATACCAATGACATAGGTAGGAAAAGGAGGAGGTTCTGAAGAGCGAATATAAGCAGTTAGGTAGAAAGCTAGGGTAGTAATCTCTGGATTGCTGCCTGTGCCAAATGGCAGTGAGGGAAAGAATTGGGTGATTTGGCATGATGAATGCATGGCCAAGGAATTGGTGCAGGATGCAGGGCTTCAGATTTCTGGATCACTGGGATCTTTTCTGGGAAAGGTATCACCTGCACAAAAAGGACAGGTTACAGCTGAGTCGGGGGCGGGGGGGACTAATGTCCTCGTGGAAAGGTGGAAAGGTTTGCTGGAGCCTGTTAGGAAGGGTTCAAACTAATTTTGCAGAAAAATGGGAACTATAGTGATAAGGTTGAGGATAGAGCAGTTGGTATACAAGTAGATGCCTTGTGTCGTAAGACTGTGAGAAAGGACAGACAGATGATGGGGCAAAATTGCAGTCAGTGGGATGAGTTGAAGTGTAACATTGGGGCCAAAATTGAAAACGGTGATGAAAGCAGGACTGAAGGTGTTATATTTGAATGCACACAGTATATGGAACAAGGTACTGTATACAATCTTGTAGTGCAATTAGAGATTGGTAGCTATAACTTTATGGGCACCTCTGAGTTATGGATGAAAGAAGATTATAGCTGGGAGCTTAACATCCAAGGATATACATTGTATTAAAAGGGCAAGCAAGCAGACAGAGGGGATAGGGTGGCTCTGTAGCCAAAAAATTAAATTAAGTCATTAGAAAGAGGTGACAGTATTGGAAGATGTAAAATCCAGGTGGGTAGAGTTAAACAAATGCAAGGGTAAAAAGATCCTGATCAGAATCAGAATCAGGTTTAATATCACTGGTGTATATTGTGAAATTTGTTGAATGTATACAGACCTCTGAACAGTAGTCGGAATGTGGGCTACACATTACGACTGTAAAAAGGGCAATGTTGCTATAGTCATGGGGGATTTCAATATGCAGGTAGTTTGGGAAAATCATGTTAGAGCTGGATCCCAAGAGGTGGCTTTTTAGAGCAGCTTGTGGTTGAGCCCACTGGGGGAACAGCAATTCTGGATTGGGATTTGTGTAATGAACCAAATTTGATTAAGGGAGCTTAAGTGAAAGGAACTCTTAGGAGGAGGCAGTGGTCATAATATGATTGAATTCGTCCTGCAATTTGGGAAGGAGGAGCTAAATTCCGATGTATCAGTATTACAGTGGAGTAAAGGGAATTATAGAGGCATGTGGCAGTTAATGAGGGGCGTTTGATGGCTCTGGGTCTACTTGCTGGAGTTTAGAAGAATGACTGGAGGTCTCATTGAAATCTACTGAATATTGAAAGGCCTAGATATAGTGAATGTGGAGAGGATGTTTCCTGTAGTGGAGGAGTCCAAGTCCAGAGGGCACAGCCTCAGAATTGACGGAATTTCGTCAATTGATGGATGAGGCAGAATTTTTTTGGCCGAAGGGCAAGGAATCTATGGAATTCATTGCTATGTACAGATGTCAAGGCCAGGTCATTGGGTGTATTTAAAGCTGAGGCTGATAGGTTCTTGATTAGTCAGGTGTCAAAGTTACAGAGAGAAGGCAGTAGGTAATATCTCCTCCTCGCTGATGATCAACACTGGTGCACCTCAGGGGTGTGTGCTTAGCCCACTGCTCTGCTCTACTCCATAGCTCAAATACCATCTATAAATTTGCTGATGACGCAACCATTGTTGGTAGAATCTCAGATAGTGATGAGAGGGCGTACAGGAATGAGATATACCAACTAGTGGAGTGGTATCGCAGCAACAACCTGGCACGCAATGTCAGTAAGATGAAAGAGCTGATTGTGGACTTCAGGAAGGGTAAGACGAAGGAACACATACCAATCCTCATAGAGGGATCAGAGTTGGAGAGAGTGAGCAGTTTCAAATTCTTGGGTGTTAAGATCTCTGAGGACCTAACCTGGTCCCAACATATCGATGCAGTTATAGACAATAAGACATAGTAAAGTTTGGTCACTTGGTCCATCGAATTGGCTCTGCCATTCCATCATGATAGACTTATTTTCTCTCTCAATTCTACTCTCTTTCCTTTGATGCTCTGACTACCCAAGAATGTATCAACTTCAACTTTAAATATTCTCTATGACTTGGCCTCCACAGACATCTGTGGCAATGAATTCCACAGGCTAAAGAAATTCCTCCTTTTCTCTGCTCTAAATGGACATCCCTCTATTCTGAGGCTGTGCCCTGTGGTCCCAGACTTCCCCACAATGGGAAAAATCCTCTCTATTTCCACTCTTATCAAGGCCTTTTAATATTCTGTGCTGGTGTTTTCCCTGGATACGCCATTTTCGTCCCACATCCAGGTTGACAAAGCAACTGCGCAGGTTGACTCTGTGGTTAAGAAGACATACGGTGTATTGGCCTTCATCAATCGTGGAATTGAAATTAGGAGCCAAGAGGTAAAGTTGCAGCTATATAGGACCCTGGTCAGACCCCACTTGGTGTACTGTGCTCAGTTCTGGTTGCCTCACTACAGGAAGGATGTGGAAGCCAGAGAAAGAGTGCAGAGGAGATCTACAAGGATGTTGCCTGGATTGGGGAGCATGCTTTATGAAAACAGGTTGAGTGAACTCGGCCTTTTCTCCTTGGAGTGACAGAGGTGATGAGAGGCATTGATCGCGTGGATAATCAGAGGCTTTTTCCCCGCAAAGAGTTGCCACAAGAGGACACAGGTTTAAGGTGCTTGGGAGTAGGTACAGGGGAGATGTCAGGAGTAAGTTTTTTATGCAGAGAGTGGTGAGTGCATGGAATGGGCTGCTGGCAATGGTGGTAAAGGCGGATACGATACGGTCTTTTAAGGGACTTTTGGACAGGTACATGGAGCTTAGAAAAATAGAGGGCTATGGGTAACCCTAGTAATTTCTAAGGTAAGAACATGTTTGGCACAGCTTTGTGGGCTGAAGGGCCTGTATTGTGCTGTAGGTTTTCTATGTTTCTATCCCAAAGACATGCTACTTAATTGGTGAATTAGTACTTTTGATTTCCCATGGTCAGGGAGTGAGTGGTAGAATATAAGGAAGTTGGCAGGAAAGTCATGAGTGTAAAAGCTGGTATTAGTATTAAACAGTGTTTAGTAGTCAGTGGCCTGAATGGCCTGGTTCTCCTCTGTGTGGCTTAATAAGGTCTCTGATTAATTAGGACTCAACGTAATGGATTAAATTTACTGAAATTAAAATTTATTCATGCAATCACTATAACTGGAGAAAAAAGGAACACATCGTCAATGTTTCTTCTGATGGCTGGTCATTGGTCCAAACACAGATCAATCAAATTAGTATTAACTAAATTGAATTTAAAATGCTATTTTTCATAGATCAATCTATTTCAAAAATTTCATTGAACCTTTATACTTTTTAAAGATTTTGTTACATTTAATTGTGAACAATTGTGGTGCACTTTAATTTCCCACCTTGTAGTGGGTCATTTAAAAAAAAGACATGGCAATAGATAAGAGGATGAACAACCTGTCCTCCTTTTCCAGTTCTTTCTATTGGATGGTCCACTTTAGGGTTAACTTTGAGATGAACTGTATTCATGGAATATAAAGCAGGTACGCTGTGAAAATGTGACACCATGATCTGCTGTAATTCAAGAAGGCAGTCAACACTATCTAGTCAGTGATGTCTGCAACCTGCAAATGGTTGTAAGAAAAATGAAGTGATATGTTCGCATGACAGGTGTTAAATAGACCAGCCTGTAACAATAAAAAAATAAGAACAATGTAAGACCGTAAGATATCGGAGCAGAATTAGGCCATTTGGCCCATCAAGTCTACTCTGCCATTTCGTTATGGTTGATCCATTTTTCCTTTCAGCCCCAGTCTCCTGTCTTCTCCCCGTAAGCCAGTCAAAAATCTATCCACCTCTACCTTAAATATATTTAAAGATGGCCTCCACAGCTGCCTGTGGCAATAATTTCTACAGATTCACCACTCTCTGGCTAAGGAATTGTCTCCTCATATCCAAATATAAAATTAAACAAGGAAATAGGGAATTAAATTAAATTCCAATCAATATTAAAGGATAACAAGTCCTTGGAGAGTGAAAGGAAAGAAAGACTTGTACTGCATGGATGATAACTGTTGCTATCTGATTCCTAATGATGTAGTTTGCTTTTGGCATGCAGAGCAGCTCTCTTTGCCACTGGGTAAAATCAATTCTGCTATTGCAGTAACTACTTGCATCGGAATATTTTGCATATGAAGTTAGATAAGCTGTGGTGTTAATGATGTCAGTTACATAAAGAAACGTGATTATAGTTTCACAAACTGAGGTTCCACTAACTGTTTACTCTCAATGTGGATGAGAGACAAATTCAATTATGATTCAGTTATACATGAATACAACCAAATGAAGCAATGTTCCTGCAGGGCCAAGGCACAAAACACATTACCAGCTGCACACAGCACACTGCAAGTACCACATAGCACGCCAGCACATTTGATTAGGATTTCAGAAAATCATACCGTCATAATGGAAAAAATAGTATGACCAGGTCCCTAAGTGACATGACTGTGGAACTGATGGTAAGTTGCCCTAGCCTGTTTTGTTCCTGCACTGAGCAAACACTAGAGGGTAGCACCAACAGGAGAGGCCAGTCCCCAGCCCGGTACAGAATCCAGTGCACATCACAGGGGCTCTCCCTCATCGCCTCAATGTCTTCTCCCCCGGTCGACTGCAACAGGTGACCCCACAGCCCCGCCCTAGTCCTTAACACAACTGAGACAATCCAGCTCCCCCACCGTCTGTACTCGTGAGCTGGGTTTGCAATATTTTATGCTACCAATGGCCAACAGGGTCTTGTGATCACAATAAAAACACTGTTCAATAGTACACAAGTCCAGGCATCAACACAACCTGGACTGAACATACAAAAATTTATAGGAAATATTTTCTTGATGTTGGGGTATCCCAGGCCATGGTTCCTAGCTTTCATCAGAATTGGTGTCTGAGATACCATTGAACATGCCACTCAATGGGAAGAGAATTGTCTCTAAATAGACAGCAGAAGGCAGTCCTAGGAGTAGCTTCCCAATGGTAAACTGCATCCATGTGGCCTTTGGACTCTGAAAGCTGCCTTTCATTCAGACTATGTCTTACAGCAGAAAAGCCAGGCATCCAGGAAGCTCCAAAGCATTATCCCTCTTTTGACAGAAATGCCCTATTTCATACACTGACGGATGGTTCTGGGAGAGCAAGGACAATCCTCGCTATTGATGACTTTTCATTCCCGGTTATGATGACGGGTGCGATTATAATCACAGCCATGGACAATATTACAGTCAGAATCAGGTCTATTTTCACTGGCATAGGTCGTGAAATTTGTTGTTTTGCAGCAGCAGTACATTGCAATATGTTTAAAAAACTATGTTAGAATAAGAAATATGTAAAAAAAAAGTAGTGCAAAAGAGAGCAAAATGTTAATGTGCAGGTGCAGCAGGCAATTAGAGAGGTCAATGGGACATGGTCAATGGTATGTGGTCAAGCAATCAGAGAGATCAATGGGACATAGTGAAAGAATTAAAGTGGTAAATGGAACACGGTCAAACAATCAGAAAGGCCAATGACACATGGTCAAGCAATCCGAGAGGCCAATAGGACATAGTCAAGTAATTAGAACAATGGAACATGGTCTTTGTTTTTGGTTATGCTAAAGACAAATCATTACAGTTATAGAGCCTTAGAATAGTGTGTGCAGGTCAGATTTGTCCAGCTAAAGAAGGAGAGACTTGTGATTAAAGGAGTAACCCATATGCTCCCTAGATCGAAATGTGGGATGTTGTGGAGGAAGGACATGGTGGCGGGCTTTTGGCTTTCACGTGAGATTCCACAGACTCTGCTTATACTTTTTAGACTTCAGACAAATGAAAGTAATTGAATCACTCCAAAGTTCAAAGTAGATTTATTGTTAAAGTGCATATGTATATACAACCCCAAGTTTCATTTTCTTGTGGACATTCACAATAAATACAAAGAAACAAAAAAAAACGAAGTAACAATAAATAAGCAATACATTTTGAGAACATGAGATGGGGTGAGTGAAGTTGAGTGAAATTTTCCCATCTAGTTCAAGAGCCTTATGGATAATAACTATTCCTGAACCTGGTAGTGTGAGTCCTGAGGCTCCCCTTCCTCCTTTCTGATGGCAGCAGTGAGAAGAGAGCATGACATGGATGGTGGGGTCCTTGATGACAAATGCTGTTTTCCTGTGACAACACTTCGTGTAGATGTGCTCAATGGTGGGGAGGGCTTTACCTGTGATGGACTGGGCCACATCCACTATTTTTTTGTAGAATTTTCTGTTTAAGGGCATTGGTGTTTCCATACCCCACATCTATTGAAGTTAGTCATATTTTTATTTGACATGCCAAATCTTCGTTTTCTTCATAATTGCACTTGCATGCTGGGACAAGAAAGGTCCTCTAAAATATTAATACTGATGAATTTAAATCTGCTGACCAACTCCACCTGATCCCCAGATAGGGACTGGCTCTAGGACCTCTGGTTTCCACCTTTGTGGTCAATAATCAGTACCTTGGCCGTGCTGACAGTGAGTGAGAAGTTGTTGTTGTGGCACCAGTCAGCCAGATTTTCAATCTCCCCCCTATATGCTGATTCATTACCACCCTTGATTCAGCTAATGATAGTGGTGTCGTCAGCAAACTTAGATATGGCATTGGGGCTGTGCTGTGCCTCACAGTCACACGTGTAAAGTGAGTAGAGCAGGGGGCTAAGCACACAGCACCTGCACTGACAGAGACTGGAGGAGATATTTTTACCAATCTGAACTGACTGGGATCTGCAAGTGAGGAAATTGAGGATTCAATTGCACCAAGAAGTATTGAGGCCAAGGTCTTGAAGCTTATTGATTAGTTTTGAAGGAATGATGGTATTGAATGCCGAGCTATAGTCGATGAAGTACATCCTGATGTTTGCGCCTTTGCTGTCCAGATGCTCCAGGGTTGAGTGAGGAGCCAATGAAATGGCATCTGTGAGATGGGCAAAGAGATGCAGATCCAACTCGCTCCTCAGGCAGGAGTTGATATGCTTCATCACCAATCTCTCAAAACTCTTCATCACAGTGGATAGAAGTGCTACTGGATGATGGTAATTGAGGCAGGCTTACACACTGGTATAATTGAAGCCTGCTTGAAGTAGGCAGTGCTGAATCGAGATCTCAGTGAGCACTCTGGCTATTTGATCGGTACAGTCTCCAGAAAACCCCGTCTGTGCCTTGAGGTTTGGCATGTCAAGTTTGAAGAATACTCCAGTCTTCAGGACTGGCATTGTTTTGGCTTGTTGTACACAATTAGTGGGAACCAGCAGGAAGTTCATTTGAGCTCCCCTAGAGCCTTTATCTGCAATAATCCATAAGACCATCGGACACGGGAACAGAATTAGGCCGTTTGGCTCATCAAGTCTATTCTGCCATTCCATCATGGCTGATTTATTATCCCTCTCAACCCCATTCTCCTGCTTCCTCCACTGTCACACCCTGATGAATCAATACCATAGAAACATAGAGCACTTACAGCACAATACAGACCCTACGGCCCACAAAGCTGTGCCGAGCCTGTCCCTACCTTAGAAATTACCTAGGGTTACCCATAGCCCTCTACTTTTCTGAGCTCCATTTACCTGTCCAGGAGTCTCTTAAAAGACCCTATCGTATTCGCCTCCACCACCATCTCCGGCATCCCATTCCACGCACTCACCACTCTCTGCGTAAAAAAAAAACTTACCCCTGACATCACCTCTGCATCTACTTCCTATGCACCTTAAAACTGTGTCCTCTCGTGCTAGCCTCTTCAGCCCTGGGAAAAAGCCTCTGACTAACCACACGATCAATGCCTCTCATCTTATATATCTCTATCAGGTCACCTCTCATCCTATAAACCTTCACTTTAAATATTCTCATTGGCCATCTATGGCACTGAATTCCACAGATTCACCACCCTCTGGCTAAAGAAATATCTCCTCCTCTCTGTTCTCTGTTCTGAGGCTGTGCTCTCTGGTCCTCGACTTCCCCACTATAGCAAACATGATTGAACCTGGTTGCTTGCTTCTTCAAATTGCATTTTGTTTTAATATAAAGTTTGTTTAAAAAATATAAAATCATTAAAGTTAAGGCAATGGCGATTACTTGTTCAACTGTTCAGTATACTGTTGTTTCTATTTTCCTGATTATTTTAATGAGAGTTGCAGCATTGTGTGTACTATCTGACCATTTCATATACAGTAGATCAGTTCAATAGCTCTGGACAATAAGTTTTTTTGAAAGTGTTACTTCCTCAGAATTTTTTTGTTAGTGATAGACACAAATATAATTTCAGGCTACTTGTATCATGTAGGAACTTGGAGAAATATGAAATTAACTTTTTTTTTGAATATTTTGTTTAATTGGGACTTTAATCATTGTATCCTACGTACCGTGCTTCCAAGATTTTACCAAAACGTATCATGCACCACAAGGGGAAATAAAACCTTTGATCATGTCTACACAAATGTGGCTGACACTTACAAAGCCACTACCCTCCCCCACCTGGGACAGTCAGACCATCTTTCATTGTTTCTGCTTCCCAAGTATAGCCTGATCATTAAACGTGTGAACCCCACAATGAAGACTATTAAGATCTGGCTGGAGGGTGCTGACTCTGCTCTTCAGCACCAATTCCAACACACAGACTGGAGCGCGTTTGCTGCCCATGCCACCACAGACTCTCAGATTAACATTGATTTATATACCGACTCGGTCCTTGAGCACATGTACAAGTGTGTAGATAGAGTGACATCACAAAAACAAATAAAAGTTTTCCCCAGTCAGAAGCCATGGATGAACAGAGAAGTCTGCCTACTGCTCAAAGCCAGAGATTCAGCCTCCAGGTCTGGATACCGGGAGGCTTACAGCTCAGCTAGGGCCAACCTGAGGCGGGGAATCTCTCAGGCTAAACACACATACAAACAGAGAATCGAGGAGCATTTCAACTCCTCGGACCCCCGGCGCATGTGGCATGGCATACAGATTATTACAGACTTCAAACCACCTAGTACTGTGCCCCCTTCCAGTTCTGCTTCCCTCCCTGAGGAGCTCAATTACTTCTACTCTCACTTTGACCGAGAGAACAAGGAGGTCACCCTCAAAGCGGATCTCCCACCTGGTGAGCTGCCTCTCTCACTTTCCACCTCCGATGTTTGCGCCACCCTGAACAGGGTGAATGTACGGAAGGCAGCTGGTCCGGATGGAATACCTGGCTGTGTACTCAGAGTTTGTGCAGGGCAGTTGGCCGGAGTCTTCATGAACATTTTTAATCTGTCCCTGACCCAGGCAGTCGTCCCCACAAGCCTCAAGATCGCCACCATCGTGCCAGTGCCGAAGCATTCCACTGCCACGGGCCTGAATGACTTCCACCCAGCTGCACTCACCCCCATCATTGCAAAGTGCTTTGAGAGACTGGTTCTATCACATCTGAAATCCTGTCTGCCCTCTACCCTGGACCCCCATCAATTAGCCTATCGCACCAACAGGTCAACAGAGGACACCATCTTCACGGCACTTCACTCTGCCCTGACCCACCTGGACAGCCCCAACTCTTGCGTCAGAATGCTGTTCATTGACTTTAGTTTGGCATTCAATACTGTGATCCCCTCCAAGCTGATCGCCAAACTTTGCCAGCTTGGTATCAGCGTATCACTCTGCAATTGGACCTTGGACTTTCTGACTAACAGACCCCAATCAGTTAAGTTAGACAACCTCTCCTCCTCCACTCTCATCCTGAACACCGGCGTGCCTCAAGGCTGTGTGCTGAGCCCTCTTCTGTACTCCCTTTTCACCTATGACTGCGTTCCTGTACATGGTTCTAACTCCATAATAAAGTTCGCAGACAACTTCACGGTGGTTGGGCTGATCAGAGGGGATGACGAGACGGCCTACAGGGACAAGGTCCAGCACCTGGCCGCATGATGTGCCGACAACAACCTGGCCCTTAACACCCAGCAGACCAAGGAGATCATTGTGGACTTCAGGCATGCCAGGAGTCACACTCAGGTCCCCATCTACATCAATGGAACTGTAATGGAGCATGTATCAAGCTTCAAGTTACTTGGTGTCCACATTTCCGAGGATCTCGCCTGGTCCCTGAACTCCTCCACCCTGATCAAAAAGGCGCAACAGTACCTTTATTTCCTGCTGAGCATGAAGAAAGCTCTACTGACGGACTTTTACCGCTGTACCATTGAGAGCATACTCACCAACTGCATCTCAGTGTGGTATGGCAATTGTCCTGTGTCGGACCACAAAGCACTCCAGCGTGTGGTGAAAACTGCCCAGCGGATATCGGCACCCAATTGCCCACCATTGAGAACATCTACCATAAATTCTGCCTGGGCAGTGTGAAAAGCATTATCAAGGATGCATCTCACCCTAACCATGGACTTTTTACTCTCCTCTCTCCCATCCGGTAGGCGCTACAGGAGCTTCCGCTCCCGCACCAGCAGGCACAGGAAGAGCTTCTTCCCTGAGGCTGTGACCCTGCTGAACCTCACATCACAGCACTAAGCAGTATTGCACCCATATTGTACTGTCTCAGTACTTTTATATTTGTGTGCTGTAGCACTTTTTTTATTCGCAGTTATTTTGTAAGTAACACTATTCTTTGCATTTCTGGTCAGATGCTAACTGCATTTCATTGGCTTTGTATCTGTACTTGGGACAATGACAGTAAAGCAGAATCTAATCTAATCTAATTGCATAGTGATGCCAATGCTTTGCAATATATCAACAAAGCTAAAAATGTTTTGTTGATGATTTTAATTTGTGCTAAGTGTCTGAGGTTTCTTTCTTAAGTGTCTGACAATAATCAGGCAGCACTGATGGATTCCAGTTGCCCTGATACCGTTTCTCCATGACTGCAATGTCCTGCTGAAATCTCACCACGCTCATCATTGGCAGCACCCAAGATTTGCAGGGAAGAAGTCTAAATGGGAATGCAGAAAATGAATCTTTAGTGACATGTGGCACTTAATGATCTTGTATACTTGAAGCATGTTGTCAACCAACTGCATGTAGTTTGGTGCTCTGTAACTGCCAAGAAAATTTTCAACATCCTTGAATGCCTTCCATGAGATTTTCTCCAGTCTTGCTAGAAGTTCTTTGAATTGCCTGTCATTGATGACCTGTTTGATTTGACCAACAAAAATGCCTCCCTTAATCTTGTCATAAGTTATTCTGACTTGAATTACGAATTGAAATACAAAATATAGGTGATTTTTAAAAAAACGTGCATGAGAGGGAAATTTCATGGTGATTTTCATGATCAGCAGCTCAAAATCCATAAGATACACCCAAAAGTACTCAGGAAACAATATCTTTGTTGTCCAGTGTATTTGGGGAAATTAGCTTGAAGCATGGACATTTAATGAGAAATTATAAACAGAGCATACATAAGATATAAAAAACTTATTATTGGTAAATACGTCGTCATCTTGCCATTTTTGTCATGTTCATCTTTCATGTATCAAGTTGTTAAGTACATGATTTTTAACATTCCCTTCCCTCTATTGTTTCATCAGGTCATGATAAACTAGATACTCTGCAGATTGGAAAAGTTGATACTGCTTCTTAAGTTTGGCATGTTCTGTTTTTGTTTGTGGATTGCAATGATCAAATTATAAGCGTTCAGTGAGAACAGTTCTCGCTGTGCCCTGTCTTCGCGTGTGGAGTCGCACACAGTAATATTAATGAACCTGGGTTAGTTTTTACGTTTTATTTTATGGAAGCAGTTCTGTGAACCTGTTCATGGGCTTAACACGAACTCCAGTGCTGGGGGTTGTCTGCATTGTTTCACTGATCCTTCACTGAGGTGATCACACGAAGGTAAGCAGTATGCATACTTTGATCTGACCAGGAACGCAAAGGAATGGTTTCACCGACGGATTATCTTATGTGACGAAACAAGGAATCCAGTGGGGCTGGATCCTCCTGAGATCGGCTGGGCAACGCCAGGGATTGATGGGCATTTCCAGCAGTTGCAGCTAGATTTGGCAGCTCTGTGTACTGTCAGCAAATGTAGCCATCTGTACTCTTAAAGAGAGGTGAAGAGCAGAATCTCCATTGCTCAGCAGATGCGAGTCAGTTGAAGAACATCTTTCCACTTACTAGGGGTGATTGATAAGTTCGTGGCCTAAGGTAGAAGGAGTCAACTTTAGAAAACCTAGCGCATTTATTTTTCAACATAGTCCCCTCCTACATTTACACACTTAGTCCAGCGGTCGTGGAGCATAGGGACCTTGGACCTCCAGAAAGTGTCCACAGCAGGGGTGATTGATAAGTTCGTGGCCTAAGGTAGAAGGAGATGAGTTATACAGCTCTCGTTACATGCACATGCAGTTCAACTCTTTGAGTGATTAGGCATAAAGTTTGAAGTTAATAACTCATCAGGGGTGATTGATAAGTTTCTGGCCTAAGGTGGAAGGAGCAGACTTATTAACTTCAAACTTTCTGAATAATCACTCAAAGAGTTGACCTGCATGTGCATGTAACGAGAGCCGTATAACTCATCTCCTTTTACCTTAGGCCACAAACTTATCAATCACCCCTGCTGTGGGCACATTCTGGAGGTCCAAGATCCGTATGCTCCACGACCGCTGGACTAAGTGCGTAAATGTAGGAGGGGACTATGTTGAAAAATAAATGTGCTAGGTTTTCTAAAATTGATCTCGTGTACCTTAGGCCACAAACTTATCAATCACCCCTCGTACATTACAATAAGGAACAAAGCTGCTGTCATTTCTCATTTTTCTTTGTGATGGAGGCTTTTCGGCCCATTGAATTCATACTGACTCTCAGAGCAATCCCATCCTTCCCCAGAACTACTTCTCTCACAGGCCCATTGACACCTCCTTTACTCACTTCAACGGTGAACTGACTCACAACCTTGAGACTCACTTTTGAGGACTCGATAACTCATGTTCTCAATATTATTCATTTACTTATTTATGATTTGTCTTTGCACATTAGTTGTTTGTCACTGTTTGTTATTTATAGTTTTTCATAAATTCTACTGTATTTCTTTATTTTCCTGTAAATATATGCATGAAAATGCATCTCAGATTAGTATATCATGACATATCATAGTTCAATAATAAATTTATTTGAACTTTGATTTTTCCATCAGTCAGCCTAGACAATTTTCCGTGGACAGTTAAGCCAGCAATCACAATGTCTTTGGGACGTGGGAGGGAACTAGAGCACCCAGTGGAAAGAACAGCTCGGTCACAGGGAGAATGTATAAACTGAAAATGAAGGTCCAACTCTGGTCCCCGGAACAGAGAGATCACTAAGTAATGGACTGTTGTATTGTGTTGACCAGGTTTCTACAATTAGTAAACACAAAATACTCTGCAGATGCTGGGGTCAAAGCAACACTCACAACATGCTGGAGGAACTCAGCAGGTTGGGCAGCATCCGTGGAAACGATCTGTCAGGGTTCCAGCTCGAAGCGTTGACTGATCGTTTCCATGGATGCTGCCTGACCTGCTGAATTCCTCCAGCGTGTTGTGAGTGTTGCTTCTACAATTAGTACAGTTTTGTCACAAACTCTGCCATATTGCTTACAGTACAGTGACAGGCCAATCAGCACTACCAGCCCTTACTGCCCAGCTATATCAATAACCTAATTCAACAAGCAGACTACTTTTACATCAATTTATTTTCACTTATATTTTTTATTACTAAATGCCTTGTGTTTGCATTAAGCATGCTATTAATGAAGGTACATGATCCTACTGGGTTATTGATTGAAAGAGTACATCACCTCTCAATGACTTAGAAATTAGCTTTGATTTACTGTACTCAAAAATCTAAAGCTTTTCTAGTTGAGAACCTATCTCGGGCAATATGCAGGTATAAGACCGTAAGACATAGGAGCAGAATTAGGCCATTCAGCCCATCAAGTCTGCTCCACCAGTCCAGCATGTCTGATCCCAGATCTCACACAACTCTATACACCTGCCTTCTTGCCGTGTCCTTTGATGCCCTGACTGATCAGGAAACGATCAACTTCTGCCTCAAATATACCCACAGTCTTGGCCTCCACTGCAGTCTGTGCCAGGGCATTCTGCAGATTTACTACTCCCTGGCTAAAAAAATTCCTCCTTACCTTTCTAGTGCTGGATGGCCCACCAGAGGAACATCCTCTTCACATAGGTTTCAATGAGGTCCTCCTGCATTCTTCTAAATTCCAGTGGGTACAGGCCCAAAGCTGCCAAATGCTCCTCAAACATTAACCCATTCATTCCCAGAATCATCCTCATGAACTTCCTCTGGATTCTCTCCAATGACAAGACATCTTTTCTCAGATAAGGGGCCCAAAATTGTTCACGGTACTGATTAGTATGGCCTGATTAGTGTCTTATAAAGCTTCAGCATGATCTCTTTGCTTTTATTGTTCTAGTCCCTTTGAAATAAAGGCCAACATTGCATATGCTGTTCATACCACAGACTCAACCTGTAAATTAACCTTCTAGAGGTCTTGCATGAGTACTGCTAAATCCCTCTCCACCTCTGATGTTTGACCCTTCTCCCCATTTAGATAATAGTCCGCACTCTTGTTCCTTTTACCAAAATGCATTATCATACATTTTCCACATTGTATTCCAACTGCCACTTTTTTGCCCATTCTTCCAATTTGTCTAAGTCCTGCTGTATTTGCATTGTTTCCTTGGCACTACCTACCGCTCCACCTGTCTTCGTATAATCCACAAACTTTACCACAAAGCCATCCAAATCATCATCCATTATCCAAATCATTGACAAACAATGTGAGAAGTAATGGTCCCCATACTGACCCCTGAGGAACACCACTAGTCACTGGCAGTCAACCAGAAAAGACCCCTTTTATTCCCACTTGCTGCCTCCTGCCTGTCAGCCATTCCTCTATCCATGCCAATACCTTTCCTGTAATGAAATAGGATTTTATCTTGTTAAGCAGCCTCATGTGTGGTACCTTATCAAACATTTTCTGAAAATCCATGTAAATGACATCCACTGCCTCTCCTTTGTCCACCCTGCTTGTTACTTCCTCAAGGAACTCTAACAGATTTGTCAGGCAAGATTTCCCTTCACAGACACCATGCTGACTTTGACTTCTCTTATCATTAGTCTCCAAGTACTTTGAAACTTCAACCTTAATAGACTCCAAAACTTTCCCAACCACTGGAGTCAGGCTGACTGACTTACAATTTCCTTTCTTTTGCCTCCCTCCCTTCTTAAAGAGTGGACTGACATTTGCAATCTTCCAGTCCTCCGAGACTGTGCCAGAATCAAGTGATTCTTGAAAGATCACGGCCAATACATCCGTTATCTCTTCAGCAACCTCTCTCAGGACTCTGGAATGTAGTCCATCTGGTCCAGGTGCCTTATCCACCTTAAGACCTTTGGGTTTGCTTAGCACATTTTTCTTTGTAATGGCAATGACACTCACTCTTGCTCTCTGACACTCATGGACCTCTGGCACACTGCAAGTGTTTTCCACAGTGAAGAAAGATGCAAAGTACCATTAAGTTCTTCTGCAATTTCTTTATCCCCCATTACTACATCACCAGCATCATTTTACGATGGTCCAATATCAACTGTCCAATCCACTTGGGGAAGCTCCTTTCTCATGCCTCTGTAACTCGCTTTATTCCATTCGATTTATTGCATGTGGCTTAAGCTTATCCCTTTCGAATTTCAGTATGAATTCATTCCTATTATGATCACTGCTTCCTGAGGGTTCCTTTACATTTAGCTCCCTAATAAGATCTATGCTATTGCACAACACCCAGTCTAAGATAGCCTCATGGTGGACTAAAACATGCATTTCCGAACTACAGACATTACACCACAAGACCGTAAGATATGGGAGCACCATTTGGCCCATCAGGCCTGCTCTGCAATTCCATTGTTGCTGGTTTATCATCCTCCCGACCCCATTCTTCTGCCTTTTCCCCATAATCTTTGATGCCCTTATTAATCAAGATCCTATCAACTTCCACTTTAAATATACTCAATGACTTGGCCTCCACAGTCATCTGTGGCAATGAATTCCACCAATTCACTACCATCTGGCTAAAGGAATTCCTCCTCATCTCTGTCCTAAATGGACATCACTTTATTCTGAAGTTGTGCCCTCTGGCTCTGGAATCCTCCACTATAGGAAACATCCTCTCCACATTCACTCTGTCTACGCCGTTCAATATTCGATAGGTTTCAATGAGATCCCCTTCATTCTTCTGAATTCCAGTGAGTACAGGCCCAGAGCCATCAGATACTATACTGTCAAAATGGTCTGAGGGATTCAATAACTCAAATTTTCCAGAATAACAAAGTATTCCTTCCTTAGAAGTCACTAAAATAAACAGTGCGTAAACATTTTTGGCCTTTATTTATTTATTTTATTTTGTTTAGAGATACAATGTCGTATAGACCTTTCCACTGCCCAGCAAACCCTGATTTAACCGTAGTCTAATCACGGGATGATTACAAAAACTAATAAACCTACTAAGCTGAACACCTTTGGGCTGTGGGAGTGTGGGTGTACATGGAGGGAACCAGACGTTCTTGAGGAAAACGTAGACGCTCCTTACAGAGGATGCTGGCATTGAATTCTGATGCCCTGGGCTGTAATACCGTGGCTAAAGGTATAACAACTGAGATACTGTGGCTCTCAGCTTATTCTGAAGCCCAGTACCCTTTCCTGGTGGGCACTATTCACTTTTCAGTCCAATGTACTCTGAGATAACTCAAGTGTTTGCTGCTGTTCATACTGTCGAGGAAGAAGATTCAGAACAGATATACATAATAACTCCTGCCAAAGCTGGCAGTAACTCTGCTTGGATGTTCAATGGAGCATATGCAGGAGACAATTTTGTGGAGATATCAAAATAGGAGGGCATAATTTAGAGCTAGATTGTTCAGCAATAGAATCATGAATCATTATTTGATAAAAATAGACATTTAAAAATCTTCCATCCAATACAAGGAAGGAAAGTGGTTAATATTGAAATAAATTATCCAAGATTTCTTCAAGTAGGTGGTGGAGCTTCACCTGCCCTTTGGGTGAAAATGGCTCAACTGATTTCACTTCTGGACACCCTGCCTGTCTCTAATTTTATTTTATTCTATTTTCATTTTATTTATGACACAAAGGTTGGTGGTGTTGTGGATAGTGTAGAGGATTGTCGAAGATTGCAGAGAGACATTGATAGGATGCAGAAGTGGGCTGAGAAGTGGCAGATGGAGTTCAACCCAGAGAAGTGTGAGGTGGTACACTTTGGAAGGACAAACTCCAAGGCAGAGTACAAAGTAAATGGCAGGATACTTGGTAGTGTGGAGGAGCAGAGGGATCTGGGGGTACATGTCCACAGATCCCTGAAAGTTGCCTCACAGGTAGATAGGGTAGTTAAGAAAGCTTATGGGGTGTTAGCTTTCATAAGTCAAGGGATAGAGTTTAAGAGTCGCGATGTAATGATGCAGCTCTATAAAACTCTGGTTAGGCCACACTTGGAATACTGTGTCCAGTTCTGGTTACCTCACTATAGGAAGGATGTGGAAGCATTGGAAAGGGTACAGAGGAAATTTACCAGGATGCTGCCTGGTTTAGAAAGTATGCATTATGATCAGAGATTAAGGGAGCTAGGGCTTTACTCTTTGGAGAGAAGGAGGATGAGAGGAGACATGATAGAGGTATACAAGATAATAAGAGGAATAGATAGAGTGGATAGCCAGTGCCTTTTCCCCAGGGCACCACTGCTCAATAGAAGAGGACATGGCTTTAAGGCAAGGGGAGGGAAGTTCAAGGGGGATATTAGAGGAAGGTTTTTTACTCAGAGAGTGGTTGGTGCTTGGAATGCACTGCCTGAGTTAGTGGTGGAGGCAGATACACTAGTGAAGTTTAAGAGACTACTAGACAGGTATATGGAGGAATTTAAGGCTGGGGCTTATATGGGAGGCAGGGTTTGAGGGTCGGCACAATATTGTGGGCCGAAGGGCCTGTACTGTGCTGTACTATTCTATGTTCTATTTAATATTGTGTGGAACAGGTCTTTCCAGCCTTTTGAGCTGTGTTGCCTGCTACCCCCAGTTTAACTCTAGCCTAATCATGGGACAATTTACAATGACTAATAAAACTACCAGTCGGTTTGTCTTGGACCATCAACATGAGGGATGCATAAAAGAACTCCCTTTCAGTCAGCATAGTGATTGAGATTTAAAAAGCAGTTTCTCACTCAAAATGCTGGAGGAACTCAGCAGGCCAGGCAGCATCTATGGAAAAAAGTACAGTCGACATTTCAGCCCGAAGCCCTTCGGCAGGACTGGAGGAAAAAAGCTGAGGAGTCAATTTAAATGAGCTAGTAAGAGATTTTGAAAATGATGGCATGAACATTGACTTCTCTGACTTCCGCTAATGCCCCACATCCCCCTCGTACACCATCCGTTATTTATTTTTATACACACATTCTTTCTCTCACTCTCCTTTTTCTCCCTCTGTCCCTCTGAATATACCCCTTGCCCATCCTCTGGTTCCCCCCCCCCCTTGTCTTTCTCCCCTGGACCTCCTGTCCCATGATCCTCTCGTATCCCCCTTGCCAATCACCTGTCCAGCTCTTGGCTCCATCCCTCCCCCTCCTGTCTTCTCCTATCATTTTGGATCTCCCCCTCCCCCTCCCACTTTCAAATCTCTTACTAGCTCTTCCTTCAGTTAGTCCTGACGAAGGGTCTCGGCCTGAAACGTCGACTGTACCTCTTCCTACAGATGCTGCCTGGCCTGCTGCATTCACCAGCAACTTTGATGTGTGTTGCTTGAATTTCCAGCATCTGCAGGATTCCTGTTGTTTGATAGATTCTTGATTAGTCAGGGCATGAAGGGATACAGGGAGAATGCAGGAGATTGGGGCTGAGAGGGAAAATGGATCAGCCATGATGAAATGGCAGAGCAGACTCAATGGGCCAAATGGCCTAATTCTACTCCTATATCTTATGGTTTTATGGTTTTGGAATGTGGGAGGAAACTGGAGCATCCCCCAGAGTAAATTATGGACAAGGGGATCATGTACAACATCCTTTAGCGGACTCCAGGATTAAACTCAGAACTGCAACGTCCTGCGTCTTGATGGAATTGCGGTAATCGCTGCGCTACCGTAGCAACCCAATTTCCCAATTATTCATCCTCACGATGATTCCCATACTAAAGGACCGAATGTCTACTTGATGAATCCCAAAGCTTTACATCTCTCATCAGCTCTAGGATTGTAAGGGAACATAAGATACTGTGATCAGTTGAGCTTTGTTAATACATCCCTTTACTAAAATAGTTATGGAAAAGGAAAAGTTCCCAGTGACCAACACAGTCCAAGGACTGTGCTAGGGAAAGGGGTAGTGGGAGTCTGCAAGTTGTGTCATGCTTCACTGTTGTAAAGCTCAATGATTGTGTGTGCAGCTATTTTGTTTGATTTGCAATATTTCTGTCTGCCACTTCTGTGTTTTATTGAGTTACTGAAATAAGTGTAACCTGTTGTTATAGTAATTGTAAAGCAATTGTGTTAGCGTTCCCAATAGTTGGCCAAAACAAAGGTGGTGATATTTTAGTAGTAGTAGTGAAAAAGGATCTAGTGCTTTCCTGGCGTATATGATGTAGAAACTCTACTCGGGCTTCCAGCCGGGTATAGGTATTGATTCTAATCAATGTTTCAGTGACAAACTCTGCCAGCTACTTCAGGGATGATGCCTGGCCATGTCTTGTCTGGTGGTATTTATACCCCCGTAATCCATCCCTCCTGATTGGTTAGTCCTCATCCAATCAGGTTCTGCTCTCCCACTTTGCTTACAATCGAATTCCAGTTCTTATTTAGAGTGAGACCTTTGTCTTTGTTAAAATTCTTTTCCTCTGGTTTTATTTCAATGGCTTCCTTTACCAGGCAGTCCCAAAGGCCATTGATGTGACACTGTAGTTTTCTGCTGTCAAAGTCAATACTGTGGCCATTGCAAATCTAGTGTTCTGCTCCTGCTGATTTCCCAAACGGATACACCTGCTGTGCTCCTTGATGCGGGTTTCCACTGTGTGTCCAGTTTGATGTATAATGGGGGACTAGATAAAGGGGAGTGAAATTCCAGAGAATATTGTAGTAAGAATTATGTTATTATGATATCTGCATAAAAATGATGCCATTAAGATGACTACTACAGCCGAGATTGAGGTTCATTTATTTATCACATGTACATTGAAACATACAGTGAAATGCATCGTTTGTGTTAACAGCCAACACAATCTAAGGAGGTGCTTGGGGCAGAATGCAAGTGTGGTCACACATTCCAGCACCAACATAGCATGCCACAATGTTCAGCAGAATAACACCAGCAACAACAACAAAACGGAACAACAACGACAACAAATAAAAACAGCAAAACAAACCCCTTTTCTCCCTCCCACACACACATGGACTGTGCCTTCAGGTTCCAGTATCAGGTTGGCCTGGAAAGAATGCTTATTCTCCTGTCACATCCCATCAACGTTCTGAGCTGGATTGGCAGATGACAGTGTGAAGAATTCAGTTGGAAGAGCGTACTCGTCAGCTTGAATGAATCTACATTTTCTCTTGTTTCACTACGATAAAGTAGAAAAGTGCTACTCGTGACACGTTGACATGACAACAATCTCTCCCATTGTCACCAAAACAAAAGAACTGTCCCTTGACTTCAGGAAGTGGGGGTGTGGAGTAGATTCTTCTGTTTATGTCTGTGGAGGCCAAGTCATTTTGAGTCTATTTAAAATGGAGGTTGATGGGTTCTTGTGATTAGTAAGGGTGTCAAAGGTTATGGGGACAGGCAGGGTAATGGGGTTGAGAGGGATAATAAATCAGTCATGATGGAATGGTGGAGCAGGCTCAATGGGCAGAATGGCCTAATTCCCATGTCTTATGTCTTTGGTGCTGAGGTTAAGAAAGTTGAGAACTTCAAGTTCCCAGGAGTTAATATCACCAACCGTCTGCCCTGGTGTAACCACGTTAATGTCACAGCCAGGAAAGCTCACCAGTGCCTCAGCATCCTCAGGGGGCTAAAGAAACTCCCTATCTGATCCTCATCAATTTTTATCAATGTACTGTAGAAGGCATCCTATGAAGATGCCTCAAGATTTGGATTGGTAACTGCTCTGCCCATGACTCCAAGAAATTACAGAGAGTTATAGATATACCTCTGCACATTACTGAAACTAGCCTGCCCTCCATGGATTCTGTCTATACTTCTCTCTGCTTTAGGAAAGCATCCAACATAATCAAGGACTCTAACCACCCCGGACATTCGTTCTTCTCTCTCTTCTCTCCTATGGGGCAGAAGTTTAAAAAGGCTGAAAACACATACCAACTGGCTCATGGATAGCTTCTGTCCCATTGTCCATGGATTGAATGGTTCCCTAGAATGACGTAATGGGCTCGGATGTCATTATGACGTTGCACTGTATTGCTTACCTGTGCTGCACTTTGCTCTGAACTCTTGTCCTGTTTTACCTGGTACTACCTCAGTGTACAGCTGTAATAAAGTGACTGGTATGAAAAATGTGCAAGCCCTCAGTATGTGTGACAATAATAAACCAATTAGCCAAAGGGATTGGAGAACCTCACAGTCAGAGTGGCTCTGTATCTGATGAAGTAAGGCCAAGGATTTGTGGGATTGTTGGAGAGAGATTCCGAGGTTGATATATTTTGTGTCTTGGAATGTTCCCAGGTGATATTCCCTGAGTGGCCACTTTATTAAGCATCTCCTGTACCTAATAAAGTGGCCACTGAGTGTTTGTTCATGGTCTCTTGCTGCTGTAGCCCGTCCATTTCAAGGTTCAAAGTGTTGTGGGTTCAGAGATGTTCTGTGCACCACTGTTGTAATGTATGCTTATTTGAGTTATTGTTCTGCGTGCAAGATACTCTTTTGCACACCACTGTTGTAACACATGTTGATTGACTACAGAGTGTTCAACACCATCATACCCTCATTTCTAATCAACAAGCTCCGAAAACTGGGTCTCTGTACCTCCCTCAGCAACAGGATCCTTGACTTCCTCATCAGGAGACCACAGATGTGCTGATCAAAAATAACATCTCTCCCTCGCTGACAATCAACATCAGTGCCCCTCAGGGAAGCATGCTTAGCTCACTACTCTACCCTCTCTGCACTCTGACCATGTAGTCAGGAACAGCTCAAACACCGTCTATAAACTTGCCAGTGTCACAACTATGTCGGTAGAATTTCTGATGGTGACGAGGAGGTGTACAAGAGCGAGATAAATCCACTGTTTGAGTGGTGTCAAGACAAAAACCTTGCACTCAAAATTAAAGTTCAAAGTGAAATTTGTTATCAGAGTACATACATGTCACCACATATAACGCTGCAATTCTTTTCCTGTGAGCATACTTAGCAAATCTATAGAACAGTAACCGTAAACAGGATCAATGGACAACAAACTGCAAATGCAGATATCAATAAATAGAAATAAATAACAAGCATGAAATGACAAGGAAAAAGAGTCCTTAAATGAGTGTAGCTATCCCCTTTCATTCAAAAGCCTGATGGTTGAGGGGTAGTAACTGTTCTTGAACCTGGTGGTGCGAGTCCTGAGGCTCTTGTACCTTCCATCTGATGGCCTGGGTGGTGAGGATCTTTGATGATGGATGCTGCTTTTCTACAGCAATGTTTCAAGTCGATGTGCTCAATGGTTGGGAGTGTTTTACCCGTGATGTACTGGGCTTGATCCACTACCTTTTGTAAGATTTTCCACTCAAAGGCATTGGTGTTCCCATACCAGGCCACAATTCAGCCAGTCATCGCACTTTCCACCACACAACGATGGAAGTTTGTCAAGGTTTTTGATGAGATGCCGAATCTCCACAGAATCCTCAGGAAGTAAAGGTACTGTCATGCTTTCTTTGCAATTACATCTACATGATGGGTCCAGGACAGGTCCTCTGAGATAGTGAAATCCAGGAATTTAAAGTTACTGACCCCCTCCACCACTGACCTTCTGATGAGTACTGGCTCATGGACCTCCTGAAGGCTACAATCAGTTCCTAGGTCTTACTGACATTGAGAGGTGGTTGTTATTAACCTACTCAGTCGAGTTTTCAATCTCCGTCCTGTATGTTGATTCATCACTCCCTTTGATACAGCTCACAACAGTGGTGTCATCAGCAGACTTTAATATGGTCTTGGAGCTGTACTTAGCCACACAGTCAGAGGTGTAAAGTAAATAGAGCAGGGGGCTAAGCACACATCCCTGTGGTGCTCCTGTGCTGATGGAGATTGTTGAGGAGTTGTTTTTGCCAATCTGAACTAACTGGGACCTACAAGTGAGGAAATCCAGGATCCAATTGCACAGCGAGGTATTGAGGCCCAGCTCTGGAGTTCACTTATGAGTTTTGAGGGAATTATATTAAATGCAATTGATAAAGAGCATCCTCGTGTGCAGCTTTGCTGTCCAGATATTTCAGGGTTGTGCAAAGAGCCAATGAGATGGCATCTGCTGTAGACCTGTTGCTTTTGTAGGCAAATCAATAAGATCAGGGAGTTGGTTGTGGACTTCAAGAAGGGGAAGTCAAAGGAACACACGCCAATCCTAATTGAAGGCTCAGAAGTGGAAAAGGTGAGCAATTTCAGGTTTCTGGGTGGTAACATCTCTGAGGATCTATCCTGGACCCAACAGATTGATACAATTACAAAGAAGGCATGAGAATGGATATATTTCATTAGAAGTTTGAGAAGAATTGGCATGTCGCCAAAGACTCTTGCAAATTTCTACACATGTACCGTGGAGAGCATTCTGACTGGCTGCATCACTGTCTGGTATGGAGAGGCCACTGCACAGGATGGGGAAAAGCTGCAGGAAGTTGTAAGCTCAGCCAGCCCCATCATGGGCATTAACCTCCCATGCGTCCAGGACACCTTCAAAAGGCAATGTCTCAAAAAGGCAGCGTACATCATTAAGGACCCCCAACACCAGGGCATGCCCTCTTCTCATTGCTACAATCAAAGAGGAGGTACAGGAAGACACTCAACGTTTCAGGAACAGCTTCTTCCTCTCTGCCATTAGATTTCTGAATGGACAATGAACCCATGAACACCACCCCAGTATGTTTTTCCTCTCATTCTGCTCTATTATTTAATTTACTTTTTCATAAATAGTGATTGTAATTTATAGTTTTTATTACTATGTATTGCAATGTACTGCTGCTGCAAAACAACAAATTTCACAACATACGTCGGTGATATTAAACCTGATTCTGATGCTGTCGCCTTCCTGTCAGCTTGAACCATTTTGGCCATTCTCTGCTGACTTCTCTCCTGAGCAAGACATTTTCGCTCAAAGAACTGCTGTTCACTTGATCTAAAAAAAAATTTTTGCACCATTCTCAGTGAACTCTAGATTCTGTAGTGCGAAAATCACAGGATATTGGCAGTTTCTGAGAATCTCAAACCACTCTCTCTGGCATCAACATTCTTTCCACAGTCAAAGTCACTTAGACTACATTTCTTCCCCATTCTGATGTTGGTTTGAACAACAACTAACTTTTGGACCATTTCTGCATGATTGGCTGATTAGATACTTGCGTTAACAAGCAGGTGTACCTAATAAAGTGGTTACTGAGTGTTGCCTAGGATCATACTGGGTTCAGTAGTTCACTGAAAACCTTAGTGATTAATAGCCACCACAGTGTGTTATTGACGATGGAGGCACCACAGTAGTGCAACACTATTGGAGTTCGGAGTTCAGTTCTCTCCTCTGTATGTTCTCCCTGTGACCACGTGTGTTTCCTCTGGGAGCTCTGATTTCCTCCCACAGTCCAAAGAGGTACCGGTTAGTAGGTTAATTAGTCATTGTAAATAGTTCCGCGGTTAGGCTAGGGTCAAATCAGTGGCTTGCTGGGTGGCGTGACTCCATTAGCTGGAAGGACCTATTCTGCGTTCCATCTCCCAATAAATAAAATTTTTTTAAAAACTAATTGTTTAGCAGCAAACATGGGAGATGCTTTCCTCACACAACATGGGAGATGCTTTGGTTTCTGAGTAGGTCTGATTGCCATTTTCATATTATTGGTGCACATTTGCAGACTGATCTCTGATTAACTGAGGTCTAGAATAAAGTTTCTATGTTCTTTTTAAACTGAATATTCAGAAAATCAGCTTTGATTGAACTTTGTGGCTCAAGTTTATTGTAAAGTTATAGTACGGCATTGTCCAGCTGCAATGGTACCATAAGTCCATAAGACATAAGAGCAGAATAAAGGCCTTTCAGGTCATTCAGTCTGCTAAGGCAATCCATCATGTCTGAATTATTATCCCTCTTCACCTCATTCTCCTGCTGTCTCCCTGTAAATGGATCCGTTGGGTTGTTTGTCATCTATATCAATGATCGGGATGATAATTTGGATAACTGGATCAGCGAATGTGCAGTGGACACCAGGACTGGGGGTGTAGTGGACGGCGAGGAAGGCTGTCATGGCTTGGAAAGGGATGTGCATCAGCTGGAAAAACAGGCTGAGAAATAGCAGATGGAATTGAATGTGGGCAAGTGTAAGGTGTTGCACTTCAGTAGGATCATCCAGGGTAGGCCTTACACAGGGAGCGGTAGAGCTCTGAGGAGTGCAGTAGAACAAAGGGATCTGGGAATACAGGTCCATAATTCACTGAAAGTGGTGTGACTGGTAGGTAGGGTCATAAAGAAAGCTTTAGGCACATTGGCCTTCTGTAGTGGCCAGTGCAATCATGTTTGCTGTTGTGTGCTGGGGCAGCAGGCTGAGGGTAACAGACACCAACAGAATCAACAAAATCATTTGTAAGGCCAGTAATGTTGTGGGGATGGAACTGGACTCTCTGACAGTGGTGTCTGAAAAGAGGATGCTGGCCAAGTTTCATGCCATCTTGGTCAATGTCTCCCATCCACTACATAATGTACTGGTTGGGCACAGGAGTATATTCAGCCAGAGACTCATTCCACCGAGATGTAACACTGAGCGTCATATGAAGTCATTCCTGCCTGTGGCCATCAAACTTTACAACTCCTCCCTTGGAGGGTCAGACACCCTGAGCCGATAAGCTGGTCCTGGACTTATTTCCTGGCATAATTTACATATTACTATTTAACTATTTATGGTTTTATTACTATTTATTATTTACGGTGCAACTGTAACGAAAACCAATTTCCCCCGGAATCAATGAAGTATGACTATGACTATAATTCAATGTATTGAGTACAGCAGTTGGGATGTTATGTTGAAGTTGTATAAGATATTATTAAGGCCTATTTTGGAGTATTGTGGTCACCTGCCTACAGGAAAGATGCAAATAAGATTGAAAGAGTACAGAGAAAATTTACGAGGATTTACAAGGACTTTTGAATAGGTTAGGGCTTTGTTCCCTAGAGCGTAGGAAATTGAGGGAAGATTTGATAGAGGTATATAAAATTATAAGGGGTATACTCAGAATCAGGTTTAATATCACTGGCATAAGTCGTGAAATTTGTTGTTTTATGGCAGCATTACATTGCAGGACTTAAACTGTAAATTACAGTAAGAAGTATATATAAAAAAGAAAATTAATTGTAATAAGTACCGTAAAAAGAGAGCAAACAATAGTGAGGTGGTGTTCATGGGTTCATTGTCCATCCAGAAATCTGCTGGCAGAGGAGAAGAAGCTGTTCCTGAAATGTCAAATATTGGTCTTCAGGCTCCTGTACCTCCTCCTTGATGGTAGCAATGAGAAGAGGGCTTGTCCTAGGTGAAGGGGGTCCCTAGCAATGGATGCTGCCTTTTTGAAGCATCATCTTTTGAAGATGTCCTGGATGCTGTAGAGGCTGGAGCCCATGATGGAGCTGACTGAGTTTACAACTTTCTGCAGCTTTTTCCCATCCTGTGCAGTGGCCTCTCCATACCAGATGGTGATGTAAACAGTTAGAATGCTCTCCAAGGTATATCTGTAAAAATTGCAAGTGTCTTTGATGATATACTTATTCTCCTCAAACTCCTAATGAAGTATAGCTGCTGTCATGCCTTCTTCATAACTGCATCAATATGTTGGGCCTAGAACAGATCCTCAGAGATCTTGACACCCAGGAACTGTTCCCTCGACTTCCCCTTCCTGAAGTCCACAATCAATTCCTTCGTCTCACTGACTGGAGTGCAAGGTTGTTGCCGCGACGCCCCTGAACCAGCTGATCTATCTCATTCCTGTACACCTCTTCGTCACCATCTGAAATTCTGCCAACGGTATTTGTGTCATCAGCAAGTTTATAGGTGGCATTTGAGCTGTGCCTAGCCACAGGATCGTGGATGTAGAGAGAGTAGAGCAGTGGGCTAAGCACGAGTTTTTGAAGTGCACCAGTATTCGTTGTCACTGAGGCGGGTGGGGTGGGGGGGGGGCGAGATTTTATTTCTGTCCCAATAAGGAAGTCAAGGATGCAGTTGCAGAGGGCAGTAGAGAGGCCGAGGCTTCGGAGTTTTTTGATTACAGCTGAGGGTGGGATTGTGTTGCACACTGAGCTGTAGTCAATAAACAGCCAACTAGTCTAAGTATTTTTATTGTCCAAGTGATCCAAGGCTGTATGGAGACCCAGTGAGATTGCATCCGCTGTTGACCTATTGGAACAATAGGCAAATTGCAGTGAGTTCAGGTTCTTGATTGGGCAGGAGTTGATCCTAGCCATGACCAAGCTCTCAAAGTGCTTTGTCATTGTAGAAATGAGTGCCACAGTGTGATAGTCATTGAGGCAGCTCACCCTACGCTTTCTGCGCAGTAGGGGAAATGCAAGCAGGTTTTTTTCCACTGAGGTTGGGTGAGACAGCAACAGGAGGTTAAGGGTGAAAGGTGAAATGTTTAAGGGGAACTTCACTCGGAGTAGTGAGAGTGTGGAATGAGCTGCCAGTGTAAGTGGTGGATGGGGGCTTCACTTTCGACATTTAAGAGAAACTTGGATAGGTACGTGGATGGTAGGGGTATGGAGGGCTATGGTCTGGGTGCAGATAGATGGGACTAGGTCGATAGGCCAAAGGACCTGTTTTTGTTCTGTAGTGTTCTATGACTGTAATACATTCTGGAAATGTCTCCAAATTTCACAGACAATGAATATTTTTGAAGCGCAGTAATTACCTCTGTTGTAGACAAGCATAACAGTCAACCTAAACCCCAAAATTCCACACTCATCATTGCTGGGACCAATCAGTTAGTAGTATTTTAGCACTCGCTGTAGAAGGAACATTCACGTCTACCTGAAGTACACTTTTCAGTAATATTATGCAAAGGTCCAACTGCATTTGTAGAACTGAGGAGATACCAGGACTAATCTAGCATTTACTGTGGGGAGAAACCAGAAGCAATGTGACCCAAATCAATAAATTTAGGCAATGTTAGCGTACAAACACTGGATGTCTTAATTTCAAGTCTCTTTGAAATGAATGTTTTGTTCCCATCCTGTTTCATCCATCATGTATGAAATAACAGTATTGTTTCATCTTATGTAATTTGATGGGAAAAAAATATAAGAATAACTTGAAACTTCTGATTGCTAAAAATCCATCAGTTTCGTTGCTGAAACTTTCACAGAATAATAAACCAATTTCAGGAAAGGTCAGACAAGTTCGAGTTCAAGTTTAATTACCACTTAACCATACCTATGAATACAGCCGAACAAAACAGTGTTCCTCTGGGACCAAAGTGCAAAACACAGAACCGCAGTCACACACAGCACACAACATATAGAATTATGATAGCAGGAAAACGTAATTACTAAAAACATAATCAAGGCCCTGAGTGTCATGGCCTGTAGATTGAAGGTGCGTGGGATGTTGTCCTGGTATCTGAACTCATGATTCAAAGTAAAAATATTATGAATGCAATAAATCTGAAATAAAATGGAACATTCTGGAAATATTTGGCAAGTTATGCATCATCTGTGGAGAATGTTATTATTCTTAGTTGAAGACATTTCATTAAAACTCTGTATGGGAAGTTCTGCTTATCTGTGCTAAACTTTGGTTTACTTATATAAAAGTAATAATTGTATAATAAAATTTTATAATGAGAGGAAGTGGCAGATATTTATGAGGATTGTTACAGCAATGGAAGGATAAACAGATGGTGTTTCTTTCCTGTTGAGAGAAGAAGATTGAGGAGTACCTAAGTGAATTAAGGGAATATTTGGGGCTGAGCATAATGAGAAATCAGCTTTATAAAATTATCATCAAACTATCCAATAGGGATCTCAGAAGAAAGTTCACCCAGAGAGAGGTAGAATGTCATACTGTCATAAGGAGGTGGCTGGGAACGGACCCAAGTGCAAGACACAGACACGAAAACCGGGAACCCGGAACAGGTCTGGACAAGAGAGCTAGGAGCCCGGGCTTGGACTCTGAGCCAGAGACTGGACAAGGACCCAGTACCTGGGTCTTGCATCTGGCTCGGACCCCAGAACGAGGCTTGGCTGGCAGGTAGGATGAGGCTGGATTCTTAAGGCTAGAGGCTAGAGACTCAAGGCGAGGCTTGGCAGGAGGCAGGAGGCTGGAGTCTTCAGGCTTGAGACTAGAGGCTAGAGACCTGAGGCAAGGCTTGGGAGGAGGCAGGAGGCTGGAGTCTTCAGGCTTGAAGCTAGAGACCCGAGGCGAGGCTTGGCAGGAGGCTGGAGTCTTCAGGCTTGAGGCTAGAGGCTAGAGGCTAGAGGCCTGAGGCGAGGCTTGGCAGGAAGCAGGAGGCTGGAGTCTTCAGGCTTGAAGCTAGAGACCCGAGGCGAGGCTTGGCAGGAGGCTGGAGTCTTCAGGCTTGAGGCTAGGCAGGAGGCTGGAGACCCAAGGCGAGGCTTGGCAGGAGGCTGGAGTCTTCAGGCTTGAGGCTAGGCAGGAGGCCAGAGACGAGATGAGGCTTGGCAGGATGCTGGAGTCTTCAGGCTTGAGGCTAGAGGCTAGAGGCCTGAGGCGACGCTTGGCAGGAAGCAGGAGGCTGGCGTCTTCAAGCTTGAGGCTAGAGGCTAGAGACTTGATGTGAGGCTTGGCAGGAGGTTGGAGCCTCCTGCCAAGCCTCGCCTCGGGTCTCTAGCTTCAAGTCTGAAGACTCCAGCCTCCTGCTTCCTGCCAAGCCTCGCCTCAGGCCTCTAGCCTCTAGCCTCTAGCCTCAGGCTTGAGGCTAGAGTCTAGAGACGAGGCAAGGCTTGGCAGGAGGCTTGAAGTGAGGCTTGGGGCTGGAGGCTGGAGGCTCCTCCTGGGCAGGGCACGGATCACCACCTGACAGAGGCAAGGAACAGGAAGGGACAGAACCAACCGCAGGTAATGGCAAGATGGCCTGGCTTACCTGGGCAGAGGCAAGGGACAGGAAGGGAGCTAGGTACAGGGTGGCTCCAGGACAAGACTGCAGGCGAGACAAGGTGAGAGCTACCAGCAAGACAAGACAAGGCTTCAGGCAATGCAAGGCAAGACAAGACAGAACTTCAGGCAAGGCGAGAGTTACTGGCAAGACAAGGCAGGGCTTCAGGCCAGGAAACAGAAGGCAGGGGAAGGGATACAGGAGTAAGGACAAGAACAATTCAGCAGCCACGCCCTGCTCTCTGAAGGTATTTATGCAGCCAGCCCCAATGAGCATCAGCTGCCTCAATTAGAGCTCAACAAGAACAGAAACAGGGTAGGAAAACCTGGAGCAAGGGTCGATGGACCGGACCATGACACATACTCACTAACACAGAATGTCAGTGGGTACCATTTGCAGAGATGCAATGGCCGAGAAAGTCAATGCTTGACAACCTAAATTGGCATTTAGCAGGGTTAATAATCAACCTGTGTTGGCTTAAGCACTTGAGAAGTGTGTGGAGATGAGACACATGTTCAGATTTGGATATATTGGCGACAAGTATGTTATCCAGATAAACAAAAGAATATCTAAGTCTTTTAGTAGAGTCATTCGGTCATTGGAAAGTCCGTGCTGCATTTTTTGTTCCAAACGGCATACATAGAAACTCGAGAAGGCCAAGCAGGGTTTTCACAGCTGTTTTAGAAATGGCTTCTGAGCACACAAGCACCTGATGGTAGCCTCGAACTAGATCAAGTTTGGAAAAAGTTAACTTTCCAGCTAAACATACCAAGAAGTCCTGGATGTGTGGGACTGGGTAACAATTGGGGGGTGGAGGCCTTGTTAAGGCATCGGTAATCTCCACATGGGTGACAACCACCATTGGACTTAGGGACCATATGGAGAGGTGAAGCTCAGGGGCTAATTAACCTACATACAATGCAGTAGCAGAATTAGGCCACTTGGTCCATCCAATCTGCTCCACCATTTCATCATGGCTGATCCAATTTTCCTGTCAGCCCCAATCTCCTACCTTCTCCCGTATCCCGTTATGCCCTGACCAATGAAGGATCTATCAAACTCTGCCTTAAGTATACATAAAGACTTGGGCTCCACAGCTGCCTGTGGCAAAGAATTTCACAGATTCACCACCCTTTGGCCAAAAAAATTGCTCTCATCTCTGTTCTAAAAGGATGGCCCTCTATTCTGATGCAGTGTCCTCTGGTCTTAGACTCTCCTACCACAGGAAACATCCTCTCTACATCAAATTTATCAAGAACTTTCATCATAAGACGATAAGGTATAGGAGCAGAAGTAGACCATTTGGTCCATTGAGTCTGCTCCGCCATTCAATCATGGGCTGATCCAATTCTTCCAGTCATCCCCACTCCCTTGCCTTCTCCCCATACCCCTTGATGCCCTGGCTAATCAAGAACCTATCTATCTCTGCCTTAAATACACCCAATGACTTGACTTCCACAGCCTCTTGTGGCAACAAATTGCACAGATCTACCACCCTCTGACTAAAGTAGTTTCTCTGCATCTCTGTTCTAAATGGACGTCCTTCAATCCTGAAGTTGTGCCCTCTTATCCTAGACTCCCCTAATATGGGAAATACCATTCAATAGGTTTAAACGAGGTCACCCCTCATTCTTCGGAATTCCGGTGAATACAGGCGCAGAGCCACCAATCACTCTTCATATGACAAGCCATTCAATCCTGGAATCATTTTCATGAACCCCCTTTAAACCCTCTCCAGTGTCTGCACATCCTTTCTAAGGAAAGAGGCCCGAGGCCCAAACCTCCAGGTGAGGCCTCACCAGTGCTTTATAAAGTTTCAATATTAATCCTTGCTTTTATATTCTAGTCCTCTTGAAATGAATGCTAACATTGCACTTGCTTTCCTCACCACAGACAGAACCCGCAAACTAACCTTTAGAGAATCCTGCACAAGGACTTGCAAGTTTCCTTGCTTCTCAGTTTCTTGTATTTTCTCTCTATTTAGAAAATAGTCAACACTTTCATTTCTTCCACAAAGAACATGACCATACTCTTCCGGATACTGTATTCCATCTGTTATTTCTTTGCCCGTTCTCCTAATCTAAATCCTTCTACAGCCTCTCTACTTCCTTAAAACTACCTGTCCCTCCACCAATCTTCATATCATCTGCAAACTTTGCAACAAAGCCATCAATTTCGAAATCTTTGACATATAATATAAAAAGAATTGGTCCCAGCACAGACCCCTGTGGAACATCACTAATCACTGGCAGCCAATCAGAAAAGGCTCCCTTTATTCCATCGCTTTGCCTCCTGCCAATCAGCCACTGCTTTATCCATTGCCAGAATCTTTCCCGTAAAACCATGGGCTCATAGCTTGTTAAGCAGCCTCTTGTGGAACCTTGTCAAAGACCTTCTGAAAACCCAAGTACACAACGTCAACTGATTTTCCTTTTGTCAATCCTGCTTGTTACTTCGGGCAAGATTGTCCCTTGAGGAAACCATGCTGACTATGGCCTATTTTATCATGTGCCTCCAAGTACCCTGAGACCTCATCCTTAATAATCGACTCCAACATCTTCCCAAATAATCTTTCCATGTTGGCAAACTTAGCTTTCATAGTTGCCAGCTTTACTGGGTCTAGTCTACGCATGTAATTATGGGAATGTAGTGCTCTGAGACATGTTTTGTGAGCATAGTGGAGAATGTGGGTTTGGTGATGTCTGGGAATTCACCCAGTAGTTGAGTAAACACACATGCCGTGGTGCATATGCTTGACAGAGCTTTTGTGGGGAGCTTACTGGGGGAGCAGGGTAACCATCCAAAGTCCTCAACATCCACAAGCTGGCAGTTCTTAAGCTGGAGTAACAGTCTTTAGGCACACAGGAAATCTGCACTGACCAGAGGTCTAGCCGCTTTAGCCAGAAAGTAATCCCACGTGTAACATCACTCGTCGTGTCCCTTAAGTCCGGATCCTGGTGGTCTCCAGTGAGGTTTCGTCACTCTTTGCCTTCTTGTCAATAGGCGATACTGGCAGCATGCTCACTTGAGCATCTGTGTCATACAGGAAGCATTGCCCTGAAAGGGTGTTCGTATGAACGGTAGATGACCCTGGCAGCTGGAACCTATGGTGCTTATAGACTTCTGTTGTCCCAATGCTCTAGCAGTGTCAAAGCTGCAAGGCAGTTGGCACTTCCTCGCATTTGTGCTAAAGCAAACATGGGAAAAACATAGGCCCAGCGTCGTCTGTTTCACAGCTGCAGCATCCTTATGTTTGGGACCTTGCTAACTGGGCTTATTGAGGTAGAGAAAGGAGGAGGCCCGGCGTCATCTGTTTCACGGCTGCAGCACCCTTATGTTTGGGACCTTGCTAACTGGGCTTATTGAGGTAGAGAAAGGAGGAGGAATGATGCACTGCTACCTGGCTGAGTGTAGACTATCAACCATTTTAGCAAGCTCCCTATAGTCCATCATGGACGCATTAACGAGGACTATACAAACTGGATCAGGCATTTGCTGCATGAAAAGTTCTTTTAGAAATAAAACAAGGATGGTGACTTCTCGGGGGAGACAGCATGTGGTCAATTAGCTCCAAAGGCTGAGCATCAGCAAGGAGAAGAACTGTTTGGGGCGCTCAGACTCCATTAGTTCGAAAGGAGTTTTTAGCGATCGGAATTTATCGTGTTCAGGCAGGTGCTCTAGTAGAATCAACATTCTCACAGCCATGGAGTTGCTCAGCGACACTATAGCATTGAAATACCTGGTATTGCCCGTGGTGATTTCTCGAAGCGCGAATTGAGCCACAAGTGATGCCACTTTGCTCCCAAAACCCTGGCAGTTTCAAAGTGACTGCAATGGCCAACAAGTTCAATAACTCTGGAATCACCCTGGAGTATCAGGGCCACCAGTGTAGGTTTTCACAAATAAAAAGGAACTGAGGCGTTTTATGTTTAATGAAACCCATAACACATAGAATTCCAAAACCTAAACACAAAATCACGATAAAAATCTTTACATAATAACACCTTCATGCTAGACCAGGTTCTTAAAGTGAAATCCCAACCCTAAGTTGGTGGTTGTGAATTATGTAGATTTCTCCCAACATGACGTTTTTGGATCAAATGGCTTGCTGCCGAGTCAAGTACTCAATGTAATCCTGTGAATCGGAAACTTCCTGGTGAATATCAGTTTGCCAAGCACCCATCCTTTTTATATCCCCCTATTTGTCTCTGTGATTCAGTCCTCTCGTGAACTGAGAGATATTTGCTTCTTTCTGCTGTTAGGGAAGGCAGATGCCAATAACAATGCAATCACTCCAATGGCCTTGACTGATCTGAGATGGAGGATTCTCCTGATGATTTTCTCTTAACTCCAATGCAACTCACAAGCATGGACAACAAAGATCTTGTTATTTACCAAGGTAGTCAACAAAGAAATCAGAATTCAAGTAATTTCAAAAGTAATTAACTCTATAGTAGGGAAGGCACAAGAGTGCCTAGATTACCTGAGGTGCTTAAGGAGAGATGATCTGCATCAAAAATTGCTTGACAACTTTTATTGATGTGTGATGAAGAGCATATAGACGTACAGAATGACAGTGTGGTGCTCTATCTGCAGCAAAACAGATTACAAAGCACTCCAACGGCTGATTAGTACAGCTCAGAACATCACTGGGATTCAACTACCGGACCTGAGACAATCTACAACTCTCGATGCCCTTGGCACGCTCGTGACATTACTAAAGACCCAACCCATCCCAGACACTGCACATTCTGCTCCCATCTGGTAGGAGACACAGAAACATGTTAGCCAAGACAGTAAGACTAAAGATACAGCTTCTTCCCGAGGGCTGTTGTGCAGTTGAATAATGCTACACCCCGGCTTGCCAATGGCCTTTGAGTGTTATAGAGTATCAGAGTCACTTGTTGCATGTAAAAAAGGGAATTTAAAAAAAATTTAGCCGTACTGCATGCATTGTAAATACCTGTTTTGCACGGACTGGAGTACCTTAGCAATCTCTGTTATATTTGGATATCATTATACCTGGTGCAATAATAACATGGTGACTGAAAATGATCAAGCAGATTTATGGAAGACACCGAAACTGGTGGCATAGTGGACAGTGAAGAAAGTTGTCTAAGGATTGACCGGGATCTAGATCAACTTTAAGGACTCTTTACCTTGCTACTTCATGTTCTCTTTATTTATTGCTACTTATTCATATTTGCACTGGCACAGTTTGTTGTCTTCTGCATTCTGGTTGGTCTTTTATTGATCCTGTCATTGTTACTATTCTAGAGATTTGCTGAGGAAAAAGAATCTCAGGATTCTTTGTGGTGACATACATATACTTTGATAATAAAATTTACTTTGAACTTCGAACCTCCTTTGAACCCGCTCCAGGTTCAGCACATTCTAAGATAAGAGGCCCAAAACTGGTCACACTACTCCAGGTGAAATCTCACCAGTGCTTTATAAAGTCTCAACATTACATCCTTGCTTTTATATTCTAGCCCTCTTGAAATTAATGCATTTGCCTTCCTCACCACAGACTCAACCTGCAAATTAACCTTCCGGGTATACTGCACAAGGACTCCCAAGTCTCTTTGTGCCTCAGTTTTTTAATATTTTCTCTCCATTTAGAAAAATCTACCCTTTCATTTCTTCTACCAAAGTGCATAACCATATCTTTCCCGACACTGTATTCCATTTGCCCATTCTCTAAATCTGTCTAAGTCTCTCTATAGCCTCTCTATTTCCTAAAAGCTACCTGTCCTTCCACCCATCTTCTGATCATCTGTAAAACTTTGCAAGAAAGCCATCAATTCTGTCATCCAAATCATTGACATATAATGTAAAAAGAATCAGTTCCAACACCAACTCCTCTGGAACATGACTAGTCATAGGCAGCAAACCAGAAAAGGCTCCCTTTATTCCCACTCTTTGCCTCCTGCCAATCAGCCACTGCTTTATCCCTGCTAGAATCCCTCCTGTAATACCACAGGCTCATAGCTTCTTAAGCAGTCTCATGTGTGGCATCTTGTCAAAACCCTTCTGAAAATCCAAGTACGCAACGCCAACCAATTCTCCTTTGTCTATCCTGCTTGTTATTTCTTCAAAAAATTCCGACTGATTTGTCAGGCAAGATTTTCCCTTCAGGAAACCATGCTGACTACAGCTTATTTTATCATGTGCCGCACACCCTTAACAATCAGCTCCAACATCTTCCCAACCCTGTGGTCAGATGAACTGGTGTATAGTTTCCGTTATACTGTATACACCAATACTTCTGGCTGCTCACCCTTGCCCTTGAGAATATGATGGACACGATCGGAGATATCCCTGATCCTGGCACCAGGGAGGCAACATTCCACCCGGTGTCTCCATCACACTCGCAGAATCTTGTCTCTCTTCCTCTGGCTATGGAATCTCCTAATCAACGCTGCAGTTGTCCTCACCCCTCTGCTCTTCTGAGTCACATAGGTATAAGTTTATGGTGAGAGGGAAAAGATTAAAATAAGATGTTTTTCCATACAGAGGTTGTGGGTATATGAAACAAGCTGCCAGAGGAAGAAGAAGGTAGATGTTTCTATCTTTTGCACAGGCGCTTTGGTCAGAAAGTTTTAGAGGGATCTGTGCCAAATTTTCAGGTAGACAACTTGATTGGAATGGATGAGATGGGCCGAGGTCCCTGACTCCTTTGCCAAGGACCACTGTTGTGTAACCAGGGCTTGCTGAGGTAGTTCCTTCTGCCATCTGAGGTACAATCTCTTTGTTGCTATTGGACCTGTTATAGACTGGAGACAAATTGATGGAATTATTCATTTGGAACGCTGGCAGATGAGGATAATCAGTTAAATGGATAGCGGCCAGGAGTTCAGCTGTGTGAGGAAGAAGTGTTTCCCATCCTAACAGTTCTTGTACTAATGCTACAGTACCTCCTGCCTGATGGAAGTTGGTCAAATAGATTGTTGGACAGTTGGGAGGGATCATTCACAACACTAAGGACCCTGCATATGCAAGTATTTTGTACCTGAAAGCTTGTACTTGTTAATTCATTTATTAAAGTATTAAATGTTTTGCTGTATGTTCTGAAGGTGTTTTGGGGCATTAAATTCAAGGTATAAACATATTGCACATGGAAGGAATATTGTATTTGTGGTTGGATTGCTTTTGTATTTTTGGCATTGATCAAACTTCCTGTATAGTGCAGGGACATTGGTTAATCTCCACGGGGAGAATGTAGTGTATTATACACAGAAATCTGTATCTGCATTGCCTGCCTGTATAGTGCACGGACAGTGGTTAATCTCCACAGTCACAAATCAACAAATTTGAAAATTGAAATTTACTATATGAAAACTGAACACTAGTGTATTCGATCAGTTCATATACTGGTGAATTATTGTTAAAACTGATGACACTCTGCAAAATATTCATTAAAAAACTGATGTTTAATATTATAAGTCTCAAAGCTCTTTGAAGCATGTCTTGTCTTTCCCTTCACGGTTCAGTAATATTTAATTGCACTAATAATCGGAAGAAAGTGAAGTTGTTTTATAATCTGATGGCATTTAAAATGAATCCTAACAGGATGAATATTTATCAAATCAATCATAGGTCAACACAGGGGATGCCATTTATCAATAACATTGGACATTTCTATTTATATTAATGAGCAAGCAATATTTAAGTCAAATGCAAATCTCCTGACTAGTCCCTGTACTGTGTTGCTACCGGTTACAGAAAGATGTTGGAGTCGGTGTGTGAATGTGGTGTGCAGTCTAACAGCGTCTGATTGCCTCAAAGGTTTTTCTTGTGTTTGCAAAACCCTGTAGGACCATGGTAATGCATAATACTACAAATCTGGTTCACTGGCTTATTGGTGAGACTGACTTGCATGGCCTCGGTTGAGTGTGGACTACAACCAAGGCGGTGCCGCCTGTTGCAGCTGCCAGGAGGGCGAAGCCCAAAGCTGGTGTGGTGCAGCGTCCATACTGGATTGGGGGCAGACCCGTCCCGTCAGTGTTGCTCTGCAGTGTTCGGTTGGTGGAAACAAGATGAAATGTGTGCGTGCATTCATCGGCAGACTGCTGAGGGCTTGTTCTTGCTGACTGCACTCATGCACCAGCAACCTACAGGAACTGGTCGGATGGTGGGGAGGATGTAGAACCTCCTTACAGAGGACACCAGAGTTGAACTGTGAACTCCGAAGCCCTAAGCTGTAACAGCCCTGAGCTAATCACTGTGCTTCCCTTAGCCAGTACTTTTAGCTGCGACAAATTATCTTCCCTTCCTTACTGAACCGCTATTGTGAGAGGTTGAATAGGTTAGAAATTCATTCCCTGGAGTGTAGGAGAATGTGGGGAGATTTGATGGGCATATAAAAAATTATGAGGGGTATAGTTAGGGCAAATGCAAGCAGGCTTTTCCCCTTGAGGTTGAGCAAGACTGCTACTAGAGTCTATAGCTTAAGGTGCAAGGTAAAATGTTTAAGACCATAAGACATAGGAGCAGAATTAGGCCATTTGGCCCATTGAGTCTGCTCTGCCATTCAATCATGGCTGATCCTTTTTCCACTCCTCGACCCCAGTTCCTGGCCTTCTCCCTGTAACCTTTGATACCATGTCCAATTAAGAACCCAGCAATCTCTGACTTAAATATACCCATCGACCTGGCCTCCATAGCTGCCACCCTCTAGCTAAAGAAATTTCTCCGCATCTCTGTTTTGAATGGACACCCCTCTATCCTGAGGCTGTAGCCTCTTGTTCTAGACTCCCCCACAATCTGAAACATCCTTTTCACATCTACTCTGTCCAGGCCTTTCAACATTCAAAAAGTTTCAATGAGATCCCCCTCATCCTTCTAACTTCTAGTGAGTACAGACCCAGAATTATCAAATGTATCTTGTGTGATAACCCTTTCTTTCTCGGAATCATCCTCGTGAACCTCCTCTGAACCCTCTCCAACGCCAGCACATCTTTTCTAAGGTAAGGACCCCAAAGCTATTCACAATACTCAAAGTGAGGCCTCACCGGTGCCTTATAAAGCCTCAGCATCACATCCCTGCTCTTGTATTCTCGACCTCTCGAAATGAATGCTAACATTGCATTTACCTTCCTCACGAATGGCTCAACCTTCAAGTTAACCTTTAGGGTGTTCTGCACAAGGACTCCCAAGTCCCTTTGCATCTCAGATTTTTGGATTTTCTCCCTGTTTAGAAAATAGTCTATACATTTATTTCTACTGACGAAGTGCATGACCATGCAATTTCCAACATTGTATTTCATCTGCCACTTTCTTGCCTATTCTCCTAATCTGTCTAAATTCTTCTGCAGCCTACCTGTTTCCTCAACACTACCTTCCCCTCCACCAATCTTCATATCATCTACAGACTTGGCAACAAAGCCAAATATTCCATCATCTATCATTGATATACAGCATAAAAAGAAGTGGTCTCAAGATTGACCCCTGCAGAACACCACTAGTCATTGGCAGCCAACCAGAAAAAAAACTGTTATTCCCACTCACTGCCTCCTATCAATCAGCCAATGCTCTAACCATCTTGGTAACTTTCCTATAATACCATGGGCTCTTAACTTGGTAAGCAACCGCATATGCAACACCTTGTCAAAGGCCTTCTGAAAGTCCAAATACAAAGTATACAACATCCACTGCATCGCCTTTATCTATCCTATGTGTAATGTCCTCCTAGAATTCCAACATGTTCATCAGGCAGGATTTTCCCTTAACGAAACCATGCTGACTTTGTCCTATCTTGTCCTGTGTCACCAAATACTCCATAACCTCATCTTTAACAATTGACTCCAGCATCTTCCCAACCACAGAGGTCAGGCTATCTGGTCTATAATTTACTTTCTGCTGCTTTCCACCTTTCTTAATGAGTGGAGTGACATTTGCAATTTTCCGGACCACTGGCACCATGCCAGAGTCCAATGATTTTTGAAAGATCATATCTAATGCCTCCACAATCTCTACTGTTACCCCTTTCAGAACCCGAGGGTGCTGTTCATCCGGCCTGGGTGACTTATGTACCCTTGGGCCTTTCAGCTTTTTGAGCACCTTCTCAAACTCAAGAATTGGAAGCCCTGCCCACTGCATTAGCTACTAAGCCACCCATTAATCTGCCAAGTCATCCTGTTTCCTCCCTCACTGGTGTGTGGCACAGGCAGCAATCCAGAAATTACTACCAGGGAGGTCCTGCTTCTCAGCTTTCTGCCTGCTGTCTATATTTTTTCAGGGAGGCAAGGGATGAGATTGCTGAGCCTCTGGCAATGACCTTTGCATTATCAACGGGGACAGGAGAGATTCCAGAGGATTGAAGGATTGTAGATGTTGTTCCCTTTTTCAAGAAAGGGAGTAGAGATAGCCCAGGAAATTATAGACTAGTGAGTCTTACTTCAGTGGCTGGTAAGTTGATGGAAAAAATCCTGAGAGGCAGGATTTATGAACATTTGGAGAGGCATAATATGATTAGGAATAGTCAGCATGGCTGTGTCAAACATAGGTTGTGCCTTATGAGCCTGATTTTTTGGGGGATGTGACTAAACACATTGATGAAGATAGAGCCATAGATGTAGTGTATATGGATTTCAGCAAGGCATTTGATAAGGTACTCCATGCAAGACTTATTGAGACAGTAAGGAAGAATGGAATCCAAGGGGACTTTGCTTTGTGGATCCAGAAGTGGTTTGCCCACAGAAGGCAAAGAGTAGTTGTAGATGGGTCATATTCTGCATGGAGATCAGTGACCAGTGGTGTGCCTCAGGGATCAGTTCTGGGACCCCTTCTCTTTGCGATTTTGATAAATGACCTGGATGAGGAAATGGAGGGATGGGTTGGTAAATTTGCTGGTGACACAAAGGCTGGGGGTGTTGTGGATAGTGTGGAGGGCTGTCAGAGGTTACAGCGGGACATTGAGAGGATGAAAAATTGGGCTGAGAAATGGCAGATGAAGTTCAACCCAGATAAGTGTGAGGTGGTTCATTTTGGTAGGTCAAATATGATGACAGAATATATTATTAATGGTAAGACTCTTGGCAGTGTAGAGGATCAGAGGGATCTTGGGGTCTGAGTCCATAGGACACTCAAAGCTGCTGTGCAGATTGACTCTGTGGTTAAGAAGGCATACAGTGCATTGGCCTTCAGCAACCATGGGATTGAGTTTAAGAGCCGAGAAGTAATATTACAGCTATATAGGACCCTGGTCAGACCCCACTTGGAGTACCGTGCTCAGTTCTGGTCGCTTCACTACAGGAAGGATGTGAAAACTATAGAAAGGGTGCAGAGGAGATTTACAAGGATGTTGCCTGCATTAGGGAGCATGCCTTATGAGAATATGTTGAGTGAACTCGGCCTTTTCTCCTTGGAGTGGCGGGGGATGAGAGGTGACCTTATAGAGGTGTATAAGATAGAACATAGAATAGTACAGCACAGTACAGGCACTTCGGCCCACAATGTCATGCCAACCCTTAAACCCTGCCTCCCATATAACCCCCCACCTTAAATTCCTCTATATACCTGTCTAGTAGTCTCTTAAATTTCACTAGTGTATCTGCCTCCACCACTGACTCAGGCAGTGTATTCCACGCACCAACCACTCTCTGAGTAAAAAACCTTCCTCTAATATCCCCCTTGAACTTCCCACCCCTTACCTTAAAGCCATGTCCTCTTGTATTGAGTGGTGGTGCCCTGGGGAAGAGGCGCTGGCTATCCACTCTATCTATTCCTCTTAATATCTTGTACACCTCTATCATGTCTCCTCTCATCCTCCTTCTCTCCAAAGAGTAAAGCCCTAGCTCCCTTAATCTCTGATCATAATGCATACTCTCTAAACCAGGCAGCATCCTGGTAAATCTCCTCTGTACCCTTTCCAGTGCTTCCACATCCTTCCTATAGTGAGGTGACCAGAACTGGACACAGTACTCCAAGTGTGGCCTCACCAGAGTTTTATAGAGCTGCATCATTACCTCGCGACTCTTAAACTCTATCCCTCGAATTATGAAAGCTAATGCTCCACAAGCTTTCTTAACTACCCTATCTATCGGTGAGGCAACTTTCAGGGATCTGTGGACATGTACCCCGAGATCCCTCTGCTCCTCCACTCTACCAAGTATCCTGCCATTTACTTTGTACTCTGCCTTGGAGTTTGTCCTTCCAAAGTGTACCACCTCACACTTCTCCGATGATGAGAGGCATTGACCGTGTGGATAGTCAGAGGTTTTTTTCCCAGGGCTGAAATGGCTAGCACGAGAGGGCATAGTTTTAACGTGCTTGGAAACAGGTACAGAGGAGATGTCAAGGGTAATTTTTTTAAGCAGAGAGTGGTGAGTGCATGGAATGGGCTGCTAGCAACGGTGGTGGGGGCGGATACGATAGGGCCTTTTAAGAGGCTCCTGGATAGATACATGGAGAGTCAAAATAGAAGGCTATGGGTAACCCTTGGTAATTTCTAAAGTAAGTACTTGTTCAGCACAGCTTTGTGGGCTGAAGGGCCTGTGTTGTGCTGTAGGTTTTCTATGTCTATGTCTATGTCTACCATGAGCCCATGCTCAGTGCCAGGGGAGCCTGAGGAGGAGCTACCCCTCTCAGAGGGTGGTGCGGGTGTAGAACGAGCTGCCAAGAGAAGTGGTAGTTGGAGGTTTGATTTCAATATTTAAGTGAAGTTTGGGAAAGTACATGGATTAGAGGCTTATGGATGGCAATTGTCTGGGTGCAGGTCAATGGGGCTAGGCAGAAACTGGATGGGCCGATGGGCCTGTTTCTGTGCTGTAGTAATCTATGACTCTATAACCATTGGGTACATCTACTAGGAGTGCTGCCTCAATAAAATGAATCTATCTTCAAGGACCCCCACCACCCTGGCCTGTCTCCTTTCTCACCACTACCCCGGGAAGGAAGTACAGGAGCCAGAGGTGCCATACCACTAGGTTCAAGAACAGTTAATACCCTTCAACCATCAGGATCTTGATCCAGAGGGGATAACTTCACTCACCCCATTGCTGAACTGATTCCACAACCTATGGTCTTGCTTTTTAGGATTCTACACTCAGGTTGTCAGTTTTATTTAGGGGTTGATGAGGCCACGCTCAGTGTGAAAGAACAATATCTTATATTCTGTCTGGGTAGTCTCTGATGGTGTGAATATTGATTTCTCCTTCTGGTAAAAAAAAAATAAATTCCCTCCCCTTCTCCTTATTTGCATTAACGAGCAGGTATACCTCATAAAGTGGCCACTGAGTGTAATGTGAAGTTTCCTTTGAAGTTCTCTTTTCAGGTATCCAATTATTTATTTTATTTACTTTCTGCAGGAGAACCAAGAACTTGGATCAAGTAAAATTGATCATCTGTTGGCAAGCACAGGAATGTACCAGCTGAATGTCCTGCTGAAGAGTGGCTATAACCTGGCAGTACGAGATCGGGGAGGTAAGAAATGGAAGCATCTTTGTACCATCTGGAGAGAGCAGGGTTTCCCGCTGGCCAACCATTTTAATTGCTATCCCCATTCCCATTCTGGCATGTGTGTCCATGGCCTCCTCTCCTGCCATGATGAGCCCACTCTCAGATTGGAAGAGCAACATCTCATACTCCTATCTGATGGCATGAACATCGATTTCTCTAACTTCTGGAAATTTATCCCCCCTCCTTTCCTCTTCTTCAGTTCTCCACTTTCTCCCCCCCTTACCTCTTCTGTGCTCCTCACATGCCTATCATCTCCTCCTAGTGCCCTTCCTTCCCTTTCTCTTTTGGTTCACTCCCCTCTCCTATCAGATTCCTTCTTCCTAGCCCCTTATCTTTTCCACCTATCAGCTTCTAGTTTCTTACTTCATCTCCCCTCCCCTCCCATGGCTTCACCTATCACCTTCTAGCTTGCCTTCCTTCCCCTCCTGCCATCTCCTTATTCTGGTGTCTTCTCCCTTACTTTCCAGTCCTTATGAAGAGTCTCAGCTTGAAACGTTGACTGTTTATTCATATCCATAAGTGCTGCCTGACGTGCTGAGTTCCTCCAGCATTTTGTGTCAGTTGCTTTGGATTCCCAGTATCTGCAGAATCTCCTGTGCTTTTGATAGATAGATGCCCGCGGAATGCAAGTCCCAGTCAAAAAGCTTACTACTTGGGCCCTTGGCTCTTTAGGGAAGCACAGGCCATTGATGACCTCCTGTCTCCATTGTCCTTTGAAGGGGATGGTCGGAGTTCATCAATTCACTGCATCCACTGTACAGGGATTGGCCTGTACAGCTTCACCAGAGCCTTGTTGAGCAGCCTTACCCATTTCCACCTCTCATAATGGGGATGTAAGGGTGGACTTTGACAGGCTCAACCAAAAATAAATAGGTTAAATTGTACTGGTGGTCACAGTGTGTCTTTATTTACTTCCACTAACCAGAGAAGGCATAGGCAACAAATCCAAAGGGAGAAGGTATTTCAGTAAGCATTCGTCAAGGGTCCCAATGATAGGCTCATTCAGAAAGGCAGGAAACATTAGGTCCATGGATTTGGAAGTGGTTCACCCCAAGAAGGCAGAGGGTGGTTTTAGATGGAGTGTATTCTGCCTGGAGGACGATGACCAGTAGTGTTCCGCATGGATCTGTACTAGGAATTCTGTTCTTTGTGATTTTTTTTATAAGTTACTTGGCTGAGGAAGGGTGGATTAGTAAGTCTGCAGGTCACACAAAGGTTGGTGGTGCTGTGATAGTGTAGAACATGTCTGTGGGTTGTAACCAGACATTGACAAGATGAAGAGCTGGGCTGAGAAGTAACAGATGGAGTTCAATCTGGAAAAGTATGAAGTGATTCACTTTGGAAGGTTGAACTTGAAGACAGGATTCACATCCATAGGTTGCTCAGAGTTGCAGTGCAAGAGGGCCATTCTTAGGTACCACGGTAGCCTTCCCCCTTTCCTTCCCCCTTCCCTTCCCCCATCCCTTCCTCCATCCCTTCCTCCATCCCTTCCCCCTTCCCTTTCCCCTTCCCCTTCCCCTTCCCTTTCCCCCTTCCCCTTCCCTTTCCCCTTCCCTTCCCCTTCCCCTTCCCTTTCCCCCTCCCTTCCCTTTCCCCCTTCCCTTCCCCTATCCCTTCCCCTATCCCTTCCCCTATCCCTTCCCCTATCCCTTTCCCTATCCCTTTCCCTATCCCTTCCCTATTCCCTTTCCCAATTCCCTTTCCCTCTTCCCTTTCTCCCTTTCCTTTCCCATTTCTTCTTCCCTCTCCCCTTCTCCTCTTCCCCTTTCCCCCTACCCTTTCTCCTTCCGTTGGTTGTTAGTCTTTGTGAGGAGTTTGTCATTGATTCCATTGTGTTTCTCTGCTTTACTGTAAAAAAATAAATAAGGCACTTGTGAGGCCTAATTTGGAGTATTGTGTGCAGTTTTGGTCACCTACCTACGGGAAGGATTGAAAGCATGCAGAGGAAAATTTACAAGGATGTTGCTGGGATTTGGGGACTTGAGGACCTGAGTTACAGGGAAAGATTGAGTAGGTTTGGACTTTATTCCCCAGAACATAGAAGACTGAGGGTTGATTTGATGGAAGTATACACAACTGTGAGGGGTATAGATAGGGTAAATACAAGCAGGCTTTTTCCACTGAGCTTGGGTGGGACTGGAATTAGATGACATGGGTTAAGGGGAAGATGAAGGGAAACTTTTCAACTCCGAGGATGGTGAGGGTGTGGCATGAGCTGCCAGTGCAAGAGGGGGATGCAGGTTCAATTTCAACATTTAAGAGAAATTTGGATCAGTACATGGATCGGAGGGGTATGAGGCTATGGCTAAGGTGCAGGTGTAGGCAGTTTAAATGGTTCAGCATGGACTAGACAGGCCGAAGGGTGTGTTTCTGTGCTGTAGTGTTCTATGACTCTAGTATGTGCTATTCTTTAGCAACGGGAACACTGGAAGTTTCACACAGTGAGAAAGTGGATGGTACTGGTGGGATTAAAATGCACAGTGAACCTGGTCTGACACGCAACCACAGTGGTAAATGAAGCTGGGTGCTACGAATTAAATCCTTGCCTGCCCTCTGCTTACCATCTGAAGCAGGTGGTGAAGTCATTACAAAAGTTTTAAAAACTTGGAGAAAACTTTGGCAGAGCATGGTTGCGAGCAGGCACGCTGTTTTCAGATCATATTTGAGTGGAGAGAAGGAGGAGTGCCCCTCCGGCAGGGGTTCCCAACCTGGGGCCACAGAACCATCGGTTAACGGTAGGGGTCCAGGGAATAAGAAAGGTTGGGAACCCCTCCCCATATTCAGCACATCTACAAAGAGCACTTGCCCAGGAAGGCAGCATCCGTCAGCAAGGACCCCACCACCCAGGCCATGCTCTCTTCTCCTGATCAGGGTTCAATTCCCGCTGCTGCCTGTTCTCCCTGTGACTGTGTGGATTTTCAACAGTTTCCTCCTTCATTGCAAATCCAGATGGGTTAGGGTTGGTAAGTAGTGGGTACACATTAGAAACCATAGAAACCATAGAAAAACTACAGCACAGAAACAGGCCTTTTGGCCTTCTCGGCTGTGCGGAACCATTTTCTGCCTAGTCCCACTGACCTGCACACAGACCATATCCCCCCATACACCTCCCATCCATGTATCTGTCCAATTTATTCTTAAATGTTAAAAAAGAACCCGCATTTACCACCTCGTCTGGCAGCTCATTCCACACTCCCACCACTCTCTGTGTGAAGAAGCCCCCACTAATGTTTCCTTTAAACTTTCCCCCCCTCACCCTTAACCCATGTCCTCTGTTTTTTTTCTCCCCTTGCCTCAGTGGAAAAAGCCTGCTTGCATTCACTCTATCTATACCCATCATAATTTTATATACCTCTATCAAATCTCCCCTCATTCTTCTACGCTCCAGGGAATAAAATCCTAACCTATTCAACTTTTTTCTGTAACTCAGTTTCTCAAGTCCTGGCAACATCCATGTAAATCTTCTCTGCACTCTTTCAAACTTATTAATATCCTTCCTCTAATTTGGTGACCAAAACTGAACATAATACTCCAGATTCGGCCTCACGAATGCCTTATACAACCTCATCATAACATTCCAGCTCTTATACTCAATACTTTGATTAATAAAGACCAATGTATCAAAAGCTCTCTTTATGACACTATCTACCTGTGATGCCACTTTTAGGGAATTTTGTATCTGTATTCCCAGATCTCTCTGTTCCACTGCACTCCTCAGTGCCTTACCATTAACCCTGTATGTTCTACCTTGGTTTGTCCTTCCAAAGTGCAACACCTCACACTTTCTGTATCAAAATCCATCTGCCATTTTTCAGCCCATTTTTCCAGCTGTTTCAAGTCTATCTGCAGGCTCTGAAAACCTTCCTCACTGTCCACTACACCTCCAATCTTTGTATCATCAGCAAATTTGCTGATCCAATTTACCACATTATCATCCAGATCATTGATATAGATGACAAATAACAACGGACCCAGCACTAATCCCTGTGGCACACCACTAGTCACAGGCCTCCACTGAGAGAAGCAGTTCTCTACTACCACTCTTTGGCTTCTTCCATTGAGCCAATATCTAATCCAATTTACCACCCCTCCATGTATACCTAGCGACTGAATTTTCCTAACTAACCTCCCATGCGGGACCTTGTCAAAGGCCTTACCGAAGTCCATGTAGACAACATCCACTGCCTTCCCTTCATCCACTTTCCTGGTAACCTCCTCGAAAAACTCCAATAGATTGGTCAAACATGACGCACAAAGCCATGTTGACTCTCCCTAATAAGTCCCTGTCTATCCAAATGCTTGTAGATTCTGTCTCTTAGTACTCCTTCCAATAACTTACCCACTACCGACGTCAAACTTACTGGCCTATAATTTCCCGGATTACTTTTCGATCCTTTTTTAAACAACGGAACACCATGAGCTACTCTCCCTCCGGCACCTCACCTGTAGACACCGACATTTTAAATATATCTGCCAGGGCCCCTGCAATTTCAACACTAGTCTCTTTCAAGGTCCGAGGGAATACCCTGTCAGGTCCTGGGGATTTATCCACTTTAATCTGCCTCAAGATAGCAAGCACCTCCTCCTCTTCAATCTGTACAGTTTCCATGATCTCACTACTTGTTTCCCTTAATTCCATAGACTTCATGCCAGTTTCCTTAGTAAATACAGACGCAAAAAACCCATTTAAGATCTCCCCCATTTCTTTTGGTTCCTCACATAACCGACCACTCTGATGTTCAAGAGGACCAATTTTATCCCTTACAATCCTTTTGCTCTTAATATACCTGTAAAAGCTCTTTGGATTATCCTTCACTTTGACTGCCAAGGCAACCTCATGTCTTCTTTTAGCCCTCCTGATTTCTTTCTTAAGTATTTTCTTGCACTTTTTATACTCCTCAAGCACCTTATTTACTCCCTGTTTCCTATACATGTTATACAACTCTCTCTTCTTTATCAGAGTTGCAATATCTCTTGAGGACCAAGGTTCCTTATTCCTATTCACTTTACCTTTAATCCTGACAGGAACATACAAGCTCTGCACTCTCAAAATTTCTCCTTTGAAGGCTTCCCACCTACCAATCACATCCTTGCCAGAGAACAACCTGTCCCAATCCACGCTTTTTAGATCTTTTCTCATTTCTTCAAATTTGGCATTCTTCCAGTTCAGAACCTCAACCCTAGGACCAGATCTATCCTTGTCCATGATCAAGTTGAAACTAATGGTGTTATGATCACTGGAACCAAAGTGCTCCCCTACACGCACTTCTGTTGCTTGTCCTAACTCATTTCCTAACAGGAGATCCAATATTGCATCCCCTCTAGTTGGTCCCTCTATATATTGATTTAGAAAACTTTCCTGAACACATTTTACAAACTCTAAACCATCTAGACCCCTAACAGTATGGGAATTCCAATCAATGTATGGAAAATTAAAATCCCCTACCACCACAACTTTATGTTTCCTGCAGTTGCCTGTTATCTCTCTGCAGATTTGCTCTTCCAATTCTCACTGACTATTGGGTGGTCTATAATACAACCCCACTAATGTGGCCATACCTTTCCTGTTTCTCAGCTCCACCCATAAGGACTCAGTAGACAAGCCCTCTAATCTGTCCTGCCTGAGCACTGCTGTAACATTTTCCCTGACAAGCAATGCTACTCCCCCACCTTTCATTCCTCTGCCTCTATCACGTCTGAAACATCGGAACCCTGGAATATTAAGCTGCCAGTCCTGCCCCTCCTGTAGCCAAGTTTCACTAATTGCTATAACGTCATAATTCCACGTGTCAATCCACGCCCTCAACTTGTCCGCCTTCCCCGCAATACATTGCTGGCACCTGCAACATGGCAGCACTTGTGGGCTATCCTCAGTACAGGCTTAGCTTGTGTTGGTTGTTAATGCAAACAACGCTTTCCACCGTGTGTTTTGATGTATGTGTGAGAAATAAATGAATCTGAAAGCAAACATACTAACATGTATGTTACATGCATTAATTTCCCTACAAGACGGCATTTCATTATTGGAATCCTTTAATTCGCTCTGCCATTATCAGATAAAAAGAGCTGGGACATAGTAACCTAATGTTTATGATGCTGGACTAACATATGAAATGAAAAAAATCAAAGACCAAGACCAAATGTAAAGACCAAAGAATAGCAAAATATTACATTAGATAAACAATCTAAGATTAAGAGTTGAGGTTCTGCAAAAAGCAGAGCACTGAATTTAACATTTAGGTAGCTTGATCCTCTGGGACAATGGATTCTTACAATGATTAACATCAGACAGCTGGGTTTCAAATAACCAAAATTATTTCTAACTGTATTGTACTGGCTTTAAAATAAGGGTCTGGATATACCGGCTAATTAGCAGTGACCATTGGTACTCCCATTTATCTATGTACATATCTATTATCTATGTACATATATTCAAGAGGACTAGAATATAAAAGCAAGGATGCAATGTTGAGACTTTTTAAAGCACTGGTGAGGCCTCTCTTGGAGTATTGTCAGTAGTTTTGGGCCCTTTATCTTAGAAAGGATGTGCTGAAACTGGAGAGGGTTCAAAAGACGTTCACAAAAATGATTCCAGGATTGAACGGCTTGTCATATGAAGAGCATATGATGGCTCTAGGTCTGCATTCACTGGAATTCAGAAGAATGAGGGGTGAACTAGTTGAAATCTATCAGATGGTGAAAGGCCTTAATAGAGTGGATGTGAAGAGTATGTTTCCTATGGTGGGAGAGTCTAAGACCGGAGGACACAGACTCAGAATAGAAGGGCTGAGGAGGAATAGATGGAGATGAGGAGGAATTTCTTTGGCCAGAGAGTGGTGAGTCTGTGGAATTCTTTGCCGCAGGCAGCTGTGGAGGCCAAGTCTTTATGTATATTTCAGGGAGAGGTTGATAAGTTCTTGATTGGTCAGGGCATGAAGGGATGTGGGGAGAAAGCAGGAGGTTGGGGCTGAGAAGAAAAATGGATCACCCGTGATGAAATAGCAGACTTGGTAGGCCAAATGGCTTAATTTGCTCCTATTTCTAATGGTCTTATGGTTTTGTGGTTCTCTTTCACCATGTCTGCTGGAGCAACTTCTTGTCTTCTTTTAGCCCTCATGATTTATTTCTTAAGTGATCTCTCGCATTTCCTATGCACCTCAAGTACCTAATTTATCTTGCCTGCCTGTGCGTACTGTCCACCTCTTTTTTTCTTATCCAGGTTCTCAAAATATCTTGGAAACCAAAGTTCCATAAACTTGTTATCCTTGTCTTTTATTTTGACAGGAACACATTTACTTTGTACTCTCAAAATTTTGTTTCTCATGGCCTCCCACTTCCCAAGTATGCCTTTGCCAGAAAACAGCTTCTTCCGATACACATTTGTCAGATCCTTTCTAATACCACTAAGGTTAGCGTTTCTCCAATTTAGAATCTCATGCTAAGGACTTGACCTATTCTTTTATATAATTACCTTGAAACTAATCGTATTATGATCATTAGATGCAAAGTGTTTCCCTACACAAACTTGTTTTGCCTTCTCTGTCTCATTCCCTAATAGGACCTGGTATAACACTTCCTTTAGTTGGGACTTCTATGTACTGACTAAGGAAACTTTCCTGAACACATTTGACAAACTCTATCCCATCTAGTCCTTTGACAGTATGGGAATCCCAGTAAATATGTGGAAAGTTAAAATCACCTACTATCACAACCTTATGTTTCTTGCAACAGTCTGTGATCTCTTGACAAATTTGCTCCTCGAAATCTCTCAGTCTGTTAATCCTACTAATGTGGTCATCCCTTTCTTATTCCTGAGTTCCACCCAAATAGTCTCAGTCACCGAGTTCTCCTGTCTGTCCTGACTGAGCATTGCTGTGACATTTTTCCTGAGTAGTAATGCCACCCCTCCCCCTTTAGTCCCTCCCACCCTATCATATTGAAATCAATGGAACCCTGGAACATTGAGCTCCTACAACCAGATCTCACTAATGGGTACAATTGAATTGAATCAAATCGATTTTATTTAAATCTTACATCCATCCCATAATCTTTGTGTTATGACTCTGTCGCAATGTACAGACATGTGAATTTATAAGTCTAATGGCTTGTAGAAAGAATTTGTCCCATAGCCTGTTGTCCTGGCTTTATCGCTGCGGTACTGCTTCTCAGATGAAAGCAGCTGAAACAGTTTATGGTTGGGGTGACTGTTGACCCCGATGATCTTCCAGGCCCTTTTTACAAACCTGCTGCTATAACTGTCCTCAATGGAGGGAAGTTCACATCCGCAGGTGCGCTGGGCTGTCCGTACCACTCTCTGCAGTGCGGAACGATCAAGGTTGGTGCAGTTTCCATACCAGGCAGTGATACAGCCAGTCACGATACTCTCAATGGTGCCCCTATAGAAGGTTTTGAGGATTTGAGGGCTCATGCCAAACTTCTTCAGTCGCCTGAGGTGGAAGGGATGCTGTAGTGCTTTTTTTTTGCCGCAAAGCTGGTGTGTACAGTCCAGGTGAGATCTTCAGTGATATGTGTACCAAGGAACTTAAAACTACTTGCCCTCTCAGTTGCAGTCCCATTGATGTTGATCAGGACGAGCCTGTCTCCGTTCCTCCTGTAATCCACGATCAGCTCTTTTGTTTTTTGGACATTGAGGGAGAGGTTGTTATCGTGTCAGGGTGTTAACCTTTCCTCTGTAGGTTGTCTCATCACGGCTAGAAATAAGGCCGATCAATGTCATGTCATCATAATTCCAGGTATTTATCCATGCCCTGAGCTCATCCATCTTTCCTACATTACTCCTTGCATTGTAATGTATGCAGCTCAGAACATTAGTCCCAACATGCTCAACCTTTTGAGTCCTGACTTTGTATGTAGGCTCAACAACATTTTTCTCCACAACCACTTTACTATCTGTTCCCATCCTCCTGCATCTCCAGTTTAAAACCCATCGTGTAGCACAGGCAAGCCTTCTTGCTGTGATGTTAGTCCCCCTCCAGTTCAGGTGCAAACCGCCCCTTCTGAACAGGGCCCACCTTCCGTGGAAGAGAGCCAAATGATCCAAAATTAGGAGGCCCTCCCTCCTGTGCCATCTCCTTAGTCATGTGTTAAACTGTATGATCTTCATATTTTGGTCCTCTCTAGCAAATGGCACAGATAGCAATCCTGAGATTGCAGCTTTAAGTGAGCAGCTAACTCCCTGAATTCACTTTTCAGGACTTTGTCACCCATTCTGTCCCTGTCATTGGCCCAATGTGAACCACGACCTCTGGCTGCTCACCTTCCCACTTAAGAATGTGGACTCAATCCAAGATGTCCCTCACCCTGGCACCCGGGAGGTAACCTAGCACCCAGGGATCTCGTTCTCACCCACAGAACCTCCTGCCTGTTGCCTATACAATGAATCCCCGATCACCACTTGCAATATTGCAAGGTTTGTGTTCAGAATGGTAAAATACAATGTTACTATTCTCCAAAAGCACTGACTGGATTTCCATCACTTTTATGCCAAGTAAAACAGAGCAATTTTATGACTGCAGAAACAATATGACTACTGAATTTATGTTGTCTTTCTTTTCGGCCTGTGTATTATTCGTAGGATTTCTTTCTTTCTGTGTTTGCACCATTGTCTTTGCACACTGGTTGTACAGTCTATCATTAATTCTATTATGATTATTGGATTTATTGAGTATGCCTGCAAGAAAATGAATCTCAGGGTTCTACATGGTGATATATACTCTAATAATACATTTACTTTGAACCTTGCTAATCCTCTTGTTGTAATTGGGTACAAAGTCCTGATGTGGACGTCCAAAGCCTCAACTTGTTCTGCCATTACAGAGACAAAATCTTTCATGTTTATTGGACTGTAAGACATTAGAGCAAGGTTAGACCATTTGTCCTCCTGACACTAACATCTAACTGTGAATGACTGGAAAGTTTACCAAGCATGTTCTGTACATTGGTGACAGATGTTTAAATAGCTTAACCATCAGTCCTTAAACAAACCCCTCCAACGTAATTTTTTTTTGGAAATAATGTGAAAAATTATTTGGAAAGATTTAACAGATGATTAATGTACACAAATATTGTCAAACATTTAATTGTTCTAAAAAAAAATAATTTTGTTGTGCAAATGTTCTTCCCTGATGGCCAAAAGAAAAAAATTATAAACACAAGAGATTTGGCAGATGCTGGAAATCCGGAGCAACACACAAAAATTGCTGGGGATAACAGCAGGTCAGGCAGCATCTATGGAAATGAATAAAGAGTTGACATTTCAGACTGAGACCCTTCATCAGCACTGGAAAGGAAGGGGGAAGATGTCAGAATAAAGAGGTGGGGGGAGGGGGATGGAGGTGATAAGTGAATTAAGGTTGGTGGAAAGGTAAAGGGCTGGAGAGGAAGGAATCTGATAGGAGGGAGAGTGGACCATGGGAGAAAAGGAAGTAGGAGGGACACTGGGGGAGGTGATAGGCAGGTGAGAAGAGGTAAGAGGCCAGAGTGGGGAATAGAAGAAGAAGGGAGGGGAGAGAATTTTTTTTTACATCAGAAGCAGAAATCAATATTTACAGTACGTCATCAGGGTGGAGGAATTATAAAGTTTGTGGCAAATAACAACCACAGATATTTTGAAAAAGCATCTAATATATTTAATAGAAATATTTATATTTTTCAAGTTAATTTAAAATGTTCACATAACTGTGATTGAAGCTACCATTGAATGATTATTGAAGTCAACTGAGTTTTTTTCACCATTTCAGGAACAAGTGATCCATATGTGAAGTTTAAAATTGCAGGAAAAGAAGTCTTTAGAAGTAAAATAATCCATAAGAACCTCAATCCAGTTTGGAATGAAGACATTTCTCTTCTTATGGAAAGTATTGCAGAACCTTTGTACATCAAGGTAGGAAAACCTTTCATCTGTGTTCACGTGTTAATGAATATCAACGGGGTGAGATTATACATGGGTATAAAGTAAATTGGAAAAGCAAAAGTGCAATTTCATCAGCAGCCTGTCTGATTTTCTTTGGTGTCATTAAAAAACAGTGAAGACTTCAATTTGAGTGGCAATGCAAACAAGACAATAGCAGATTAATAGTTAGGTTTCCATTGAGTTCTCAGCAACTACAGAACAGGTCTTTGACCTAATCTGTCCTTGTTGTCTAAAGTGTCTTCCTTCATCTAGTGTCATTTGTCTAAATTTATCTGTTGTTCTTCTGAATCTTTCCGATCTGTCTTCCTGTTGAAATGGATTTTAAATGTACCTGTCTCTACTCCTTAGCCATTCCATGTACCCACCTAGAGAGAGGCATCCATTGTCGTGATCGAGCATGGATGTTGCATCCTAGCTGATGATATGCAGGCCAGGGCAGTGAGAGGTGGAGAGCAAGCTGTTGGCCATGCAGCAGGCTCTCCCTCTCCATGCAGCTGATGAATCCAAAGGAACGGAAGAGACAGATACAGTTTGGCATCAGCAATGTCACAGAAACTGCGAGTCAGAATTGAACTGCAGCGCCAGATTATTCCCTCGGGGTTTACTCCGAGAGCCTTCCCCGTGAGTGGGTATAGCCACAAGGCAGCAGAAGTTTGAGATCAGAGTTTTCCTTCTCCTAGATGAGCTGCCAACCACGGCTGATGAGCCCCATCTTTCCAAATGTCCCCTCCACCCTCCACTGTCTGTATTATATCTGTCTCCACTGTCTGTATTATATCTGTCTCCACTGTCTCTAATATTGAAGTTTTATGCTATCACTAACATCAGTTTTCCCCGGCAGAATCTCCACATTGACCATAAGCAATGTTGAATTGTTTATCAGTGTAGTTTATATGTTTTCATACTTTATTGTTCCTTCTTCTAACAAAATAAAATTGAGAGTGAATCTCAATGATTTAGAAACATTTATAGCCAAATGCTTATACAGTGATGTGAAACATTTAAACTGTGACCCTTTTGCTGAACACAAGTGGAAACAGCATGTTGTCATAATGTGGTTTCAGAAATCATAGACCAATCTTCCGTACAAATCAAGTGCTCCAACATATAGTTTGCTGGGTGCATTGTAGTAATGATTGCCCATATGCATCAGATAGTTACATCAAACACGATCTTGTCATGGAATTATGCAGTTTGTGAATGGTCCAAGTCTTGAGCCTTGGCCTAGACATGAGGCAGGATGGGTTAGAAGGTATCCTCGGTGAATGGTGGTTAAGGTCCAGTTCTTCCATAAATTAAGTACGTAAGTATGTAACAAGAGTCCTGCCTGACAGAGCCCATATTGTTTCTTTGAGATGGCCCTGAATCATCCCCCTTGATCAGAAGTTCCTCTTTTCCGAGGATTGGGAACATCTCTGCTGAGGCTTTATAATGCATTGGTTATTTATTTATTTAGAGATCAAATGCAGAGTAGTTCCTTCCAGACCTTCGAGCCTCGCTGCCCAGCAACCCCTGACAACCCCGATTTAACCCTAACCTAATCATGGGACAATTTAAAATGATCAATTACCCTACAAACTGGTACGTCTTTGGACTGCGGGAGGAAACCGGAGCGCCCAGGGAAAACCCACACATTCCATGTGGAGGACGTACAGAGGCTCCTTAAAGGCGGTGGCAGAATTGAACTCTGATGCCCTGAGCTGTAGAAGTATTGTGCTAACCGTTACACTACCATGTGAATAGACCACACTTGGAGTATTGTGAGCAGTTTTGGGCCTCTTATCTAAGAAAGGATGGGCAGCACTGGAGAGGATCCAGAGGAGGTTCACGCGAATGATTCCAGGAATGAAAGAGTTAATGTATGACGAGTATTTTACAGCTCTGGGCCTGTCCTCGCTGGAGTTTAGAAGAATGAGGAGGGATCTCTTTGAAACCTATCGAATATTAAAAGGCCTTGACAGAGTAGACATGGAGAGGATGTTTCCCATAGTTGGGGAGTCTAGGACAAGAGACTGCAGCTTCAGAATTGAGGGATGTTCATTGAGAAGAGAGATGAGGAGGAATTTCTTCAGTCAGACAGTAGTGAATCTGTGAAATTTGTTGCCATGGATGGCTGTGGAGTACAGGTCACTGAATATTTTTAAAGTGGAGGTTGATAGGTTCTTGATTAATTGTGGCATCAAAGGTTACAGGGAGAAGGCAAGGGAAAGGTGTTGAGGAGCCGAATGGCCTAATTCTGCTCCCATGTCTTACATACACACTGACAAGGGCATTACGTCCCATCAATTATCATAGAGTAGGTGGTAGTCTTCAAAGGTTCAGGGTTTATTTATTATCAAAGTATACAACAGTGAAACTCTTATGTTCTCTGGGTAACCATGAATCCAAGAAAGAAAAGAAAGCAGCACAATCATCAACCCCAAAATCCCACCCCCCACAAAAAAATAATAAAAATGGAACAGGCACATCACCCACCAAGTCCCCCCTCCCCACAAAAAAAGCAAATAAAAATGGAACAGGCACACCGACCACCAAATCCCCCCTCCCACACAAAAACCAAGCAAAATGAATCAGGCACATAGATCCCAGATCCCTCCTCCTGCACAAAAAAAAACGAACAAAAACCGAACTGGCACATCAAACTGCAAATTCTCCTCACCCCCACAAAAACACCAAGAAGATTAGTTGAGAAAACACAAAATGTAAAAGGTATAAGACTGAAAAATAGGGTCTATTATCAAAGTCCAAATCCGAAATGCAGAGAAAACCAGGACAATAGTCTCCGGGCCCAGATACAGCAGCAGGCTCTCCCCTCTCCGGTACAGAGCAACTGATCAAGAGACAGGCAGCTGGTGCTCCCCATCTGCACGTGCTTCAGTGCTTCAATCTCCTCGTCACTTTAACCGATGAACAATGGAAGTTTGAATCTGCAAAATGGAGCCAGCATTGCCTCGTCCTGCACCCTGCCCATTACGAGGTTCGAGCACACTTGGGGACCGCAGAGTGCTGGAACACCCAAACGATCTCCAAACTTCCGCACACGCCTGGATGTTTCAATCACCCTTGTTGATTTAATCGGTGAACAATGGAAACTATAATCAGTGAAATGGGGTCAAACATTGGCTCACGTGCCATCGTGCAGCTCACTCGCCGTGATGTTCACTCATGCTCTCTTTGCCTGCCAGAATCCTCTTGGAGACTGCAGAGTGCTGATGCACCCAAACAATCTCCAAGCAACAAGACATGGAATCAGATTGTTCCAGGATCACATTCAAGATGAAAAACAAACATAAAAGTCATAAAAGAAGTGAAAAAAAATGGTTTTGTGATCTATCTAGATCTCGACCACATTGTACACATTGTATCTTCTTGACTAGAAGTTTTAAATATTCCTCCACCACCACATATGGCAAATCTGCCTGGGAGCGGTGACACTATTTTAAATGACTGTGGTAACAGCAAATAGTTACTCCTGATTAAAGCTGTCCCGCTGCATATGTTAGAATAGCATCAGACCACAAGACATAGGAGCAGAATTAGGATATCTGGCTCATAGAATCTGCTCCACCATTCCATCATGGCTGATTTATTATCCCTCTCAGTTCAATTCTCCAACCTTCTCCCCGTCACCTTTGATGTCCTGTCTAATCAAGAACCTATCAACCCCTAATGGCTTCACTACACAACTGTCTGTGGCGATGAATTCCACAGATTCACCACCATCTGGATAAAGTAATTCCTCCACATTTAGTTCTAAATGAACCCTCCTATATGCTGAGCCTGTGCACTCTGGTCCTAGTCTCTCCCACTTTTAGAAGTATCCTCTCTCCACATCCACTCTACCCAGGCTTTTCAATGTTTGACCGTTGCTGGTGAGATTCTACCCCCCCCCATCCATTCTAAGGTCCAGTGGGTTGTGCGAGTACTGGCTACATCAGTGAGATGTGCCTCACAGCCTCACGCAAAACCAGGTAAATGGTCCTCAAATCCACAATGGAAGATTACTGACTGAAAACGCTCCGACTAATTACACTGCAGGTCCGAATAAATCACCCAGTCACACAGTGTGTAAATATTCTGAGTAAAATGCCTTATGCTGGAACATTTCCCAGTCAAGTGATTCCACAGGATATTTCAAATGGAAATAATGGAATTTAGAAAATCTAAAAGGGTCCAGAAATTCACATCATTAAGAGAAAAAAAGCTTGTATTCAATTAGACTTCAGTAAGGAAATCAGAAACTACTCTCCACCCTCTCTCTCCCCACAAGTACTTACTCTGCACTCTCTCTCCCCCAAGTAACAACTCTGTACCCTATCTCTCCCCCCCCAAGTAACAACTCTCTACCTCCAACGGGATCCCACCACTAAGCACATCTTTCCCTCCCCCCCCTGCTTTCCGCAGGGATCGCTCCCTACACAACTCCCTTGTCCATTCATCCCCCCCATCCCTCCCCACTGATCTCCCTCCTGGCACTTATCCGTGTAAGCGGAACAAGTGCTACACATGCCCTTACACTTTCTCCCTTACCACCATTCAGGGTCCCAAACAGTCCTTCCAGGTGAGGTGACACTTCACCTGTGAGTCAGCTGGGGTGATATACTGCGTCCGGTGCTCCCGATGTGGCCTTTTATATATTGGCAAGACCCGACGCAGACTGGGAGACCGCTTTGCTGAACACCTACGCTCTGTCTGCCAGAGAAAGCAGGATCACCCAGTGGCCACACATTTTAATTTCACATCCCATTCCCATTCTGACATGTCTATCCACGGCCTCCTCTACTGTAAAGATGAAGCCACACTCAGGTTGGAGGAACAACACCTTATATTCCGTCTGGGTAGCCTCCAACCTGATGGCATGATCATTGACTTCCCTAACTTCCGCTAATGCCCCACCTTCCCCTTGTACCCCATCTGTTACTTATTTTTATACACACATTCTTTCCCTCACTCTGCTTTTTCTCCCTCTGTCCCTCTGAATATACTCCTTGCCCATCCTCTGGGTCCCCCCCCCCCCCACCTCCTTGTCTTTCTTCCCGGACCTCCTGTCCCATGATCCTCTCGTATCCCTTTTGCCAATCACCTGTCCAGCTCTTGGCTCTATCCCTCCCCCTCCTGTCTCATCCTATCATTTTGGATCTCCCCCTCCCCCTCCAACTTTCAAATCTCTTACTCACTCTTCCTTCAGTTAGTCCTGATGAAGGGTCTCGGCCTGAAACGTCGACTGTACCTCTTCCTAGAGATGCTGCCTGGCCTGCTGCGTTTACCAGCAACTTTGATATGTATAACTCTCTACCCTCCCTCTCTCTCCCCAAGTAACCACTCCCTACCCTCTCTCCCCCCAAGTAACCACTCCCCACCCTCTCTCCCCCCAAGTAACCACACTCCACGTCTCTCCCCAAGTAACCACTCTCCACTGTCACTACCCAAATAAGCACTGTGTAGTAATTGTGATTTGATGTATAAAAACATTTCCTTAGAGCATTGGAGAAAATAGGGAGATTTTATAGAGGTATCTAAAATTATGAGGGATATAGATAAGGTAAATGCAAGCAGCTTTTTCCACTGAGGTTGGGTGAGACTAGACATAAAGGTCATGGGTTAAGAGTGAAGGGTGAAATGCTTGAGGGGTACGTGAGGGGAAACTTCAACACTCAGAGTGTGGTGAGTGTGGAACGAGCTAGCAGAGCAAGTGGTGGATGCCGGTTCGATTTCAACATTTAACAGAAATTTGGATAGGTACATGGATCGGAAGCCTATGAAGGGCTATGGTCTGACTGCAGGTCACTGGGACTAGGCAGCAGTTTGGCCAGAACTAGACAGGCCAAAGGGCCTATTTTTGTGCTGTCATCTTCCATGAGTATATGACTCTCTAACCGTATGTAAGACATGCTTTTCAGTGTATCTTGGTACAGGTGACAATAATAAACCAATTTCAATATGTCCTGTAAGCAACAAAAGTCAATAGAAAAGGGAAAAATAACGTAAGTAGATGGGCCCATGTCAGTGAGCTGTCTTGGTGGGAGTGACACAAATGAGTATGAACGTGAAAGTGTGATGTGAGCTGTCTTGGTGGGAGTGACACAACCAAATGTGAACATGAAGGTGCGATGTGAGCTGTCTCGGTGGGACGTGACACAAATGAGTGTGAACGTGAAGGTGCGATATGAGCTGACTCGGTGGGACGTGATACAACTGAATATAAACAGGAAGATCCATGGGATGTGGGCTCCACCTTCTGACTTTCATGATTATTACACCTACTTTGTTTTATTGGCTCAGATCTTGCAGACCATTGTAATCTTTAAGAAAGTTCTCCTGAAAGATCTAACAATCTTTATGAATGTTACTTTCCCAATATTGGCTGCTGTCAAGCTCCTGTTCTGTCTGATGTCTGGTGTCCAGCAACACTGGTCTCACACCCGTGTAGAGCTGTCTCAGCTTGGTTATGGACAAGGAAAAAGGAGCATCATTTTTATCTGACTTTTTAAACTTTGTATGAAGACTAAAATAAATTGAGAAGTATACATAAGATTTGTTAAAATGGGCTAACTAAACATTGAGGAGGAGGGAAATTTACTCAATCAGTGAGGTGGGCTGGTGTCCATTCCTCCTGTGCTTACAAAATTATTTTATTCTATTTATTTATTTCTTATATCCAAGGGGAAAAAAATTCAGACACAGTATGAGAACAATTACAGTGGCACAGCAAATTACCTGAATGTCGAGTGTTTTAGTTTGCCAGGTCAGGTCCAACTCCATTAATGTATACTGAATCCTGCACCTTTCTCTTTGTTTACAATATGATACTTGCTTCATCTCTAACTTCTTCCTTTTCAAGTCAGAAGAAAAAAATTGTCTCTCTTCTCCCCAGAAGACTTGATCTACTAAATATTTCCAACACACTCTTTTCATTGTAGGGTTTTGGAATCTAGTATCTAGCTTTTTGGTCACATAGTCTATGACAAGTTTCTGACTTCCTTTTAGACTAGGGGTTCTTAAATGAACAGCAACCACCAAGAAACATCCTGTGCAATTGAGACATAGCAGTCATACCTGTTTTACTTTAACTTACCACCCTGCTCATGGACTGTTGGTCCCACTCCCATCAGGGAGGAGGCTACGTTGCATCCACAGCAGGAGCACCAGACACAAAAACATTTACTTTCCCCAAGCAGTAAGGCTGATCAACATCTCCATCCACTATCTCCACCAATAATTTATTATTTCCCATCAGTCACCTTATGCACAGCTTAATGTCACTTTATGGACATACAATCAATCTTATGTATATAAGCTATCATATACTATGTGTTTATATTTAATATGTTATTATTATTATTATTATTATTATTTTGTTCTTTACCTTTTCAGTTTTTTGTGCTGCATTGGATCCAGAGTAATATTTATTTCTTTCTCCTTTACACTTGTGTACAGGAAATTACATTAAGTTATCTTAAATTTAAACTTACAAAGGAAAATCATATTTTATTTATAAAGGCTCCTATTCTGTTAAGCTAAAAAGGAACTATTATCAGGATCAAAGCATAACATTTGTAATGATATAAATCTGTCATTGTTACTGAACATCATGAATTTCAAACTTACTTACTACCCGTTATGCCACAAGCATTGAGGACAATGAAGGTCCTCCGTGTCTGGCGGTGTTCAGGGCTTCCTTCATGTGATGGAAGTTTTGTCTCAGTTTTCCTACTGTCAGTCATCTCCCCGTGTGGAGACTCAGGAATACCATCATACTAAGGTGTGGAAGGATTCTTCATTGCTGTTTCCGTAGCAATTTTTATTTTACCAGTCAGAGTTGTTAGCCCTGAGCTGACCCTCCAAACCTGGAGGACCGATGGACCACATTTAGTCTGGCCTCTACCCTTTGACCTGGTTGGCACTGGTGACCCGACTGAGAGCCAAACCATAAAGCCTTGACTCTAGCCAACATAGCTGTTCTGTTGAGACACTCAAGCCTCCAAATGACAAGATTGTGATCCTCTTGAAGCATGACATTCAAAGTAAATTTATTATCAAAGTATGTATATGTAATATACTGTGTAAAATGTGAATGATTTTTAAATTTGATTTGAGACTTTATTGAGATTTACTGCAGAAGTTAATCAAATCTAATTAAATCTTTTGGGCAAGTATTTGGAGTGCATGTCTAACTGGCAGTCTCATTGTCAGTTGTTTTCTTCTTTCATCAACTGTAGATTTCTCAGACTATTAGTCTGATTTTGTGCCTTTTTGGATGTAAACACTATTTGCTGATGTACTGCCATGATGAGATCAAATTCATAAGCTTTGTTAATAGGTTTGAACACAAACTATATTAGTTCCATGCAGAAATACTGAAAATGTATTGATCTTCAAATCTGTATCAATTTTCAGCCAGTTAATGTTATTTACACAGGCAGTGAGAAAAACTTATTTTGACATTGGCTGAAGGACAATAATGGACAGGGATTTGGCCAATCACGCCTCAGACCATTCAAGTATCATGCATAACATCACACAAACAGTAGAATTTGCATTAATTTAAACCTCTGACTGTTGGGCACCAAATGTCCCTGAGAATTCTAAATCGGTTACACCTTCGGCTCAGCTGGTGAGTTATAGTCCGAGGATTGTCTGTATTTCTAAGAGACTAGATCAACTCTGCTGAGTTTATGCTAGCTCAAGATTTAGTTTTTGCAATTTATTGTTGGATTACGACATTACTTCAAGGAAGAAGGCAATGAAAGCAGTCCATTATCTGCTGATTTTGTTCATTTACCGTCAATCAAAAGCGTACACTGGATGAATCCCTCTGTTAATAGCTATCAGGAGCTAGTACGTAATTTTCTAGTACGGTAGTGGTTTTGATAGCATTCTAATTTATTCTGTATTTCATTTAAGTACATCATTTGTTACTCAGTTAAATGGTAGCTTACCCTTTTCATACCATTTTAACTATTTACATGAAACTTTGGCTAATTGGAACAGCCACCTAATTGGGCCAAAATGTATTGGTCCCAATGTATCCCAATTAATCAGAATCAATTGTTCTTACTGCCTGGGAACTATAGAAAAGCTGAGTGCAAAAAAAACACCTTAACAGTAAAATATAATTAAATAGAGACCCTCCGCACAACCCCTCAAGTTGAAGAAGCTTCTTTTTGTATTACAGTAAATGTCAATGAATTGGATGATGGAATTTATAGCTTTGTTGCAAAGATCGGTTTGATACAAAGGTAGATGGAGGGTGCAGGTAGTTTTGAGGGTAAAGGGAGGATCCAGCAGAACTTAGACAGATTAGGAGAATGGGCAAAAAAAAATTGCAGATGGAATACAATGTCGAGAAGTGCATGGTCATGCACTTTGGTAGAAGAAATGAAAGGGTTGACTTTTCTAAATGGAGAGAAAATTCAAAACTCTGAGGTGCAGAGGGACTTGGGAGTCTTTAGAAACCATAGATTCCCTAAGGAATCTCTAAAGGTTAATTTGCAAGTTGAGTCAGTGGTGAGAAAGGCAAATGCGATGTTAGCATTCATTTCAGGAAGACCAGCGTATAGAAACAAGGATGTAATGTTGAGGCTTTATAAAGCTCTGGTAAGGCCTCACTTGGAGTTTTGTGAGCTGTTTTGGATTCTTTATCTTAGAAAGGATGTGCAGAAATTGAAGAGGGTTCAAAGGAGGTTCACGAAAATGATTCCAGGATTGAATGGCTTGTCATATGAAGAGCATTTGATAGCTCCGGGCCTGTATTCACTAGAATTCAGAAGAATGAGGGGTGACCTCATTGAAACCTATAGAATGTAGAAAGTTCTTAATAGAGAGGATGTAGAAAGGATGTTTCCTTTCATGGGAGAGTCAAGGACCAGAGAGTCTAAAGCCTCAGAATAGAGGGGCACCCTTTTAGAATGGAGATGAGGAGGAATTTCTTTAGCCAGGAGTGGTGAATCTGTGGAATTTGTTGCCACAGGCAGCTGTGGAGGCCAAGTCTTTATGTGTATTTATGGCAGAGGTTGATAGATTCTTGATTGGTCAGGGCATGAAGGGATATGGGGAGAAGCCAGGAGATTAGGGCTGAGAGGGAAAATAGATCAGCCATGATGAAATGGCAGAGCAGACTCGATGGGTCAAATGGCCTAATTCTGCTCCTTTATCTTATGGTCTTGTCGCTTTATAATCTGTGAAGTAAATACTGATAATGGTTAGCAAAAAGTCACTAAAGGTTCTAATTGATTGCGGGCATATTAAACTGAGGCCCGTGTTCAAAATGTACAGAACTTCATATCAAAAACCAGTAAATATAAACACTTTTATCCTCAGCAGAGAGGTTTATATTTTTTGGGGGAATTGGAATTGAAACTGTATTATGATTGTCCCATCTACCAAGATACAGTGATCTGATAGGGACTGAAGGGGACAGAGGAGGCCAGAGATGGCCAAATATGGGGTTCTTAAAGCAGGGGTTCACAAAATGGGGTTAATGGTAAGTAAGGCTCCATGGCATAAGAAGTGCTGGGAACCCCTGTGTTAAAGTATTTTAAGATTAGAGGATTTACACAGGCAAAGCCAGTGATGGTTAAAGATCAGAGAGCGGAGATAGTGAGGGCAATGTGAGTTTGGTGAAGAATGGAGATTCAAGTAACAGAGATGTGGTCGAGTGGAAGATGGAAGTCCAACACAGATCTTTCGAATATTTGATTCTAAATGTATCAGGATTATAGATGCAAATTTCCATGGCCAGTATGCAAATGCAGGGACACAGTCTGTTCATATTATTGTGCATGTACAGTAGGCAAGGGTGTCAGAGCTGCTGAATGGATCTTACACCACTTTCTTCATGCATTGTGTCATTAAAGAAAAGGAACAGTCAATAAACTTGGGAGTGGGGCCCAGAGGTGATGGAGAAGTAAAACCATTGATCACAGATTGGGTCATCTGGTCAGAGCTATAGATATTCAGATGGTTTTGAGGTGGTCACTTTGAAACAGTGCTTGGAGTTGGGGGCATGGGAAGATTCCTGACCAAGCCTGAGAATGATGCTGAGGTTGTATAATTTGACCGCTTGTGGGTGTGGATGATCTAAGAAAGATTACTCCTTATCTGTAAGAAAGGATTTGCTGGCATGGGGGAGGGTCCAAAGGAGGTTCACAAAAATTATCCCAGGAATGAAAGGGTTAACATACGAAGTGTTTGATGGTTCTGGGCCTGTACTCACTGGAGTTTAGAAGAATGAGGGGGGATCTCATTGAAACCTATTGAACATTGAAAGGCAACATAGGGAGGATATGGGGAGGATGTTTCCCATAGTTGGTGAGTCTAGAACTAGAAGGAATGGTCTTAGAATAGAGGGATATCCATTTAGAACAGAGAAAAGGAAGAGTTCTAGCCAGATGGTAGTGAATCTGTGGAATTCATTGCCACAGGTGGTTGTGGAGGCCAAGTCATGTGGAGGTTGATAAGTTCTTGATTAGTCAGGATGTCAAAGGTCACAGAGAGAAGCCAGGAGAATGGGGTTGAGATATATAATAAATCAGTCATGATGGAATGATAGAACAGATGGGTCAAATGGCCTAATTCTCCTATGTCTTATGGTCTTATGGAAAGCTGGCTGAGTTCTGTTGAAGAGGCTTCATTTAAATCGTGCTGCATTAGAAAAAAGTTAATTTTTCAAACCTTGTTGTCCTGAGAGGGCAAAACACCTCACATTCATACAAATGAATTCCTATATAGTGTTTTAAAGGAGTGTTATGTGAAAATTGAGAATGTCAAGTGGGTGTCTGATGTGGAAAAGGTATCACCGGAGCACATGGAATTTACTACTGGAAGTGCCTGGTAAAAATAAATTCTGGAAATGGGTAATTCAACTAGTAAATGGTGAGAATCACATCAACTCTGGTTCTCAACCCACTGGAAGGAATAACAGCTAAATTAAACCTTGTACTTCCTCAGTTATGTATTTATTCAGAGGTGGAATTTCACTTGGAGTGCAATCAAATTGTTCCCAAAGTTTAACATCTACTGTGGACCCACATAACCTGGAAATGTTTAAAACATTTTACTTTCAAATTTCACTTTAAGGAGCATTCCTTGAAAACAAATAAATTATGAGTTGTAATCATAAAAGGCATTTAGACAGGGAAGGCAAATAATTCAGCTTGAAAAACTCAGGCCAAATTGACAGAAAATTGACAAAACTATTTTCTAATTATGTGGGCAGATGGCAGAATTTTGTTTCTAAGTGAAACTTAGACTTACAATGCATGCATATTTGTGTTTTTACTTAATTTTTGGAGTTTCCTTAAAGCACTGCCAACATCTAGTATGCAAAAACTTCAAATAAATCTGGAGGGTCTGGCCTGTTTTATGATTGAGACTAGACTTGAGCATGAGGTTTTCAAAACTAGCGCAGAAACTCACAGAAAGCCAAGAGGTCCTGAATGTGATTTACATTTAAAATTCCATAACCTTTTTCACTTTGATGCACAATGTGGAATTATACACATTGAGTTAGGTGCCACAGAAGAAGGCTCTTTGGCCAAATTTGTTCATGCTGAACAAGTTGCCAACCTAAGCTAGACTAGTTGCCTGCATTTTGCCATATCCCTCTAAATCAGGGATTCCCAACCTTTTTTTTAATTTCATGGATCCGTGGGACTCAGGTTGGGAACCCCTTCTCCAAATCTTTCCTATCCATATACGTGTTTTAAATGGGAACTATGGGAACTCACATAGGACCCAGCTACGCCTGCCTCTTTGTTGGTTATGTGGAACAGTCTGTGCTCCAAACCTATTCTGGTGCTGCTCCCCAACTTTTCCTTCGGTGCATTGACGACTACATTAGTGCTGCTTCCTGCACCAATGCTGAGCTTGTCAATTTCATCAACTTTACTTCAAACTTCCAACCGGCACTCAAATTCACTTGGTCTATCTCGGACACTTCTCTCCCCTTTCTCGATGTCTCGGTCTCCATCTCTGGAGACAGACTGTCCACTGACATCTTCTACAAACCCACTGACTCTCATAACTACCTTGACTATACCTCTTCCCACCCCGCCACATGCAAAAATGCCATTCCCTATTCCCAGTTCCTCCGTCTCCGCCGCATCTGCTCCGAGGATGAGGCTTTCCGTTCCAGGACATCTCAAATGTCCTCTTTGTTTAAGGATCGTGGTTTCCCTTCTACCGTCATCAATGATGCCCTCACCCACATCTCCTCCATTTCCCACACTTCGGCCCTCACCCCCATCCTCCCGCAACCACAACAGGGACAGAGTTCCCCTTGTCCTCACCTACCACCCCACCAGCCTCCGGATCCAGCACATTATCCTCCGCAACTTCCGTCACCTTCAACAGGACCCCATCACTAAGCACATCTTTCCCTCTCCACTCCTCTCCACTTTCCGCAGGGATCGGTCCCTCCGCAACTCCCTTATCCGCACGTCCATCCCCACGGATCTCCCACCTGGCACTTATCCCTGTAAGCGTAAGTGCTACACCTGTCTCTACACCTCCTCTCTTGCCACCATTCAGGGCCCCAAACAGTCCTTCCAGGTGAGGCAACACTTCACTTGTGAGTCTGTTGGGGTCATTTATTGCATCCGGTGCTCCTGGTGCGGCCTCCTCTACATCGGTGAAACCCGACGCAGATTGGGGGACCGCTTCATCGAGCACCTCCGCTCCGTCCGCCACAACAGACAGGATCTCCCGGTAGCCACCCACTTCAACTCTGCTTCCCATTCCCATTTAGATATGTCCATACATGGCCTCCTCTACTGCCACGATGAGGCTAAACTCAGGTTGGAGGAGCAACACGTCATATACTGTCGAGGTAGTCTCCAGCCCCTTGGTATGAACATTGAATTCTCCAACTTCTGGTAATTCCCTCCTCCTCCCTTCCTCTATTCCTATGTCACTCTGCCCCCTCCCCCAGCTCCCTCATGGTTCCGCCTCCTTCTTCTACTACCGATTGTTTTCCTGCCTATGACGTCGATGCTTCCCCTCCCCCCCCGTCTTTCAAATTACTGGTCTTTAAACCGAACCTACAAGCATTCTTCAAATCCTTCCCCCTCCTTCATTCTTCAGTCGTGACGAAGGGTTCCGGCCGGAAATGTCGGTTCATCGTTTCGACTGATGCTGCCCGACCTGCTGAGTTCCTCCAGCACACTGTAGGTGTTGCTTTGATCCCAGCATCTGCAGGTTGTTTTGTTCTTACATGTTTTAAATATTGCCTTTCAAACATTGTAATTATAACGGCCTCAATGACTTTTGGTGGATGATGGTAGGAGCAGCTGGTGCATATCACAAGTCCTGGTTATGTGTCCACTGATGCTAGGCAGACAACTGAAGAGTATTGATGATTGCGGTCACCCATCTTGTAAAAATTTTGCCCAGAAGAAGGCAATGGCAAACCACTTATGTTGGAAAATTTGCCAAGAACAATGTCCGTATCATATGCCAGGGTACATACTGATGATGATAACTGTGAACATTCACCTTTCATCTGTACCTTCACCCTTCACATGGATAAAGAAAAACTGAGGACCATGCAGGAGGGAAGTGTTAAATTGACCTTGGGATAGGTTAAAGAGTTGTGTTAGATTCTGATGTTTTAATCCAAGGTGTTTTTCAGAATTCGGGAAAGAGGCACATAAGTTATTGCTTCACGATGGTTTTATTGAGCATCGGTAGAACAAAGGAAATTGAAAACGGACAGTGATAGAAGCAGAAGCTAGTAGTGTAAGGCTTAAATGTAAAAAGACTAAGGATGGTGTGACCTTTTGGTCAACACTTTCATAGATAAGGAAAATTCCATTCAAATTTGTAGATAAGAGTCAACCAGTGAGATATTCAGATAATGCAGCACTAAGAGAGGCTTCCAGAATCATACTTTTGTATAACTACTAGGGGAACACACTGAACTTGCATATACATACTGAGATCACTAGGGGGCATATTAAACTCTTGCATGCATACAAAAACTACTTAGAGTACAAGCAGATAATTAATTGTTAAACTGCAAAGAAAATGACAATTAAACAACTTAATCTAAGAATTAAATAGTCGGATCCAACAGTTGACAGAGTGTTATGAGTTGAAGGGACTGCCCTCTGCTGTTATGTTCTATTTTCAATACGAATCATGATTTTCTAAATTTCTATGAGATGACCCTTCATTTTCATATACACCAGGGAGAAAAATCAGCTCCAAGCTGCTGGTCTCTCCTTATAGCTTGAGCACTCCATCCCCAGTAACATCCTTGTGAACCTCTTCTGCACTTTTTCTATCTGAATGACATCGTACAGCTGGGCAACCAGGAATGCAAATTGATTGGATTGTGCCAAAAAATCTGATCAAGTGGAAGTTCTGAACCATAATGTTTACTGTTATTAGAGCTAAGTTATGTATTACTATTTTAAATTTTATTTTATTTTTAAATCTTTTTATTAATTATTATTGAAAATCAACAACAGAGAAAAATTCATCAAAATAATCAAGACAGCATATCCATATGTAGAATAAGAGTTAAACTATCAACCAGGCTGAACAGTATATCAATAATAATCAAAAAAACAAAATGTTAAAGCTTTTTTATGGAAAAAAGAAAGAAAGAAAAAAAGAACCCCTACTAACTAAAACAGAAAAAAACCCCTAATAACTGAAAAAAAAGGGAAGAAAACACCCATTTGGAGCACAAACCCGGAGCTATGCGCCATACAAGCTTCCATAAAAAAAAGACATCAAACCGCCAACTAAATCCATATACCCAAGCATCAGAAAAAGACCATCTTTATTAACTCAAGTCAAAAGATAATAACAGGCCAAAGAACCCCACCTTTTCTTGAAGTCAAATCTAGGATCAAAAGTTCGACTTCTAATTTTTTCCAAACTAAGAGAACCATTGTATCAAAGTGGGAGCAGAGGCATCTCTCCATTTTAATAAAATAGCCCTTCTAGCCAATAATGTGACAAATGCAATTACGTATTGGTCAGATATAGAAATACCGTGAATATGTTGAGGAATTATACCAAACAAAACTGTCAATTTATTAGGTTGTAAATTGATTTTCAAAGCTTTAGAAATTGTAGAAAAAATAAATTTCCAAAATCGTTTCAATACAGAACACGGCCAAAACATATGTGTCAATGTAGCTATCTCAGTTTTGCATCTATCACTACCTTTAATTTTGGTTTCTTTCATCTAGGTGTTTGACTATGACTTTGGGTTGCATGATGACTTTATGGGTTCAGCCTATCTGGATCTAACCAAACTGGAATTAAAGAGGTAAATGACATCACAGTCAATATATGCCACTGCCATTTTTTCTTTTCTATAATTGGTTCAAGGGTGCAATCAACATTCCACATGGATCATACTGTGAAAGTGTTAGATGATTTAGGAAAACATACTCGAAAGCAGGAAGTGTTAGGAATCGTGAAATTGCAAGCAAATCACCACAGTCCTTGTCATTGTGCCATCTGATATTGCACTAACTTGAAATTGTACAGCTCTTTTACCTGAAACCAAAATGTGTGAGAATAGGCCAAATGTGAAAGATATAAAACTGAGCAGTAATTTAGCACCTTACATAGATGCGAAGAATGCTTAGAAATGCAATGTGTTCAATGTTGAGGAAGAATCCAAACCCATGAGATATATAACATACTTGGTACTACCAATGAATACAAACAACAGAAGATCTTTAATTCACAAAAAACACACAAAATGCTGTAGGAACTCAGCAGGTCAGGCAGCATCTATGGAAAGGAATAAAGAATTGACATTTCAGGCTGAGACCCTTCATCAGGATTGAAAAGGAAGGGGGAAGAAGCCAGAATAAGAAGGTAGGGAGAAGGGAAGGAGGACAAGCTAAAAGGTGATAGATTAAGCTAGGTGATGGTGGGGTGGTGGTGGTGGTGAAGTGAAAAGCTGGGACATGATAGGTGGAAAGATAAAGAGCTGAAGAAGAAAGAATCTGACTGGAGAGGAGAGTGGACCATGGGAGAAAGGGAAGGAGGAGGGGAACCAGGGGGAGGTGATGGGCAGGAGAGGAGAAGAGAAGGGATAAGAGGGGAGTCAGAATGGAGAATGGGAAAAGAGAGAAAGGGGAGGGCGAGAAATTTTAATTCCATAACATTGGATGTTTACTGCCATTGGTGTTGCCATATTTGTGGCTATCCCTAGTTGCTCCACAGAACTTCCTGTTAAACAATGAGTGCCTTTGTTATGATGGTGATTGGGTAGGAGAATTGTGTTTTATTAAATTGGTTTCAATGAAGGTAGAATGATATATTTCCAAGTCAAGCTGAATAATAAGGTAACTTGGAGGTGATCAGCCTCACCTTTAGGAAAGTGAGATGGGATTTTATTGAATACTGAAAGGCCTAAAATCGGTGGATGTGGAAAGGATGTTTCTCATAGTGGGTGAGTCTAGGATCAGAGCACACAACTTTAATATACAAGGATGTACTTTAGGACATAGATGAGGAGGAATTTCTTTAGCTAGAAGGTTAATTTGCCACAGATGGCTGTGGAGACCAAGTCACTGAGTATATTTAAAACTGATATTGATAGGTTCAAAGGTTACAGGGAGAAGGCAGGAGAGTAGGGTTGAGACGGATAATAAATCAGTCGCAATGGAGTGGTGGAGCAGACTCGATGAGCCGAATGGCCTCATTGTGCTCCCTATGTTTTATGGTCTTACATTGTTTTAGGCTCTTTTGGTCGAAGAGCCTTGGTAATTTCTCTGCACTGATTTCAGTTCTTCAGTTAACCTGACCCATTGATGGAAAGGATTGATACTGCTTCTGACACTTCACGGTGCTCTCTCTACAACTTCAGAAATAGCTAAGAATATTATTAATAAATTATATTCCAGTTTAATCAGAATCGGCTTTGTTATCACTGATATGTCATGAGATCTTTAGTTTTGCAGCAGCAGAACAGTCCATGACACAAAAACAAAGACTTAAACTGGGAGAAGGCAGGAGACCGGGTTTGAGAGAGAAAATAAATCAGCCATGATGGAATGGCAGAGCAGACTCAATGGGCCAAATCGCCTAATCTTGCTGTTCTTGTCGTGGTCGAAGCAGTCCTTTCTAAATTTGTATGGTTTTAACACCACCAACAAATTGCAAATGGAAATATGCAAAACATAAAGGAACCATCTTTCATAAATGTCTTCATATCAGGGGTCCACAGACCCCTTGTTTAATGGTAAGGGTCATGGCATAAAAACGGTTGGGAACTATCAGTCCTTTCACAGATACTGTATATCATCAAATTTCATTTGTACAATTAACTGAGAACAGTCCCAGTCTTCATTGACAGTAGAATTAACTTAAACAATGCACTGAGATGAAAGAGTCTTGTTCACATGTATATTAACTGTATACACTTTCTCTCACAGAGCAACTGAAGTGACGTTAAATCTAAAAGACCCAAGCTGCCCTGTTCAGACACTAGGGAGTCTGTTAATGACAGTTACTTTACTAAGCAGAGAAGGTGACCCGAGAGATGCTGTAAGTTTATAATTTCATTCTTCCATATGTGCGCTATGCAAAGATAATTTTGCATTGCTTTTAACGTCATTCATTTTTCTGAACACATCACGGTGACAGTTAAAACTTGTGGTTGCTTATTGCAGCACAGAAAACTAATGGTCCAGATCTGCTTAGTTGTATGTAGTACTGAGATGTGTCTGCATTTCTACACAACGAACCTGGAGTTGACAAAAATAATGCACATTAATACAATAACTTGTTTCATTTGGTTCATTAAGATCATTTTTCAGAATGTTGGAATTTTCAATGCCAGGAAACAGATTCCAGAATTCCAAAGGGAAGGTGATCTGGTTGAGAACTGGGCTCCAGATTCACGCACTGAGTCCTTTCTTCTAACTTAAAATGTCTTTGTCTTTCTTCTAACTTAAAATGTCTGTGTCTTTGTAACTATTACCAGCAGAATGGCATGGCTATGCATTCTACGAGGGGTGATTGACAAGTTTGTGGCCTAAGGTAGAAGGAGTCAATTTTAGAAAACCTAGCACATTTATTTTTCCTACATTTACACACTTAGCCCAGCGGCTGTGGAACATACGGATCCCTTCTTTGTAGAACTCGGCGTCTTGGACTTCCAGAAGTGGTCCACAGCGTGGGTGATTGATAAGTTCGTGGCCTAAGGTAGATGGTATGCTGTCCAAGTTGCATGCCATCTTGGACAATGTCTCCCATCCACTACATAATGTACTGGTTGGACACAGGAGTACATTCAGCCAGAGACTCATTCCACCGAGATGCAACACAGAGCGTCATAGGAAGTCATTCCTGCCTGTGGCCATCAAACTTTACAATTCCTCCCTTGGAGGGTCAGACACCCTGAGCCAATAGGCTGGTCCTGGACTTATTTCCTGGCATAATTTACATATTACTATTTAACTATTTATAGTTTTATTACTATTTAGTTATTTATGGTGCAACTGTAACGAAAACCAATTTCCCCTGGGATCAATAAAGTATGACTATGACTAAGGAGATCAATTATTAACTTCAAACTTTCTGCATTTTCACTCAAAGAGTTGAACTGCATGTGCATGTAATGAGAGCTGTATAACTTATCTCCTTCTACCTTAGGCCACAAATGTATCAATCACCCCTGCTGTGGACCACCTGGAGGTCCAGGACGCTCTCGTTACATGCTGCAGTTCAACTCTTTGAGTGATAATGCAGAAAGTTTGAAGTTAATAACTCATCTGCTGCTACCTTAGGCCACAAACATATTAATCACCCCTCGTATGTACATTGTGTACACCAAGCCGCAAAATAGTGTAGCTCGTGCTTGGAGAGCATGTATCACACAATGTTTAGGCCTTTGTGCTCCAGTTTTAGACTCAATTAATTTAGGATCATTTCCCAAGGGCTACAGTGTAAGAGATAGAACCTGGTGTTATTACTTGGGTGGACACACCGTGAGCGTGATATTTTCTACTATTTTGTAACGTGTCTGCTCATATTTCTCTGTCCCTTTTGTTTGTTACTGTTTCTAAGTCTCTTTGCAATGAGGAAATACTGATGGATCATTCTTTTCCTCGTCTCCTCCAATCCTCTGGCAGCTCTTTATGAGATTCCAAAGTGGCAGTGCCAGAGTGACAGAGGCTTGCAAGAAATTCAATTCCTATATGGCAGAAAACTATGTATATTCATAGAAACGTAGAAAACCTACAGCACAGTACAGGCCCTTTGGCCCACAAAGCTGTGCCGAGCATGTCCTTACCTTAGAAATTCCCTAGGGTTACCCATAGCCCTCTATTTTTCTAAGCTCCATGTACCTGTCCAGGAGTCTCTAAAAAGACCCTATCGTATTCACCTCCACCACCATCGCTGGCTGCCCATTCCACGCATCCGCCACTCTCTGGGTAAAAAAACTTACCCCTGCCCTGACATCTCCTCTGTACCTACTTCCAAGCACCTTAAAACTTTGTCCTTTCATGATAGCCACTTCAGCCCTGGGGAAAGGCCTCTAACTATCCACACAATCAATGACTCTCATCATCTTATACACCTCTATCAGGCCACCTATCATCCTCTGCCGCTCCAAGGAGAAAAGGCAGAGCTCACTCAACCTGTTCTCATAAGGCATGTTCCCCAATCCAGGCAACATCCTTGTAAATCTCCTCTGCATCCTTCAGCCATGCAGCCTCCATCCAAAGTGGGGTGATTGTTATGTCAGGTTAAACTACAGGATTTGCTCAACTGCAAAGCATAAATTACATGTGCAGAGGCTACACCAGGAGTTCAAAACATGAATGGATTATTTATATTTTAGTATCAGCTTTTAATTTTCAAGTGTTTATGAGCTGTTATTATTTCTGATTAGGCTCTGTTTTTCAGCATGGTTAAGAGGCAGTTTCCCAGTTGAAAACTGATGTATTAGGAATGCATAGTACTTGGTGATTAAATTCTGGAATTTAAAAACGAATAAACCAAAACTGTAAATTCCTTGAAAATGCACAATTCAGTTGTTGTGTTTAGGGTAGACCTCTGATTTAAATAAGTGCCTTTCATTTAAATTTACTTATTAAACTTCTTTATAATTGCAAGGCTGAATAAGCTCTCCACAATTCTCTCTGTTTTCTTCAGAGACAATGCTGGTTCCCATATAATTATCAATAGATTTATCATATTCAATATATTGCCTACTGGTGTTTAAACATTTTGTCCTCTCCACAGAAAATGTACTTGAGAAGAAACTGGATACCTTCCTGCAAGGTAATGGATAATTTGAAGACAGTTTGTGCTGGTAATGACAGGCACCTTGTGTATAGCCTGAGGGTGCTTCACAAATAAAATCTGACACTAATCCTCACAAAGGTATGCACTCAGTGGCCACTTTATTAGGTACACCTGTTCATTAATACAAATATTCAATCAGCCAATCATGTGGCAGCAACTCAATGCATAAAAACATGCAGACATAGTCAAGAGGTTCAGCTGTTGTTCGGACCAGACGTCAGATTGGGGAAGCAATGTGATCCGAGTGACCTTGAATACTTCAGAAACTGCTGACCTCCTCGGAATTTCACATATAACAGGGTCTAGATTTTACAGAGAATGGTGCAAGAAACAGAAAAAAACACCCAATGAGTGGTAGTTCTGTGGGGTGAAAACACCTTGTTAATGAGAGAGGTCAGGGGAGAATGGCCAGACTGGTTCAAGCTGACAGGAAGGCGACTGTAACTCAAATAACCACACGTTACAACAGTGGTGTGCAGAAGAGCATCTCTGAACGCACAACACATTGAATCTTAAAGTGGATGGGCTACAGCAGCAGAAAACAACAAACATACAGGAGGTACCTAATAATGTGCCACTGAGTTTATAGCTTGAGGGTGCTTTACAAGTAAAATCTGACACTAAACCTCATAATATGTTGTCTTGTGTACGTTGGGGAATGCCCAAGTTAGTGCAATCTTTCATTGATTGTATTACGGTTATTATTCTATTATGGATTTATTGAGAATTCCTGCAAAAAATGAATTTCAGGGTTGTATATGGTGACATATATGCACTTTGATAATAAATTCACTTTGACTTTGATATAATGTAAGTGGGCAAACTAGGTCAAGTACTGTTGGAAGAACTGAGGTTTATGTTCAAGCAGGAAGAAGATGTGGAGAAACAGCTTTCACTTTCCCATGCTCTGTTTGCTGTTCAAAGCTGGAGTAACAATAAATAAATCAGATCCGATTCCTTCCTCTGCTACCCTTGACCTTTCCCACCCACCTGGGCTCACCTATCACCTTCCAGCTATCCTCCTTCCCCTCCCCCCAGCCTTTTTATTCTGGCGTCTTCCCCCTTTCTTTCCAGTCCTGATGAGGGGTCTCAGCTGAAATGTCGGCACTTTATTCCTCTCCATAGGTGCTGCCTGACCTGTCAAACTCCTCCAGCGTTGTGTATGTGTTGCTCTAGATAAAAATGCCTGCTGCTCTCAGTATCCAGGGTTAGAGATTTCCACTTTTCAGGCTCGCTGAGCTGAGATATGCTATGCCTGATGCATTTCTCTTTTCCACAACATCACCCATGTGAGGAACAGTCCCACTGGGAAAGTGAGGAGCCTGAGATACTGGATGAATGCAGCTTCTGTATTCATGCTGAAAGACTCATTTGGCTTCAGTGCAGGATTCCCAAAAGCCCGGTATTTGTGGAGAGCTGTTAAGCCCCTCACTTACTTACTGCCTGTTGCACCACTGATGTTTAAGTTAGCAATGGAGGTCCTGCATCTGTGTCTCTGAGGCACACAACCCTCCAAACCATGACAAGGATGTGGTGCTCTTGGAGGTTCAAGCCCTTTGTCCTCCTTACACAACGAGCCTGAGTCGTGCATGCATTTATCGATGGAAGTCTCTGTAAGTTCCTTGGTCAATCTTCCATCATTCAAGCATGTGTTTAGTACCAGTACTGTCCAGCAGCTGAAACAGTTGTGTTTATACTGTAGTGTGATACTTTAATACCCTTGTCCTGGGGCAGTTTCCACTGAAATGGCTGTGCACTCGGATGCAGCGGTCTCTCTGGGTCCAAACAGAAGTGCAATTTTTCACTTTTTATATCTTTTCCTGGTCACACTGCTGCATACTGAGAATTAAGTACTACAGGTCTACTCCACTAGCAAGGTGGCCGGTAGCGGTGGAGCTGGACTTGTTTCACCTGCTTCAGCCACCCAGGTGGTGCGTGAGCCAACAAATGGTGGAAATGTTTGGCTTGGACGTGACCCTGTTGGACATTGGTAATGCCGAATACTGCGAGCCCAATTCACTGGTTCATCGGTGAGACTGATGGCGGGGGAGTTGCGTGACCTTGGTTGTTGTACAGATGAGACCACTATGCCTCAGAGGTGCCTGTGGCGTTCACCAGTGAAAGAGACGCTAGAGCTGGTTGTGAGCAGCTGGATTCTGCACTAGGTTGGGGGATGGCCCTCCAGTGCTCACTCAGAAGGAATAGCCTCTGACAGCAAGTCTGGCTCCTTGTCGTCACATGTGGCTTAGCTACTAAGCCTGGTGGAACTGACAGGAGAAGGGGAAAGGGTAGGTTACTGAAAACCAGATGCTTTGGGCAGATAGGGCTCATCAGCCAAGTTTGGCAGCTTAGCTAGGAGAAAGAAATGTCAAAGCTGCTTTGCTGCTGTACCTACTCATGGGGAAGGCCTTGGGAATAAAGTCCTTTACTTATTTACTGCCTGTTATGCAGTTGATGTTTAGTAGAGTAATGGAGGTCCTCCATCTGTGTCACTGAAGCACGCAAGCCTCCAAACCATGACAAGTTATGGTGCTTTTGGAAGTTCGGATCTAGGATTCAATGCTGACTGGCAACTCCTGTGATGCCACTGGTGCCAAACGTTTGGTTCAGCAGCTGCGTGGAGAGGCGGAGCTTGCCACATGGACAACAGCTTGACCTCCATATCGTACTGGCCAGGCTTGCATATCAACTGTCCGTAGACAGCTCAGGTGCAAGGTCCATGGCCAACCCTGTCCGACAGAGGGCCTCAGTGTCTGGAGTCCCAGTTAACCAGAGAACTTGGTGAGACACACAAAGGAGAACCAGGCTATTCAGATCTATGATTATGAAACACTGTTTAATATTAATACCAGCTTTTACACTCCTGATTTTCCAGTCAACTTCCTTATATTCTACCACTCACCCATTGACGAGGGGAAATCAAAACTGAGTAATTCTAATTCACCAATTAAGCAGCATGTCTTTGGGATGTGGGACGAAAATGGTGCATCAAGGTAAAACACATGGACACCCTCTGTCTCATACACACACTCACTTGCACACTCTCATACACAATGTCTTTCACTCACACACACACACACACTTGCGCACTCTCATACACTCTCTTACTCACACACACACCCTCTTCGTCTCTCACACACACCCCCTTCGTCTCTCACACACACTCACTGTCAGATGCATGCACACACTGACTCTCACTCACACACATTGACTGTCACTGGCACACCTACACACATTCCTACACACACGCAAACTTACCACAAACAGCACCGCAGGTCAGAATTGAACCCAGATTTGCAGAGCTGGCTGTATCCTGCTGTGCTGGAGGCTGGCCCCTCCCGCTGGTGCTGCCCTCTGGTGTTCAGTGCCGGGAAGACAAACTGGATTGTGTTTGTCTGCGGCTGCACTTGTGCAATATGGGGAACCGCTACAGGCTTATTCTGCGGAAACATGGCTCCAGGTCAAAATCCAAGCACAACCAATCTACAGGCCATGACACTCGGGAACTGGGGCTATATTATTATTTTTTTTAATATTATTTTTGTAACTATATGCTTTGTTATAGTTATGCGTGTTGTGTTCTGTGTATGACTGTTGGGTCTGTGTTTTGCACCTCGGTCCCAGAGGAACACTGTTTCATATGGCTGTATTCATGTGTTGGGTTGAATGACAATTAAACTTGAACTTGAGAGTCCAAAGATCAAAAGTTCAAAGTTCAGAGAATATTTATTCCTTAAATATGTATACCTTATACAACCTTGACATTTGTCGTCTTGCAGGAAACCACAAAACAAAGAAACAGAACAGTCTGCAGTGGAGAATTTCTGTGCCAATGTCATATTAATATTTAACTTGGAGAGGAATTTGTAATTGATGAGAGTGTTATGATTATTTGGAATCGTAATAATTGTGAATTATTACAATTCATTACCTGACCAGTGGTGTAGTGGCATCAGCACCGAACTTTGAGGTGAGTGGTCCTGGGTTCGAATCCAGCTAGCTCCTTGCACGCTTTCCATCTGTGCTGGGTTGAGCATCGAGCTAGCAACTCGGCCTCGTAAAAAAAACAAGTGCTAAAGATGTGGCATGGGTTGCTGCCCGATGAGCCACAAGGCACAGAGAGGAACAACAAATTATAATCCAGGAATTATAATAGTTCCTATTATTCCTGATATTATTATTAAGAATCATTATTACTCCTAACCACCCCATCAGCAATCAATACTCATATTCATTATTCTTTATTCATTCTAACTATTTTCCTGCTCCTGTTGGGTCCTGTCAGGTACAGAACGCACGCCTTCTGGAGGCACACAAGAAGGACCAGCTGTGGAGAGGCGTTGTCAGTGTCACTCTCGTCGAAGGAAGAGACTTAAAACCCATGGATCCCAATGGCCTCAGTGACCCATATGTGAAGTTCAAAATGGGCTGTCAGAAATACAAGAGTAAGGTAATTTACAATTCACATCACGACTTGAAGTCTTTTATAACTTTAGAAATTAATTGTCTAGCTGTTCATTTCATTTCATTTCAGTTATGTTAGTGGGCCAAGTGTATGGAGATAAAAGAATTTTAGCACAAGTATCTTATCAGTGGCTATGCTGGCTTTCCTGTGGCAAGATACATGGACAGCACACAGACAGAGGAAAGATGAATGGGAGTTGTATCAGGCACAAGGAGTCCCTTTCATTTGCTCATCATTGTGACTTATATGTATATCGCATCATGTCTGGAACTAAATCATGGAAGCAACTGCCTAACCTTCCCCAGAAGGAATCAGAATCTGATTTATTATCACTGACTTAGATTATGTTAAATTTGTTGTTTTGCAGCAGCAGTACAGTGCAAAGACATAAACTACTATAAGTTATAAAATAAATTGTGTAAAAGTAAGGAATAACAATGTGGTGCTCATTGATTCATGGACACAGCTCAGAAGTCTGAGAGCTAAGAAGAACCTGTTCCTGAATCATTCACTGTGGAAGACACTAGCAGTATGGTGGAAGTTCCAGGTGTCAGGGGTTATGAAGTGTGTTTTTTTTTGCGTATCGCACCAGACAGTCAGCCATTCTTGTCTGGCGCGTGGTGTCAGGATTGGTCTCCTTTCAGATTAACCGGGTCACAATATGAACCTTCCTGACTTGACCCTTTTTTTTATGAGGCTGAGTGGCTAGCTCGACGCTCAACCCGGCACAGATGGAGCCTTTTCTGATTGGCTGCCAGTGACTAGTGGTGTTCCACAGGGGTCTGTGCTGGGACCGATTCTTTTTACATTATATGTTAATGATTTGGATGATGGAATCCGTGGCTTTTCTGCAAAGTTTGCAGACGATATGAAGATAGGTGCAGGGGCAGGTAGCTTTGAGGAAGTAAAGAGGCGACAGAAGGACTTAGACAGATTAGGAGAATGAGCAAAGAAATGGCAGATGGAATACAGTGTCGGGAAGTGTATGTTGATGCACTTTGGTAGAAAAATGAAAAGGTTTGCATGTTTCTAAATGGAAAGAAAATACAAAAAACTGAGATGCAAAGGGATTTGGGAGTCCTTGTGCAGGATTCCCTGAAGGTTAATTTGCAGATTGAGACTGTGGTGAGGAAGTCAAATGCAATGTTAGCATTCATTTCAAGAGGACTAGAATATAAAAATAAGGGTGTAATGTTGAGGCTTTATAAAGCACTGGTGAAGCCTCATTTGGAATATTTTGTGCAGTTTTGGCCCCTTATCTTAGAAAGGATGTGCTGAAACTGGAGAGAGTTCAAAGGTGGTTCATGAAAATGATTCCAGGATTGAATTGCTTGTCATATGAAGAGCATTTGATGGCCTGTATTCACTGGAATTCCAAACACTGAGGGATGACCACATTGAAACCAATCAAATGGTGAAAGGTCTTAATAGGGTGGATGTGGAGAGGATGTTTCCTATGCTGGAAGAATCTAAGATCAGAGGACACAGCCTCAGAATAGAGTAGCATCCTTTTAGAACGGAGATGAAAAAGAATTTCTTTGGCCAGAGGGTGGTGAAATGGCAAAGCAGACTCGATGGGCCAAATGCCTAATTCTGCTCCTATATGTTATGGTCTTACAATCTTATTAAGTGGGCCAACAGGCTTCTGTGCCTCCACCACAATGATAGGAAGAGGGCATGTTCTGGATGGTGAGAATTGTAGCTAATGGATGCTGCTTTTTTGAGCTACTGCTTCTTGAAGATGTTGTTGATGGTGGGGAGGTTTGTGCCTGTAATGGAACAGCCAAAGTCCACAACCCTTGGCACCTTCTTTTGATCTTGTGCTTTGGAGGGTCCATACCAGGTGGTGATGCAACCAGTCCGACTGCTCTTCACTGTTCATCACAAGTAATTAGTGATCATCTCTGGAGATGTACAGAATCTCCTCGTACTCCTATGAAGTGGAGCTATTGGAGAGCAGTGGTTCAAGCAGGCTGCTTACCACAATGCTTTCAAAGGCTTTTAGGAAGGGGCAATAAATGTGTTGGATGTCCTTTGGTTAGACTGTTTAATTGTTATATTCGTTGTAGGGGATTTGTAGCCCATTCTTTAGTTAGAGCCTTCAGCAGTTTGGACATCGAGGGAGAGAGGAAGAAGAGAGCCATCCGCAGTACCACTGATGTGGCAGAGAGGGCCTCAAGATGGCTGTGGCTCAAAGGAGGGGAGCCATGGAGTCATAAGTGGCTCGCCATCTGGACACAAGCTGGGGTCTGATCAGCCTCGGCTGGGTCACCTGGAGGAGGTTGTATGATGTTGAAAGACCTGAAACACCCGATGATTCCAGGAACATCACTAAAGATGTGTCCAGAAGCATCAATAGATGTATGTACACAGTATTTTAACAATTAATCATCTGCTTGTATGCACGTGACAGCTTACGCTTCCTTTAATCCTGTATGTACAGTGGCATGAAAAAGTTTGGGCACACTTGGTCAAAATTTCTGTTACTGTGAATAGTTAAGTGAGTAGAAGATGAACTGATCTCCAAAAGTCATAAAGTTAAAGATAACACATTCATATCTTTCTACTGATTTGATGGCATTCTTTACCAATAGAGCCATGATACCCCCTCTGCCTACTTTCATATCCCTCTGATACAACGTGTAACCTTGGACATTCAGCTCCCAACTACAACTGTCCTTCAGCCACAATTTAGTGATGGCCACAACATCATACCTGACAATCTGTAATAGCGCAACAAGATCATCCACCTTATTTCTCATACTCCGTGCATTGAGATATAACACTTTGAGTACTGTATTTCCTACCTTTTTTGATTCTGCATCCCTAATGCACTGATACTCCCCCTGCTGGCTGCAGTTTTGTCCCATCATCTGCCTGCCCTTTCTGACTGTCTGACCGCACTCTATCTTTGCTTTTTTACCATCCACTCTATCCTGAGTCCCTTCACTCTGTTTCCCATTCCCCTGACAAATTAGTTCAAACCCTACCCACAGCTCTAACAAACCTGCCTACAAGAATGTTGCTCCCCGCTGGGTTCAGGTGCAACCTGCCACTTTTGTACATGTCATACCTCCCCCAGAAGAGATCCCAATGATCCAAGAACCTGAAGCCCTGCTCCCTGCACCAGTTTCTCAGCCACGCGTTAATTTGCGAAATTATCCTGTTTCTACCCTCACTGGCGCATGGCACAGGTAGCAGCCTAGAAATTACTACCTGGGAAGTCCTGCTTCTCAGCTTTCTGCCTAGCTCTCAAAATTCTCTTTTCAGGACCTCCTTGCTTTCCCTTCCTACGTCATTGATACCAATATGTACCACGAAATCTGGCTGCACCTCCTCCCCTCCAAAATGCTATGGATGTGATCCGAGACATCCCTGACCCTGGCACCTGGGAAGCAGCCATACTATCTAGGTATCCTGTTCATGTCCACAGAATCTCCTGTCTCATTAGTCCGTGAGCCAGTAGGCTTGGTCGGTACCATCTGAGGGGGATAATGCTCATAGTGAATTTTGGCAAGGTATACATCTCCACAGTTAGAAAGTATGTGATGGCATTGCACCAGTGGTAACTTTATGTGTGCCATCATGCATTTTATAACACTACCCTAAAATAAGCATTTCTGAAAAGTGGCCAATATAAAGTACAACATATATATTCAACCTAGTGGTATTTTGTCATCAGTGATCCCTCAGCATTGAAATTTGTCACAATGATAGCTGAGTTCAAGCACTTTTCATCAAATGTTATTATAAAATTCTACATTGAAAACTATGTAATTGGTGGCACTTGCAGTACAGTGCCTAATTTCAGTAGAGTGAATCATTTCATTTTTAGAAAAATATTTGTCTGTTGTTTATTTTGGAAAAGTCGTTAAAAACCCTAGGACACATATAATCACATGGATTTGTAGAGAACTTATTCAAGAATTCAACTAAGTATCACTTTTTGTATATATTCCATATTAACATCAGTACAGCAGAAAATGTTACCCCCCCCCACCCCCAAAAGGTAAAAAACCTCATTTGGAGAGATTTCTGGAGTTTCATCAGTCATGATATTTTCTGTATTGTTGTATCAAATCAAAACTATCTTAAGCTTTTGTCATAGCATATAGAATTACCGTACAATAATTTTTTAGATTATGAAGACACATAGTCCTTTTTTATTGTCATTTAGTAATGCATGCATTAAGAAATGATACATTATTTTCTCCGGTGTGATATCACAAAACACAGGCCAGACCAAGACTGAAAAAACTGACAAAACCACATAATTATAACATATAGTTACAACAGTGCAACAATATCATAACTTGATGACAAGTCCATGAGCACAGTAAAAAGTTCAAAGTCTCTCAAATGTCCTACATCTCACACAGACGGGAGAAGGAAGAAAAACTCTCCCTGCCATGCCGACCACAATCCGACTCTGAGTCACCTGAAAACTTCGAACTCTGATCAGCTCTTCGACACCAAGTACTGAGCGCCATCTCTGTCCGAACGATTCGACCTCCTTCTCGGTCGCCAAAAGCAGGCAAGGCCGGGGATTTTGAGGCCTACCCTCCGAAATATTCCCGACCACACAGTAACGACAGCAGCGAACAGGCGTTTCAGAAATTTCTCCAGATGTTCCTCTGTGCTTTCACATCCATTCTCCATCAAATCGGAATTGTCCACGGCCCCTATTTAACAGATACAATATCATTTTTCACCGGAGGGCTGCACACATGCAGGCGCGCCGCCATCTTCTCCTGCTGCCTATAATTCAAATGTGGGATTCCACACGGCCATAACCTAGGCCCCATTTGGTTGTAAAATGAATATATTTAAAAGACTGCTTTCCATACTTTGTTTTCCATACTTTCAGAACCTATTTATAATCATAATAATGTTCCAAGTATTCCAAGTCTTCCACATCTTCATCTGAACTTTCCACACTCTCTGAGGTGGATGCCTGGTTTTCACAGTCTGCCAGTCTACACATGTCAGTACACCTGAGGCCATTTGCAACACACATACATCTCAGGAGTGAACATTTTTTTGGACAGTTACAGGCCAGTAGATCCAGGACGGCATCAGGTGCTGGCTGGTCTTCCATCCAGTGCACCACCAACTGTTCAGCTTCCTCTTCTCTCTCCATCTTCAATCCTCTGCCAACAGGGCTTGGCACGTGTGGGTCCTTATCCAAACATCTTCTCCATATAACAGCCTGGTAGTTGGCTCGCTGTGCATTTTTTTGTTAAACAGTCCTTGCATGGTGGGAGTTGATGACTTTTGATTTTGCCTTTTTCGGCACAGAAAAGGTGATACCTGAGCTCATTGACCTTGGTGGTCTATGCTTTTGGGGCATACAGGAGACATGTAAATGCTTCCAGTTTGTCCATCAGTTCTGGGAAGAGGTCTCATTCCTGACCCAACTCTAAGAATGTGTCCTGAGTTTCCCTGTTGATGGTCAGAAGTTTTAGGGCACTTGTCTTCCCTTTGCCTGCAAAAGCACTTACAGTGTCACATCCTGTATATCTGTGCAACCCGATGAGAGCCCTACAAACCTCTATGCCAACAGTGGCAGCAACATTCCTGATGTCTACAAGCCTTGTACGGGTTCTAGTGCCACAGTTCTGGAACAATGGGTCCTCAATCTTGTCACAAAATGCTAAAGACATGATAAAGACATCTGTGTCTTCTGAGCAGATCACTACAGATTGGTATCCCTCTCTTGTGGCATGGGCAGCATGGAGAAGTAGGCAGCCATCTGCTTCTTCTTGTTGACACTGGAGAGCTGACACCTCCTCACTGTCTTGAGATGTGATCCTGTAACATTTGTCATTCACAGTTGCGTATAGAATCTTCTCCTGTAGCTGATGGCACACAGATGGTGAGGCTCCTCCACTGCCTCACCATCTGTGTGCCTGTGATACCTTGCAACTCATGACCAGTCACTTCACCCTGTAGAGATCGTTCACTATTCTTGATAGAGTTCTCCTTGTATGTGTTGAACACAACATCTATTAGATTAGATTATGAGGACACGCAGTCCTCTTTTATTGTCATTTAGTAATGCATGCATTAAGAAATGATACAATATTCCTCTGGTGTGATATCACAGAAACACAGTACAGACCAAGACTGAAAAACTGACAAAAACCACATAATTATAACATATAGTTACAACAGTGCAAGCAATACTGTAACTTGATGAAGAACAGGCCGTGAGCACGGTAAAAAAGTTCAAAGTCTCTTGAAAGTCCCACGTCTCACGCAGACGGGAGAAGGAGGAAAACTTTCCCCGCCATGCCCGACCACAGTCCGACTCTGAGTCATCCAAAAATCTCGAGCTCCAACCAGCCCTCCAACACTGAGCACCATCTCTGCCGAACGCTTTGACCCCAGCCCCAGTCGCCAGCAGCAGGCAAGGCCGAGGATTTTGGGGCTTTCCCTCCGGTGATTCTCAATTGCACAGTAGCAGCGGCAGCGAACCGGGCATTTCAGAAGTTACTCCAGATGTTCCTCCATGCTCTCAAGGCTGTCTCCATCAAATCAGAATTGTGCACGGCCCCTATTTGACAAATACGATATCATTTCACCGGAGAGGTTACGCGCGCTGCGTCGCGCTGCCATCTTCTCCTCCCTCAGTATTCTGCTACTCTGACTGCCTTCCCTCACAGCCGTACCCAGAATTGTTGTGGCAACATTTCTGAAAGTAACTTGATCACCTTTCACTCTTTGGACCAAGTTCATTCTATTAACCACTGCAGCAGAGCTTCCTGGGAGTTACTCTTCTACTGCTACATTTTTCTGCAAGGTTGTGGCTAAAGTAGCTTTATTTGTTTTCTCCGCAATCATTCTGGCGTGGACAGGGCTCAGGGCAATGGTCCAAGGGGATGAGAAAGGATGTCCTCCATACGTAGACTGCACCCTTGTGCCATCACTATGATGCGTCCAAACAAAGATCTGTCTGCTTTCAAGATGACCGCCCTCCCCTTTGATTTCACTTCTCTCTTCTTAAACATATTACTGAATGTTTTCAGCTTGTTGGTTTTCATTAGGTCATGGAATTTCTTTGCTGCTGGGTCTTCCTCTAGTCTCTCATCCTTGAAGGTTGCATAACATTCCTCACCAATCTCATATGCCTTCATCAGGTCGGAGGCAATGTCCTTGGGGGCTCCTTGTGCCGTAGAGATGCTAATGAGGTCCTGCTTCTCTGCAAATGGGTTGACCCATTCATGTATGAGGCTAACCACTGCTGAAACTGCTTCCTCATCTTTCTGGACTCTTGGCCGCTGTAGCTCCGCATGACAAAGCTCTGATTTGTTGCCTTGCACCATCTCCCTTAACTGTCCCAGGAATGCACTGCGGTGCTTAGCTGTTGTGTAGTAACGCTTGATAGGTCCAGCATTCAGGCTGAACCGTGATGTGCCTCCAAGAGCCTGTGTGTCTTTGTTCACTGTGGCTTCAATAGCCTGGTCCACAGGGATCTGCCCAAAGGTGTTGTTACTTGACAGCTGCACTGAGAATTGGCCTGTCTTGAAGGCCTCATACACAGAATGATTCTTCTCTGGGAGGTTCGTCATCTGAGCAAATTAAGGGGACAGGTGCCTGGCATAATTCATCTTATAGGCAAAGCACCATGGGGTCATGGTTCTTATAGCATGGAGGTGCAACTCCCAGTCCCCCTCACACAAAGCTACCACTGCTGCAATGCTATCACATATTTTCTAGCACTAGAGGTGTATACCTTGCCAAAAATCACTATAAGAATTATTCCCCCCAGATGGTACTGGTGGCCTAAATTTGGGGTCCTGGCTCATGAACTATGTGCTCTGACTATTGAGTTCCCTATCACTACCACTTCCCTCTTCTCCCTCCTTCCCTTCTATGTCAGGTGTAAACATCTGGCTCCACCAATTATGCACTTAAATAAAAACCACTTGGTGCCTGGTAGGGGGTGAACCTGATTAGGGCAATGGCGACTTCCTACTGACTGGCCAGGTACTTGTTCAGTAGGAAGAGGGCCTCCATGGGATTTGTACTGTTAATGATTGTTTAAATGAGTGAACATTCTATGTTCAAGCAATCAACATGAATGCTGAATGCTGTTGATTTATCATCAGCAATTATTGCATTGATAATGAGAAAGTAATGTGCACAAATAGCTGCATATTCTGACTATTATGGCATCTTCTCAGCTCAAGCTTGGTGGAATTATATTGATTGTAAATTGCGTTAATTGTTAAGTATATAATTGTGGTTTTCCCATGCTTTCACTTCAGTGTTTACCAAAGAAAATGAAAGTTCACTGAAACTTTAATTGGAATTAAAACTATATTGTGATAGATGGTTGTAATATTGATGTCACTTAGCAACAGTCAAATAAGTTCATTTTGCTTCATTGTGGCAGAACATCATTTTTAAATTATTTTAGATAATTTGATTTTTATTGATTTAGAATTCACAATATATAAAATTGGTTTCATGGGAGCAAACAACATATTTATGACAGTGTGCCATTTATTTGGCAAAATTATAAAGTAGATGCGCCTAAGTCAATAACATATTACTGCTTTAGTTCATCAAGCACCAATGTTAAATTCATCAGATGAAAAATGAAAAGGTCTCCTAAGTTTTCCCTTTCCGATATTTTTATTAGTTTCTACATAGAAGAATACAGAGTACAAGAAAATATATAAAAGGTCAAAAAAGATTTTAAAAACTACCTATTATATCTATTCATAATAGCAATCTCCTTACCCAGTATTCATGTAAATTAATCAATAGTTATATTGAAATATACTAATTTATTTCAAAAAAAACAGTCTAACCCCTACCAAGACCGAAGCTTTTTATTAAGGAGAAAAAAAGGTAAAATACCTTCTCAAATAATAAAAATTATTAATAGCCAACATCTGAATTTAAAGAACGAGTTGAAGGTTTTGAAAGTTTTGACGAAATTCAGTTATTTATTCAGAAAAGGTCCCCACAATGTTTGAAAGTCTTGACGAGATTCAGAAATTGAACGACGAATCTTCTCTAAATCTAAGCATGACATAACATCGCATAACCATTGAGCATGAGTAGGAGGAAAAACATCTTTCCATTTAAACAAAAGCACCCTCCTAGCTTTAAGAGAGCTAAGGGCCAAAATATGTAAATCAGATGTCTTCAGCTTGATATCTGTCCAGCAACAATATCAAATATGGCGGTGAGGATTAGGCTTAAAATTGACTTTGAAAAGTAGAGAAAAAGTTTGAAAAACATCCTTCCAATATTTTTCAAGACTCGGACAAGTCCAAAACATATGAATTAATGAAGCTTCTCCATTATTACATCTGTCACAGTAGGGAGATATATCTGAATAAAAACGAGAAAGCTTATCTTTAGTCATATGGATTCTATGTACCACCTTAAATTGTATGAGGGAATGGCGATCACATAGCGATGAAGTAGATTAGGTTAGATTAGATTAGATTCAATTTTATTGTCATTGTGCCGAGTACAGATACAAAGCCAATGAAATGCAGTTAGCATCTGACCAGAAATACAAAGAATAGTGTTATTTACAAAATAATTGCGAATAAAAGCACAAAACATTTGTGTGCTACAGTACAATATGGGTGTATTAACCAATATGAAAAGTATTAACCAGTTTAAAAGTTTCAATCCAAGTTTCAATCCAAGATATTGATGTTTGTAAATCTTGTTCCCAGAGATTCTTAATTTTGTGTAAAGGAACATTTCTCGTCTCTAGTAACATACCATAAATATTAGATATTGAACCATTATGAAAAGGTGTCACATTAAAAATTGCATCTAGTAAGTTCTTATCTGAGTTTATAGGAAATGTGCATAATTGAGATCTTAGAAAGTCTCTAATTTGTAGATATCTAAAAAAAGTGAGTTTTGGGTAAACTATATTTAGCTGACAATTGCTCAAATGAAAAAAGATTTCCTCCAACAAACAGATCCCAAAAACATTTAATACCCAACCTGTCCCATTCTTTAAAAACTAAATCAGTCATGGAGGGTTAAAAAAAAAATGAGAATAAGTGGGACTTAAAAGGGGAAATCTCAATAAACCAAAATGTTTTCCAAATTGTATCCAGATCCTCAGAGTATGTTTAACTATTAAATTATCAGTTAGTTTACTTACAAATAAGGTAAGTAAGGATCCAAGAAGAGAAATAATAGAAAATTTATTAACAGAGTTAGCTCCTAAAGAAACCCATACCAGACAGTTTACACGATTAATATAATATAGCCAAAACGTAAGACATTGTATATTAACTGCCCAGTAATAATAATTAGGTAAGGCTAAACCTCCAGACTCTTTAGATTTTTGAAGATGAATAAGTTTTTGTTCCATTATTGCCAAGTATATATATTGAATTATAATACTGCAGTTTTTATTGATCAATGAGTGTGGAAATATACATAACATTTATTTATACATAAAAATGCCATAAAAAGTGTCAATAACAAGGACGTGGAAACCATAGAAAGGGTGCAGAGGAGATTTACAAGGATGTTGCCTGGATTGGGGAGCATGCCTTATGAGAATAGGTTAAGTGAACTCGGCCTTCTCTCCTTGGAGCAACGGAGGATGAGAGGTGACCTGATAGAGGTGTATAAGATGATGAGAGGCATTGATCATGTGGATAGTCAGAGGTTTTTTCCCAGGGCTGAAATGGTTGCCACAAGAGGACACAGGTTTAAGGTGCTGAGGAGTAGGTACAGAGGAGATGTCAGGGGTAAGTTTATTACTCAGAGAGTGGTGAGTGTGTGGAATGGGCTGCCGGCAACAGTGGTGGGGGTGGATACGATAGGGTCCTTTAAGGGACTTTTGGATAGGTACATGGAGCTTAGAAAAATAGAGGGCTATGGGTAACCATGGTAATTTCTAAAATAGGGACATGTTCGGCACAACTTTCTAAGCACTATGTTCAGAATACTCTATATTTCTTTATTTAAATTTGATGTTAAAATGTATCAACTTTTTAAAAATCTCCAACTCCAGAGATATGAACACATTGCTGACCAACAAGAAAAAACAGAATTTCTAGATTAAGACTAATAATTATAGACCATTAGACACAGGAGCAGAATTAGGCTGTTCAGCCGATTGAGTCTCCTCTACCATTCCAACAGGGCTGATTTATTATCCCTTTCAACCCCATTCTCTTGCCTTCTCCCTGCCCTGTATGTACACTTTGATCCCCTGATAATCAAGAACCTTTCAATCTCTTCCTTAAACATACCCAATGAATTGGCCAACACAGTTGTCTATGGCAATGAAATCTACAGATTCACCACCCTCTTGCTAAAGAAATTCCTTTTCTTCTCTGTTCTAAATGGACACCCCTCAATTCTGAGGTTGTTTTCTCTGGTCCTAAACTCTAGGAAACATCCTCTCCATACCCACTCTATCCAGACCCTTCAATATTCGATAGGTTTCAATGAGATCCCCCCCCCCCATTATTCTAAACTCCAGCGAGTACAGGTCCAGAGCTATCAAACGCTCCTCATATGGTAACCTGCTTGGATCATTCTCATGAATCTCCTTTTGACTCTGTCCAATATAAACTAATCTTTTCTTAAATAAGAGGCCCCAAACCGCTCACAATACTCCAAGTACGGTGTGACCAGTGCTTTATAAAGCCTCAACATTACATCCTTGTTCTTATATTCTAGTCACTTTTGTATTATATTGACTGACACTTATAGCTAAACTAATTTGAACAATGGGTAGGAGTCACTTGAATTGAAGAGATAACATAATTGACATCTGAGGAATTTAAAAAATAATGATTAGCATGACCAATCATTAATGTTTTGTTTTCTATTGTAGCTTCAATTACATGTCATAGTAATTTTTAAAATGATGATCTTGTGCCTTTGCATTGCACTGGTGATTCCAATTTCTTAATTGGATCGAAAAATTAGTTGAAGATTATGTGATGATACACCAGGTGGTGACAGCGAATGTAAAAAGTGAACAGGAAGGTGTAGAGCCTCATCAATGTCTGTCACACTGTCATTTGGTTTATATTGTAAACTTTCTCCACAAAGCTTGAAATGGAGGTGTTTTGTTCACTCACAGATAACTACTGATGAGACCCAAAGTCAGGGGCTAGACAATGCCAGCACATGAAATAAACCTTTATTCAGTAAAACCACAGAGCTACAAAAATCTTAAAACTCAACAGTACATTCCAAAGCATGATTATTTATATAAGAACATGCGAGAGGCTGGTAAGAACAACGATCAATCAGTGAAAGTCAGCCTGAGACTAGTTGTCATTCGATCGGTAAGCATTGGTTATTTTAGCTTGCCATAATGGGAGGTCTTTATTCATGGGCTGCACAGAGTCATTTTGGGCTCTAAATTTGCTATTTCATGCAACAATTGGTAATTTATATAGTGAGGAGTGAATAGAATTAAATTTGAATTGACTTTATTTCTTACATCCTTCACATACATGAGAAGTAAAAATCTTTGCGTTATGTCTCCATCTAAATGTGCAATGTGCAATCATAGTAATCTATAATAACTTATAATAAATAGAACAGTCAATGTAACATAGAAATACACTCAGATCAGCGTGAGTTAATCAGTCTGATGTCCTGGTGGAAGAAGCTGTCCTATTGGTCCTGGTTTTTGTGTTGCAGTACCATTTCCTGGATGGTAGCAGCTTGAATAGATTGTGGTTGGGGTGACTTGGCTCCCCAATGATCCTACGGGCCCTTTTTTCACACCTGTCTTTATAAATGTCCTGAATCGTGGGAAGTTCACAACTACAGATGCACTGAGCTGTCCACGCCACTCTCTGCAGAGTCCTGTGATTAAGGGAGGTACTGTTTCCATACCAGGCAGTGAAGATTTGGAAGATGGATTGTATCAGATCACTAAGTCATGTGACAAAAAGACCCAAGTTTTTAATCGAAATCATTCTTGTTGAACATTTGTGTTTACTTTTCCTATTTCCTAATTTAGGTACTTTGGTCCACAATGACTTGTGCCAAACATGATGCCAAATTAAACTAAACTTCTTCTGCCTGCACATATTCCATGTCTCACTGTGAGTGGTTGTTCATTATGTCCAACGATGACAGGAAACCTGTGCGGGAGAGTTCATGTCCCTCTGTGGGTGGTTGTCCGTAGTGGCTGATGATAACGGGAAACCTGTGTGGAAGAATTTTTGAAGTAGCAACGCCATTGCACTCTCTCAACCTCAGAAGTCCGGGTCCAGTGTTATGAGTAGCCACCACAAACTGGAATCTTCCTCGTTGCTCTGAATAAACATGATGTCTTTGGTGCTTTGTCATGCCCCTCACTCTCCATGAAGTGTTGCAGAACTCCATGAGCCAGTTCTCATCAGGACATCAGAGTTGGAGAGGGTCACCCAACTTTAAATTCCTCGGTGTTATCATTTCAGAGGACCTGTCCTGGGCCCAGCACGTAAGTGCAATTACGAAGAAAGCACGGTAGTGCCTTAGAGGTTTGCAAAGATTTGGCATGACATTTAAAACTTTGATGAACTTCTGTAGATGTGTGGTGGAGAGTATATTGACTGACTGTATCACAGCCTGGTACAGACACACCAACGCCGTTGAACAGAAAATCCAACAAAAAGTAATGGATACTGCCCAGTCCATCACGGGTAAAGCCCTCCTAACCATTGAGCACATCTACATGAAACATTGTTGCAGGAAAGCAGCATCCATCATCAGGGCCCCCTACGACCTGGGTCATGCTCTCTTCTCACTGCAGCCATCAGAAAGAAGGTAGAGGAACCTCAGACCCACATCAGCAGGTTCAGGAACAGTTATTACCCCTCACCCATCAGGTTCTTGACCAGACAGAGAACTTCACTCAACTTCATTTGCCTCATCACTGAACTCTTCCCACAACTAACAGGAATTCTGCAGATGCTGGAAATTCAAGCAACACACATCAAAGTTGCTGGTGAACGCAGCGAGCCAGGCAGCATCTCTAGGAAGAGGTACAGTCGATGTTTCAGGCCGAGACCCTTCGTCCTGACGAGCCTGAAACGTCGACTGTACCTCTTCCTAGAGATGCTGCCTGGCCTGCTGCGTTCGCCAGCAACTTTGATGTGTGTTGTTCTCACAACTGATGGACTCACTTTCAAGTACTCTACAATTCATGTTCTTGATATTTATTTATTTTTTATTATTATTTCTTTGTTATTTGCACAGTTTGTTGTTTTTTACACACTAGTTGTCCGCCCTGTTATGTGTGGTCTTTCATTGACTCTATTATGTTTATTGGATTTACTGTGTATGTCTGCAAGAAAATGAATCTCAGGCTTGTATACGGTGACAATACGTATTTTGCTAATAAGTTTACTTTGAACTTTGAACATCAATGTAATGCACCTCTCCCACATAGCCCTCCATTTTTCTATCATCCAGGTTCTAATCTCAAGGTTTCTTAAATATCCTTAATGTATCTGTCTCCACCACCACACCTAGCAGTGCATTTTTAGTTTTCTAGAAACACTTCTAATGTAAAAAAAAATGCAGTACTCTGCAAAAGTCTTAGACGCATATGTAAATCTAGGACATCTAAAACTTTCGCATCATACTGTAGTAACTTTATTGCACTGTACTGCTATGGCAAAAAAAAATTCATGATGTCTGTGAATAATGATAAACCTGATTCTGAAATGGGTCTCTATTATGGATTGAGAGTGGGAAGGAGGCAGAGAGAAGGGTGTCATGGTTCGAAAAAGGGGATGGGAGAGGGGAAGGAGCGGGAAGCATCAGAGAGACATTCTGTAATGATTGATAAACCAATTGTTGGAATCAAATGACCTTGCTTAGTATCTCAGGGCTGGGTGTGTCTGCACCCACATCACCTCCTGCCCTGGCATTCCTCCTCACACCCTTTCTGTGGAGCTCCACCCTCACCATTCCCAAATCCTTCGCTCCCGATAGATTTACAAATTTGCTCTCCGCTCCACAGTGACAAATATAATACTGTACAGAAGCCTTGGGCATCATAGCTATATATATGTGACTAAGACTTTGCACAGTACTGTATAACCAATAAAAACATAGTTTTTCTTCTCTTATTTAAACTCAGCTATTCAGAAATGTTAGACTGTGCACTCTGGTTAGAAAGCTTATTTTTTGTGACAATCCCTTTCAACAACTGTGTTTGGTTAGCAATCAAGAAATATTTTCAATGTAACCTTTAAAAATATGTTTAAAAATGCTGCTGTATAATGTGCAAATCAGATTGAGTTGAAGCCTCAGAGAGGAAAATCAGTTCCCAAAACTTCCCCAACTTTTCTTTCCCTCATTGTCAACTGTACCCAATGGACCACAGGACATTACAACACAGTATGGGCCTTTCATTCCACAATTTTATACTGACCTTTTAACCTACTCCAGGATCAATATAACCCTTCCCTCTTTTCTAGCATAAGACTATAAGACATAGGAGCAGAATTAGGCCATTCAGCCCATCGAGTCTGCTCTGCCACTCCATCATGGCTGATTGCAGATCCCACTCGACCCCATACACCTACCTTCTCGCCGTATCCTTTGATGCCCTGACTGATCAGGAAATGACCAACTTTCACCTTAAGTATACCCATGGACTTGGCCTCCACCGCACTCTGTGATAGAGCATTCCACAGATTTACTACACACTAGCTAAAAATATTCCTCCTTACTTCCATTATAAAAGGTGCCCCTCAATTTTTGGGCTGTGCCCTCTAGTTCTGGATACCCCCACCATAAGAAGCATCCGCTCCACATCCACCCTATCTAGTCCTTTAAACATCTGGTAGGATTCAATGAGGTCCCCCCACATTCTTCCAAATTCCAGTGAATATAGGCCCAAAGATGCCAAACACTCCTCATACGTTAGGCCTTTAATTCCTGGAATCATCCTCGTGAACCTCCTCTGAACTCTGTCCAATGACAACACATCCTTTCTGAGATATGGGGCCCAAAACTGTTGACAATACCCAAGTGAGGCCTCACTAGGGTCTTATGAATCGTCAACATTATCTCCTTGCTTTTATATTCTATTTCCCTTGAAATAAATGCTAACATTGCATTTGCCTTCTTTACCACAGACTCAACCTGTGAGTTAAACTTCTGGGAGTCTTGCATGAGGACTCTGAAGTCCATCTGCATCTCTGATGTTTGAACCTTCTCCCCATTTAAATAATAGTCCCCATTTAGATAATGTATCATCCTTCTGAAAAGAGGATGCTGTCCAAGTTGCATGCCATCTTGGACAACGTCTCCCATCCACTACATAATGTACTGGTTGGACACAGGAGTACATTCAGCCAGAGACTCATTCCACCGAGATGCAACACAGAGCGTCATAGGAAGTCATTCCCGCCTGTGGCCATCAAACTTTACAACTCCTCCCTTGGAGGGTCAGACACCCTGAGCCAATAAGCTGGTCCTGGACTTATTTCCTGGCATAATTTACATATTACTATTTAATTATTTATGATTTTATTACTATTTAATTATTTATGGTGCAACTGTAACGAAAACCAATTTCCCCTGGGATCAATGAAGTATGACTGTGATTACCAAAATGCAGTATCATACATTTCCCAACATTGGATTCCATCTGCTACTTTTTTGCCCATTCTTCCAATTTGTTTAAGTCCTGCTTCCTCAACACCACCTACCCCTCCACATATCTTTGTATCATCTGCAAACTTTGCCACAATGCCATCAATTCCATTATCCAAATCATTGCCAAATAATGTGAAAGGTAGTGGTCCCAATACTGACCCCTGAGGAACACCACTAGTCACTGGCAACCAATCAGAAAAGGCCCCCTTTATTCCCACTCGCTGCCTCCTGCCTGTCAGCCATTCTGTTATCTATGGCAGAATCTTTGCTGTAATGCCATGGGATTTTATCTTGTTAAGCAGCCTCATGTGTGGCACCTTATCAAGCACCTTCTAAAAATCCAAGTAAATGACACCCGCTGCCTCTCCTTTGTCCACCCTTCTTGTTACTTCCTTGAATAACTCTAACAGATTTGTTAGGAAAGATTTCCCTTTATAGAAACCAGGCTGACTTTTGACTTACTTTATCATTAATCTCCAAGTATCCCGAAACCTCATCCTTAATAATAGACCCCAACACTTTCCCAACCTCTGAGGTTGGGCTAACTGGCCTATAATATCCTTTCTTTCGTCTTTCTCCCTTCTTAAAGAGTGGAGTGACATTTGCAATCTTCCAGTCCTGTCGGTCCATGCCAGAATCAAGTGATTCTTGAAAGATCATGACCAATGCATCTGTTGTCTCTTCAACAACCTCTCTCAGGACTCTGGGATGTAGTCTATCTGGTCCAGGTGACTTATCCACCTTAACATCTTTGAGTAGGCCTGGCACTTTTCCCTTTGTACATCAAGATATTTTTGTTTGTTGCTGACATTGCAAAACTGTAGAGTGAATTTGTTCAATTATAATTTCTATGCAGCTTAAGCTAAATAAATCTAAGTATAACTTGTGCTAACATTTCCAGACAATTTTAAAAACTCTGAATCCCCAGTGGAGAGAACAATTTGATTTCCTTCTTGGAAATGAAAAGGGTGACATCATCGATATCACTGTGTGGGACAAAGACTCTTTAAAGAAAGATGACTTCATTGGCAGGTCAGTCCTGATAGTTTCATTCTTTGAAACCTCATCTTATTTTTCTGCATAATTATATATATTTAATTAGCCAGACAGGGTGACCTTGGTATTCTTAATGGGTTTTTCTCATGTTTTGATCAAAGGACATTGATATATTTAGAAGAGCTGTTGGAAATCTAGAGCAGTACACACAACATGCGGTGGAACTGTTTTGATATCCTGGGTGAAGGGTCTTGTCCTGAAAAATAACTGTGTATTCCCCTCCATAGATTCAGCCCAACCTGCTGAATTCCTCCAGCATTTTGTGTGTGTTAATATTACACTGTACGGTTCTGTGCAAAATTTTTAGGCACATAGATACAGCTGGGGCACCTAATACTTTGACACAGTACTGTATTTGTTAATATGGAGTGGAGAGCAACTTCGTAAATCTGGTGGGATCAAAGGATGCTGGGATGTCTAAATGATCACAGCTCCTACAGTTAAAGTCACAGTTCAAGGCAACACACACAATGCTGGCAGAACTCAGCAGGTCAGGCAGTGTCTATGGAAAAAGGTAATGTTTTGGGCCGAGACCCTTCTTCATGACAGTTACAGTCAAGTTTGGTTTATTGTCACTCAGTCATACACATGTATACTGCCAAATGAAACAACATTCCTCTAGACCAAGGCACACGCTACAGTACATATCATTCTCACACATAACCCTTAAAGTGATATTACCACAAATAAATGATCACACACGTAACACAGAAAGTAATATTACAATAAATAAATGATCAAATAATAAGGTCTGTTTCTCAATAAGGTGTCACCATCGAGGATGAAGCAGTCCAATTGACTGACGCCATATAAACCATCCAGCAAATCATATCCTTCATCACTGGAGCATGTAGATTAACCATCCAGCAAATCATATCCTTCATCACTGGAGCATGTAGACTGCACTGTGAACCATTTCTAACAATGTGCTGTCGTTCTACACCCAGGGAACTGTGATACCATTATCCACCAAAAAGGCACAGGCAGCTGACATGTAGTAATGACAAAGGCTGAAGGTTCTTTTCCATGTTGGACGCCATACTGATTGGGAAATAGATTACCAGTCTTTAACCATTCATCATCATCATCATCGGGTGCCATGCCCAGTTTGAGCTTTGGCTGCCATGGTCCACACACTCCTGTTTTGGGTCAAGTGGATCAATTCATTGGTATTCACTTCCAATTCTCTGGCTGCTGTCTCCATCATCATTTGTCTTTGTCTTCCTCTTGCTTTCTCCCCTTCAATCTTTCCCATAATTACCGTGCATTCTAACTCCTCTTTCCTAATCACATGTCCAATGAAGTTATGTTGCCTTTTCATGATCTCATACATTATTTCTCTTTTTGTGTTTGCTCTGTTCATGACATCCTCATTAGATATACGTTTCATCCATGATATTCTTTGCACCTCCTCAAAAACCACATCTCTGCTGCTTCAATTCATTTCCTCATGTTACTAGATAATTGTCCAACATTCTGAGCCATATAACATAACTGGATAAACGTAACAATTTGGTACTCTGAGGCGGGTTGTCATGCCTAGATTAGTGTTGGTCAGTATACTCTTCATTCTCATAAAGGTGTCTTTTGCCATCCCTATTCTTCTTTTGATGTCCAGGTCTCACCTGCCATCTGATTGTCACCCAGCTTCCTAAGTAGCAAAAGTTCTGTACTTGTTTTATCTCTTCCCCATTTATTCTCAGCCTGCAGATAGGATTCTCCTTCTTTTTGGATATCACCGTACATTCTGTCTTTTTGCAATTGATAGGTGGACCCATTTTTGCACTTTCTTCAACAATTAGATCAATAAAGTTTTGTAGTTCTTCCTCCGAACTTGTAATTAACACAGTGTTATCTGCATATCTGAAATTATTGATGTTTTCACCACCAACTTTGATTCCCAAGATGTCTCTTATTTTTTGCAATATTGTTTCACTGTACACATTAAACAAATCAGGGGAGAAAACACACCCTTGTCTAACGCCTCTCTTGATTTTCGTAAACTGACTCACTTCTCCATCTATTCTTACAGCGGCAGTTTGTTCCCAGTACAGATTTCTGATTAGGTGGAGGTCTTTCAAATCTAGATCTAGAGTTTTCTGTAATATTTCAAATAACTTATTGTGCTTCACTTTATCAAATGCTTTTGTGTAGTCGATAAAGCAAACAAACAAATCTTTTTGCACTTGAATAGCTCATTCTGATAGTATCCTTAACATCAATATTGTGTTTCTTGTACCTCTGCCTTTCACAAAACCACATTGTTCTTTACCTATTTCAGCTTGTATCTTACTTTTAGCTCTTGTCATCAAAATTCTTAGAAGTATCTTGGTGATATGACTCATTAAACTTATGGTCCTACGTAATGCACATTCTATTGCTTCAGCTTTCTTAGGAAGGGTGATAAATACTGATTTTTTTCATCTCTTCTGGTGTTATCCCAGTCTCATAAATGTCATTGATTAAATCAGTAAGTTTTTCAATTCCATAATCTTCAAGGGCGATGTTCTATTACTAATTCATCAGGACCTGCTGCCTTTCCTTTCTTCATCTTATTTATTGTATTACGAACTTCAGATTTTAAAATATTTGGACCTTCAATGTTTTTCTTAATTTCTGTTTTTTTGCCTCAATCATCTTCAAACAATTCCTGAATATACTCAGTCCATCTGTTCATAATCTCATTTTATTTCATGATAATGGTACCGTCCTTTGCTTTCAAACATCCACCTGAAGAACAGAGGAACTCTTTACCAGTGATATTCTTGATTTATTGATGTAACCTTTTTGGACCAATAATAGGGATTCTTTCTATTTGCTCTCATTCTTGGTTTAACCATTCTTCTTTGGCTTTTTGACATAAGCTTTTAACTTTTTTATCTAAGGGCTTGTATTCTATAGAATTTGCTTTCTTCCTTCTTCCTTCCTTCCATTAGATTTTTGATTTCTTCTGTCATCCATTTATTCTTTGTGCTTTTTTAATTTTTTTAGGAATCACTGACTTTGCTGATTCTAGGAATCACTGACTTTGCATCCTTCAGAGAGTTAAACTTCATTTCTACATGATTGCTATCATCTTCAACAGATTCTATTTCTAGACTTTGAAACCTATTCCTTACTTCAATTGTGAATTTTTGTCTTAAGTTTTCTTCTTTAAATAATTGCATGTAGTCAAGGGATTGTTCAGGTTTTTGCTTCTTTAGTTTTTTTAGTTTTACTTTTACATGACATTTTACTGGGTTATGGTCACTATTACAGTCTGCACCTGGATATGTTTTGCATTGAGTCACTGAGTTTCTAAGTCTTTGGTTTATAGTAATAAAGTCAATTTGATTTCTGGTGTTATCACCTGGACTTTTCCAGGTCCGCAAGTGTCTTGGATGGTTTTTAAAGTAGGTATTCATAATGACCTGATTATTCATCTTGACCCATTCTACCCATTTTTCACCTCTTTCATTTCTTTCCCCTAGTCCAAATTTTCCTATGGTATTTCCATCAGCACCTTGTCCTACTTTAGCATTTAGATCTCCCATGACAATAACAATATCTTGAGATTTGCATCCATTCTTTGCTTGTTCAAGCTCTTCATAGAATTTATCTATATCTTCATTTGTTCCATCTCTTGTCGGTGCATATACCTGTATAATTGCTAAATCAAATGGTTGTCCTCTGAATCTAACAAGGAGCACTCTTTCTGATATTGCCCAATGTCCTAAAACACTTTTTGCCATGTTTTCATCTATAAGAATTCCTACTCCATTAGTATGGGATGTTCCACAAGAATAAATTAGTGTTTTATTTCTAATCTGATATGTTCCGGTACCTATCCAACGAACTTCGTTAATTCCCATGATGTTAATCTTTAGTTTTTCCATTTCATTTATCACATTGTCTAATCTTCGTGCTTAATATAGGGTTCTTACATTCCAAGTGGCAATAATTTTCTTTTGTGTTACTTGAATTTTATGAGCAGTAGCTTGATGATGGTCGGGGATCCCCTGCTGGTCAGAATCAACCCTACCGAGCGAAGCATCTTCAGAGTTGTCTTGCAGATCCTCTTGACGTTGTTGTTGTGTGATACATTTTGTGAGTTTGACCATGGTTTTCTTAGCAAATAGCAATGGTAGTTTTCTACTGCCTACCGTTGGGCAAACTAAAGAAATTGCCATTTCTCTTCCCAAATGTTCATCCGCCTGTACTATAGCCGTTGTCATTTGAGGTTGTAGCTCATCCGCCTTCTCCGTCATAAGTTCAGTTACTGAACCTGCCGGATCTGCAGTTGGCCTTCGCTCGTATCCTGAGCAGGAACCTTTTCAGGTGCTACCGTTCCGGGTCAGAGCGGCCCTGGGAGCAATGAATGACTAAGGGGTAACTCCACTTTCCCCAAAGCTTTGAAAGTCCCCAATCAGAGCCTCATCACCGGTTGCAGTTTAGAGTCATACCCAGGACTGCTTTAACCATTACTGAATCTGAATCATATGACCATTAGACAGAGGAGCAGAATTTTAGGCCATTCAGCCCATTAAGTCTGCTGTGCCATTTCATCATGGCTGATCCATTTCCTTCTCAAACCCATTCTCCTGCCTTCTCCCCATAACCTTTCATGTCCTGACTAATCAAGAATCTATCAAACGCTGCCTTAAATATACACAATGACTTGGCTTCCACAGCTTTCGGTGGCAATGAATTCCACAAATTTAACACCCACTGGCTAAAGAAATTCTCCTTATCGTTGTCCTTAATGGATGTCCGTCTATTTTGAGGCTGTGCCCTTTGGTCCTAGACTCCCCCACTGTGGGAAATATCTTCTTCACATCTACTCTATCTAGGCCTTTCAATGTTCAATAGGTTTCAATGAGATCCCACTTCATTCTTCCAAATTCCAGCACGTACAGGCCCAAAGTTGTAAAACATTGCCCATATGATAACCCTTTCATTCCTGGAATCATTCTTGTGAACCTCCTGGAAGTTCCCACTCCCGGGTATGATCCCAGAAATGAAAGCATTAATGTATGAGGAACGGGCCTGTACTCGCTGGAGTTCAGAAGAATGAGAGGGGATCTCTTTGAAACCTTTCAAATATTGAAAGGCTGGGAAAGGGTGGATGTGAGGATGTTTCCTACAGTGGGAGGTGATTCTGTGGAATTCATTGCCACAGAGAGCTCGGGAGGCCAAGTCATTGAGTAAGTTTAAAGTGGAGTTTGATAGGTTCTTGATTAGTCAAGGTTACATGGAGAAGGCAGGAGAATGGGGTTGAGAGGGATAATAAATCAGCCATGATAGAATAGAGGAGCAGACTCGATGGGCCAAATTGCCTAATTCTGCTCCTCTGAGGTATATCTTATAATCTTCGGCCCATATGGAGCAAAAAGGCCACAGCCTGGGAAGCTGATGCAAGTCAAAACACATCAAACTTTCTCAATTGAGTTTAGTCTTTAACACTAAGGCATGGGAAATGTTCCATAGAAACTCCGAATGCCACAGCCTGCCCAATGTACTCCTCAATATTATCAAATAACATTTGACTTCAACTTTATAATGAACTATTAGGGCAGCTGATCAAAAGCTTGGTCTAAGAATAATATCTTGAAGAACATTTTAAAAGAGAAAGCCGATAGAACTTTTCAGCAGGGGATTCCAGAGTGCAACTGCTTGGCATCAAAAAACTACAGAACATGTACGTGTAGAAATTATCTGCGGTTACCAATAGCCCTCTATTTTCCTAAGCTCCATGTACCTATCCAGGAGTCTCTTAAAAGACCCTATCATACCCGCCTCCACCACCATTGCCGGCAGCCCATTCCACACACTCACCACTCTCTGTGTAAAAAAAACTTACCCATGACATCTCCTCTGTACCTACTTCCAAGCACCTTAAAACTGTGTCCTCTCATGCTAGCCATTTCAGCCCTGGGGAAATCATCTTATACACCTCTATCAGATCACCTCTCATCCTCTGTCACTCCAAAGAAAAACGGCTGAGTTCAGTCAGCCTATTCTCATAAGGCATGATCCCCAATCCAGGCAACATCCTTGTAAATCTCCTCTGCACCCTTTCTATAGTTTCCACATCCTTCCTGTAGTGAAGTGACCAGAACTGAGCACAGTACTCCAAGTGGGATCTGACCAGGGTCCTATATAGCTGCAACATTACTTCACGGCTCTTAAACTCAATCCCACAATTGATGATGGCCAATGCACGGTATGCCTTCTTAACCACAGAGTCAACCTGCGTAGGAGTTTTGAGTGTCCTATGGACTGGGATCCCAAGATCCCTCTGATCCTCCACACTGCCAAGAGTTCTTATCATTAATACTATATTCTGCCATTATATTTGACCTACCCAAATGAACCGCCTCACATTTATCTGGGTTGAACTCCATCTGCCACTTCTCAACCCAGTTTTGTATCCTATCGGTGTCCCGCTGTAACCTCTGACAGCCCTTCACACTATCCACAACACCCCCAACCTTTGTGTCATCAGCAAATTTCCTAACCCATCCCGCCACTTCCTCATCCAGGTCATTTATAAAAATCACAAAGAGAAGGGAGGCACACCACTCGTCACTGACCTCCATGCAGAATATGCAAAATGTTTCTTTCCCAGACAGGTTTACTGCCTGTATGGGAAAGAAAATTTTGTATGAAGAACAGGTCAGAGTTGAAGGAGTGTGGAGATCTATCAGGGTTTAAGGCTGGAGGAGGTGAGATGAATGAAACTATGGTAGGATTTTGAAACAATGAGAATGTTAAAGTGTTGCCCAAACAAGTGTAACAAAGGTTATCAGATTCATTGAGTCTGTGGATCGATCCTGTGACATTGGGGCAGCTTGAAATCTATTTTAGATCATGAGACCATAACGTCTAGCAGCAGCTTCAGGCCATTTGGCCCATCGAGTCTGCTCTGCCATTTCATCATGGCTGATCTATTCTCCGTCTCAGCCCCAAATTCCTGCCTTTTCCCTGTATCCCTTCAAGTACCGACCAATCAAGAATCCAATCAACCTCTGTCTTAACTACACATAAAGACTTGGCCACCACAGCCATCTGCGGCAACAAATTCCACAGATTCATCACTCTCTGGCTAAAGAAATTCTTCCTCATCTCCATTCTAAAAAGTTGCCCCCTGCCCTGCCCCCTCATTCTGAGGCTGTCTCTTCTGATCTTAAGATTCCACCATCATAGGAAGCATCCTCTCGACGTCTATTCCATCAGGGCCTTTCGTCATTCGATAGGTTTCAACGAGGTCACCCCTCATTCTTCTGAATTCCAGTGAATACAGGCCCAGAGCCATCAAACACTCTTCATATAACAAGCCATTCAATCCTGGAATCATTTCCATGAGCCTCTCCAGTGTCAGCACATTCTTTCTAAGATAAGGGGCTCAAAACTGCTCACAATACTCCATGGGACCTCACTGGTCCTTTATAAAGTCTCAACATTAGATCCTTGCTTTTATATTCTAGTCCACTTGAAAAGAATGCTAACACTGCATTTGCCTTCCTCACCATTGACCCAACCTGAAAATTACCATTAAGGAATCCTGCATAAATCCCCTTGTGCCTCAGATTTTTGAATTTTCTCTCCTTTTGAAGATAATCAACCCTTTCATTTCTTCTATCAAAGTGTATGACCATACACTTCCTGATACTGTATTCTTTTTCAATCTTTTTATTATTTTCATAGAATGAAAACATAACAAAGCAAAAATACAAGTAGTAGGAGATACATTGTTACACTTAAAATGAGTAATTGTAAAACCAAATAGTATAAATTGATGAGGCTCCCAATCGTGTAGGATAACAATGAATAATACAAAGCAAAAAAAAAACTAAAGAAAAATCATAAAAAAGAAAAAAAATAGAGATAGCTTCTTTAACTCACATGTTTTGGTCATGTCCTTTGTTGGAAAAATATTGGAAAGACATTTTTGACATTATTTCAACGGTTTTGAATATAGACTTACAACCTCATCCAATTACTGCTATCTTTGGATTACCAATGATAGATTCAAATTATTTAACCTCTTCAGCATGTAAGATGATTGCATTTCTTACTCTAATGGCTAGAAGAGCCATTTTGCTGAATTGTAAAGAGATTAACCCTCCTACTGTATTTCATTGGTTTTCACAAACTATGGTATGTTTGAATTTGGAAAAAATTAGAAGTGCGGTTTATGACCCTTCCATTAGATTTGAAAAAACTTGGAGGCCATTCATTCAACATTTTCACTTGATGTAATTTGACCATTTCCAAACTTGTTTTATTTCTCTGTGCTGTTGGTTGAGAGGAATGAAGTCGTCGACACTAAGGTTTTCTTCTTTCTCATTTTCAAGTTGTTAGTATTGCCCAAGTCTTTTAGTTTAGTTGACTAATTCGGTTTAGTTTAGCTTTTTGGGATGGGGTTTGTTTTTTTTTTCTATTTTTTCCTGACACTGTATTCCATCTGCCACTTTCTTTGCACATTCTCTAGTCTAAGTCCATCTGCAGCCTCTCTACTTTCTCAAAATTAACTGTCCCTTCACCTATCTTCATATCGTCTGCAAACTTTGTAATTAAGTCATCAATTCCATTATTCAATCAATGACATAGCGTAAATCAAATCGGTCCCAGCACAGTCCCCCCCCCCCCGCCCCCGTAGAACACCACTGGTCACCAGCAGCTAATTCAAAAAGGCTTCCTTTATTCCCATTCTTTTGCCTCCTGCCAATCAGTCACTGCTTTATCCATGCTAGTATCTTTCTTGTAACACACACAAAATGCTGGAGGAACTCAGCAGGTCAGACAGCATCTATGCAGAAAAGTACAGTTGCCATTTCGGGCTGAAACCCTTCGGCAGACTGGAGAAAAAAAGCTGAGGAGTAGATTTAAAAGGTGGGGAGAGGGGAGAGAGAAACGCCTGGTGATAGGTTAAACCTGGAGGGGGAGGGATGAAGCAAAGAGCTGGGAAGTTGATTTGTGAGATGAAGTGAGAGAGGGAATGGGAGAAGGAGGGCAGGGGGTGGGGCATTAACAGAAGTTTGAGCCATCAGGTTGGAGGTTACCCAAACGTAATATAAGGTGTTGTTCCTCCAACTGAAGTGTGGCCTCATCACAACAATAGAGGAGGCCATGGATGGACATATTGGAATGGAAATGGGAAGTGCAATTAAAATAGGTGGCCACTAAAAGATCCCACTTGTTCTGGCGGATGGAGCATAGATGCTCAGTGAAGCAGTCTCCCAATCCACGTCAGGTCTCATCGATATGTAACGCTCAGTTATATTGGTTCGTATATGTCTAGGGGAAATCCCACCCAGCACCTGCCTGAACGCTTCCCACTGAGTCGGTCGCTGCACCACTGCCACCCGAATCAATCCCAAACATCAATCATCAACCAGCACACACAGTACGTCTTACCAAGTACACTTTAGAGATATTACTCAGTCTATGAAATTGATATAAAGTCAATACAGAAAAGGAAGTAATAGGGAAAAAAAGGCGCCAGACTTATCAAAGTCCAAGTTCTTCGTGCACAACTGTTGGAGCTCAGTAAATTCCTGATGACCACCCGGATCCTGTCGACTCACAGCTTGGGACCACCTGAAGTGATCGACTGGAGCCTTTCCGCACGTCCGCCGTCCTCACCGTCTCTCCTCCGACTCCCCCTCAAAAACCCCCGTTCGCAGTCATATGAGACAGCATTATCACCCGAAAAAAAACGATGATATGAATACCCATTGGCTAATAGCACCCTGCTGTCTGTAGTAACCCAAGCAAATGTCTAGCTAGAGACTTTCTCAGCATTTAACATAACATAGAAGCATTCCCTAGTATAACATAACAAAGAAGCCATTTTAAATTTAATATACGAAAAAAACCCCATACAGATATTTAGGAGGCCACACTGGGGACACTGAACAGAGTAAACGACCCCAACAGACTCACAGGTGAAGTGTTGCCTCAGCTAGAAGGACTGTTGAGGGCCCTGGATGTTTATGAGGAAGGAGGTGTAGGAGCAGGTGTAGCACTTGTTCAGATTGCTAGGATATGTGCCAAGAGGGTGATCAGTGGGGAGAGACAAATGGACAAGGGAGTTGTGTAGGGAGTGATCCCTGCGGAAAGCAGGAAGTGTGTGGGGAGGGAAAGATGTGCTTCGTGTGGAATCCAGTTGGAGGTGGCGTAAGTTTTGGAGAATTATGTGCTAGACACGGAGACTGGTGGGATGGTAGGTGAGGACAAGAGGAACCCTATCCCTAGTAGGGTGGCAGAGGACGGGGTAAAAGCAGACGTGTGTGAAATGGAAAAAATGTGGTTGAGGGCAACATTGATGGTGGAGGAAGGGAAGCCCCTTTCTTTGTAAAAGGAGGACATTTCCTTCATTCTAGAATGAAAAGCCTCATCCTGAGAGCACAAGTGGTAGAGAAGGAGAAATTGAGAAAAGGGGATGGCATTTTTACGAGGTATAGTCCAGGTAGCTGTGAGAATCTGTGGGTTTGTAATAGATCTCGGTGGATAAGCTGTCTCCAGAGATAGAGACAGAGAGATCGAGAAAGGGAAGGGAGGTGTTGGAAATGGACCAGGTGAATTTGAGGGCAGGGTGGAAGTTGGAGGCAAAGTGGATAAAGTTGACAAGTTCAGCATGGGTCAGGAAGCAGCACCAATGTAGTTGTCGACGTAGCGTAGGAAAAGTGCAGAATGGTCTCCGGTGTAGGCTTGGAACATAGCTTTGTAACATCTGTCTTGTAATACTGTGGGCTCATTTTCTGCGTAGTCCCACTGACCTGTACACGGACCATATCCCTCCATACACCTCCCATCCATGTATCTGTCCAATTTATTCTTAAATGTTAAAAAAGAACCTGCATTTACCACCTCATCTGGCAGCTCATTCCATACTCCCACCACTCTCTGTGTGAAGAAGCCCCCCCTAATGTTCCCTTTAAACTTTTCCCCCCTCACCCTTAACCCATGTCCTCTGGTTTTTTTCTCCCCTTGCCTCAGTGGAAAAAGCCTGCTTGCATTCACTCTATCTATACCCATCATAATTTTATATACCTCTATCAAATCTCCCCTCATTCTTCTACGCTCCAGGGAATAAAGTCCTAACCTATTCAACCTTTCTCTGTAACTGAGTTTCTCAAGTCCTGGCAACATCCTTGTAAACCTTCTCTGCACTCTTTCAACCTTATTTACATCCTTCCTGTAATTTGGTGACCAAAACTGAACACAATACTCCAGATTCGGCCTCACCAATGCCTTATACAACCTCATCATAACATAAACAACAGGAATTCTGCAGATGCTGGAAATTCAAGCAACACACATAAAAGTTGCTGGTGAACGCAGCAGGCCAGGCAGCATCTCTAGGAAGAGGTGCAGTCGATGTCTCAGGCCGAGACCCTTCGTCAGGACTAACTGAAGGAAGAGTGAGTAAGGGATTTGAAAGTTGGAGGGGGAGGGGGAGATCCAAAATGATAGGAGAAGACAGGAGGGGGAGGGATGGAGCCAAGAGCTGCACAGGTGATAGGCAAAAGGGATACGAGAGGATCATGGGACAGGAGGTCCGGGAAGAAAGACAAAGGGGGAGGACCCAGAGGATGGGCAAGGGGTATATTCAGAAGGACAGAGGGAGAAAAAGGAGAGTGAGAGAAAGAATGTGTGTATAAAAATAAGTAACAGATGGGGTATGAGGGGGAGGTGGGGCATTAGCGGAAGTTAGAGAAGTCGATGTTCATGCCATCGGGTTGGAGGCTACCCAGATGGAATATAAGGTGTTGTTCCTCCAACCTGAGTGTGGCTTCATCTTTACAGTCGAGGAGGCCGTGGATAGACATGTCAGAATGGGAATGGGATGTGGAATTAAAATGTGTGGCCACTGGGAGATCCTGCTTTCTCTGGCGGACAGAGAGTAGGTGTTCAGCAAAGCAGTCTCCCAGTCTGCGTCGGGTCTCGCCAATATATAAAAGGCCACATCGGGAGCACCGGACGCAGTATATCACCCCAGCCGACTCACAGGTGAAGTGTTGCCTCACCTGGAAAGACTGTTTGGGGCCCTGAATGGTGGTAAGGGAGGAAGTGTAAGGGCATGTGTAGCACTTGTTCCGCTTACACGGATAAGTGCCAGGAGGGAGATCAGTGGGGAGGGATGGGGGGGACGAATGGACAAGGGAGTTGCGTAGGGAGTGATCCCTGCGGAATGCAGAGGGGGGGGGAGGGAAAGATGTGCTTAGTGGTGGGATCCCGTTGGAGGTGGCGGAAGTTACGGAAGATAATATGTTGGACCCGGAGGCTGGTGGGGTGGTAGGTGAGGACCAGGGGAACCCTATTCCTAGTGGGGTGGTGGGAGGATGGAGTGAGAGCAGATGTACGTGAAATGGGGGAGATGCGTTTAAGAGCAGAGTTGATAGTGGAGGAAGGGAAGCTATTATTGTCAAATATACTGAGGTACAGTGAAAAGATTGTCTTACGTAGTGCTCATACAGGTCAAATTACACTGAGGTAAAACAATAACAGAATGCAGATTAAAGTGCAACAGAGCAAGTGCAGCACAGGCAAACAACTTTTTTCTTATTCCTATTTGAAAAGAATCCATGCTTAGCTTTCCAATGCTCTGTGTAGTTTCTCAGGAGGTTTCTTGCCATTGGGATTGAGTGGTACAGCAAATGGGAATTGCTTTGTATGTATTTTGTACAAAGCTACTTTGTACTTTGATGTGTGTTGCTCATCATAACATTCCAGCTCTTATACTCAATACTTCGATTAATAAAGGCCAATGTACCAAAAGCTCTCTTTACAACCCTATCTACCTGTGACGCCACTTTTAGGGAATTTTGTATCTGTATTCCCAGATCCCTCTGTTCCACTGCACTCCTCAGTGCCTTACCATTAACCCTGTATGTTCTACCTTGGTTTGTCCTTCCAACGTGCAATACCTCACACTTGTCTGTATTAAACTCCATCTGCCATTTTTCAGCCCATTTTTCCAGCTGGTCCAAGTCCCTCTGCAGGCTCTGAAAACCTTCCTCACTGTCTACTACACCTCCAATCTTTGTATCATCAGCAAACTTGCTGATCCAATTTACCACATTATCATCCAGATCATTGATATAGATGACAAATAACAATGGACCCAGCACTGATCCCTGTGGCACACCACTAGTCACAGGCCTCCACTCAGAGAAGCAATTCTCTACTATCACTCTTTGGCTTCTTCCATTGAGCCAATGTCTAATCCAATTTACCACCTCTCCATGTATACCGAGCGACTGAATTTTCCTAACTAACCTCCCATGCGGGACCTTGTCAAAGGCCTTACTGAAATCCATGTAGACAACATCCACTGCCTTCCCTTCATCCACTTTCCTGGTAACTTCCTCGAAAAACTCCAATAGATTTGTCAAACATGACCTACCACGCACAAAGCCATGTTGACTCTCCCTAATAAGTCCCAGTCTATCCAAATGCTTGTAGATTCTGTCTCTTAGTACTCCCTCCAATAACTTACCCACTACCAACGTTAAACTCACCGGCCTATAATTTCCCGGATTACTTTTCGATCCTTTTTTAAACAACGGAACAACATGAGCCACTCTCCAATCCTCTGGCACCTCACCCGTAGACAGCGACATTTTAAATATTTCTGCCAGGGCCCCCGCAATTTCAACACTAGTCTCCTTCAAGGTCCGAGGGAACACTCTGTCAGGTCCTGGGGATTTATCCACTTTAATTTTCCTCAAGACAGCAAGCACCTCCTCCTTTTCAATCTGTACAGTTTCCATGATCTCACTGCTTGATTCCCTCAATTCCATAGACTTCATGCCAGTTTCCTTAGTAAATACAGACACAAAAAAACTATTTAAGATATCCCCCATTTCCTTTGGTTCCGCACATAGCCGACCACTCCGATCTTCAAGAGGACCAATTTTATCCCTTACAATCCTTTTGCTCTTAATATACCTGTAAAAGCTCTTTGGATTAGCCTTCACTTTGACTGCCAAGGCAACCTCATGTCTTCTTTTAGCCCTCCTGATTACTTTCTTAAGTATTTTCTTGCACTTCTTATACTCCTTAAGCACCTGATTTACTCCCTGTTTCCTATACATTTCATACAACTCCCTCTTCTTCTTTATCAGAGCTACAATAGCCCTTGAGAACCAAGGATCCTCATTCCTATTCAATTTGCCTTTAATCCTGACAGGAACCTACGAACTCTGTACTCTCAATATTTCCCCTTTGAAGGCTTCCCACCTACCAATCACATCTTTGCCAGAGAACAACCTGTCCCAATCCACGCTTTTTAGATCCTTTCTCATTTCTTCAAATTTGGCCTTCTTCCAGTTCAGAACCTCAACCCTAGGACCAGATCTATCCTTGTCCATGATCAAATTGAAACTAATGGTGTTATGATCACTGGAACCAAAGTGCTCCCCTACACACACTTCCGTCACTTGTCCTAACTCGTTTCCTAACAGGAGATCCAATATTGCATCCCCTCTAGTTGGTCCCTCTATATATTGATTTAGAAAACTTTCCTGAACACATTTTACAAACTCTAAACCATCTAGACCCCTAACAGTATGGGAGTCCCAATCAATGTATGGAAAATTAAAATCCCCTACCACCACAACTTTATGTTTCCTGCAGTTGCCTGTTATCTCTCTGCAGATTTGCTCTTCCAAGTCTCGTTGACTATTGGGTGGTCTGTAATACAATCCCACTAATGAGGCTATACCTTTCCTCTGTTTCTCAGCTCCACCCGTAAGGACTCAGTAGACAAGCCCTCTAATCTGTCCGGCCTGAGCACTGCTGTAACATTTTCCCTGACAAGCAATGCTACTCCCCCACCTTTCATTCCCCTGCCTCGATCACATCTGAAACATCGGAACCCTGGAATATTAAGCTGCCAGTCCTGCCCCTCCTGTAGCCAAGTTTCACTAATTGCTATAATGTCAGAATTCCACGTGTCAATCCACACCCTCAACTCAACCGCCTTCCCCGCAATACTCCTAGCATTGAAATATATACACCTCAGAAGATTTTTTCCACCACTCACAACCTTTCTATCAGCGGATTTGCTTGAATTTTTAACATCATTTATTTTCACCCCAGCCACAAGGTCAGCTCTGGCACTCTGGTTCCCATCCCCCTGCAAATCTAGTTTAAAACCTCCCCAATAGCACTAACAAACCTCCCTGAAAGGATATTGGTCCCCCTGTAGTTCAAGTGTAACCCGTCTCTCTTGTACAGGTCCCACCTGCCCCAGAAGAGGTCCCAATAATCCTGAAATCTGAAATCCTGCCCTCTACACCAGATCCTCAGCCACTTGTTCCTCCTCCAGAGCATCCTATTCCTACCTTCACTGGCACCTAGCACAGGTAGCAATCCTGAGATTACCACCCTTGAGGTCCTGCTTTTCAACTTCCTACCGAGCTCTCTATACTCACTCTCCAGGACCTCCTCACTCTTCCTTGCTATGTCATTGGTACCGATGTGCACCACCACATCTGGCTGGTCACCCTCCCACTTCAGAATGTCATGCAAGCGATCAGAGACATCCTTGACCCTGGCACCCAGGAGGCAACAAACCATCCTGGATTCTCTGTCGCGACCACAGAACCTCCTATCTGCACCAAAGGCCTTCTGAAAATCCAAGTACACAACATCAACCATTTCTCCTTTGTCTATCCTGCTTATTATTTCTTCAAAGAATCCAACAGATTTGTCAATCAAGATTTCCCCTTGAGGAAATCATGCTGACTAAGGTGTATTTCATAATGTGTCTCCAAGTACCCCTAAACCACATCCTTAATAATTGACTCCAACATCTTCCCAACTGCTGAGGTCAAACTAAGTGGCCAATAATTTCCTTTCTTCTGCCTCTCTCCCTTCTTGAAAAGTGTAGTGACAATTAAATTGCAATTTTCCAGTCTTCTGCACCATTCCAAAAGCTCGTGAAAGATCACTCTTGAAAGATCATTACTAATGCATCCACAATCTCTTCAGCTACCTCTTTCAGAAACCTGGGGGTGTACACCATCTGGTCCAGGTGACTTATCTGCCTTCAGACCTTTCAGTTTCACAGGGACCTTCTCCCTAGTAATGGCAACTTCACGCACTTCTGATCCTGATACTCTAGAACTTCCATCATACTGCTAGTGTCTTTGAAGTAACATTGACACTTATGCTTTTTTTCTGCAGTTTCCACTGATCCTCCACAATTTCTCAAGATTCTTACATTCAAGTAGCTCTGGTCTTTTCTATTCTGCTTTCCCAATGCTGTCAACTCTAAGATAAAATTCTTAATCTTTTGGTCTTTTTTTCCTCCTTTTTTAACATCATCATTAAATCCAAGCTCTTTACTCAAGTGTTGGTAACCCCTCTTTTGTTAAGTTTCCATTTTTTTAAGCCATCTGCTCTTCTCTGACATTTCCCCTTGTGTTTCTTTAAATGCAAGATATTATTCTACTTACTTAAGTCAACATTTACTCTTGTGAGTGGCTTACTCCAGCAGAGTGTTCCAAAGGAATTGGCAGAACTGCTGGCCATGTATGTTGTTCTGATCTGGACTTCTTTTGTAAAATTTGGGGTTTCTTCTCATGTTCATCCACAAAAATTAGCAGGCACAGTCAGAATTAGAATTATTGCTGGTATGTGAATCATACCAGAATTCATTGTGGTTCAATGCCAAGCATAAAACACAGGACAATACCATAACAGACAATACAATAGCAACCAGCAATTTACAACACATAGTGCAACCAGCCATGAGCAAAAATTTAGCAGAATGGTCACATGCGCAGATGTCAATAATCAAACTCAAACAAATGTTATCATATGAACAGACCCACAGTCATCAACAGAACAAGGAGAAAAGGAAAGACCATTGATGTTTACCGGGTGAATGGTGATAGTACCATCAGCAGCCAGAAAGACTATGACATGTATCTTCCCTGCTTCTGTCCCATTGGGTATGAGGAGCAGAGTGTTGATCAATGTACACTTAGTGCATCTTTTGCAAAGGTGATTTCATAATTTTGTCCAGTAGGTGGCAAACTGCACCATCTCTTCAAAATTTTGCCATGCCAATGAGCCCACAGTCAAATTTTGGTCCATAATTGTACCTCCCTCATAATTCAACTGATATGGCGATACTTGAATCATAAAACATTCCTTGTGGTTGAATGAGCTTGTAAAAGATTTTTGATTTCTCTACCTGTTTATTAATTTCTTGTGATTGTGGTTGCTGAAGGTCAATCATTTCAATCCAAGCACATTGGTACAAGAGGTTCATAAAGATGGTTCAAAGCCCATAACCCTGAGCCATTCTTCCATATTGTGTTTGAAAATTTATTGATAATTGAAGTGTTGCATTTCTCACACAACTGCTGATTATAAATTAGTCCAAGTGCAGATACTGGAGTCAGAGTCAGAGTCAGGTTTGTCATCAGCAGCATATGCCCTGAAATGTGTTGGTTTGTGGCCATATACTGTATATATATTGCCAAGAGATGTACAAAATAAGGAAATAGTGCAAAAACAGAGGGAAATAATGAGGTTCTGTTCATGCGTTCATGGAAATATTCAACATTTTGAAGGTGGGTGAGAAGACACTGTTCCTAAATTGTTGTGTGTGTCTTCAGGCTTCTGTACCTCTTCTCATAATGTAGCAATGAGAAGAGGACATGACCTAGATGGTGAGGTTCCTTTATGATAGATGCTACTTTCTTGGGGCATCACGTTTTGATGATGTCCTGGATGGCGGGGAGGTCAGTGCCCATGATGGAGCTGGCTGAGTTTACAAATCTGTGCGTTCATGGGGGTTGGAGCCTCATACACGCTGTGATGCAACTAGTCAAAGTGATCTCCACGGTGCATCTATAGAAGTTTGCAAGAGTCCCTGGTGACGTACCAAATCTCCTCACACTCCGAATGAAGTAGGGCTGCTGGTGTGCCTCTTTTGAGACTGCACCAAGGTGTTTGGTCCAGGACCAATTCTCCAAGATGTTGATGGCTAGGAACTTGAAGCTACTCACAATTCCCACTTCTGACCCCTCAGTGAAGACTGGTGTGTGTGTTTGTGCATGTGCAATCAAGCAACTATAATCTCTGCCTTAAATACATCCAGTGACCTCTACTCCACAACTACCTGTGATAACAAATTCCATTAATTTACCATCCTCTGCATCTCTGTTTTAAATGGACGCATCTCTATCCTGAGGGTGTGCCTCCTTGTCCTAGACTCCCCCACCACGGGAAATGTCCTTTCCACATCTACTCTGTCTCGGCCTTTCAACATTCAAAATGTTTCAATAAGATCCCCCCTCATCCTTCTAAATTCCAGCAAGTACTGTCCCAGAGCTATCAAACATTCCTCATATGATAACCCTTTCATTCCCGGAATCATCCTTGTGAACCTCCTCTAAACCCTCTCCAATGCCAGCACATCTTTTCTCAGATGATCAGCCCAAAACTGTTCACAATACTCAAGGTGAGGCCTCACCAGTGCCTTATATAGTCTTAACATCACATCCCTACTCTTGTATTCAAGACCTCTTGAAATCACTTCAGCATCAAGTTTGATGCTTATGAGTTGTCCAAACAAGCTCAGGCTCTCTAATGATCCACATGATTTGGATAAGGCTCTGAACGGTTATATAGGAAGGTACTCTACTTCAGGATGTATAGAATGGAGAACTGAACTCAATAATGAGTGTTTGTTTTACCAAACTTCTGAGTATATTTAGGGAAATATTAACAGCTAAGTAGGAATTTTTGAATCAAATCAAAAAGTGACAATGAAAGCTGAATCAGACTTTTGTAAGATTTGCTAGATCAATTAATCAATTATTTTTGAGATACGACACAGAAGAGGATCTATCAGCTCTTCAAGCTGTCCTGCCCCAGCAAGCCCCGACAATCCTGATTTAGACCTAACCTAATCACGGAACAAATTTACAATGACCAATTAACCTACTAAATGGAACGTCTTTGGACTCTGGGGAAAACCCACGCATTCCATAGGGAGGATGTACAAGATACCTTCCAGATAATGCCATAATTGAGCTCTGAACTCCGATGCCCTGAGCTGTAATAGTGTCACAATAACTGCTATGCTACTGGGGCACCCCAATTAATTGTTTAATTAGTCATATGGTCATATTCAGCTTAGTCAGTGACATCGAAATGTTTAAATCAAGATGTTCCACACTATGCCTTTCCCAGTTTCATTCCAGTACAACAGAACAGATGGATTTTGGCAACAAGTAACAGTAGTCATCAAATCATTCATCTACGAAATCCAAACATGTCTTATAATTGTTTGTTCAAAGGGCAACTAAATACTGTGAAAATTGTCAAGACTCTTGGAGATCACGTGCTCAAGTCTCCAGAGTGATCAAATTCTTATCTATTTTTAGCCACCAAAGTCATTCTCTAGTTTAGACCATACGATATAGGAGCAGAAGTAGGCCATTCAGCCCGTCGAGGTACACTTGGTACACTAATGAGTAACAAACATGTCAATTAACTAGCTCACGGTTGGATTTCTGGATTCCATTAGGAGCTGCTGCTTACGGCAAGTGGGATGTGGAATCATTGTACAGTTAAAGGGGGCAATTAATTGCATTCCACTGGTTTGGTTTTGAACTTCCACAATTCCCATGCTGATATTCAATTATTGTGAGTTAAGAAAATAACCAATTGAAAGTTACAAGAAATTAAGATAATCTTTAAGGAGGAACGTTAGCATTGTGCTCCATACTCTTTTTAACTGTAGCAATCATGATTTCTGAAAGACATTGGACCCCAGTGACTTTCCTTCATTAGATTCCCATAGGGATTGGAATTGGTTTTCTTATTGTACCGTGTACCAGGATACAGTGCAAAGTTTTTCTTGCATACTTTCCATACAGATTAGATCATTACACAGTGCACTGAGGTAGAACAAAAAGTAGGGGATAAGTTCCAGTCCATGACAGGTAAAGTCCTCCCCACCCCTGAGCACGTCTACATGAAACGCTGTCGCAGGAAAGCAGCAGCCATCATTTGGGACCCATGCCACTCTGGACATGATCTCTTCTCCTTGCAGCCATCAGGAAGAAAGTACAGGAGCCTCAGGACTCACAGCACCCGGTTCAGGAACAGTTATTACCCCTCAAACATCAGGCTCTTGAATCACTCAACTTGTGTCTCAGAAAGGCAGCGTCCATTATGAAGGACCCCCAGCACCCAGAGCATGCCCTTTTCTCACTGTTACCATCAGGTAGGAGATACAGAAGCCTGAAGGCACACACTCAGCGATTCAGGAACAGCTTCTTCCCCTCTGCCATCCGATTCCTAAACGGACATTGAAGCTTTGGACTCTACCTCACTTTTTTTAATATACAGTATTTCTGTTTTTGCATTTTTTAAAATCTATTCAATATATGTAATTGATTTACTTATTTATTAATTATTGTTATTATTTTTATTTTATTTTTTTTCTTTGCTAGATTATGTATTGCATTGAACTGCTGCTGCTAAGTTAACAAATTTCACGTCACATGCCGGTGATAATAAACCTGATTCTGATTCTGATCCACTTGTCCCATCATTGAAATATTCCCACAATTCACTTTCAAGGACTTCATCTGATGTCATGAATATTTATTGCTTATTTATTTATTTATTTTATTATTATTATTACTACTTTCTTTTTGTATTGGCACAGTTTGTTGTCTTTTGCACTCTGGTTGAGCGTCCATTTTGGTGCAGTCTTTCATTGATTCTGTTTTGGTTATTATTCTATGAATTTATTGAGTATGCCCACTAGGAAATGTGCCTCAGGGGTGTATATGCTGACATGTGTGCACTCTCGTAATAAATTTACTTTGAGCTTTTGAACTTTGAACAAGGTAAAACAATAATTGAATGCAGAATAAAGTGCAGTGCAGGAAAGCACTAAGGTCGAAGATCATAACGAGGTAGATTGTGAGGTCAAGAGCCCATCTTATCGTATGAGAGAACCATTTGGTTGTCGTGTAACCGTGGGATACAAACTCTGCTTGAGTCAGATGCGTTGAACAACTTCTACGTTTGTTTTGAGATGAAAAATGACACAGCGGCGAGGAAGACCACCCCTTCTCCCAATGACCAGGTGCTGTGTCTTACCATGGCCGATGTGCGGAGAACCCTGCGCACGGTCAACCCACGGAAGGCAGCTGGACCAGACAATATTCCGGGCAGAGTGTGCAGAGAATGTGCAGACTAGCTGGTAGATATTCTCACTGACATCTTCAACATCTCCCCGACCAGCACCGTCGTTCCTACGTGCTTCAAGGCTGCCACCATCGTCCCCGTGCCGAAGAAGTCTACAGTGCCCTGCCTTAAAGACTACCATCCCGTTGCACTCACATCCATCATCATGAAGTGTTTCGAGAGGCCGTCATGAGGCACATCAAGACCCTGCTGTCCCCCTCACTGGACCCCCTGCAGTTCACGTATCGTCCCAACCGTTCAACAGGCGACGCCATCGCCATCACCCTCCACCTGGCCCTCACCCACCTGGACAAAAAAGACGCGTACGTTCGAATTCTGTTCATAGACTTCAGTTCAGCATTCAACACAATCATTCCTCAGAAACTGATTGGAAAGCTGAGCCTACTGGGCCTGAATACCTCCCCCTGCAACTGGATCCTAGACTTCCTGACTGGGAGACCTCAGTCAGTCCAGATCAGGAGCAGCATCTCCAACACCATCACACTGAGCACGGGGGCCCCCCAGGGCTGTGTGCTCAGTCCACTGCTGTTCACTCTGCTGACCCATGACTGTACAGCAACACACAGCTCAAACCACATCATCAAGTTCACCGATGACACGACCATGGTGGGTCTTATCAGCAAGAACGATGAGTCAGCATACAGAGAGGAGGTGCAGCGGCTAATGGACTGGTGCAGAGCCAACAATCTGTCTCTGAATTTGAACAAAACAAAAGAGATGGTTGTTGACTTCAGGAGGACACAGAGCGACCACTCTCCACTGAATATCGAGGACTCCTCCGTAGAGATCGTTAAGAGCACCAAATTCCTTGGTGTCCATCTGGCAGAGAATCTCACCTGGTCCCTCAGCACCAGCTCCATAGCAAAGAAGGCCCAGCAGCGTCTCTACTTTCTGCGAAAGCTGAGAAAAGTCCATCTCCCATCCCCCATCCTCACCACATTCTACAGAGGTTGTATTGAGAGCATCCTGAACAGCTGCATCACTGCCTGGTTTGGAAATTGCACCATCTCGGATCGCAAGACCCTACAGCGGATAGTGAGGTCAGCTGAGAAGATCATCGGGGTCTCTCGTCCCGCTATTACAGACATTTACACCTCACGCTGCATCCGTAAAGCTAACAGTATTGTGAAGGACCCCACACATCCCTCATACAAACTCTTCTCCCTCCTGCCATATGGCAAAAGGTACCAAAGCATTCAGGCTCTCACGACCAGATTATGTAACAGTTTCTTCCCCCAAATCATCAGACTCCTCAATACTCAGAGCCTAGACTGATATCTACATCATTTATTATTATATTGTAATTTGTCCTCTACTGTGCTTATTGTCTTGTTTATTATTTATTGTACTGCCCTGCACTGTTTTGTGCACTTTATGTAGTCCTGTGCAGGTCTGTAGTCTAGCGCAGTTTTTATGTTGTTTTACGTAGTCTGGTGTAGCCTTGTGCTGTCTCACATAGTCTAGTGTAGTTTTGTGTTGTTTCATGTAGGACCAGGGTCCTGGAGGAACATTGTTTCATTTTTACTGTGTACTGTACCAGCAGTTATGGTTGAAATGACAATAAAAAGTGACTTGACTTGACTTGACTTGACTTGATACATGTTTTCAGACTTTTGTTTCTTCTGCCCAATGGGAGAGGGGAGATGAGAGGATGTCTGGGGCCTGGTGTTTTTAATTGTGCTCACTGCTTTACTGAAGCAGCAAGATATATAGAGAGAGTCCATGGAGAGGAGTCTGGGTTCTGCGATGTGCTGAGCTGTGTCCATAGTTCTCTGTAGTTTCTTGTGGGCGCGAGCAGACCAGCTGCCATCCCAATGTGTGATGTATCCAGAGAGGATGTTTTCTAAGGTGCATCACTAACAGTGAGAGAGAATCGAGGAGAACATGCCAGATTTCTTTAGTCTTGGTCTGACGTTGTGGGCATCACTGAGTCATGGCTGAAAGAAGGCCATCATTGGACGTTAACATTAAAGGATGTCCATTGTACTGAACGGACAGGCAGGAAGGCACAGGCGGTGGTGTGGCTTTGTTGGTAAGAAATGAAATTCCATCTTTAGAAAGGGAACATAGGGACAGAGAATGTTGCAGGATAGATATGTCCCACAGAGGAAGAAGTCCTTAAGTGGCAGGGTAGGCAACTGTGGCTGACAAAGGAAGTTAAGGACTGCATAAAAGCCATAGAAAGGACATATGAGGTAGCAAAATTGATAGGGAAGTTGGATGATTGGAAAGCTTTTAAACTCCCTCAAAAAGCAACTAAAAATGCTGTAAGAAGGGAAAAGATGAAATATGAGAGCAAACCAGCCAATAATATAAAGCAGGATACTGAACGTTTTTCAGTTATAAAAAGAATAAAAAGGAGCTGAGAGTTGATAATGGACCACTGGAAAATGATGCTGGTGAGGTAGTAATGGGGAACAAAGAAATGGCAGATGAACTTAATGGGTACTTTGCATCAGTCTTCACTGTGGAAGACACTATCAGTGTGCCAGAGGTCCGTGAGTGTCAGGGAGCAGCAGTGAGTGCCATTGCTATTGCGAAGGAAAAAGTGCAAGGTGAACTGAAAGGTGTTAAAGTGGATAAGTCACCTGGGTCAGATGGACTACATCCCAGAGTCCTGAGAGAGGTTGGTGAAGAAATAAGGAATGCATTGTTCATGATCTTTCAAGAATCACTTGATTCTGGCATGGTCCCGGGGGACTGGAAGATTGCAAATGTCACTCCACTGTTTGAAAAGGGAGGAAGACAAGACAGAGGACGTTATTGGCCAGTTAGCCTCACCTCAGTGGTTGGGAAAGTGTTGGAGTCTATTATTGAGGATGAGCGTTCGAGGTATTTTGAGACTAATGATTAAATAAGTCAAAGTCAGCATGGTTTCTGCAAAGGAAAGCCTTGTCTGACAAGTCGGTTAGAGTTCCTTGAGGAAGTAACAAGCAGGGTGGCCAAAGGAGAGGCAGTGGATGTCACTTACTTTGATTTTCAGAAGGCATTTGATCGGTGCCACACATGAGGCTGCTTAACAAGACAAAATCCTGTGGTGTTACAGGAAAGATACTAGCATGGATAGAGGAATGGCTGACAGTCAGGAGGCAGTGAGTGGGAATAAAAGGAGCCTTTTCTGCTTGGCTGCCAGTGTCTAGTTGTTTTCCTCAGGGGTCAATTTTGGAACCACAATTTAGATTGTGCAAGACTCCCAGAAGGTTAATTTACAAGTTGAGTCTATGGTAAAGAAGGCAAATGCAATGTTGGCATTTATTTCAAGGGGAATAGAATATAAAAGCAAGGAAGTAATGCTTAGGCTTTATAAAACCACAGTCAGGCCGCACTTGGAGTATTGTCAATAGTTTGGGCCTTATATCTCAGAAAGGACGTATTGTCATTAGAGACAGTCCAGAGGAAGTTCACGAGGATGATTCCAGGAATGACAGGGTTAACGTATGAGGAGCATTTGACAGCTTTGGGCCTGTACTCACTGGAATTTAGAAGAATGCAGGAGGTTCTCATTGAAACCTACCGAATGTTGAAAGGACTAGATAGGGTGGATGTGAAGACGATGTTTCCTCTGGTGGGGGTATCCAGAACTAGAGGGCATAGCCTCAAAATTGAGGGGTGACCCTTTAGAACAGAGGTAAGGAGGAATTTTTTGGCCAGAGAATAGTAAGTCTGTGATATGTTCTGTCACAGACTGCAGTGGAGGCCAAGTCCGTGCATATATTTAAGGTGGAAGTTGATCGTTTCCTGATTGGTCAGGGCATCAAAGGATGTGGTGAGGAGGCTGGTGTATGGGGTTGAGTGGGATCTGGTATGAGCCATGATGGAATGGTGGAGCAGACTCAAGGGGCTGAATGGCCGAATTCTGCTCCTATGTCAATGGCTTTATGTTCTTATAGTCTTTGAACGTGATTGTGTTTGGCAGATTTTTCCACAGATGTGGTTTTCCATTGTCTTCTTCTGGGTGGTGTTTTTACAAGACGAGTGACCCCAGCCATTATCAATACTCTTCAGAGATTGTCTGCCTGGCATCAGTGGTCACATAACCAGGACTTGTGATATGCACCGGCTGCTCATACGACCACCCACCACCTGCTCCACTGGCATCATATGACCCTGACTGGGGGACCAAGCAGGTGCTACACCTTGCCCAAGGGTGACCTGCAAGGTAGGGGAAGAAAGAAGCCCTAACACCTCATTTGCTCGGGACGTTTCTCAACCCCATCACCCTCTTTGGAATATTATCAGACAAAATTTTTCATGGAGCAAACAAAAAACAAGAATTGTTAACCAAATGTTTGATCAAACAATATTTTAAGGAATGTCTTGAAGGAAGAATGAATTATCAAGATGTGTAGAGATTTAGAAACAGAACTACAGAGTCATTAAACTGTTATAGTAGGATAAGTTTAAAAGGCCTAGAATGTGCGTGTAGCCAGGGTTGGTGAACAAGCCTAGCAAGAAGGCCAGGAAAGGATTTAAAACTAAGATGTAATTGCTATAATTGAATTGCTTATGAGTGTATTTGTGCTAGGAACTCAGAGGTATTGTGTGACAAATCAGATATGATGAACCTAAAGAATAAATTCGTAGATGGTAGAGACATGAAATAAAAATGAACTACATTGGAAGTAATCAGTAATCAGGCAGCATCTGTGCAGAGAGAAATAGAGTTAATGTTTTCAATCAGTGACTATTCAGCACGAGGAAGGCAAGCATTTAAAATATTTTCAGTTGCAGAGGAAACTAAGAAAAGCGGAGAGAACAAAAGAGAAAGATTGTGACAGATTAGGACCAGTGGACTTTTCATATTATAGGTGGTGATAGTGCTGGTTGGAAAATGATTGCAGAGGCTAGCGAATTACAGGTAATATGTCCGGAGAGATTTATGAGAAGGAGAAGGTAAATGAATTCTGAAACTACCCAGAGAGACAAAGGAAATGTGAAGAATGCAATAGAAATACTCAAAGCACAGAAATTACTGACTTCAGTTTGGAATCCAAAGGGTTGCTGTCTGTCTGGCCAAAAGCAGAGACACTGTTCATTGGAGTTCTGTAGATAGAGTGGACAGAGTGGGTGTGAGATGGACAAAGTGAACAGAGTGGGTGTGAAAAGCACAAAGTGAACAGAGTGGGTGTGAGATGGACAAAGTGAACAGAGTGGGTGTGAAAAGTACAAAGTGAACAGAGTGGGTGTGAGATGTACAGTTTAAATTTTAGTAACTGGAAGGTCAGAAGTATTCAGTGTATTGAACTTTTCTGCAGAGCCATCTCTTCATCTGTTTTAGTTCCCCTCGTACAGAGGAGTGCTGGTCACGAGTCCGTTACTAAGTGCATCATACAGAATTAGAAATGCAAATTTTTGCTTTCCTGGTTAGTCCAAATAATCAGTTACTCCTACTGTATACAGTTTTTTGCAAAAGCAAGCTAATGTGAAAGTGAGCCATTAGAAAATCCTGTGATTTATTCATAACTGATACATTTATGGGGTCAATGCTTCATTAAATAAGTGCTGCATCTTCAAAATAGCAAAGGGCCACTCTAATGATCCACTCTGCTCTTTTCCCTTTCATATATTTTGTGATGATTAAATTAAATTACACTCATATAATATCTCACTTCTGGTCAAACAAGAATGTGAAAGTAATGAAGCTAATTCAGAACTGTTATTTGTACTGAACTTTCCAAATTGCACTTTACCTACGTAAATACTCTATATATCAGATTTGAGCACACTTTCATTGGGAAAATAATTATGCTCAAAAAGAATTTAATCGTAACTATACAATCTTTCTAACAATGAGTAAAAGTAGGGTCAATACCTATTTAATTATGGTTTCAGCTTGTCAGTTGATCGGTCCTTCACTAACACAATGAGTTCTTATGATCAGTGTTGAGGCACTCCGTGATATAAACATTTCTGAGCTTATAAAGTGTGGTCTTGTATGCTCCTCAGATACTGTTTATCTTAAGACTAATTTATAGATTACTAACTACTAACGAAGGCAACTGAGATGCAGGTCTCAGCACTTGTGAAGTGCCAGTGCCAGGGGTCTTGGGATTGATATTGTAAGGATTCATTGGTGAGGCAATGGACTTATTTTGGGGGTCTTTGAGGTTCATGTTGCCTGTGTTCTTGGATTTAGTTATTCTTCTGCTGCTGCTTTTGAGCGGTTTGATTGGCCTGATTGATCCGTTTGGAGTGCTTCAGTGAAGAATGCTTTGCCCTGTGGCCTGCAGTAGACTTGCAGCACGGCACTGAACTGAATACTACAGGACTCCTGGTTTGCTGTGTGCTATTCTATGTGTTGTTCACTTTCCTTTTACTGTTTGCGTAATTTGTTCTTTTTTCACACATTGGGTGTTTGGTGTTTTCTTGAGCGGGTTCCATGGTGTTTCTTTGTTTTGTGACTGCCTGTGGGAGCTCAAATCTCTGAGTTGTATTTTGTATACATACTTTGATAATAAATGTACTTTGAAGCTTTGAATCTTTGAATGATCAAAGTTCAAAGTAAATGTTATTATCAAAGTACATTTTATGTCATCATATACAACCCTGAGATTCATTTTCTGCAGGCATAATCAGCAAATCTGTAGAATAGTAACTATAACAGGATCAATGAACAAATAGCCAGAGTGCAGAAAACAACAAACTGTGCAAATGAAAATATAAATAATGAGAACATGAGATAATGAGATAAAAAGTCCTTAAGGTGAGATCATTAGTTGTAGGAACATTTTCATGATGGAGCAAGTGAGTGTAGTTATCCCCTTTTATTCAAGAGCCAGATGGTTGAGGGGTAATAACTGTTCTTGAACCTGGTGGCGCAAGTCCTGAGGTTCTCAAGGCTTTAACAGCACAGTATCTTCTACCTGATGGCAGCAGCAAGAAGAGAGCATGCACTGGATGTTGGGGATCTCTGTTGATGAATGCTGGTTTCCTACAAAAGTGTTTCATGTAGATGTGCTCAGTGGTTGGGTAGGCTTTAACTGTGATGTACCTTTTGTATGATTCCATCATAAATTGTAATTTTGGTTTTAAAATGCAAGGGAGCAAGTATCTTCAGAGGGAACCTTGTGTAGTCTGAGTTTGTCTTTGGCTTATGAAAATTCCAGTGGAAATGAAGTCACGTGACATTTGTTTCTAGATCTTACAAGAAGCTGTGACATCCAATGGCAAATCTCCATGACTCCCTGGTACAATCTTACCAACCATTACCACTCAGTCTTCTCTGTAATACACCCTCCCTGTTGAGGTCTATTGACTACTTTAGGTACTTATGTCCGATGGTTTGACGTATCTAACTCCACCTGCTCAATATGAGGAAATGGGGTAAATAAAATCCTCCTCACTGTTTGGATGCCTTCTTCTACTCTGCCTCACCTTGAACCATCTAAACATGAACCTAGCAAACAGAATAAGTAAACCCTAAACTGAAGTGTGTAACCAAATCTGCCAGCAGTTATTGATCCAACAGCTGCCTCTTCACTATTATTTTCTTGTGGTGATTTGTTGCCAATGATCCATAGATTCTCTTTAGAGATCTGATAATTAATTCAGTTTTGACAAAATAAAATGTCAGATGCACAGGAAATTTAATGTTGCTGCTCTTAAATTCCAAAACACCTTTCAAAGCAATCAGCTAAATGCAAGACCGAACCTGTAGGATGCTTGTAATATGTTTTAATGGTTTAGCTTCTCCATTGAACATCTGACCTATATGGTGTGATTTTGTTATCAAAACATGCAAGGTGATTTTTTTCTAATGAAGAAAAAATTAATAGCACAGGCATCTTGCAACATACCAATACCACATTATACAACAGAAAAGATGTATCATCTTTGACAGGCTATTGTCCATCACTGCCAATATTAAGTGTCGTTTACTTTCCTTGTTTTATTGGCTTTGGATTCTACTGAAAGATGTGCATTAAAGAAATTCGCCATAAGTTCCAAGTTGTTACAGATTTCCTCATTTTAAACATCATGGCTCATGGGTTATTGGATTGGATTTCTGAAGCACCACAACCATTGGAAGATATCAAGCATTGCTTAGGTTTGGTTCTGCTCAGAATCCAGTGTTTACACTGATTCAATATGCTCAGCTAAATCTCCAAGTTTTATCAGAAGAGCACAAATGATCTAATTATAGCACAACTGAAGTATATCTGTAATTAACCAAAAAATGGCACTTGGATTAAAAATTCTTGCATCTTTATAGCTGCATAACAATGTTGTGAACCAGTGTCATGGATACAATATCTATACTGTTACAAGGTGCCCATCAGAGAAAATAGGGTCAGTACCTATTTAGTTTGAGAATTTGATCAGAATTTCAGTATTAACACATTAAGTACCATTGATTCCAGTTAATTGGGCCATTGGTAAATGAGGACAGCAAATACGCAGGTAAATCCCTCCCCACCACTGAGCACATCTACACAAAACACTGTCACAGGAAAAGCAGCATCCATCATCAAGGACTTCCACGACCCAGGTCATACTCTCTTCCCACTACTGCCATCAGGAAGAAGGTGCAAGAACCTCAAATCCCACACCACCAGGTTCAAGAACAGTTATTACCCCTCAACCATCGAGCTCCTGATCCAGAGATGATAAGATTGACAGACTTCTATAGGTCTGCAGTGGAGAGTGTATGGATTGGTTGGTATGGAAACACCAATGCCCTTGAACGGAAAATCCTACTAAGAGTAGGAAATACAGTCCAGTCCATCACAGTTAAAGTCCTCTCCACCACTGAGCACATCCACACGGAGTGCTGTCGCAGGAAAGCAGCATCCATCATCAAAGACCCCCAGCACCAAGGTCATGGTCTCTTCTCAGTGCTGCCATTGGGAAGAAGGTACAAGAGCCTCGGGACTCACACTGAGGGATAATAACAGGAACAGTTATCCAGAAGAGATAACTTCACTCACCCCAACAATGAAATATTCCCACAACCTATGGACTCACTTCCAAGGACTCTTCATCTCATGTTCTCGATATTTATTATTATTTCCTTTGTACTTGCACAGTTTGTTGTCGTTTGCACACCGGTTGCCCGACCCTCCTTTTGGGTGAGGTCTTTCATTGATTCTGTTGTGCTTCTTGTATTTACTTTGAATGCTCACAAGAAAATTAATCTCAGGATTGTATATATGTACTTTGATAATAAATTTACATTGAACTTTGATTCCCATCATTAACTTGGGACACTACGTGGCTTATTCAGGGCAGGACACTGTTCGGAACAGTTTCAAACTAGTGTCAGTCACATACGCTTCTGTGGCCGTTAGACATTACACCGTGCTTCAAGTGAACAATTTTTAAACAGCATCAGTTGTGTGTGTTTGGGTTCAAATAGCAGTGATCTTTGTCACTAATAGTTGGTGAGAATTAAGTATTCAAGCTTGGAAATGCCAGAAATGGGCGGGAGTGAATATGAAACAATTTCATACCTTCAACAAGTTAGGAGATGTGAAGAATTTGAAGGTATCAACAACCATTTTGAATGTTATAATGAAAGTTAAGATTTGGAGGATGTAATTGCCAATAGCCTTGTATAAAGGCAGTTCACGATGTACACTAGAGTTTGCACTGATTTTGTTCATTTGTGGTCAATCAAAAGAAAACAGCAGTGTAAACTGATTGAATTCCTCCATCAATAAGTGTCAGAGACTATAAATTGACCACAAATTCCGAAACCCTCCAAAATCCAAAATTTTATTGAGTGCTGACCTGACTTCCCAGTTGGAAAATTTCCCAAGATGCCAGGAAGGTTCCCAGGTGATGTACAGGCCTCTGTGTGCCACATACAGTTCTGAGAAGTGACCTCACATACTGTATGTAATAAACAGAAGTTAATGAAAAATAGAAAAATACTGCATAAAGTGAAAATGAAGACCTCAATTATGTATAGAAAGAGTGTATTCGTCCGCGTCGGAGTGGATGTACACTGCTTAATGGTACACTGATCATGAAACAAGCAAAGATTTATAACGGCAAATTGAAAATTGTGAATATTCAGCAGGCTGGTTGCAGACATTTAAGAAAAGGCATGGTATTAAATTGTTAAAGATTTTTGGTGATAAAGCATCTGCTGATCACAAAGCAGCGGAGAAATTCATTCATGTGTTTGCCAAGATTGTCACTGATGAAAGTCATCAGTAGGGAGTTTGTACGTTCTTCCCATGACTATGTGGTTCCCCCAGGTGCCTGGTTTCCTCCCACAGTCCAAAGGTGGACCACTTGGGAGGTTAATTAGTCCATAAGGCAAAGGCCATTCAGCTCATCGAGTCCTCTCCACCATTTCCTCATGGCTGATCCTGGATCCCATTCAACCCCATACACTTGCCCTCTCACTATATCCTGACCAATCAGGAAGCTATCAACTTTTGCTTTGAATATGCCCTTGGACCTGGCCTCCACTGCATTCTGTGGCAGAGCATTCCACAGATTCACCACTCTTTGGTTTAAAAAATTCCTCCTTACTTCTGTTTTAAAAGGCCACCCCTTAATTTTGAGGCTGTGCCTCTTGTTCTGGATACCCCAACCAGAGGGAACATCCTCTCCACACCCACTCTATCTAGTCCTTTCAACATTCAGTAGGTTTCAATGAGATCCTCCTGTATTCTTCTAAATTCCAGAGAGTACAGGTCCAGACTGCCAAACACTCCTCATATGTTAACCCCTTAATTCCTGGAATCATCCTCGTGAATCTCCTCTGGACTTTCTCGAATGGCAATATGTCCTTTCTGAGATAAGAGGCCCAAAACTGCTGACAATACTCCAAGTGCGGCCTGACTAGTGTTGTATAAAGCCTCAGCATTATCTCCTTGTTTTATACTCTATTCCCTTGAAATAAATGCCAACATTGCATTTGCCTTCTTTACCACAGACTCAACCTGTGAATTAACTTTCCAGGAGCCTTGCACAAGTCCTAAGTCCCACTGCACCTCTGATGTTTGAATTTTCTCCTCATTTAGATAATAGTCCGTGCAATTGTTCCTTTTACCAAAATGCAACACCATACATTTCCCAACACTGTATTCCACCTGCCACTTCTTTGCTCATTCTTCCTATTTGTCTAAGTCCAGCTGCAATCACATTCCTTCCTCAGCACTACCTACCCCTCCACTTATCATCCACAAACTTAGCCACAAAACCATCAATTCCATTAACTAAATCATTGACAAACAATGTGAAAAGCAGTGGTCCCAATACTGACCCTTGAGGAACACAGCTAGTCACTGGCAGCCAACCAGAAAAGGCCCCTTTTATTCCCACTCACTGCCTCCTGCCTGTCAGCCATTCCTCTATCCGTGCCAGTATCCTTCCTGTAACACCAGTGGATTTTATCTTGTTAAACAGTCTCATGTGAGTCACCTTATCAAATGCCTTTTGAAAATCCAAGTTAATGTCATCCACTGCCTCTCCTTTGTCCACGATGCTTGTTACTTCCCCAAAGAATTCTAACAGATTTGTCAGGGAAGATTTCCCTTTATAGAAACCATGCTGACTTTGACTTATTTTATCATTAGTCTCCAAGTATCCCAAAACCTCGTCCTTAATAATAGACTCCAAAGCTTTCCCTGGTCATTGTAAACTGTCCCGTGATTAGACTAGGATTTAAAATTGTGGAATTGACGAGTGGCGCAGCTTGAAGGGCCAGAAAAGCATATCCTGTGCTGTGTCTCAACAAATAAATAAATAAATCTACATGTGTGATGAACAAGTGTAAGACAAAGACCTCTTACCAGTAGCACCTAAATTCAGAGTTGGGAACGATGGCAATCCCAAGGAGCTGCTGAATATCCACCTTGGCGGCTGAAGAAGTGACAGCTTACGTTTCTGCTGGTTCTATATACACATTATATTTTCATGCACAAAATGTTTAAAAATATTATATAAAACTACCTTCAGAGTATATATGTAAGCTGTACATGTAATATAAATGAATTTCATGTTTAGACTTGGGTCCCATCCCCAAGCTATCTCATTATATAGATGCAAATATTGCAAAGTCTGAAAAAATTCCAAAATCCAAAACACTTCAGGCACCAAGCATTTCAGATAAGGGGTGCTCAAACTTTAATACACAGTTTTATAGTACTGCAGTAGTGTTGGTAGTGTTCTAATTTATTCTGTATTTCATTAGGATACATGATATTTTACTGTTAAACTGTAGTTTGCTTTTGATACTTTTTTAATTTTTTCCATGAAACCTCAGTTAAATGGGACAGCCAAAACGTACTGATCTGGATGTGCCCCAATTAACCGGAATCCACTGTATTTATGATCAGTCTTTCAAGTTTAATAGTTTTATCTAAATATGATATGAAGCATAACTGGTTTAGTTAATTATTCAGTTATTGCCATTAATCAAACTTTGTGTGCCACCAAACGTAGTACAGTATAAAAGTTTGCTCTGGGATTGTCTCAGCGGTATAACTTTGTCATTTTGCCAAGAGATTGCGTTCCATGCCAGAGATTTGAATTACAAGATCTAGGCAAGCACCTCTGCAATGCCTCATTGTCAGAACAAATTTGTACCCATTTTTGTCTTGTAGAGGATGTAAAATCTCTCGAGAGCAAAACAGCAAAGTACAGCATGCCTATGCTCAGTGCTGTGAACAAAGAACTGAAATGTAAACCAGAGTTGGCTGTGTGGACATTCACTGACAACGTCCTTCTCACAGGTCTGCTCAGCTCTGATTTGTGCACCTGTGCATTGAAGCACAGAAGTTAGCAATGTGTGAGAGGTCAGATTTGACGTCCACTACCACCACACTACCAGTAGACTCACCACTGAACCTAAGGGCAGAAATTCCTGGCATAATGAAGATGGCTTCATTGGTTTGAAATTTGGTCTAACGATGTACACCCCATGTGACCTCACCATCCCATGATTACACCCCGCTTCTCTGCCTCTTCCAACCTAAACCCTGAATAAGTAGTTCCTAAATGTCTGTCAATCTCCACCTTGAATATATCCCAAGGCACTGCCACTGCAACTTTCTGAGGCAAAGAATTCCACCAATATCTCACTCTCTGCAGGAAGAAGTTCTTTCTCACTGCCTTCCGAAATGGATGACTTCTCATTCTGAAATTCCTTCTCGCTGCCTTCTGAAATGGATAACCTTTCATTCTGAAATTCTGTCTCATAATTTGGCATAGCGCTAAGGGAAATTCCCTCGTCGATTCCTCCCAGTCAAACCCAGTCAGTTTTAGACTGGAAAATTGAGTGTGGTTCATACCTGCAGTTCATAATCCAACAAAAAATTTACTGTTGTCTATGGTCTTCAACAATGGTTAGGATGTTCAATACTTGGAGGAATGTAAATGCTTGATTAATCAAAGAGCAAATAAAAACTGCAGATGTTGAAAGTACAAAATGAACACAGAAAATGCTGGAAATAGTCTGCATCTGTGGATAAAGAAACGAGTCAATGATTATGGTCAATGTTCGTTTGAAACGAGGATAATTTTGTTAACCTCTCCACAGATGCTCCTGACCCATTGAGAATTACCATTTACTGGTTTATTCCAGGTTTTAACTGATACTTGCTTATTTTTAGACATTAAAAAGATAAAAAAAATCAAAGACAATAATTTAACTGAAGTTTTTTAGACAGTCAAATGTTTTTGTTTTTGGTGAGTTGACCCTTCTGGCCCTTTGATCCACATTGCCACAACACCCTACAACCCTGATTAACCACAGCCTAATCACAGGATAATTCACCATGGCCAGTTATCCTAACCGGTTTGTCTTTGGACTGTGGGCGGAAATTGGAGCACCCGAGAACCCTGGTATTCCACGTGGACTTCTTACAAAGGATGGCAGTATTGAACTCTGAACTCTGGAACACACCAAGCTGTAACAGTGCCATGCTACTGTGGCTTCACGGTTACGTAGTGGTTAATGAGATGCTATTGCTGCTCAGGGCATTGGAGATTCGAGTTTGATTCCGTTGTCCTCTGTAAGAAACTTCCCATGTGTGTGTGTGGGTTTTCTCCGGGTGCTCTGGTTTCCTCCCAAAGTCCAAAGACGTACCTAGCAGGTAGGTTTATTGGTCCCTTGATTAGGCTAGCGGTTAAATTGGTAGGTGCTGGGCAGTGTGGTTCAGGAGGCTGGAAGGGCCTGTTCTGTGCTTTATCTCTAAATAAAGTAAAATAAGACAATAAATATTGGAGATGAACAATTGATTATTTTACACTTTTTCTTACAGATGTCAAGTTGATTTAACAGGCCTAAGTAAGGAACATACACACAAATTGGACCTTACGCTCTCAGAAGGAAAAGGTCACATAATACTACTGGTTACTCTGACAGCAACTGTTTCTGTCGGTGCTTCTGAGCTCGCCAAATTGGACAATGAGGAAGAACGGAATAAAATAATGGCAAGATATGTACGTATTACTGGAAGTTAACATTGAAGTTAAATCATAATATCATTTTAAAGATTGTGTTTGACAGTATAACAGAAAGCAAGAGATTATCAGTGAGGGAGAGGGGTTCATGTGTAAAGTTACTAAAATGAGAGAATTTACCGAAAGGTAAAATGCTTCAGGTGAGGAAGATAAGGATACAAACTGATTTACACAATTCTGCTACGCACATCAATCTCTCCTTGAGATCTTTGATATTTTATTAAATTTGAAAGAAAAGTTACTTCTTGTGGGAGAGTGGCTGAACCTGTTAAGGAATTGTATTTTAGGCAATAATTTTCTCTGGAACACACAGTATTTCAGAACTCCTATGTTTACTACTGCTGCAAAATCCACTTAACTACAACGAGATCATTGAAATTTGTTGGGAATATAGGGTTTCTTTTTGTTTTGGCAATGCAGTGGTGTGTGACCTGAATCAGCTGTTGTTTGCTTATCTGCAGGAAATTGTCACTGCCTGCATTAATATTCATTCTCTCTATGCAAATATTGCTGTAAGTGGTTTGTGTTTGGTAAGGTGTCGCATTTGTGATGCTCCAACCCCTCAGTAAACAACAGGTTCATGTTTGTACTGTACTTGATTTATGGCTTGAGTTTGACTCCCACATTCATATTCAAAAGTTAATAAAATTTAGCAGTTCATATTCAAGTCTTCAAGTTTTCAGAGGAAACCTGTGTTATAAAATCTTTTAAAAGCTCTAAAACTAAAAGTTTTTGATGTACATTTTTCTCATTTTCAAACTAAATGTAAAATTCAGTCGCATGATAATTGCTGCTACCCAGGTCAGTTAATATATAATTATGAGGTCACTAATTAATCATATCTTGTTGCACATTACCACTCTGCTAATACACTCTGCTCTCTGGATTACTCTAGAAAGTGCTGTTCTAAAAATTTATTCCAGAATCTATTCCATGGTAGCATAGTGGTTAGCGTGATGCTATAACAGCTTAGGGGGGTGGGGTCAGAGTTTGGAGGTCAATCCCAGCATCCTCTGCAATGAGTTTGTATGTCCTCTCCGTGGAACGTGTGGGTTTCCTCCCACAGTCCACCAGACGTACTGGGTAGTAGGTTAAATGGTCATTGTAAATTGTCCCGTGATGAAGCTGGGGTTAAATCAGGGGTTACTGGGCTGCGCAGGTTGAAGGCCTGGGAGGGCCTGTTCCACACTGTATCGAAATAACTAAAATCAAATCAAAAGCATTTCTTATCTTCGTTTTTCTACCTGATTTTTCTCTGACCATATGGAATTGAGTACAGGAATTGGGACATCATGCTATAACTGTACAAGTCATTGCTGGGGCAACACTTGTTCCGTCTGGTTGTCCAACAATAAGGGCAGATGTCATTAAGCTGGAAAAGGTGCAGGAAGGATTCACAAGGAAGATATCAAGACTGAAGAGCTCGAGTGATAAGGAGAGGCTGGATAGGCTGGAACTGTCTTCCTTCGACTTTAAGTGGCTGAAGGCTTATAGCTTATGCTGTTGGGCATGTTGTCCTCTGCATCCTGCCTGGATGTTGTATCATTCTTCTCTTTCCTTTCAACCATTCAGCATCTAGCCAGATGACAAAGTTGTGTGTGTACAGTAGGCCATCACAGATCTTCTCTGCTAAGAGCCACAAAGCTCCTGGTGTTTCATAGTGTCATCAGTTGTACAGCAGAGAAATGAGCCAATCAGTTTACCACCTCCACGTGACCATTTTAGCGATTGACATATTGACCATAAGATATAAGACAAAGGAGCAGAATTAGGCCATTCAGCCCATCAAGTCTGCTCCGCCATTTGCCTGCAGTAGGTCCATATCCTTCCATGCCTTGTTTTTTCAAGGGCCTCTCCAACCGTGGCTGAAATGCAGAAGGCTGCGAAATGGCACTGGCTTGTATGCTTCATCAATTAGTTCTAGATTCAAGATTGCTTAATGTAATTTGCAGTACACAATTGTAAAGGAGAATGAAATAATAGATAAAGAACACAGTAATAATAATAAAACACAATAAATATAAATGCATAAGATATCTTACATACATATATTGATTGTATGTCCATAAGGTGACTGATAAAGTAGAGGAGGGGTGGGTTTGTGGGTGGAGACTTTGATCAGCCTTACTGTTTGGAGAAAGTAACTGTTTTGAGTCTGTTGGCCTTGGTGTGGATACTCCACATTAGATCTGCTTCAGGGGATTCATTCTTGCAGTGCTGAATATTGTCAGATGACGGTAGGTAAGGCCTTACACTTGAGTTTATAACAGGGTAGTCAGAGAAGATGTTTCAATGGTTGAAATGTCTACAACCAGGTGGTTAAAGGGTCAAAATGTCAAAATCGGAAAGGAACGATAGGCATTCCTTATTGCAGTGTAGCAGTGATCTAGTGTGTTGGGACCTCTGACGCAACAGGTTATGTGCTGGTGATAACTGGACAGACCCGGTTAAAGTCACCAACTATAATCTGAAATGCATCGGGATGAATGTTCCTTGCCCGCAGACGCTATCATGCAGTTGAGCGAGTGCTTGCTTATAATCGGCCGCAGTTTGTATGACATCAGTGGTGATGTCACCACTGTTATGGGCACTATCAAAGATGGTGATGAGTCAGCAAACAGGAGGGAGATTGCAAGTTTGGATGAGTAATGTAATAACAACGACCTCTCACTCAATGTCAATATGACCAAGGAACTAATCGTAGATTTCAGGAGACGGAAACCGTAGGTCAGTGAGCCAGTAATCATTGGAGGATCAGAGGTGGAGGAGGTCAGTAACTTTAAATTCCTGGCTGTCACCATCTCAGAGGACCTGTCCTGGACCCATCATATAAATATAATTGCAAAGACCGACAGCACCTCGGCTTCCTCGGGACTCTGCGGTGATTCGACATGTCATCAAGAACCTTGTCAAATTTATGTAGATGTGTGGTGGAAAGTGTGCTGACTGGCTGCATCACAGCCTGGTATGGAAACACCAACGCCTTTGGATTGAAAATCCAGCAAAAGGTAGTGGATCCAGCCCAGTACAGCACAGGTAAAACACTACCAACCATTGAGCACATCTACATGAAACGTTGGCGGAGAAAGCCAGTATCCATCATCAAAGATTCTCACCACCCAGGCCACGCTCTTTTCTCACAGCTGCCATCAAGTAGAAGGTACAGGAGTCTCAGGACCCGCACTGTCAGATTCAAGAACAGTTACTACCTCGCTACCATCTGGCTGACAACTACACTCACTCTATGTCTGGTGTTCCACAACAGATAGTCTCGCCTTAAGGACTCTTTATCTTGTTATTTCATGCTCGTTATTTATCGCTATTTATTTATATCAGCATTTTCCCAGTTTGTTGTCCATTGATCCTGTTTACAGTTACTATTCTATAGATTTGCTAGGTAAGCCTGCAGGAAAAGAATCTCAAGGTTGTATGTGGCAGCATGTGTGTACTCTGATAATAAATTTTACTTTGAACTTTGAAAATAAGGGTCACAATAGCAACCTTTTTTTGGTTGACCTGGAATGTAAAAATTCTTTGGAATTTTCTAACTCGAGCTGTCTGACACTTGACTGTGAAGTTGGAGCTGTGCTTGGAGCATCAGGCAAATTTCCGTCAGAACATCCTTCCAGAAGCCTGAACACCTCGATATATTTTCATTCCGCCAGTAAGTGGTACGTGTCTGGGAGTCTACTGGAAGAGAAGACTATAAACAAATTAATTTGGAAAAGAATTGAGCAAAATAACATCTTAAGAAAAATATAATATGTCATTTCTAATACATTCAAAATGCTGAGGGGACTCAGCAGGTCAGGCAGCGTCTACTGTATGGAGATGAATAGCAGTCAATGTTTCGGGCTGAAGCCCTTCATTAGGACTTGAAAGGAAAGTGGGAGGATGCCAGAACAAGAAGATGGGGGGAGGAGGAGGAGAACAAGCTAGAAGGTGATAGGTGAAGCCAGGTGGGTGGGGAAGGGGTGGGGGGGATGAAGTAAGGAGGTGATAGATGGAAAAGGTAAAGGGCTGGAGAAGAAGGAATCTGTTAGGAGAGGAGAGCGGGCCATGGGAAAAAGGGAAACAGGAGGGGCACCAGGGGGAGGAGATAGGCAGGTGAGGAGAAGAGGAAGGGTGAGAGGGGAGCCAGAATTAGGAATGGAGAAGAGGGAAGGGGGAGGGGAAAATTACTGTAAGTTGAAGAAGTTGATGTTCATGCAATCAGGTAGGAAGCTATCCAGATGGAATATGAGGTTGTGGTCCTCCGACTTGAGGGTTGCCTCATCAAGGCAGTAGAAGATGCCATAGACTGGCATGTTGTAATTGGAATGGGACTTAGAATGCCATTTTGTTTCTTCAACCAAGATTCTCAAATATTTTCTCAGACTTCCATTCATCCATGTGCCTTAAACCAGCTGTATCTGAGAGAAGAATTCAGTTTATAAATGCTTTAATAGTACTGAGACTAAGCCCTGACACTTTTTGCCTCCTCCCCAGTGGAATGTGTCTGGTTATGGTGGTGTGGTGGTGGCAGGGGCCTAATGTGTAATGGGGAAGCCTGTGAACCACCTCGGAATAACGTCATGCATCTGAGTTCAAATATGTTTGTCCAGCATGCTGACGTGAATATTTATATATGAAATTTTTTTTTTATTAAATGCTGACTGTAATTTACCCAAAAAGCAGCTCACTTACTGCAGTTTTCCAAAATGAGCAGAGAGAGGAGCTGTTACACTGGATTTAGCCTAATCACTCACTCAGCATCTCAGGAACAGCTTCTTCCCCTCCACTATCAGATTTCTGAATGGACAGTGAATCCATGAACACCACCTCACTGACTTTTCCTCTTTTTGCACTACTTACTGAATTTATTTTTATATATATTTGTTATAATTTATATATTTTAAAATTATTACATATTGCAATATGCTGCTGCTTGAAAACAACAAATTTCACGAGATATGTCAGTGATAATAAGGCTGATTCCGATTTGACGTACCTAAGTTCCACAGAAAACACGATAATTAACTCCCCTCATTTTGTTATGCGGCCGTTATTTGAACACAAGCACACTAGGCCCATAGACATAGAGCTTTACCAATGTGAAATATCATATGAAAATGTTTTGGTCCCTAACAGACAGGCACAGAGTAAATAAACTTATTAAAGTCCTATCTTGTCGTGCAGTCAGTGAAAGAACTACAAATGCATTAGAATCTGAATCAGGTTTAATGTTGTTGACGTATGTCGTGAAATCTGTTATTTTGCAGCAGCAGTACATTGTAATACATAATCATAAAAACTAAATTATAATAAGAATATATAAAAAATTAAATTAAATACATAGTGCAAAAAGAGCGCAAAACTAATAGAGGTAGTCTTCATGGATTTATTGTCCATTCAGAAATCTGATAGCGAAGGGGAAGAAACATTGAGTCTGTCTGTACCACTTTGCTGATGGTAGCAATGAGAAGAGGACATGTCCTGGGTGGTGGGGGTCCTTAATGATGGATGTGGCCTTTTTGAGGCATCACCTTTTGAAGGTGTCCTTGATGCTGGGGAGTCCAGTGCCCGTGATGCAGCCGGCTGAGTTTGCAACTTTCTGCAGCTTTTTCTAATCCTTTGCCGTGGCCCCTTCATAGCAGATGGTGATGCAGCCAGTAAATGCTTTACATTTGCTGTACTCTCTGGCAAATTCCTTCTTGCTGGCGACTCTTGAGTCAGCAGCTGCCATGCTTGCAGAAAATATAAATCCACATTGCCTTTGCAAAATAATGAAAGGTTCATTGGTACCTTTCAGATTTTGTTATAGATCTCTCAGGTGGGGCTGATATACCATCCATCAATAATTCTATTGAAAATGTCGGCCTGAACACAATCAGGGAGCTACCATTTTGTAATCACGTTGACATTTCGCTACGTTAATTGATACGAGGAATCGGATTCCCTTAATGCTTTAATACTTATGCAAGTTTGGCTGTGAAAGAATAAAGAAGTGGTATTTCTCAGGGCTAATGTTTTGAAGTTTCTGAAATGATATAAAACTGTGTGGGGTGGGAGGACAGGAGCCAGGAGAGTACCTGTGATTCTTTCCTTAAGTTACTGGAATCATTTGGCAAAGCTGAGAACTGTTTGTGGCCATGACCCTGCTATCAGGTTGAGTTAGCCTAGAAAATGAGTGTATTACAGTAATTTAACCATTTGTGACCAATGTGCAAATGCATCTTATTAAATAGACATTTCAATTCATGTCGTTAATGTGAAGAAACGTCTTCTCTGATATCCTTTTATTTTTTTTAACGCACATTAATGGATGGCTGCCTGAAGGCATTTTAGTGACCTCCTTGGAATGGGAGCATGAAACCACTGGTTCCCCCTTTGTCACTCCTTAAATTCAGTCAAGCTAGTTTAGAAAGAAGTTGTTAGCATTCCATTTTTATTATGACATTTCACAGTCGTCCGATTTAATGTCCCTTGACCGAATTGTCCACTGTGAGACGATGGGCTTGAAATGTTATTTGGAGCGTTGATAAAAGGTGAGCAGTTATAAGATGACAGCAAGTCATAAAGCTGGTGGCGTGACATTAATTTTCTCCATAACAGAGATGGAATAAGACGTCACGATGACAAGCTGTCAATCAGTGCTGGTCCCTGTGTGTATCTCAGTGCCGTACGATAGGGTATTGCTTCTCCCATAATAGACCTGAACTCGAATGCCTTTGTTGACAGCTGCTGCCACACAGAAAATTTATTATACAGCCTTTCATTAAAAAAATAAAGAATCATCTCCTGAGCATTTCAATCTTCTTTGTCTATTGATGTCTGAAAGGATAATCTACTTTTGAGATTCCAATATTTAAAAGAAAATGTAGTGGGAGGGGGATCCTGATAAATAATCAATTTATAGAAATTTGGTGAACCTGCAAGATAATTCACATGGAAGTATTGTGCCCCATTGGCACAGCACAGCATATTGGTACAGCGCAGAATAGCACAGCACAGTGTATTGGTACAGTACAGAACAGCACAGCACAGTGTATTGGTACAGCACAGCACAACACCATACTGTACAGCACAGCACAGTATGGTGCATTGGTACAGTACAGCACAGCACAGTGTATTGGTACAGCACAGTACAGCACAGCACAGAACTGTGCATTGGTACAGCACAGTACGGTGCATTGGTACAGTACAGCACAGCACAACACAGAACTGTGCATTGGTACAGCACTGAACAGACCAAGACTGTCACAATTTGTAATGGATTAAGTCACCAGTCAAACATAAACTGAGAATCCAAATGATAATTAACCCTCAGGGTACTGAGAGCATTTCTGCAGAAAACCATTAAATGTGACATGACTTACAAATTTATGTCATTGTCAGGGAGTAAGAGTTTTTTTATTCCCTTTTCTTCCAACCTTGTTCACAGTGATAATTTACTTCATTGAAGTTGTGAAGCCTAAAGAGGAAACTCAGACTCTGTTCACAGTCTGCGCGTGTCACCGAGATGTTAAATCTTCAAATGTGCCCTTTAAACGTACTTTTGAAATGTATTTGCACTTACAAATTGTTTTCAAATTCATTTATAAAGTGTAAATACAAAATATTCTGCAGATGCTGGGGTCAAAGCAACACTCACAACAAGCTGGAGGAACTCAGCAGGTCGGACAGCATCCGTGGAAACGATCAGTCAATGTTTCCATAGATGCTGCCTGACCTGCTGAGTTCCTCCAGCTTGTTGTGAGTGTTATTTATAAAGAGTATTGTGAATGATTTGTGTTTTTGCTGTTTCTTTTCCGAATGACCTGCGATCTTTTCTCAGTATATTTACCATCCAAAGAGAGGGAGATTATGCCAGGAGAACTTCTATGGCAAAATATCTGATATTGCTTCAAAGTCATTTGCCTCAACTTTTAACAAAGTTTAGTGTGAATTTGGCTGTAAGCTTGGTACAACTTTTAAATTGAGCAATCATTCAGCTAACCGGGCATATTTACATCAGAAGTAACTATGAAATTATCCTTTTATGTTCATTTAACTTCAATATTCACATTTTCACTACTGATAGTATGATCCTTGACTATGTTCTCTAAGGGTCATCCTTTCTATGAAGGAACTTTTCATTCAGTTTAATTCCTACATGAACTAGCAACAGGGAACTTGACAACCAGAGCCTCACTGTTACCTCAGCCCCGCAAACTTTTTATATTTGCTCTGCAATCTGTTTCGGAAATTCAGCAAATGATTCCTACAAATATATATATTTTTAAATTCATTCACCTTTTGCATGCCCACCCCGGATCCGGTTCCTACTACGTTCTGATTGATTACTTTTACCTGGAAGTGTAGACACTTACTTCATGTAGGCTTATATTTTATAATGCAAGTACAGTTTTTGTCTTTAAGATTAAGTAAACCCTTATTTCAGTAACAATTACTGTGTGATTTTTCTTCCTATGCAAATATATGAATATGCGTACTTGTTAGCTTCCATCAAAACGTTTTTCTAGACTTAATCCTTTTCCACAAAATGTGGTCTCCTGAATTAATGTCAACCAAATGCCCAACAAATTATTAATCCAATGAAAGGATCTACTTTGTGCCTGTATAGATTTATAAATTATTTTTGTACATAGGTACACTTGCAAGTTAAGGAGGAAAATGAATTGATTTTTCCTAATGGCATCTTGAACAATGTAAACAAGCATGTTAAGACAGAAACTCATTTCGCTCCTTGTGGTATTTCTACAGGTCCAAACACTTGAATTGCATTGCTAAAAGAAATCAAAACAGGTAGCTGCCGTGACATAGTCCTCACTTGATTTAATGTCACTAAAGGTTGCGTACTGTACCAGTTAGGTGGATATCTGAGTAATCAGAAAAGGGACACTTCAGGATATTGTGAGAGAGTGAAGCTGGTCGCTTGTAAATTGGATTAAAACTTAGCTCAGTAGCAGGAAGGAGAGGGTAGTGTTCTTCTGCAATTGGGAAGCTTTTTTAGTACAGGGCTCAACGCTGAGAATCTTCTATGTGTCGTATATCAGTGATGAAAACGTACATGTAAGCAGCCTGGATAAGAAGTTTGAAATTCAAAGCAGGATAGCTGTATAAAAGTGAGGAACCAAGGTATAGACTGCAGGGAATGGTCAGGAGACTGGGGAACATGGACAACCAATCCAGCAACACACTAGATTAATTCATTTGGGGTAGGAAATTGAGGAAAGGGAATAGACTGCAGATGGTTGGATACTGCGCAGCAGAGAGAGCCTTTAACATGTGTATGTGGTTTTCTGACAGTCTGTTTAATGACTGTTTGTCAGTCATTGTCCCTGTATTGTCTTTCATTGATTCTACAGTATTTTTTATTTCTACTGTGAATGCCCACAAGAAAATAAATCTCAGGGTTGTATGTGGTGACATATTTGTACTTTGATTATAAATTTGCTTTGAACTTTGAAAATGGATTGTGTGAAAATGAAATTAGCTAAGGGATGGAGAACAGAAGGAAGCAGTGAATAATTAATTTTCCAAACATATATGGGCATTGACTTTTGTATAGTACTGCATGTGTTTATGAAACATAGCTCGATGTTTAGATTTTGAATTTAAAGCACAATTCTATTATTCTGCACACAGTTAAATTATACACTTCTTTTGGACATTGGTTGTTTTTCATTGATTCTTTGTATCTACTGCCAATCACAAGAAAGCAAATCCCAGGGTTTTATACTGTATGGTGACAATAAAAATAAAATTACTTTTTTTTCCAAATTTTATTTCTGGAAAATTTTTTAACCCCGAACCCTTGAGTCAGTGTTAGAATTATATAAATCATAGCTTACAAAACATAAAATTATCCATAAAATAAAAACAAACATGGCAGAAATAAATATCAATATAATGACTATGTGTGTCTATTTAGATCTCTAATAACAGAAAAGGCTGACATTCAGCAGTATGCTTCACCACACATTCACCACTATTCCTCCCCCCCCCCAAGGAAACCTAAATATTTGCCCCATTTTTGTGTATAAATGTCCAATCTATCAAATGGTTTGTAAGACATACGTTCAAAATCTGCCACTTGGGCTATTTTTGTGACCCACTCCTGAAATGATGGTTCCCCAAGTTCCTCCGACCTCTAAGTATAATTTGTCTTCCTACCATTATACTTGTCTTTTAAATTACTTTTAACTTTGAGGGTTTTTTTTTTAGGACCTCATTTAATGGGAAAATTGGTTGGTTATCAGAATGGGATGTTTCCTTCCAATATTTCAACATCTTCTATCAATATTGATTACAGTAATTGTGGGTATTTCCAGGAAGGGTTGCTCCAGCATATATTCACCTGTAACCTTCGTGTTCACCCTGTGAAACATCAGGGTATCAATACAGATTGTTTTAGTGTGCTGGTGAACTTCCTGAGCAAGCAATGCAGAACCCTGAGCTAAGAAACTAGAGACCTGACATCAAGCGGTGGAAGTTATATTCAGTTAGTAATTTGGAATTGAAATAAAGTAGTTATTAGTAATGATGACCACAAATACTACTAGATTTACAAAGGAGAGGAACTGCACTGAATATTGTTACTGTTACATTAGAATGGCACACTAGACCAGATGGTTTTTGTGTGCGATTTCTGCATGGAACAAGTATCAGTGGGTCTATTCTTTAGGCTCTGTCTAACGTTTCTGGGTTCCACCTAAAGCATCAAAGACAAATGTAGGGTTATTATTGAAAGCAGTGGGGGGTGGGGGACTGTCTTTTGATTTTGCATTACAGTGTTGGAAATCCAACTGTTCACAGATCTTTGAACATCTTCGTATGGATAAATACACTCAGTGGCCACTTTATTAGGTACACCTGCTCATTAATGCAAATATTTAATCAACCAATCATGTGGCAGCAACTCAATGTATAAAAGTATGCAGAAGTGGTCGAGAGGTTCAATTTGATTTGATTGAATTTTGATTTGATTCAACTTTATTGCCATTGTGCTGAGTACAGATACAAAGCCAATGAATTGCAGTTAGCATCTAACCAGAAATACAAAGAATTGTGTTATTTACTAAATAACTGCGAATAAAAAGTAACTGCTACAGCACACAAATATATAAGTACTGAGACAGTACAATATGTTGTTTAGACCAAACATCAGAACGAGGAAGAAATGTGATCTAAGTGACTTTGACCATGGTATATGATTGTTGGTGCCAGACAGGGTGGTTTGAGTATCTCAGAAACTGCTGATCTCCTGGAATTTTCATGTACGACATTCTCCAGAATTTACAGAGAATGGTGCGAGAAACAAAAAAAATCCAGTCAATAGTAGTTCTGTGAGTGAAAATGCCTTGTTAATGAAAGTGGTCAGAGGAGAATGGCCAGACTAGTTCAAGCTGACAGGAAGGCGATGGTAACTCAACTAACCACACGTTAAAACAGTGGTGTGCAGAAGAGATTCTCTGATCACACAAAACATTGAACCTTGAAGTGGATGAGCTACAGCAGCAGAAGACCATGAATATGTTCTTTATTAGGTACAGGAGATATCTAATAAAGTGGCCAATGTGTACTTCTGAATATTATTTGAGGAGACAATTGGCTTTTATTCTACAAGACCAGTGTTGGAACCCAGATCTCCACAGATCTTTGAAGGTCTTAATACAGATAAATAATTACTAGAGAAGAGATATCAAGTATTTTCTATATGGAATGGAACCAAGAACATGGATATTAAGATTGAATTGTTAGGCTACACCTGAACTACTAGGACACCATGTCGCAGGAGGATATGGTTGCACTGAATTGGATACAGGGAAGATTTACAGTCATTTTCCCAGAAGTGAGAGAATATTAGCTCAGAGGAAAAAATTGTCTAGCCTGGGTTTTTTTTTTGGAATGGAGAAGGCTGAGTGGAGATTTAATTGGGGAGTTCAAATTTAAAAGGTGCCTGGAAACAACAGATTAAAGTACCCATTTCTCATGACAGACAAGAGCTAAGGGAATTGGCAGTAAGATTAGAGGATAGTTAACGAGTACCTTTTCTTACCCAAAGGATTTGGAGCATTTGAAATGCACTGTCTGTAAATGTTGAAGAGTGAAATGTTAAATTGTTGTAATAGGTTGCATTAACATTGCAGGGTATACATCAACAATCTTTGACTTTTTTTAAGTCCTTTAGTATGCATCTTATGCAGTGTTTTAATTAGGGGCTTGTCAATGTTCTAAACAAGCGCTAACTTGAAGTGTTCTATATTCAGACCAGGACAACATCCCATGCACCATCAATTTCAGGCCATGCTGCTCCTGGACTTGTGCTAATATTACTTATGTTTGTCAGAATCAGAATCAGGTTTATTATCACCGGTATGTGACGTGAAATTTGTTAACTTAGCAGCAACAGTTCAATGCAATACATAATATAGCAGAGAGAGAAAAAATAAAATAAAAATAATAAATAAACAAGTAAATCAATTGCGTATATTGAATAGATTATTAAAATGTGCAAAAACAGAAATACAGAATTATATTAAAACTTGAGGTAGAGTCCAAAGCTTCAATGTCCATTTAGAAATCAGATGGCAGAGGGGAAGAAGCTGTTCCTGGATTGTTGGGTGTGTGCCTTCAGGTTTCTGCATCTCCTACCTGATGGTAACAGTGAGAAAAAGGCATGCCCTGGGTGCTGGAGGTCTTTAATAATGGACGCTGCCTTTCTGAGACACCACTCCCTAAAGATGTCCTGGGTTCTTTGTAGGCTAGTGCCCAAGATGGAGCTGACTAGATTTACAGCCTTCTGCAGCTTCTTTCGGTCCTGTGCAGTAGTCCCTCCATACCAGACAGTGATGCAGTCTGTCAGAATGATCTCCACAGTACAACTATAGAAGTTTTTGAGTGTATTTGTTGACATACCAAATCCCTTCAAACTCCTAATAAAATATAGCCACTGTCTTGTCTCCTTTATAACTACATCGATACATTGGGACCAGGTTAGATCCTCAGAGATCTTGACACCGAGGAATTTGAAGCTGCTCACTCTCTCCATTTCTGACCCCTCTGTGAGGATTGGTGTATGTTCCTTCGTCTTACCCTTCCTGATGTCCACAATCAGCTCTTTTGTTTTACTGACATTGAGTGCCAGGTTGTTGCTGTGGCACCATTCCACCAGTTGGCATATCTCATTCCTGTATGCCCTCTCGTCACCACCTGAGATTCTACCAACAGTGGTTGTATCATCAGCAAATTTATAGATAGTGTTTGAGCTACGCCTAGCCACACAGTCATGTACTAATCTAATGTAACTGTATATGCTGTTGGTGCATTGTCTTTTCATTTAGCTGTATACACATGTATGTTTGAATGGCAATAAATTTGACCTAACCAAGACCTCAAATGCAAAAAAAAAACATTTTCAATCAATACGTTCAGGAAAACTGCACTGTTCCATTCTTGAGGCAGATTTATACAAATTAACAGTATGAAAACAGTTCCTATGTCCATGTGAATTCAAGGTATCTTCTTTGGCAAGTCCCATTTGCTTGTATTAGCCCAGTTTAGAGTCTAAACCCTTCCTACTTGGGAAAGTGTCCATACCTCTTACCACTTGATAATCTTTCATTCCCAGAATCATCTTGGTGAACCTCAGCTGAACCCTCTCCAATGCCAGCACCTCTTTTCATAGATAAGGAGCCCAAAAACATCCCTGCTTTTATATTCTAGACCTCTTGAAATGAATGCTAACATTGCATTTGCCTTCCTCACCACTGACTCAACCTGCAAATTAACCTTGAGGTTGTTCTGCACAAGGACTCCCAAGTCCTTTCATCTCAGATTTTTGGATTTTCTCCTGCTTTAGAAATTAGTCTGCACATTTATTCCTACGACCAAAATGCATGACAAAGCATTTTCCAACACACTGTATTTCATTTGCCTCTCTCTTGCCCATTCTTATAATCTGTCTAAATCCTTCTGCACCTACCTGTTTCCTCAACACTACCTGCCATTCCGCCAATCTTCATATCATCTGCAAACTTGGCAACAAAGCCAACTATTCCATCATCTAAATCAGTGGTCCCCAGCCTCCGGGCCGCGGACCGATACTTTGCCACGAAGAATGCAGTGGTGCAGCGGTAGCCGGAATGCACCCAGCACATTTTTAAGAAAAAAGCCAAAATAAACAAGCTAATTAATTATGTGTCAAATGGCACCTAATTAATTAGCTTGTTTATTTCGGCTTTTTTTCTTAAAGGTGTGCTGGGTGCGTCCCAGCTACCGCTGCATTCTCCACAGCAATGTATCAATCCGTAGCCCGGGGGTTGGGGTGGTGGGACACTGGGGTGTCATCTCATCATTGTCTATTTCCATCAGGGCAGGCAGGTCTTCTTCTTCTATGTCTGCCTGCCTCGATGTCGTAGGTCGAGGTTCGTCGTCGGCTGTGGCTGATGTGGAAGGCTTGAAAAATGACAGTACACTTGGCTGCTTAGCCTCGCGCATTTTTCTATCATACAGTTCTTTGTAAGCACTCAAACCATCCTGCAAATATGCCCTAAACCGACGTACCCTTTCAAAATTAAAGTCGTACTTTTCTGCAATCATTGCAGCGAAAATCTCATGCAGTTGCTTTGCGTTCAGTTCCTGGACGACTTCACTTTCGGTCCGTTCACTACTGCATTCGGTTTCAATTGTTATCCTTTCCTCTTCCAATTGCATCAGCTCTTCATCTATCAGTTCTTGGTCATAGGATGCCAAAACCTCTTCAACATCATCTTTATCAACTTCCACAAGCCAAACTCACTTTGTCCTTACTTCGTTCACCACGATCAATATGCTTAATTATGTCTAGTTTTACGCTAAGTGTAACACCCTTACGAGATCTTTTAGGCTTTTCCAATACCTTAGAGCCCATCTTGCTAACGGCTGCTCATAGGCGCGTGTTTAAGCAATGCCGGCTAGAATGCCGTTCCGAGTCCGGGGGAGAGCAGTTGCTCGGGGCGCGCACTGCCTTTTATCACGTGCTACTTTTTTCGTAACAGTGAAAACACCTTCTGTTCGCAAAAACAGGTCACTAATGTAGGTCTTTCGTAACAGCGAGGTTTCATAAAGCGAACGTTCAAAAAGCGGGGGACACCTATATTGCTTAATTGGGGCAGGAGCCTATTGCCGAACAGTGTCTAACTAGCGTCAATCATGTGTACTTGTGTAGCAGTTTGACACTACACTCTACTTAGTGTGAACAGCTTTAAAATAGAGCAGTTGCAAGTGTTTAGTTTTAAAAAAGCAGGGATTTTTGTCACTGATAGTTGGTGAGAAATGAGCAGTAAGACAATTCTGAACTGTTTTGCTCACCACAGTTTCAATCATTCAGGCTTGGAGATGCCAGAAACAGCTGGAAGTGAAAGTGAAACTATTTCATTACTAAACTAGCTAAAGAACTATGAAGAATTTGAAGGTTGTATTTTGTAACTTCAGAAATTAATCGAAAGAAAAACACAGGAGCTCTTCTCTTCTTAGTGTTTCTTTAGTGAGGAGCTCACATATGACATGGTGGCATAACAATGTATGACATTCACACACTTTTTACATATAGCCTGTAATGAATTATGTAAGCTACAAGAATATGTACAAAATATATTTAGAATATTACTCAAATATTAAATACACTACACTCCTCCCTGCTTAGCAATAAACTCCAACTCAAAATATCTCAACTCAAATATAAGACCATAAGACATAGGGGCAGAATTAAGCCATTTGGCCCATCGGGTCTACTGCACAATTTTATCATGGGTGATCCATATTTCCTCTCAGCCCCAATCTCTAGCCTTCTCCTCATATCCCTTCCTGCCCTGACCAATGAAGAATCTATCAACCTCTGGCTTAAATATACATACAGACTTGGTTTCCACACATACCTGTGGCAACAAATTCACCGCTCTGGCTAAATAAATTCCTTCTTATCTTGGTTCTAAAAGGACACTCCTCTATTCTGAGGCTGTGTCCTCTGGTCTTAGACTTTCCCACCATAGGAAGCACCCTCTCGATGTCCACTCCGTCAGGGCCTTTCGTCATTTGATAGGTTTCAATTAGGTCACCCCTAAATCTTCTGAATTCTAGTGAATACAGGCCCAGAGCAATCAAACGATTGCGTCACCTCTGATCTGGGCCGACATTTATGTGCTGGGCGGCACCTAATTAATTAGCTTGTTTATTTCGGCTTTTTTCTTAAAGATGTGCTGGGTGTGTCCTGACTACCGCTGTACCCCTGTATTCTTTGCAGCAATGTATCCGTCTGCGGCCCGGAGGTTGGGGACCACTGTTCTAAATCATTTATATACAGCATAAAAAGAAGTGGCCCCAACAGCAACCCCTATGAAACACGTCTAGTCACTGCAGCCAATCAGGAAAGGGTCCTCTTGCTCCCATTCGCTGTCTCCCACCAATCAGCTAAAGCCCTAACCTTGCCAGTAACTTTCCTGTAACACCATGGGCACTTAACTTGGTAAGCAGCCTCATGTGTGGCACTTTGTCAAAGGCCTCCTGAAAATCCAAATATACAACATCCACTACATCCCCTTTATTTATCCTGTATGTAATCTCCTCAAAGAATTTCAACATATTTGTCAGGCAAGATTTTCCCTGAAGGAAACCATGCTGACTTTGTCCTGTCTTGTCCTATGTCTCCAAGTACTCCATAACCTGATCCTTAAGTCTTGACCAACATCTTTCCAAATACTGAGGCCAAACTAACTGCTCTATAATTTCCTTTCTGCTGCCTTCCTCCTTTCTTAAAGAATGATGTGACATTTGCAATTTTCCAGTCCTCTGGCACCATGCCAGTGTCCAATGATTTTTGAAAGATCATTACTAATGCCTTCACAATCTCTAACACTACCTCTCTCAGCACCTTCTCCCTTGTAATAGTAACTGCACTCACTTCTCTTCCCTCACATCCTTCGACGTCTGGCACACTGCTGGTGTCTTCCACAGTGAAGGGTGATGCAAAATACTCATTTAGTTCATCTGCCATCTCCTTGGCCCCCATTATTATTTCTCCGGCCTCATTTTCTAGTGGACCAATATCTGCTCTCATCTCTCTTTTATTTCTTACCTACTTGAAAAGGCTTTTACTATCCACTTTGATGTTGTTTGCTAGCTTGCTTTCATATTTCATCTTTTCCCTCCTAATGATTCTTTTAGTTGCTCTCTGTAGGTTTCAAAAGCTTCCCAATTCTCTGTCTTCCCACTAATTTTTGCTTTGTGGTACGCCCTCTCTTTTGCTTTTACATTAGCTTTTACTTCCCTTGTCAGCCACAGTTGTACTATTTTGCCGTTTGAGTATTTCTTTGTTTTTGGAATACAGCTATCCTCCACCTTCCTCATTTTTTCCCAGAAACTCTCACCATTCCTGCTCTGCTGTCATCCCTATCACTATGCTCCCCGCTTCTCCCTCTTTCCCTTCCACACCACAGACCTGTGCCCACTGCCAGTAATTCTGTCTGTATGGCATTCCCTTGGAAGATCATCCCCCACGACAGTATCCAAAACAGCCACAGAGGTGCTCTGTGCTAACTATCTATTCACATTTCCATTTCTCCTGACAGTCACCCAGCTGCTCGCCTCCTCCAAGTTAGCAGTGATTACTTCCCTGTAACTCTGAACGATGATCTTCTCACTCTCCTGTACAAGCCCAAGGTCCTCCAGCTACTGCTCCAGTAGTAACATGGTCTTCAAGGAGCTGCAGCTGGATTCACTTCAGGCAGATGTAGTTCCCCGGGAGACTCTGGGTCTCCCAGGACTCCAACATCCGGCATGAAGAACACACAACGACCATCTGCTACATTCAGTACAGTAGGAGGAGGAGAAAAGGGAACATGAACAGAAACTTACCCAGAGTTACCGGCTCCTTTGAGCTGAAGCCTCCTTTGAACCAAAGCCTGACATACCTACTCTCACCACTGGCCCATTCTCAACAATGTCCGCCCTGCTTGTCCCTTTTGTACTTTTAAAGAAGCGTCACTGACCTCAGGAAACCTCTTCGCAGTGGCCTGCTCCTGCTGCTGATCGGGCTGTCGGACAAGGGCTGCGTAAAGCCAAGGAAAGGCCATATAAGGTAGCAAAAGTGAATGGGAAGTTGGATGATTGGGAAGCTTTTAAAAACCAAAAAAAAACAAAATAAGCTATAACAAGGGAAAAGATGAAATATAAAAACAAACTAGCTGATAATATAAAGCAGGATACTAAAAGTTTTCTCAGTTATATAAAGAATAAAAGAGGCGTGTCACGTACCCCATGATGGGAATAAAGAACCGGCAGAGATGGGGAACACCTTGGAGTCCAGTATTGCTACTAACTAATAATATTTATTAGTAACTATGCAATACAGTAATATAAATGTAGATAAATCATACAGGTTAGCGATGATTATATATAAGTAAGTATATCAGTAAGTGTGGAAATAGATGTGAAAAACAAGTTTCTTTAAGTCTAGGGGTAAAAAGATACAGTCTTACGATGATGAGTAAAGTTCAGTTCAGTTCATAGAAACATAGAAAATAGGTGCAGGAGTAGGCCATTCGGCCCTTTGAGCCTGCACCGCCATTCAGTATCATCATGTCTGATCATCCAACTCAGAACCCTGTACCAGCCTTCTCTCCAGACCCCCTGATCCCTTTAGCCACAAGGGCCATATCTAACTCCCTCTTAAGTATAGCCAATGAACTGACCTCAACTGTTTCTTGTGGCAGAGAATTCCACAGATTCACCACTCTCTGTGTGAGGAAGTTTTTCCTCATCTCGGTCCTAAAAGGCTTCCCCTTTATCCTCAAACTGTGACCCCTCGTTTTGGACTTCCCCAACATCGGGAACAATCTTCCTGCATCTAGCCTGTCCAATCCCTTTGGGATTTTATACGTTTCAATAAGATCCCCCCTCAGTCCTCTAAATTCCAACGAGTATAAGCCTAGCCGATCCAGTCTTTCATCATATGAAAGTCCTGCCATCCCAGGAATCAATCTGGTGAACCTTCTTTGTACTCCCTCTATGGCAAGAATGTCTTTCCTCAGATTAGGGGACCAAAACTGCACACAATACTCCAGGTGTGGTTCCACCAAGGCCTTGTACAACTGCAGTGGTACCTCCCTGCTCCTGTACTCGAATCCTCTTGCTATGAATGCCAGCACCTCCCCTTTTCCTAATCGGCCACCATTCAGGTAATAATCTGTTTTCCTGTTTTTGCCACCCTAGTGAATAACCTCACGTTTATCCACATTAAATTGCATCTGTCATGAATTTGCCCACTCACCTAACCTATCCAAGTCACCCTGCATCCTTTTAGCATCCTCCTCACAGCTAACACTGCCGCCCAGCTTCATGTCATCCGCAAACTTGAAGATGCTGCATTTAATTCCCTCGTCTAAGTCATTAATATATATTGTAAACAACTGGTGTCCCAGCACTGAGCCTTGCAGTACCCCACTAGTCACTGCCTGCCATTCTGAAAAGGTCCCGTTTATTCCCACTCTTTGCTTCCTGTCTGCCAACCAATTCTCTATCCACATCAATACCATACCCCCAATACCGTGTGCTTTAAGTTTGCACACTAATCTCCTGTGTGGGACCTTGTCAAAAGCCTTTTGAAAATCCAAATATACCACATGCACTGGTTCTCTCCTATCCACTCTACTAGTTATATCCTCAAAAAATTCTATGAGATTCGTCAGACATGATTTTCATTTCACAAATCCATGCTGACTTTGTCCGATGATTTCACCGCTTTCCAAATGTGCTGTTATCACATCTTTGATAACTGACTCTAGCATTTTCCCCCACCACCGATGTTAGGCTAACCAGTCTATAATTCCCTGGTTTCTCTCTCCCTCCTTTTTTAAAAAGCGGGGTTACATTAGCCACCCTCCAATCCTCAGGAACTAATCCAGAATCTGAAGTGTTTTGAAAAATTATCACTAATGCATCCACTATTTCTTGGGCTACTTCCTTAAGCACTCTGGGAGGCAGACCATCTGGCCCTGGGGATTTATCTGCCTTTAATCCCTTCAATTTACCTAACACCACTTCCCTACTAACATGTATTTCCCTCATTTCCTCCATCTCACTAGACCCTCTGTCCCCTACTATTTCTGGAAGATTATTTATGTCCTCCTTAGTGAAGACAGAACCAAAGTAGTTATTCAATTGGTCTGCCATGTCCTTGTTCCCCATAATCAATTCACCTGTTTCTGTCTGTAAGGGACCTACATTTGTCTTAACCAATCTTTTTCTTTTCACATATCTATAAAAGCTTTTACAGTCAGTTTTTATGTTCCCTGTCAGTTTTCTCTCATAATCTCTTTTTCTTTCCTAATGAAGCCCTTTGTCCTCCTCTGCTGGACTCTGAATTTCTCCCAGTCCTCAGGTAAGCCGCTTTTTCTGGCTAATTTGTATGTTTCTTCTTTGGAATTGATACTATCCCTAATTTTCCTTGTCAGCCACGGGTGCACTACCTTCCCTGATTTATTCTTTTGCCAAACTGGGATGAACAATTGTTGTAGTTCATCCATGCGATCTTTAAATGCTTGCCATTGCATATCCACCATCAACCCTTCAAGTATCATTTACCAGTCTACCTTAGCTAATTCACGTCTCGTACCTTCAAAGTTACCCTTCTTTAAGTTCAGAACCTTTGTTTCTGAATTAACTATGTCACTCTCCATCTTAATGAAGAATTCCACCATATTATGGTCACTCTTACCCAAGGGGTCTCTCACGATAAGATTGCTAGTTAACCCTTCCTCATTGCTCAATACTCAATCTAGAATGACCTGCTCTCTAGTTGGTTCCTCGACATGTTGGTTCAAAAAAACCATCCCGCATACATTCCAAGAAATCCTCTTCCTCAGCACCCTTATCAATTTGGTTCACGCAATCTATATGTAGGTTGAAGTCACCCATTATAACTGCTCACATCAAAGTTGCTGGTGAACGCAGCAGGCCAGGCAGCATCTCTAGGAAGAGGTGCAGTCGACCTCGTCCTGACGAAGGGTCTCGGCCTGAAACGTTGACTGCACCTCTTCCTAGAGATGCTGCCTGGCCTGCTAGTCCTGACGAAGGGTCTCGGCCTGAAACGTCGACTACACCTCTTCCTAGAGATGCTGCCTGGCCTGTGTAGTCCTGACGAAGGGTCTCGGCCTGAAACGTTGACTGCACCTCTTCCTAGAGATGCTGCCTGGCCTGCTAGTCCTGACGAAGGGTCTCGGCCTGAAACATCGACTACACCTCTTCCTAGAGATGCTGCCTGGCCTGCTGTGTTCACCAGCAACTTTGATGTGTGTTGCTTGAATTTCCAGCATCTGCAGAATTCCTGTTGTTTGCATTATAACTGCTGTTCCTTTATTGTACACATTTCTAATTTCCTGTTTAATGCCATCCCCAACCTCACTACTACTGTTAGGTGGCCTGTGCACAACTCCCAGCAGCGTTTTCTGCACCTTAGTGTTATGCAGCTCTACCCATATCGATTCCACATCCTCACGGCTAATGTCCTTCCTTTCTATTGTGTTAATCTCCTCTCTAACCAGCAATGCTACCCCACCTCCTTTTCTTTCATGTCTATCCCTCCTGAATATTGAATTTCCCTCAGTGTTGAGCTCCCATCCTTGGTCACCCTGGAGCCATGTCTCCGTGATCTCAACGATATCATATTCATTAATAACAATCTGCACTGTTAATTCATCCACCTTATTACGAATGCCCTTTGCATTGACACATAAAGCCTTCAGGCTTGCTTTTACAACACTCTTGGCCCTTATACAATTATGTTGAAAAGTGGCCCTTTTTGATTTTTGCCCTGGATTTGCCGGCCTGCCACTTTTACTTTTCACCATACTACTTTTTGCTTCTACCCTCATTTTACACCCCTCTGTCTCTCTGCACTTGTTCCCATCCCCCTGTTGTGAACTAACCTCCTCTCTCCTAGTCTTTTAATTTGATTCCCTCCCCCCAACCATTCTAGTTTAAAGTCATCTCAGTAGCCCTTGCAAATCTCCCCTCCAGGATAGTGGTCCCCTTAGGATTCACGTGTAACCCGTCCTTTTTGTACAGGTCACACCTGTGCCAAAAGAGGCCCCAGTGATCCAAAAACTTGAATCCCTGCCCCCTGCTCCAATCCCTCAGCCACGCATTTATCCTCCACCTCATTGGGATCCAGGATCAGCCATGATGAAATGGCGGAGTGGGCTTGATGGGCTTGAATGGCCTAATTCTGCTTCTATATCTTATGGCCCACCATCTGTGTGAAAAACTTATCCTTTATGCAGCTTTTGTCTCTTCCTCAGGTCTCCCCCTCAGGTCTCCTTCCTTTGATCTCCTCCCTCGGGTCTCCCCCTCTGATCTCCCCCTTCAGGTCTCCTACCTCAGGGCTCCTTCCTCTGGCAGCTTGTTCCACATACCCACCTCTGCCTCTATGAAAAATCTATCCCTCAGTTTTTCGTTAAATTTTCTCCACCCCACCACCCCACCTTATCTTAGGTCCGTACCTTTTAATTTTAGACCCCATTTCTTTGTGAAAAATCTGTAAGGTTCATGGTAATGCGTGAAATAAAATTAGCAAAATGTAATAAATATCGTAAATTCATTGACTTTTGTAAATTTAAAATCCATCAGAATTTGCATTAATATTGATACAGGTTTCCAGCTTTGTCACTTGAGTTAATTTAATTTCTCACAGACTTCCAAATTTTAACCTAAATTTCACATGAAAGCATGCACCTAAATCTTTCATTACCTCCATAAACATATGAACAGTCCTGACCTTGGAATTAATCCTTTAATACATTCCCATCTATTTGACAAGATTTCTACAATTATTTCTCACGTTCTCCTTATTTGTTATTTCTACGTTAAATATTTTCAGTATGGAGCTGCTTTTCAAGTACATCTCATTCTCCAGGGAACATAGGAGAATTGGGAATTTACACTCAGCAGAAGTCGTTGAAGATAGGTTCTCAGCTGTATTCAGACTAATGCCTAAGAATGCTTTTGTGCATTTGCAGTCAGAATAAAATGTAAGAGTTGTTAAAAATCTCAGACCGTGATACTTACATGGGATAGACTATAAACCAATGAACAATTAACAGCTTTCCATTAGCACTGTTGAGTGTAGAGTTGGGCTATAAAATTATCCACTCAAAGACAGTTACCCATATTATTATGCACTTAATGGAACAGGCTTCCATTGAAATGAATAGGGAGCCATTCTGTCTTTGGAAGAACTATTCACAAGTGTATACTCTTGTTAAGTAGAATACAATCGAGTACATTTGGCTCTTTTTAATTTTCGTTGATTGTTTCATTTCATTTTTAGTTCACTTTCTCCCAGTTTAATCCTATGGGCTATTTAATGTCCTACATTTAGTTGGCAAATTGGGTCTGATAATAAGAGGGTTCTGTGGTTATTCATTGAAACTGCTCAGATTTAATTTGATGAAGCAGGGGACAATCTATATTGGCTCCATCAGTAAGTGGCTCTTTAATAACTGTTGTTCTTTCAAATAAGGTCTTATGAGCAGCTGTGTTATTTCCCAGATGAGAGAAATAGCAAATGTTCTGTTGTGGAATCACCACATTTCTGGTGGTCAGAAGGAACAATGTGGGCTGGGATGGTTTCCCCACAGAAATCAGGGAACGGTGGTTTTCCATGATTCGAGCCAGACACATACATTGTTGAATCCGGTCTCCAGCTGCTTAGCAGAGCTTCTAGTCCTTGTATCAGTGGGCACACACTGGTCCAACGATACAACTATTGGCAAGGAATTTTGGTGCAGCTGGACTATTGAGTGGTGGAAGTTCTCTAGCATTTTGATCCATCTTTAAGGACTGGATCTCTGCTTAAGTCGGGGACTAACGATGAGGATAGTGGTGTGAAGTGGAGGATAATGAGGATAGTGGTGTGAAATGGAGGATAATGAATAGGATAGTGGTGTGAAGTGGAGGATAATGAATAGGTTAGTGGTGTGAAATGGAGGTTAATGATGAGGATAGTGGTGTGAAATGGAGGATAATGAGGATAGTGGTGTGAAATGGAGGATAATGATGAGGATAGTGGTGTGAAGTGGAGGATAATGAATAGGACAGTGGTGTGAAGTGGAGGATAATGATGAGGATAGTGGTGTGAAATGGAGGATAATGATGATGATAGTGGTGTGAAGTGGAGGATAATGATGAGGATAGTGGTGTGAAATGGAGGATAATGATGAGGATAGTGGTGTGAAATGGAGGATAATGATGATGATAGTGGTGTGAAGTGGAGGATAATGATGAGGATAGTGGTGTGAAATGGAGGATAATGATGATAGTGGTGTGAAGTGGAGGATAATGATAAGGATAGTGGTGTGAAATGGAGGATAATGATGAGGATAGTGGTGTGAAATGGAGGATAATGATGAGGATAGTGGTGTGAAGTGGAGGATAATGATGATGATAGTGGTGTGAAATGGAGGATAATGATGATAGTGGTGTGAAGTGGAGGATAATGATGAGGATAGTGGTGTGAAATGGAGGATAATGATGAGGATAGTGGTGTGATATGGAGGTCCAGAGGAGAGAAGTGAAAAGATGTAGCGGTTAGTGTAATGCTATTCGAGCACCAGGACTTGCATGACTGACAGTAGTGAAAACTGAGAGGAAGCTGCCGACATGATGAAGGAAGCCCTGAACACTGCCAGGGACGGAGGGGCTTCATTGTTGCCCTAAATGCTAGTATCATAACAGAAAGGAAGTAAGTAAGTATATAAATCTGCTGTTACATCAAGTTGACATCATGGAGGCCACAGGTTTTTTTTCTCTAAAATGAAGATATCCCTTTTCTTGATGGAAAATCATCACTGTGACCTCTCTGGCACTGCACACAATCCTGGGTTTACTGGAAAGAATGAAAGGTTTGGTTCAGAGGAGTAACAAAGCAGAATTACGTGCAAAGTTGAATGATTAAGAGTTTATATTAAAGGAACGTGCATTTTTTCCTGGCGGTGAAAGACATGAAGGCGAAGCAGCAACAAACATCAAGGAGGGAGTGACAATGTCTTTCAGGCTGCTTTCAGCTGTTCGTATACTGATCAGATTTTCCTGGGCATAGTGTCATTTGTTTATGCGGACTGTCAGCAGGGTAGTGGTTTCTATAGGTGAACGCTGCAAAGTCATGGTTGGGTTTTGCATAATCTCCGTGTGGAGAACTGTCACTCATTCAGACAATGGATTTTGGTGAGACTTAGTGCCATGGTTTCTATGGAATGGAAATGCTGTGAGAGACTGAATCAGAATTAGAATCAGGGTTAATATCATTGACATAGTTTGTCGTGAAATTTGTTGTTTTCCATGAGCAGTTCAAAGTAATACATACAATATTATAAATTACAATAGTGCAAAGAAATAGCAGAAATAATGAGTTAGTGTTCAGGGATTCATTGTCCATTCACAAATCTGATGGCAGAAGGGAAGAAGCTGTTCCTGAAGCATTAAGTGTGTATCTTCAGACTCCTGTACCATCTTCTTAATGGTAGCAATGAGAAGTGGTCCTTAATAATGGATCAAGTATTGAAGTTAATATTTGTAATTTATTTTACTTTATTTTTTTCATTTTTTTTTAAATTAGGGATACCATGCAGAATAGGCCCTACCGGCCCTTCAAGCCAAGCCGACTAGCAGCCCTCAAATTTACCCTAGCCTAATCACAGGACAATTTACAATGATCAATTAACCTAATAACCAGTACGTCTTTGAAGTGTGGGAGGAAACCAGAGCACCCAGAGGAAACCCGCACGTTTCACAGGAAGGATGCACAGAGGATGCTGGGATTGAACTCTGAACTCTGTTGCCCTGAGCTGTACCAGCGCCGCATTAACTGTGGTGGCCCAACACTGATGGAATGTTCAAATGTTTTAGAATTCTTTTTCCTCATTGGTAAATTTTCTTTGAAATTTTTGATATAGTTTTGCAATGTTTTGGTGTTCTGATGCTGAGGTTTTTTTAAGTATTCAGTATGACTATGTATCAGATATTTTGAAGGTAGTACTTTTTTTGCTTCTACCTTCCTCTCTCCTCTCCTGGATTCTTTTGCTGGGCAGGGCATATCTGGTTCCGGCATCTTTTGCAAGCTCTTTATTGTCCAGAGCACATCAGACGAACTCTTTATTTGCAATCGAGCAGCTGGAAAAGATTTCTCACAAACATTAGAAATTACCATTATTTTAAACTACCTCCTGTATTTATTCAGTGAAGTACATCTCATTGATTTATTTTTATTGGTAAACTGCCTCTTTTTGGTCTGCCTCCAGGTAAGTATTACAAGTCATTTCCTGGGCACCATTTTTGAAATTCCTCCTTCTGTAAATCGGATTGTCCTCATCTGTAACTAAGTAAGAAAGAAAATGAGAAACGTCTTTCCCAACCTTAGACCAAACGGAAGGACTTTGTCAACATTGCAGTACTTTAACTAACTCAGGAAACAAAGTAACTAATTCGTGTAGTAAGGTCACACAAACAGCATTTAAACAATAAATACAGTTTTTTTGCAGAAAATTCTTTTTTTCATCAGTTCACCCATTGTTGTCATTGGCAATATCCGTCTTCTGCTGAATGGACACTAGCTTCTGCACCATTGAGGGCATCTTCAAATGGCGATGCCTCAAAAACGCGGCATCCATCAATAAGGATCCCCACCACCCAGGACATGCCCCCTTCTCATTTCTACCATCAAGGAGGAGGTACAGGAGCCTGAAGATACACAGTCAACATTTCAGGAACAGCTTCTTCCCCTCTGCCATCAGATTTCTGAATGGACAATGAACCCATAAATACTCCGTCACTTCTTTGCTCTCTTTTTGTGCTACTTACTTAATTCAATTTATATATATATATTCTTATTGTAATTTATAGTGTATTTTATATATTGCACTGTACTGCTGCCACAAAACAGCAAATTTTACAACATAAGTCAGTGATAATAAACTTGATTCTAATTCTTGGTGACACAACACAGACTCACCACAATTGTTCCAGCTCTTATGTACAACCGTCCAATTAATCTCATCCCTCAGCTCTACCTTTGTAACCACTTAATGTATTTTCCTGTCATTTTACTATTGAATCCACGACTTCCACTCTTTCAGGCTTTGCTTTTCAGATCACAGCAACTCATAATGTGAAGAAAAATAATAATTCTGAATTTGCATCTTCTCATGACTGACCTTTGATTCCTGTCTTCCTCTTTTCACTCACTTTTTGCTTACAAAAGGGGTGACATTAGGAGCATTGATACTCCTAATTTCTTCCCTGGTATAGGCCTTCCAAAGAACTTTGCAATTATTGGAAATCTCCTCAACTCAGATCACTTTCTGGAAACAGAGCAGCCAACCTGTGTATGCGAGTCCCTCAAACAATATTTGTGTTTAATGAAGTGTGGCTTATGACACTCAGGTCCTCGATTTTCATGATTCCATCACCATTGTTTACAATTCCCTTCAAAGCTTTCTCTGACCCTTAGATTTCAAACCAGTGACATTACTGATGAAAAGTTGTTTTAAATGTGGTTACTTTACTCATCACTTTCTGTATATACCTCCTCCTTATTCAATCTGTTATCACCTGTCATTATTCTCCATACTTCCATCTAATCTTTTAACTTCCTATAATACAAGGAGAATAACCTGAGATCCTCCATAACTGGTTTAAAAAAATATAGTTTAAATGTAGCCATGTCAATGGCAACTTCAACTTTTCATATGTCACTTACGTAGGTGCCTTGACTTTAAATTATCTAAGAATAGCATTTCTGAACACCAAAAGTTCAGAAGGAATTCGGATGCCCTCTTGTAGAATATTTGCCAGTCAGTATGTATGTTCATAGAAAACAGTTCCAATTAGGAACCATGGCAAAACTCAAGGCCAAATTGGCTACAATCATATTCTGAGTTTTGCTCCCATCAGAGATGGTACTGTGGAACTGAGAGGATTAGAAAAATGGAAAATTAAATTAACTAATTTAAGACATGAAAAAGCCCGTATACTAATCTGAAGGGAATGATTAATTTGACAACTCTAGGCTTTATTTTAGGCATTAACATTCTCAACGCCGTCTTAGCACACAGTCAGGCAGTGTTGAGCATGTTAATGCCTAGTAGAAAGTACAGTGGATTCTGGTGAATTGGGATGTGTCGGGGCCAGTACGTTTTGGCCCAATTAAGCGGCTGCCCCAGTTAGCCAAAGTTTCAAGAAAATAGTTAAAAGGTATAAAAAAGATAATCTCCTGTTTAACTGAGTAACAAATTTTCCAGAAAGTGACCTGAGTTGAGGAATTTTTCAATAATTGCAAAGTCCTTAAATGAAATACAGAACACTATCAATACTATTACAGTACTATAAAACTGTGTATTAGTTCCCAATACTTAGTGACGGAGGAATTCAGTGTACACTACCATATTCCTTTGGTTGGCTGTAAATGAACAAAGTCTGTGATAATTGATTGTCTTCATACAATGTTATCAATGATTGCATCTTCCAAATCTTTATTTTCATTATAACATTAAGATGATTGTCGATACCTTAAGGTTCTTAATGGTTCCTAACTTGTTGAGGTAGTGAAATCATTTCATTTGCACTTCTGGCCATTTCTGGCATCTCCAAGCCTGAATGCATTGAGAAAAAATTAACAAAACTTTCAAAAACATGATTAATCGTAGAGGGTTCAATTATCCTAAAAACTTGCCTCTATTTCCTGAGGGAATTCTTTGGAAACAGGGGGTCAGTTATTTTTTACAGAGTAGGTACGGAGAAGCAGGACATATCTCCAAATTTCATTTCCTCAGTGGGGCTCACGTCTTTTATTGTATTGCTTCAAATATTATTGTATGTCTGTCCCCTGGATCTGTGAATGGATTTAACAAAGGGAAATAGCACTAGTCAGACATCCCATCCCATTATCTTTTGCCGTCACAACTTGATTTTCCATCCTGATTTATTTCCATCCTCTGTTACAATTATGTTATTTGGGTCCTTTAGAGTAATTTGAGAAACTAAGTAACATTGGTCTACAGGATTTGAACGTTTTATGAAACATGAAGAGTTAAAACTTGCCTACTCATGTTGTCAGTGATCCGATTTAAGAGTTACGTTGAGAAGGTGAAGTATATAAGTGACTTTGCATTAGAGAGTAGCAACAGTCCCCATGAGATGACTAATTTGGCCAGAGGCGGCTGTAACAATCCTCAGCATCTTGGGTATATATTTTTATAATGGTACAACTGCATAGACCCTGATTAATCTTATTAATCCTCGTTAATTCCACTCAACAATTCAGGAATAGCTTCCTCCCATCAACACTATCTCACTACTTTCTTTTCACTTATTGCACTATTCTATGCTGTAATTCATACTTTTTATGATTATATGTTGCTATGTACTGCTGCTGCAAAAAACAACTTTCATGACATATGCCAGTGATGTTTCCTGCTTCTGATTTTGATTTTGATTCTAGTTCTTCTGCCATCCAGTTTCTGAATGGACGTTGAACCCATGACTAGTCATTTTCTTCTCCAAAAGGCTAAATTCAGTTTATGGAACTTATTTCAGACCTCATTTGTTTTTACTTGGGTTTGAGATAGACTTTACTTATAACAGTTATCCATGTTATAAAATAATTCTTTTTATGAATGCCCAAAATGTTAAACGGGGTTGAAAAGTGTAAAGTATTGGTGGAATTAAATGTGTGTATTATATGCATAGTTTAATGAGTTGCATGGGATAAACATCAACAGATCTTAAATTCTTTCAATGACAACATCGAGTCTGCTTGCGTTGTGTTTAGTAGCCTCATTAATAAAGGTACTTTGACATTGTAATTGGGAATGGCTCTAGGCCTGTGTGTGTCTGCCTCATTTCCCTTAATGGAACCCAGAAGAATATAAATGGGAATTTCTGAGCTTAACGAATTAGCTAGTGTTTAAGTGGAATCAACAGTACAAGCCAGAACATTGAAACCGTCCATTGATTAACACCATAATCACCTTGTACGTTTGTAAGTTGATTTGCTGCAATTAGCTTCACGAATACACAAATATCAGATATAATTTAGCAAAACTTCCTTGGTTCCTTACACAGTCTTTGTTCTTCTGTTAAACCAGAATTCATTCAGGGGCATGATATCTGCAGGAAACTCTTTTCATGACATTTGAAATCAGAGGTCACTTTATAGAACTTGAGCTACCCAACTGGAATTTGACGTATATGTCATTAAATCAAAAGCTGCTAGAGCCTTACTTTAAACTTATTGCTAAAGGAAAGGAGAAACAACGGACTAGTACAACTTGCCTATCAGGCTTACTGCTGAAATATGCCTCTGGCCAAATTCTAGCAATACTTTTCAAGTGATCAGGGTGGTGGGGAGCAAACTATTGTACTAGGCATATCATATAGTTCAACTGCGATAACTAACACAAGAATTGCTTAAGTTGACATTGGTCAAAAAATTCAATGCTTTATCAGGGTTTTTGTATCTATAAATTGCCCTATATTAGTAAATGATGTAGAAGAATAATTCTAAAGGATAATTGATGGAGCAGACTCAACGAACCGAATGACCTAATTCTACTCCTACATCTTCTGGTCTAAAGCAGGTGTTCCCAACTCTTTTATGCAGTGATCCCCTTCCATTAACCGAGGGGGTCCATTAACCCCAGGTTGGGAACCCCTGCTAGAAAGGATATAGTTGCCAGTGCTAATCATTGTTTTAAAACTTATCTGTATAAAAATTATTAATGAAAATAATTTGGATGCGATCTATTTGGCCCATATATAAAAAGGGTCATCTTTCTCAAGAACCTAGTTTATTCACCATATACATTTAAATATAGGCATTAGGAATTTGTTGTGTTGACAAAAAACAACAACATTCAACAATTATACAGAATAAAGAATTATATAGAAATAAATTTAAAAATACAGATATGGAATAAATGTTCATAAGTATTAGCATGTATGTACAATGTAAGCAACATTATGAAGAGTGGTTTAAAGTGTTTACAGTCCAGTAACTGATCTAATGGATAGAGGGGATGGGGGATAACTAGAATGGTTGATCAGATGAACTGCCTGTAGGATGAAACTCTGTAGATGGCCTGATAGCCCTATAGTGCTTTCCAGAAGGGAGTTTTTGTAAAAGCCAATAAACAGCTAAAACCCCAAAAATTATCTGAATTGATATTCTCGATACTGTCTTCATATGAAGCAGTGGGGGTATTAACGATATTTTGTATTGGCATATAAATTCCTATGGCAATTCTTGCAAAAAAGCATAAAGAATATCTGAAGTAATTGTAAATTAACCAAACAATTGGTTCAGATAAAAATGATTAAACCTTTGTCCTTGCATGGCTGAAAGAAGGCTATAGCTGGGAGCTTAATGCACACTGTATCAAAAGGACAGGCAGGAAGGCAGAGGGAACAGTGTTACTCTGTTGTAAAAACTGAAATCAAATCATTAGAAAGAGGTGGCATAGGGTCAGAGGAACACTCACAATGCGCTGGAGGAACTCAGCAGGTTATTCAGCATCAGTTGAAAAGATTAGTCGACGTTTCAGGCCGAAACCCTTCATCAGGACTGAAGGAAGAACTTTGGGGAGGGTTTGAAGAATGCTGGTAGTTGAAAAAACAGTAATTTGAAAGACAAAAGGGTGGGGGAGGGGAAGCAGGGAGGTGATTGGTATTATTTCGTGTTTATGATCTAGGGTCAGAAGGTGTTGAATCATTGTGGATAGAGCTAAGGAATTGCAAGGGTAAAAAGACCCTATTGGGACCTTTATATAGACAAACAGTTGTGAGGATGTGACCTACAAATTACAACAGGAGACAGAAAATGCATGCCACAAGGGCAATATTACAATGGTCATGGGGGGCTTCAAAATGCAGATTGATTGGGAAAATCAGGTCGGTGCTGGATTCCAGGAGGAGGGATTTCTAGATTGCTTACAAGATGGCTTTTTTTTTTAGAGCAGCTCATGATTGAGCCCACTAGGGGATCAGATATTCTGGATTGGGTGTTGTACAGTGAACCAGAATTGGTTAGGGGCCCTAAGTTAAAAGAACCCTGAGGAGCAAGTGATCATAATGTGATCAAATTCACCCTGAGATATGAGTAGGAGAGGCTAAAGTCAAATGTAAAGGGAAGTACAGTGGGGTAAAGGGAATTACAGAGGCTTGTGAGAAGAGTTGGCCAGAATTGATTGGAAAAGAAAACTGGCAGGGATGATGACAGACCAGCAATGGCTGGACTTTCTGGAAGCAATTCGGAAAGCACAGGATATATACATCGAACAGAGGAGGAAGTATTCTACAGGCAAGATGACGCAACCATGGTTAACAAGAGAAGTCAAAGTCAACATAAAAACCAAAAAGAGGGTATATAATAGAGCAAAAATTAGTAGGAGGTTAGAGGTTGAGGAAGCTTTTAAAAACCAACAGGAGGCAACCAAAAAGGTCATGAAGAATGTAAAGATGGAATATGAAGGTAAGCTAGCCAATAATATTAAAGAGGATATACCAAAACTTTCTTCAGATACATAAAGTGTAAAAGAGAGGTGAGAGTGGATATCGGACCACTGGAAAATGATGCTGGAAAGGTAGTAATGGGGGACAAGGGAATGGCGGAAGAAGTAATTAAGTATTTTGTGTTGGTCTTCATGGTGGAAGACACTAGTACTATGGTGGAAGATCCAGGTGTCAGGGGGCATGGAGTGTGTGAAGTTACCATTGCTAGGGAGAAGGTTCTTGGGAAACCGAAAGGTCTGAAGGTAGATAAGTCACCTGGACCAAATGGTGTACACCGCAGAGTTTTGAAGGATGTGTCTGAAGAGATCGTGGAGGCATTAGTAATAATCTTTCAAGAATCACTAATTCTGGACTGGTTCTGGTTCTGGAAGACTAGAAAATTGCAAATGTCACTCCAGTCTTCAAAAAAACAGAGAGGCAGAAGAAAGGAAACTATAGGCCAGTTAGCCTGACCTCAGTGGTTGGGAAGATGTTGGAGTCGATTGTTAAAGATGAGGTGTAAGGGTACTTGGAGGCACATGATAAAATAAGCCATAGTCAGAATGCATTCCTCAAAGGGAAATCTTGCATTACAAATCTGATGGGATTCTTTGAAGTAATAACAAACAGGATAGACAGAGGAGAATCGGCTGATGTTGTGTACTTGGATTTTCAGAAGGCCTTTGACAAGGTTCCATACATGAGGCTGCTGAACAAGCTATGAGCCCATGGTATTACAGGAAAGATTCTAGCATGGGTAAAGCAGAGGCTGATTGGCAGGAGGCAAAGAGTGGGAATAAAAGAAGCTTTTTCTGGTTGACTGCCAGTGACTGGAGGTGTTCCATAGGGATCTGTGTTGGGACCAATTATTCTTACGTTATGTGTCAATGATTTAGATGATGGAATTGATGGCTTTGTTCCAAAATTTGCAAATGATATGAAGATAGGTGGAGGGCAGGTTCTTTTGAGGAAGTACAGAGGCTACAGAAGGACAGACAAATTAACAGAATGGGCAAAGAAAGGGCAAATGGAATACAGTGTCGGGAAGTGTATGGTCATGTAGTTTGGTAGAAGAAATGAAAGGGTTAACTATTTTCTAGATGGAGAGAGAATACCAAAAAAAAAAATGAGGTGCAAAGGGACTTGGGAGTCCTTGTGATGGATTCCCAGAAGGTTAATTTGCAGGTTGGGTCTGTGGTGAGGAAGGCAAAAACGATGTTAGCATTCATTTCAAGAGGACTGGAATATAAAAAACAAGAGTGTAATGTTGAGACTTTATAAAGCACTGGTGAGGCCTCACTTGGAGTATTGCAAACAGTCATGGACCACTTTTCTTAGAAAGGATGTGCTGAAACTGGAGAGGGTTCAAAGGAGATTCACAAAAGTGATTCCAGGATTGAATGGCTTGTCATAGGAAGAGTGTTTGATAACTCTAAGCCTATATTCGCTGGAATTCAGAAGAATGAGGGGTGACCTCATTGAAACCTATTGAATGTTGAAAGGACTTGATAGAGTGAATGTGGAGAGGATGTTTCTTATGATGGGAGAGTCTAAGACCGGGGACACAGCCTCAGAATGGATGGGCAAATTTTTAGAATGGAGATGAAGATGAATTTCTTTAGCCAGGGAGCAGTGAATCTGTGCATTTCTTTACCACAGGCAGCTGTGAAGGCCAAACCTTTACGTATAATAAAAGCAGAGGTTGACAGAATCTTGATCGGTCAGGGAAGAAAACAGGAGACTGGGGCTGAGAGGACAATTGGATCAACAATGATAAAATGGTGGAGTAGACTTGATGGGCCAAATAGCTTAATTCTGCTCCAATATCTTTTGGTTTTATGGCATTGAAGTAGAAAAAAACCCAGCAAAACACACAGACAACACTGGAGGAACTCAGCAGGTCAGGCAGCATCTATGGAAAGGAATAAAGAGTTGACATTTCAGGCCAAACAATTGGCTCTGTTAAAAATAATTAAACTTTTGCTCTTACATAACATAGAAATAGGAATGGCAGCAAAACACACACAAAATGCTGGAGGAACTCAGCAGGTCAGACAACATCTGTGGAAAGGCTGCCTGGCCCACTGAGTTCCTCCACCATTTTGTGGGCATTACTTTCTATTTCCAGCATCTATAGAATCTCCTGTGTTTAAAAGCAGAATACAGATAGAGTGGAGCAATTGATGCTAGAAAAGCAAAACTGACTGTTCACTGTATTACTTTCCAGTCGTGGTTTAGATCCTTTCACAACCTCAGAGACATAGGATTCATCCAGGTAAAGGTGGTCAAGGCAGAAGGCTTAATGGTGGCTGATGTCACAGGTAAGGAGAGGTCATTTTGTGCTTGTTCTGATATGAGAAGATTACAGAGAATTTTTTCTTTAGCTTTGCCCATGCATGTTATATTGCTTGAAGTATTCACACAAATCTGAATAAATTCAAATTAAATTTGCATTGCAGAGTTTTAGAGTTCTAAAGTATAAGCCTAGAAATTTCCAAATTTAGTCCACTCAGTTTGAGAAGTGTGTGTACTACAATGTTTTTTAAAAACAGCGGCAATTTCATATGCAGTCCTATTTCTTTGAACTGCTTGTGTTTCTATATATATTAAAGGTTAAAGAAAGGTCCAGGAGTAATTCCCACTCAAGTGTTTATTTGATCCAACCAAGAGACGATTTAGTGCCATCATAGGCATCCGTTAGTCTCGTGAGCCCATAGATTTGCGCCTTGGAAGGTTTCCAGGGCACAGGCCTGGGCAAGGCCATCAGCAAATAATGAAATGTTGTACTCGCTGGAGTTAAGAAGAATGAGGGGGGCTCTCATTGAACCTTATCAAATATTGAAATGCCAAAATCGAGTGGATGTGGAGAGGATGCTTCCTATAATGGGGAGTCTGGGACCAGGCGGTCAGTCCAGGACCAGAGGGTCAGTCTAGCCTCAGAATAGAGGGGCATCCATCTGAGGGGCACAGCCTCAGAACGGGGAAGAGGAGGAATTTCTTTAGCCAGAGAGTGATGAATCTGTGAAATTCATTGCCACAGACGGCTGTGGAGGTAGTCATTGGATATATTTAAGGCAGAGGTTGATATGTTCTTGATTAGTAATGGTGTCAAAGTTATGGGGAAAAGGATCAAGTGGTGGAGCAGACTTGATAGGCCGAATAGCCTAATTCTCCTCCTGTGCGTTATGGTCTTAATTGCCTCTGAATCCTCCAATACATGTAACAGAGCTAAAAATGTCGGTGGGCCATGTAGGAAAAAATGCAACAAGTATGCAGTGCCACATCAGGTTTAGGATATCATTTTCCAAAATTTTAGAACTTTTCAGTGGATGAAAATTCTCTTGCACATTGGTAACATTAGCTGAGTGACTCTAGAAAGAAGAAATCCAAAATTACCTAGCAGACAGTTGGAAAATTGTCTTTAATTGGTAACTGATGTCATCACGTGGATGGTAAAATTACCTTTGGAACATAGACTGTGCTTTAAATGGAGCTGTCTTGTTTCCAACTTATCGAACCTTATCGAATATTGAAACGCCAAAATCGAGTTTATGTGGAGAGGATGTTTCCTGTAATGGGTCAGTTTTCGACTTGCATAAGTCTACTACTTCATTCTAGTAAATATTCTAGACATTTTCTTTGTGATGGTTTTAGATACAGGAACCTAAAACCCAGTAGCCAGTTGAAACCCCTTTTTATTGGGAGTGTCTGGAAATGCAGCTCGTTAGCCCCTCGCTAACAGCCACTGGACACTTTGATGAGAAACCCACCTTTCTCAGTCTAGGGTATATATGACTTTGGTCCCGTTAAACCCCTGAGGTTGGAATGTCTCAATCCCACCCCAAACCCAAGTTTCTGTGAACACTGTGTGGATTTATTGTGACCCCCTTGCAACCAGCCGTCAGCAAAAAATAACAGGTCACACACTGCATGCAGTTACAAAAAGGTGTATTTACGAATGTTAACTTAAGCAAACAGTTATAAAGGAAAGAAAGAAAAAAAACAAACAGGCCCATTATACTTAAACAGTCACGTGCACTCTGGAGCTCAAATCTTCCAGAAGCCGTTGCTTTCGATGTAAACGCTGCACCAACTGCGATTCACCGCTTCCTGGTGGAAGTTCCCCTTATGGGCTCCACTGGATCGCACGTTCCCGCCAGACTGAATCCTATGCCAAGTTCTCTCCGTCTCCCGCCCAAAAAGACGAGAGTGTTCAGTGTTCGTCACAAAACACGCTCCCTCAGAGATCTCTAGAATCTTCTCCCAGTTCCACTCTCCTGATTGGATGACACACATTCCTAAGCATCCCTTATCTTTAACGGTAACCCAAACCACTGCCAGCAGAACACACTGCTTCCTCAGAAAGACTATTACATGAAATACCCTGCAACATTAGCAGTAAAATCTTTACTAGGGCATTACACAATCAATCAAAGTCCTGTTTAAATGTCTAATTGTCCAGAACACCAACATAAATAGTAAAACACAGATCAGACCACTTGTTAAGTCTTTCATGATTGTTAGAATTGAGAGTGTGTATGAAGAAACAGAGCTCGCTAAAAGTGGAGTCAATCAGATTATCGCAAATAAATAATAGTTATTTGATCCAAGATCTTTGGCTCAAGAAAGCATTGGTGGTTTTGTTAGATGCTTTGCAGATAACTAACAAAACTACTAATTATTGTACTAAATGTATGTTTTCTGGACTACAGTCACTGCAGTCTGTAATTTCCCTTTGGGAGTTGTACTTTTGAACCATCTAAAGGACCTGGCATTTTTGCAGTATCCGGAAGGATTCAGTAAACTACACTCCCCTTGTCAGCCATTGCTGGATGGGACTTCAGGCCAGATTGAAGCAGCAGGGCCCAGGCATTAGAGCAAAAATCAAACTGATGATCAGCCGATTTCAGCACTGAGCCGGATTAAAAAGATTAAGATTTCAAAGCCAAGGGTGGAGGATGAACCTGTGTTTAGCTCACTACTCCACATCAGCCAGGATCCCCACACCATCTCCCCCCCACCCGAGCCTATCCAGTTCACCTGTGTCTGACCCATCTCCCCCTCTTCTTGCTACCGCCTTCGGGTGCAAGGTGCCAGAATCTTAACTACACGTGCCTTACCATTGAACTGGGCCCCTGGTGGACTCATTTTTGGGGACTCTGCAGTTCATGTTTTGTGTGTTATTGGTTTAGTTTTTCAATTGTTTGCACAATTTAGTAGGACTAATCAAAATAGAACATACATGGTAAATGGTAGGGCATTGAGGAATGCAGTAGAACAGAGGGATCTAGGAATAATGGTGCATAGTTCCCTGAAGGCAGAATCTCATGTGGATAGGGTGGTGAAGAAAGCTTTTGGTATGCTGGCCTTTATAAATCAGAACATTGAGTATAGGACGCAAACACGAGGAAATCTGTAGATGCTGGAATTTCAAGCAACACACATAAAAGTTGCTGGTGAACGCAGCAGGCCAGGCAGCATCTCTAGGAAGAGGTACATTCGGTGTTTCGGGCTGAGACCCTTCGTCAGGACTAACTGAAAGAAGAGCTAGTAAGAGATTTGAAAATGGGAGAGGGAGGGGGAGATCCAAAATGATAGGAGAAGACAGGAGGGGGAGGGATGGACCCAAGAGCTGGACAGGTGATTGGAAAAAGGGATATGAGAGGATCATGGGACAGGAGAATTTTTAAATTCACTACTGCGAAGCCTCTTCCGGTGATGCCTACACTGAAGAAGTTTAAATCTTCTCTTCGACGGGCGTTCAGTGAAACCATCTCTCACTGCTCCCCATCTGTAATTTCTTTGGCTCTTATATACACACATTTTTTCTCTCTCTCTCCTTTTTCTCCCTCTGCCCCCCTCACTATACCCCTTGCCCATCCTCTGGGTTTTCGCCCCTCCCCCTTTTCTTTCTCCCTAGGCCTCCTGTCCCATGATCCTCTCATATCCCCTTTGCCAATCAGTTGTCCAGCTCTTGGCTCCATCGTTCCTCCTCCTGTCTTCTCCTATCATTTTGGATCTCCCTCTCCCCCTCCCACTTTCAAATCTCTTACTATCTCTTCTTCAGTTAGTCCTGACGAAGGGTCTCGGCCCGAAACGTCGACTGTACCTCTTGCTAGAGATGCTGCCTGGCCTGCTGCGTTCACCAGCAACTTTTATGTGTGTTGCATTGAGTATAGGAGTTGGGATGAAATGTTAAAATTGTACAAGGCATTTGGTGAGGCCAAATTTGGAGTATTGTGTACAGTTTTGGTCACGGAATTATAGGAAAGATGTCAACAAAATAGAGAGAGTACAGAGGAGATTTACTAGAATGTTACCTGGATTTCAGCACCTAAGTTACAGAGAAAAGTTGAACAAGTTAGGTCTTTATTCTTTGGAGTGTAGAAGGTTGAGGGGGGACTTGATAGAGGTATTTAAGATTATGAGGGGGATAGATAGAGTTGACGTGGATAGGCTTTTTCCATTGACACAAGAGGACGTGAATTGAGAGTTAAGGGGCAAAAGTTGAGGGGTAACACGAGGGGGAACTTCTTTACTCAGAGAGTGGTGGTTGTGTGGAACGAGCTTCCAGTAGAAGTGGTAGAGGCAGGTTTGATATTGTCATTTAAAGAAAAATTGGATAGGTATATGGACAGGAAAGGAATGGAGGGTTATGGGCTGAGTGCAGGTAGATGGGACTAGGTGAGAGTAAGCGTTCGGCACGGACTAGAAGGACCGAGGTGGCCTGTTTCCATGCTGTAATCGTTATATGGTTATATAATTTGTTCTTTATTCACACATTGGCTGTTTGACGGTCTTTGTGGTGTGTGGTTTTCATGGATCCTGTTGTGTTTCTTTGTTTTCTGGCTGCCTGCAAGAAGATGAATCTCACCGTTGTGTACAGTATGCAACTTTGAACATAAATGCACTTTAAACTTTAAACCTTCATCACCCCCTAGCATGAATGATCCTATAATAGGATCATAAACAGCAGAGCAGAATTAGGCCATTCAGCCCATTGAGTCTGCTCCACCACTTCATCAGGGCTGATCTATTATCTTTCATATCCCATTCTCCTGCCTTCTCTGCATAATCTTTGACACCCTGACTAATGGAGAACCTATCAACCTCCACCGTAAATATACCCAAAGACTTGGCCTCCACAGCCATCTGATTCACCACCCTCAGGCTAAAGAAATCCCTCCTCATTTCTGCTCTAAATGGACATGATTCTTTTCTGAGGGATGTGCCCTCTGGTCCCAGACTCTCTCACTATAGGAAACATGCTTTCCAGATCCACTCTATCCAGGCATTTCAATATTCAAGCAACACACATCAAAGCTGCTGGTGAACGCAGCAGGCCAGGCAGCATCTCTAGGAAGAGGTACAGTCGACGTTTCAGGCCGAGACCCTTTGTGTTTGCTTTTCAATATTCAGTAGGTTTCAATGAGAACCCCCCCCCCCCCGCCTCATTATTCCAAACTCCAGTGAGTAAAGGCATGTTGGAATGGTGGCGCTATCTTGATGGGCCAAATGGCCTAATTTGCATCTATGTCTTGTGGCATTATTGTTTTCAGTATTCCCAATGTCTGTTCTACCACATTTCTTATGGCATTATTGTTTCAGTGTTCCGCATGTCTGTTCTACCACATTTCTTGTGGTAGGTTGTGAAAAGGAGTTTGTGCCTCATCATCAGTAGGCAGCCATTGTCTATATTTTATAACCGAAATACTGTGGACTGTCACAAACTGAAGACACTGTGATACTGGTCCTACATAATGGATAGTTGTTTGTCACACATTAACAAATTCAAAAGTTCAAAGTATATTTATTATCAAGGTACATATATGTCACCATATACAACCCTGAGATTCATTTTCTTGTGGCCGTTCACAGTAAATACGAGAAAAATAGTAGAATAAATGAAAAACTACACAGAAACAAAGATGGATAAACAACCAATGTTCAAAAGACAACAAAGTGTGCAAATACAAAAAAGAAACAAATAATAATGATAAATAAATGTGGCATTTGTTTTAAAATGTCAGTTCCAGTGGGCCTGTTGGGACTGGTCTACGGCGCAGGAGAGGAGCCCCCAGTGAAGGGCAGCACTGGACACCAGTGTTATAAATACACTGCTGATGTCAGAGAATTCCAGATAACAGCTTAATTTCTAAAGAATCATTGCATTTCTGCCAATTATCAGAACCCTCCCTGGTCGCCTTGCCTGTGCCCATCGCCTGTCTTTGCTGCATCTGCTGTCAATTTTCAAGGTTCTAGTTTGTTTAATGTCATTTCCAGTGCATGAGTGTAAAGGAGAACAAAATAATGGCTATTCTCTATCCAATGTAATACAAAAAAAACAAAAGGTAAAGAACACAATAATAATAATAAACACAATACATATAAATACATAAGATACCTTATATACATAGATTGATTGTCCATAAAATGAATCTATGATGTACATCAGGTGACTGACAGGAAATGATAAAGTAGTGGTGGAGTTAATGGATGGAGGTGTTGATCAGTTTTACTGCTTGTTGTAAATCTTCTCACCAGAAAATTCTGGCGAGATGATTTCTTCCTGTGTATAGTGAATGCCTACTTCCTCCCTTTCAGAGCAAACTACCAGTGTGAGCTCTGATCCCTTCTTTCCTCATGTACCAAGTGTGTCCAGGCCTTTCCCCACCTCTCTCCTCAACATCTCCTCCTGTCTCCATCTTCCCTGTCCCTAGTGCTAGAGCATTACTATTGCCAAAAATTGGGCCTGTGGCCTTGGAAGAGGAAGACCAAGTGGTACATTGATGAACAAGACAATTTGTCAACCTGGATGTGACATTGACTACTGACTTTTCTCCATTTCAGTGTCATTCCAGCACCCCTCATGGCTGTGCAGGAACACAGACATGGACTGGTCATCTTATGATAGAAGAATGGCCAGGCTGGATGGCTGGGGTGGTATCCACTAAAGTTCAATTTATGTTTTGATTTAGAGATACAGCCAGTGGCAGGCCCTTCTGGCCCAGTGAGCCCATGCCACGCTATTACACCCCATGTGACCAATTAAGCTACTAACCCGTATGTCTTTGGAATGTGGGAGGAAACCGGAGCACCCAGAGAAAACCCAAGCGGTCACGGGGAGAACTTACAGACAACGTGGGAATTGAACGCTTGTCACTAGCACTGTAAAGTGATGCACAAACTGTCGCACTGTCATGCCGCTCCGAGAATAAGAACAGAGACGATATGACTGAAACATGTGAGATCCTGATGGCTTCGACAGTGATGATGTGGAGAGGATATTTCCTCTTGTGGGAGAATCAAGAACTAGGAGCCTTTGTTTAAAAATGAAGGGTAACCTATTGAAAACAAAAAAACAGGTGATATTATTTCTTCTTTCAGAGGTGAGTTAGTATTTAGAACTCCCTTCTTCATAGGATGGTGGAAGAAGAGCAAATGTTTTTGAGGCAGAGGCAGATGAGGGTTCACCCTCAAGGACCCCATCACCCAGGATGTGTCCTCCGGGTACGGAGGGACCCCATCACCCAGGGATGTGTCCTCCGGGTATGGAGGGACCCCATCACCCAGGATGTGTCTTCTGGGTATGGAGGGACCCCATCACCCAGGATGTGTCCTTGTCTCACTGCTCCCATCAAGGAGGAAATGTGCCGTGGGGAGCATTGTAGCTGGTTTCATCACTGTCTGGTATGTAGGGGCCACTGCACAGGATCGGAAAAAAGACAGCATCCAGCATTAAGGGCCCCATTGCCCACCAGATTTCTGAATGGACAATAAAACCCATGAACACTACCTCACTATTTTCCCTCCTTTTGCACTGTTTATTTAATTTAATTTTTTGATATGTACTTTTCGTAATTTATAATTATTATTAATGTGCATTGGAATGTACTGCTGCCACAAAGCAACAAATTTCATGACATCTGCTAGTGATATTCCATCTGATTCTGATTCGAATTCTGATAGATGCATTGTAAGAAAGGAAATAAATGGTTATGACGGTGAGGAGCTGAGATCAGACGTGACTTATTAAATGTGGAGCAGGCTTGAGGGGCCAAATGGCCTACTCCTGCTCCTAATCTGTATAAAAGGGTAGACTATTTGCTAGAGGAGAAAAAAATCAAAAAACTGAGGTGCAAAGGGACTTGGGAGTCCTTGTGCAGGATTCCCTAAAGGTTAATTTGCAGGTTGAGTCTGTGATGAGGAAGGCAAATGCAATGTTAGCATTCATTTCAAGAAGACTAGAATATGAAAGCAAGGATGTAATGTTGAAACTTTATAAAGTACTGGTGAGGCCTCATCTGGAGTATTATGAGCAATTTTGGGCCCCTTATCTTAGAAAGGATGTGCTGAAACTGAAGAGAGTTCAAAGGAGGTTCACAAAAATGACTCCAGGATTGAAAGGCTTCTCTTATGAAGAGCTCTGGGCCTGTGTTCACTGGAATTCAGAAGAATGGGGGGTGAGGGGGGAACTTCATTGTAACCTAACACACGTTGAAAGGGCTCGATAGAGTGATGTGGAGAGGATGTTTCCTGTGGTGGAAGAGTCTACGACCAGAGGACACAGCCTCAGAATAGGGGGGCGTCCTTTTAGAATGGAGTTGAGGAGGAATTTCTTTAGCCAGAGAGTAGAGAATCTGTGGAATTCTTTGCCAGAGGGAGCTGTGGATGACAAGACTTCATGTATATTTAAGGCAGAGATTGATAGTTTCTTGAGAGGTCAGGACTTGAAGGGATACGGGAACAAGGTAGGAGTTTGGGTCTGAGAGGGAAAATTGGATAGTCATAGTCATAGTCATACTTCATTGATTCCGTGGGAAATTGGTTTTCATTACAGTTGCACCATAAGTAATTAAATAGTAATATGTAAATTATGCCAGGAAATAAGTCCAGGACCAGCCTATCGGCTCAGGGTGTCTGACCCTCCAAGGGAGGAGTTGTAAAGTTTGATGGCCACAGGCAGGAATGACTTCCTATGACGCTCTGTGTTGCATCTCGGTGGAATGAGTCTCTGGCTGAATGTACTCCTGTGCCCAACCAGTCCATTATGTAGTGGATGGGAGACATTGTCCAAGATGGCATGCAACTTAAACAGCATCCTCTTTTCAGACACCACCATCAGAGAGTCCAGTTCTATCCCCACAACATCACTGGCCTTACGAATGAGTTTGTTGATTCTGTTGGTGTCTGCTACCGTCAGCCTGCTGCCCCAGCACACAACAGCAAACATGATAGCACTGGCCACCACAGACTCGTAGACACCATAGATCAGCCATGATGAAATGGCAGAGCAGACTCGATGGACCAAATGGCCTAATTCTGCTCCTATATCAAATAGTCTTATGGTTGTTTGTTTATTTATACGCACCATTCAGAGATCATTCAGTAACTTGTTCAAAATCTCCGATTTAGGTTTTTTTTCAATTCCATCAGCATTTCAAAAGTTTAATATCTTTAACTTACATATTTAATCTTATTACCGGATAATACTTTTTCCACTTTTATATGAACTGTTCATCTGAGTATTCTCACAGTGGATTGAATACCTTGAGGAGCTGGGCAAAGATTTAATTCGTGACATATACAGTAATTTAGTGTATTAAACAGGCAAATTAAATTGAGTCTAGAATTTTAAGGTTGATTTCAGTATCGGAAGCCTTTCAACATTTACAAAGCTTCAAAAATTTAGAAAGTTCCTCACCAGTTTTGTGAGAGGGGAGGGAAGTAAGTAAATTTGAAAGCAACCACAGGAATACAATGATTTTAGATATTTCTAGTTCTTTCACATGAGATTACAGTGTACTGATTGATTCAGAATTTAGCAACATGACCAAACCTCATGTCCCTCCTCCTTCACTCTTTTTCTGCTCTGCATTTCATCTCCCCTCTAATCCTTTCTCCCCATCTTCCCATCACTTATCTCTGCATCCCCTCCTCCTTCACTTTCTCCCATGATTCACTCTCCTCTCCTCACCTTTCAGATTCCTTCTTCTTTAACCCTTTACCTCTTCTACCTATCACTTCCCAGCTTCTTACATCATCCTGCTCCCCCTTACCCCTCATCTGGCTTCATCTCTCACCTGTCAGCTTGTACTCCTTCCCCTCCATCCACCTCCAGCTTCTGTCCCATTCCCTTTTTGGTCCTCTTGAAGGGTCTCAGCCCAAAACATAGACAAACAGGAGAAAGTCTGCAGAGGCTAGAAATCCAAGCTACACACGCAAAATGCAAGAGGAACTCAGCATATCAGGCAGCGTCTATGGAAAAGAGAAAACAGCTGTTGTTTTGAACCAAGACCCCTCATGAGTAGTGAAGAAGGGTCTCACTGACTGTTACTCTGTTCCATAGATGCTGCCTGACCTGCTGAGTTCCTACAGCATTTTGTGTGTTTTCCTGCCTCACCATTCTTTACTCTCGTAGCCTGTGGTGGAGTTGATTTTCTATGAGAATGAAGTATCAGAGGCACTGGTTTGTGAGTTGTTGTGTAAAATAAGTGATCTGAGTATGAATGTAATTTTAACTTTCATTGCTGGACCAGCAGCCCAGTTTTCACCTCATCCACTTTCCTTTCCCACAATGGAATTTGAAGCCATTTATTACCAGTAAGGTAACCGGGAGCTGTGAGTGCTTTACCTTCAACATTAAGTGAAAGAATCTAATGTTTTACTGAAAATGCCATTAAGATTTCTGAGCAGATGTCTCAAGAGATTTCTCACCATGAGATATTGAATTTGCATCCCAATGTAAGATTTTAATACACAATAAATAATCGTTTTCCTATGAACAGTCTGGTTGTCATTATAGAAGTCTAATGTTTGATGGACGACTGCAGCAGAAATGGAGAATATATCATAGCAAATGTTCAGACATTTTAAACTGATTTCACAGAAGGCAACGACACAATTTCAGCAACGACACAACCCAGCATCACACTGAACCATGCAGCTCAGAAGGATTCATAGTTTTGGTTAACCTAAAATAACGGATGTGAAAAGTTAAAGGCTGAAAGGCTGCAGTTCTCAAGTAAACCAAGAAGCACAGACCAAAAGGAGGAAAGGTTTTCCCGGTGCCCTCTTCAATATTGAGGAGGCATATAATGAGGTGATTAGCACAACACTTTATAGTACAGGTGACCGGGGTTCAATTTCCGCCACTGCCTGTAAGGAGTTTGTACGTTTTCCCCGTGACCATGTGTTTCCTCCGGGTGCTCTGGTTTCCTCCCACAATCCAAAGACGTCCTGGTTGGTAGGTTAATTGCTCATTGTAAATTGGTCCCTGATTAGGCTAGGGTTAAGTTGAGGGATTGCTGGGCAGTGTGGTTCGAAGGGCTGGAAGGGCCGATACTGCGCTGTATCTCAATCAATAATAAATACATTTCTTTTCAATACTGGGGCAGCACAGGCCATCAGAGTTCAGGGTTCAATTATGACATCATCTGAATTAGAATCAGCTTTAGTATTACCGATGTATGATAGCTAAAATTGGTAAAATATGGTATTTAAAATTATGAGGGGAATAGATAGAGTTGATGTGGATCGGCTTTTTCCATTGAGAGTGGGGGAGATTCAAACAAGAGCACATGAGTTGAGAGTTAAAGGACAAAAGTTTAGGGGCAACACGAGGGGGAACTTCTTTACTCAGAGAGTGGTGGCTGTGTGGAATGAGCTTCCAGCAGAAGTGGTTGAGGCAGGTTCGATGTTGTCATTTAAAGTTAAATTGGATAGGTATATGGACAGGAAAGGAATGGAGGGTTATGGGCTGAGTGCAGGTTGGTGGAACTAGGTGAGAGTAAGCATTCGGCACGGACTAGAAGGGCCGAGATGGCCTGTTTCCATGCTGTAATTGTGTTATGGCTAAATGGTTATATATATGAAATTTGTTAACTTAGTACAATGCAATACATGATATTTATTTATTGGCATACAGCACAGAGTAAACTGTTCTGGCCCTTCGAGTTGCACTGCCCAGCAATCGCCCAGTTTAATCCTAGCCTAAGCACAGGACAACTTACGTTAACTAATTACCCTACCAACCAGTAGTCTTTGGTCTGTGGGAGGAAACCAGAGCACCCAGAGGAAACCGATATGATCACGGGGAGAACATACAAACTCCTTACAGGCAGTGCCAGAAATAAACTGAATTACAGTATGTATATATATGTATATTAATAGTTAAGTTAAATAAATAGTGCAAAAACAGAAATTTTAAGAAATGTAGTGAGGTAGAGTTCATGGATTCAATGTCCATTTAGAAATCGGATGGCAGAGGGGAAAAAGCTGTTCCTGAATCGTTGAGTGCGTGCCTTCAGGCTCCTGTACCAACTTGCTGATGGTAACAATGAGAAGAGGGCATGTCCTGTGTGATGGGGTCCTTAATGACGGAGGCTGCCTTTCTGAGGCATTGATCCTTCAAGATGTCCTAGATGCTGTAGAGGCTAGTACCCATGATGGAGCTGACTAATTTTACAACTCTCTGCAGCTTACTTTGGTATTGTGCAGTCACTCCCCCTCCCCCATACCAGACGGTGGTGTAGTCTGTCAGAATGCTCTCCATGGTGCATCTGTAGAAGTGTTTTAGGTGACAAACCAAATCTCCTCAAACTCCTAATGAAATATAACCACTGTCTTGCCTTCGTCATAGCTGCATCTGTAAGGAGTTTGTACATTCTCCACATGACCCTGAGTGTTTCCTCTGGGTGCCCTGGTTTCCTCCTACGGTCCAACGAGGTACCGGTGTTGGTAGGTTAATTGTTCATTGTAAGTTGTCCCGTGATTCGGCTGGAGCTAAATCGGTCTGTTGCTGGAAGGACCTGTTTTGCACTATGTCTCTAAAGAAATATATATTGCTAAAATAAATTAGCTGGTGATTATATGATTGCGGTTGGTGAAACTTTATTTTATTTACTCTTGTATGTTACATTTCTTGCATAATAACAATAAAATATCTTATTGGCTTGGACATGCTTTAGAAGCTCCCGAGGGTACAAGGCTAGAAATGAATTTTAGTACAGTGATTTCTGACTGAATTTAAAGCTCGGGCCTGACTGCTTGAGGCAATCAGGTCCTTTGTGTACACTTCTGTAAATTTGATCTGGATCCCCCAAGTGTATATGACCCACTTTTACAGAGAGATTCCCAGACTCATGCAATGACATCAAACACCGTGCAATTACATTTCGATGTCACTTGCCAATTTGCATTTTTCACATGAAGATCTTTAAATAGTGCGGGGCAAAGAGACAGAAGCAGGTCCTTGACCTGAAAATAAAGGCCAGGAAGGCACTGTTGAAAGTCCTTAGCCTGACATGATCTACTGATGCTCAAAGTGCTAATCCTCTTCCTTCCAGTCCTTCATGTTCAAACATAAGGCCATAAGATATAGGAACAGAATTAGGCCATTCAGTCCATAAGACTATAAGACAAAGGAACAGAAGTCAGCCATTCAGCCCATCGAGTCTGCTCCACCATTTTATCATGAGCTGATCCATTCTCCCATTTAGTCCCACTCCCCCGCCTTCTCACCATAACCTTTGATGCCCTGGCTACACAGATACCTATCAATCTCTGCCTTAAAGACACCCAATGACTTGGCCTCCACTGCCGCCCATGGCAACAAATTCCATAGATTCACCACCCTCTGGCTAAAAAAATTTCTTCACATCTCTGTTCTGAATGGGCGCCCTTCAATCCTTAAGTCATGCCCTCTGGTACTAGACTCCCCCAACATGGGAAACAACACCCACTCAGTCCAGCGAGTCTGCTCCGGAAATCACTGATATCTAAAAACGCAAACAACAGGAATTCTGCAGATGCTGGAAATTCAAGCAACACACATCAAAGTTGCTGGTGAATGCAGCAGGCCAGGCAGCATCTCTAGGAAGAGGTACAGTCGACGTTTCGGGCCGAGACCCTTCGTCAGGACTAACTGAAGGAAGAGTTAGTAAGAGATTTGAAAGTGGGCGGGGGAGGGGGGGAGATCCAAAAATGATCCCCCTTGGATCTCCCCCTCCCCCTCCCCCTTTCAAATCTCTTACTAGCTCTTCCTTCAGTCAGTCCTGACGAAGGGTCTCAGCCTGAAGCGTCAACTGCACCTCTTCCTAGAGATGCTGCCTGGCCTGCTGCGTTCACCAGCAACTTTGATGTGTGTTCACTGATATCTGATTTATTCCCTCCTTACTGATGTCACACACACTCAGCGGGCCCAGAGATCTTTCGGTTACTACTTATTTATTTATTAATTTATTTAGCAATACAGTGCATATGGAACAGGCCCTTCGAGCCGCACTGTCAGTAACCCCAATTTAGCTCCAACCTAATCATGGGACAACTTACCTACTAACCCTTATGTCTTTGGTTTGTGGGAGGAAACCAGAGCACCTGGAGGAAACCTATGCGTATATGGGAAGGAACGGACAAGCTCCTTACAGAGTACTCTGAATTTGAACTCTGAACCCCGATACCCCAGGCTGTAATAGCGTTGTGCTAACCGCTATGCTATTGTGACGCCTTATGGACACCGATCATTCCTTTAACCCCTTCTCACTACCCAGTGATATGTCTGACCCTGCTGTAGCTCTTGGTGTTTTCAAACTCCTGATGTCCGAGCTATGCTGTACTTACACTGAAAGGGTTTGCCCCAGTGTAAAATAGAATTAAGGTGATGTACACGCAATTCATTTGAATTGCCCTTCCACTCTTGTGATCTTCCTCATACCAAGCCAGGATAAATAAAGTGGTCAGAATTTTACATGGTAAAAATATAGAACATAGGAAATTCAACAGAGTACAAGCACTTTAGCCCAAGTTGTTGTGCCTTTTCACCTACTTGAAGATCAATGTAACCCTCATCCCACATAGCCCCCCCCCATCTTTAAGACCATAAGACATAGGAGCAGAATTAAGCCATTTGCCCCGTCGAGTTTGCTCCACCATTCCAACATGGCTGATTTATTAACCCTTTCAACCCCATTCTCCTGCCCTCTCCCTGTATCCTTTAACACCCTAATTAAACAAGAATCTGTTAATTTTCATTTTAAATATATTCAATGACTTGGCCTCCACGGCTGCCCATGGCAATGAATTCCACAGATTCACCACCCTCTGTAATTTGTCCCAGTGCCATATACTTACAATAGTTACAATAACTATTGATATTCTCAGATTTGGAACTGATTGACGTTAAAGACAGTTAGAATTTAAACTTATTACCTTGACAGTAAGATTCAGAATTGAATTGCAAGGAATTATTACATTGGATTCTGCTAACTGAGATCTCTGCATTGTTGCCCAATTTAGCGGCTGCCTCAATGAGCCAAAGTTTCATGGAAATAGTTAAAGAGGAATAAAAAAGACAAACTACCATTAAACTGAGTAACAAATTATGTATTTAAATGAAATACAGAACAAATTAGAACACGATGAATACTACTACAGTACTATAAAACTGTATTAGTGCCTAATAACCTTATAACCATATAACAATTACAGCACGGAAATAGGCCATCTTGGCCCTTCTAGTCCATGCCGAACATTTACTCTCACCTAGTCCCACCAACCTGCACTCAGCACATAACCCTCCATTCCTTTCCTGTCCATATATCTATCCAATTTAACGTTAAACAACAACATCGAACCTGCCTCAACCACTTCTGCTGGAAGCTCGTTCCACACAGCCACCACTCTCTGAGTAAAGAAGTTCCCCCTCATGTTACCGCTAAACTTTTGTCCTTTAACTCTCAACTCATGTCCTCTTGTTTGAATCTCCCCCACTCTCAATGGAAAAAGCCTATTCACGTCAACTCTATCAATCCCCCTCATAATTTTAAACACCTCTATCAAGTCCCCCCTCAAACTTCTACGCTCCAAAGAATAAAGACCCAACTTGCTCGACCTTTTTCTGTAACTTAGGAGATGAAACCCAGGTAACATTCTAGTAAATCTTCTCAGTACTCTCTCTATTTTGTTGACATCTTTCCTATAATTCGGTGACCAGAACTGTACACAATACTCCAAATTTGGCCTTACCAATGCCTTGTACAATTTTAACATTACATCCCCACTCCTATACTCAATGCTCTGATTTATAAAGCCCAGCATACCAAAAGTTTTCTTCACCACCCTATCCACATGAGATTCCACCTTCAGGGAACGATGCACCATTATTCCTAGATCCCTCTGTTCTACTGCATTCCTCAATGCCCTACCATTTACCATGTATGTCCTATTTTGATTAGTCCTACCAAAATGTAGCACCTCACATCTATTAGCATTAAACTTCATCTGCCATCTTTCAGCCCACTCTTCTAACTGTCCTAAATCTCTCTGCAAGCTTTGAAAACCTACTTCATTATCCACAACTCCACCTATTTTAGTATCATCTGCATACTTAATAATCCAATTTACCACCCCATCATCTAGATCATTAACATATATGACAAACAACATTGGACCCAGTACAGATCCCTGAGGCACACCACTAGTCACTGGCCTCCAATCTGACACACAGTTATCCACCACTACTCTCTGGCATCTCCCATCCAGCCACTGCTGAATCCATTTTACTACTTCGATATTAATACCTAACGATTGAACCTTCCTAGCTAACCTTCCATGTGGAACCTCATCAAAGGCCTTACTGAAGTCCATATAGACAACATTCACTGCTTTACCCTCATCAACTTTCCTAGTAACCTCTTCAAAAAATTCAATAAGATTTGTCAAACATGACCTTCCACGCACAAATCCATGTTGACTGTTCCTAATCAGACCCCGTCTATCCAGATAATTATATATACCATTTCTAAGAATACTTTCCATCAATTTACCCACCACTGACGTCAAACTTACAGATAATTGCTAGGTTTACTCTTAGAACCCTTTTTAAACAATGGAACAACATGAGCAATACGCCAATCCTCCGGCACCATCCCCGTTTCTAATGACATTTGAAATATTTTGTCAGAGACCCTGCTATTTCCACACTAACTTCCCTCAAGGTCCTTGTGAATATCCTGTCAGGACCCGGAGACTTATCCACTTTTATATTCCTTAAAAGCGCCAGTACTTCCTCTACTTCAATCATCATAGTTTCCATAACTTCCCTACCTGTTTCCCTTACCTTACACAATTCAATATCCTTCTCCTTAGTGAATACCGAAGAAAAGAAACTGTTCAAAATCTCCCCCATCTCTTTTGGCTCCACACATAGCTATCCACTCTGATTCCCTAAGGGACCAATTTTATCCCTCACTCTCCTTTTGCTATTAATATAACTGTAGAAACCCTTGGGATTTATTTTCACCTAATAGTTGGTTTGATGGTTGTCCATTGTATCCAATGATGACAGAATACCTGTGTGGGAGAGTTTTTAAAGTGGACATGTTATGTAAACACTATTTGGAGCCACAAGTGAGCTGCCTGTATGCTGCCATGTTCTTTTGATTAACTATAAATGAACAAAATCAGTGTAGACACCTAGTGTAGATAATGGACTTCCTTCAAACAATTTTTGACGATTGCATCCTGCAAATCTTCATTTTCTTTGTAATATTCAAGATGGTTGTTGATACCTTCAAATTCTTTATAGTTCCTAACTGTTGAAGTAGTGAATTTATTTCATTTTCAGTCCTGGCCGTTTCTGACATTCAAGCCTGAATGCTTGAAACTGCCGTGAGCAAAACAATTCTGAATTGTCTTACTGCTTATTTCCTGCCAAATATCAGTGACAAAAATCACTGCTTTTTGAACACAAACACATGCAATTGATACTATTTGAAAATTGTTCACTCTAAGTATGCTGTAGTGTCTGACGGCCACAAAGTTTATGCGTATAAAACAATTTAGTAACTATCAGCAACAGCCTCCTTTCCCATTTAGGTGGTATAGTGTCCCAAATGAAGGGGATCCTGGCTATTTTCTCAATTGAATTTTGCTTTTTATGAGTTGTCCTAAATAAACAGCTGCCCGGATTAACTAATGAGCCAATGAAGCGGAATACACTATGTTAGAGACCAGTTTTAGGGAGCTCCACCATGGACAGTCCAAGATTTGGCTGCAAGAGGAAGAGGGTTGGGTATGGGGTTAGCAGTCTCATCCCGTAAAAACCCAGAGATACAGAAACGCTAGCAGAAGCTCTGAAGACCTCATACCTGGGAGAGGAAGGAGCTTTGACTAAAAGACATGAAGTTGTGTGGTAAAAGTGGAAGACACAACACTGATCAAATTTCATCTCAGGACAAAGGACTCTGGTGAGCTGCTGTCAATAGCCTATGCCCCAGTAAGGGTGATGGGCTTAAGAAGAAGAAGAAGACATTTAGAAGTAATACAGATGTATCATTATTTAAAGTTAAGTTTGGATCCTTGCTCTATATCCATCCTCCTAGTACAGACTTCCAAAGAACCACAGGAAGGAATCTTTGGAGTGAAAGACAATCAGTGTCACAGGGGCCCCTCCACGATAAATTGCTATTGGCAACACCAATGAGACGTCACCTAGCCAACTGCTGTGGTTTAGCCGGTTGACAGTTTTTTTTAAAGACTAGCATTTTATTTGTACTGGAGCTGGAAGCAGGTGGGAAGGAGAAAGGGAATGAGGGAAGGACAAAAGGAAGAAAAGCAGGGGAAAGCAAGAACAGAGATAGAGGGTGAAGGTCAGAGGTGGGAGGGAGAAGAAAATCAGTAATTGGAGAATAGCATGAAGGAAGGAGAAAGAGAGAATATACCAGCTAGTTGAGTGAGATATATCAGCTAGTTGAGGGAGATATATCAGCTAGTTGAGTGAGATATATCAGCTAGTTGAGTGAGATATACCAGGTAGTTGAGGGAGATATACCAGGTAGTTCAGTGAGATATATCAGCTAGTTGAGTGAGATATATCAGCTAGTTGAGTGAGATATACCAGGTAGTGGAGTGGTATCACAGTGACAGCCTTGCACTCAACGTCAGTAAGACCGAAGAGCTGGTTGTGGACTTCAACCAGTCATCATAGAGGGATCAGAACTAGAGAGAGTGAGCAATTTCAAATTCCTGGGTGTCAATGTTAGTAAGGATCTAACCGGGTCCTAACATATCAATGCAGCTATAAAGAACCAAGACAATGGCTCTCTTTTATTAGGAATTTCAGAACCATATAACCATATAACCATCACAGCACAGAAACAGGCCATCTTGACACTTCCAGTCTGTGCCGAACACTTACCCTATCCTATTCCCACCGACCTGCACTCAGCCCATAACCCTCCATTCCTTTCCTGTCCATATATCTATCCAATTTAACTTTAAACGACAACATAGAACCTGCCTCAACCACTTCTGCTGGAAGCTCATTCCACACAGCTACCACTCTCTGAGTAAAGAAGTTCCCCCTCATGTTACCCCTAAACTTTTGTCCTCTAATTCTCAACCCATGCCCTCTTGTTTGAATCTTCCCCACTCTCAATGGAAAAAGTCTAACCACGTCAACTCTATCAAACTCCCTCATAATTTTAAACACCTCTATCAAGTCTCCCCTCAACCATCTACGCTCCAAAGAATAAAGACCTAACTTGTTTCTCTGTAACTTAGGAGATGAAAACCAGGCAACATTTTAGTAAACCTCCTCTGTACTCCCTCAATTTTACTGACATTCTTCCTATAATTCGGTGACCAGAACTGTACACAATACTCCAGATTTGGCCTTACCATTGCCTTATACAAATTCATCATTACATCCCAACTCCTATACTCAATGCTCTGATTAATAAAGGCCAGCAAACCAAAAGCTTTCTACACCACCCTATCCACATGAGATTCCATCTTCAGGGAACTATGCACCATTATTCCTAGATCCCTCCATTCTAAAGCATTCTTTAATGCCCTACCATTTACCATGTATGTCCTATTTTGATTAGTCCTACCAAAATGTAGCACCTCACATTTTTCACCATTAAACTCCATCTGCCATCTTTCAGCCCACTCTTCTAACTGTCCTAAATCTCTCTGCAAGTTTTGAAAACCTACCTCATCATCCACAACACCACCTATCTTAGTATCATCTGCATACTTACTAATCCAATTTATCACTCCATCATCCAGATCATTAATATATAATTACAAACAACATTGGACCCAGTACAGATCCCTGAGGCAGACCGCTACACACCGTCCTCCAATCTGACACATGGTTATCCAGCATTACTCTCTGGTGTCTCCCATCTAGCCACTGCTGAATCCATTTTACTACTTCCATATTAATGCCTAACGATTGAACCTTCCTAACTAACCTTCCATGTGGAACCTTGTCAAAGGCCTTACTGATGTCCATATAGACAACATCCACAGTTTTACCCTTGTCAACTTTCTTAGTAACCTCATCAAAAAATTCAATAAGATTTGTCAAACGTGACCTTCCACGCACAAATCTATGTTGACTGTTCCTAATCAGACCCTGTCTATCCAGAAAATTATATATACCATCTCTAAGAATACTTTCCAAGAAGATTTGGTTTGTCACCAAAAACACTCAAAAACTTCTATAGATGTACTGTGGACAGCATTCTGACAGGCTGCATCACCGATCGGTGTGGGGGTGTGGAAGTTACTGCACAGGATTTTAAGAAGCTACAGAAAGTTGTAAAATTAGTCATCTCCACCATGGGCACTGGCCTCCATAGTATTCAGGACATCTTCAAGGAGCAGTGCCTCAGAAAGGCGGCGTCTATTATTAAGGACCCCCACCACCCAGGACATCCCCTATTTCCATTGTTGACATCAGGTAGGAGATACAGAAGCCTGAAGGTACACACTCAGTGATTCAGGAACAGCTTCTTCCCCTCTGTCATCTGATTTCTAAATGGACATTGAACCCATGAACACTAACTCACTACTTTTTTTCTGTTTTTGCACTATTTTTAACTATTTAATATACACTATGTACATACATCTACTGCTGGTTCTGGACACATCTTCAGTGATGTTCCTGGAATCATCGGGCGTTTTGGGTCTTTCAACATCATACCCCCTCCTCCAGGTGACCCAGCCAGGGCTGATAAGACCCCAGCTTAAGTCCAGATGGCTAGCTACTTATGACTCCATGGCTCCCATCTTTTGAGCCACAGCCATCTTGAGGCCCTCTCAGCCGCATCGGTGGTACTGTGGATGGCTCTCCTCTTCCTCTCTCCTTCGATGCCCAAATTGCTGAAGGCTCTAACTAAGGAATGGGCTGCGAATCCCCTACAACCAACCTCCACTGGGAGACACCTCGCTCTCCATCCAGCCTGCTGACAGTTGCTGACCAGTCCTGCGTACTTGGAGAGCTTTCTTTCAAAGGCCTCCTCCAAGCTATCTTCCCATGGGACTGTCAGCTCCAGCAGCACCACTTGCTTAGTAGACTCAGACACTAGGACAATGTTTGGTCGCAGGGTGGTGGCTGTGATATGGTTGGGGAACTTCAACTGCCCTTCGAGGTCCACCAACAACTGCCAGTTCCTTGCAGAGGTCAGGATGCCTGCAGATGTCCTTTTCGCAGGTATTGGCTGCTCCCCAGCTCTGACAAAGGCAATGGTCTGCTCGGAGGGTTGGGACCACTTCCCCCACTCAACCCCTGTGCTGATGGCTTCAGCGATGGTCTTCAGGACCTGATAATGCCTCCACCTGTACCGTCCCTCACCAAGTGCCCTTGCGCAGCCGCTGAGGATGTGCTCCAGGGTTCCTTGCTTGGAGCACAGTGGGCACGCAGATGACTCTGCCTTGCCCCATGTGTGCAGGTTTGATGGGCTTGGAAGCACATCATACACTGCCTGGATGAGAAATTGGATGCGGTGTGGTTCGGCTTTCCAAAGATCAGCCCAGGTCACTTTCCTCTCAACCGCATTTTCCCATCTTGTCCAAGCTCCCTATTGCTTCATTCCCAATGCCTTGCAGGTTCTTGTCTCCTTCACTACTGCTCTCACCACCTCCTGAACTAGACGACGCCTTTCCTTCCCTCTGGTGTCCATTTGGGGAGTTGGGAAGGATCCTAGCCCAGCTCGGCCTCGTGTGACCACTCCCACCAGCCTCCTGTGACGCAGCCTCGCCTCTGCTTCCTGAACAGCTTCCTCTGCCCTCCACTTCCTGCCAGTCCTCAACTGGATCCCCGCTCTAGCCACTTTTGGATCACTTGAGTCCTTATACTGTAGCACTTCTCTGGCTCTTGTTACCTTGAATTCTCCCTCCAAGGATTTGAAAGGCAGTTGCAGTTTGTTGTGGTGTCCATAGAGTTCAATGCTGCTCAGGCTCTTTGGCAGCCCCAGCCATCTCCTGAGGTGGTTGCTAACCCTCTTCTCTGTCGTGATTGGAACTGCATTGACAAGGAGGGCCCACAAGATTCTGAGAAGAATGCCATGCTGATACACCCAGGCTTTAAACTTCCCAGGTAGGCCAGACTTGTCTACAGATTTCAGCCAGCCATCCAACTCGGTGCAGGTTGCCTGAATGGATGTTGTGTCCCTTAAAGAGCTGTCAAAAACCTTGCTTAAGCTCTTGACTGGCTTTTCTGTGATGGTTGGGATGGCTGTGCCTGCGATGCTGAACCAGAACTTTTTCTCCACCCTCCCTTTCCTCAACACCATCGATCTTGATTTGGCAGGTTTGAAACACATCTGGGCCCACTCCACCAGCTTTCTGACCCCTTGCAGAATCCACCAGCAGCCTGGGACTGATTCTGTGGTGACTGTGAGGTCATCCATGAATGCCCTGATAGGTGGTTGCCGTTGAGCGGAATTCATTCCAGGCCCTCTGCACTCTGGTTCTGCAGACTTAGTGACCATGTTCCTGGCTAGGGAGAACAGTGTCAGAGATAGTGCACCCCGCGATGATGCCATATATGTACTTAACAGTAATTGATTTACATATTTATTTTTCTGTATTTATCATGAATTGCATTGGACTGTTGCCACCAAGTTAACAAATTGGCGTCACAGGTAGATAGGGTCGTAAAGAGAGCTTTTGGTACATTGGCCTTTATTAATCAAAGTATTGAGTATAAGAGCTGGAATGTTACGATGAGGTTGTATAAGGCATTGGTGAGGCCGAATCTGGAGTATTGTGTTCAGCCTTGGTCACCAAATTACAGGAAGGATATAAATAAGGTTGAAAGAGTGCAGAGAAGGTTTACAAGGACGTTGCCGGGACTTGAGAAACTCAGTTACAGAGAAAGGTTGAATAGGTTAGGACTTTATTCCCTGGAGCGTAGAAGAATGAGGGGAGATTTGATAGAGGTATATAAAATTATGATGGGTATGGATAGAGTGAATGCAAGCAGGCTTTTTCCACTGAGGCAAGGGGAGAAAAAAACCAGAGGATATGGGTTAAGGGTGAGGGGGGAAAAGTTTAAAGGGAACATTAGGGGGGGCTTCTTCACACAGAGAGTGGTGGGAGTGTGGAATGAGCTGCCAGATGAGGTGGTAAATGCGGGTTCTTTTTTAACATTTAAGAATAAATTGGACAGATACATAGATGGGAGGTGTATGGAGGGATATGGTCCATGTGCAGGTCAGTGGTACTAGGCAGAAAATGGTTTGGCACAGCCAAGAAGGGCCAAAAGGCCTGTTTCTGTGCTGTAGTTTTTCTATGGTTTTCTATGGTTTCTAAATTTCATGACATATGCCAGTGATATTAAACCTGATTCTGAATAAACTTTCCAAAGTGTTGTACTAATCAGATTGTCATATGTTAAATTGGCTATCTTTATAGAAACATAGAAAACATACTGCACAATACAGGCCCTTTGGCCCACAAAGGTGTGCCAAACATAGCCCATAGCCCTCTATTTTTCTAAGCTCCATGTAGCCATCCAGGAGTCTCTTACAAGACCCTATCATTTCTGCCTCCACCACCGCCGCCAGCAGCCCGTTCCACGCACTCACCACTCTCTGCGTAAAAAACTTACATCTGACATCTCCTCTGTACCTACTCCCAAGCACCTTAAAACTGTGCCCTCTCATGTTAGCCATTTCAGCCCTGGGAAAAAACCTCTGACTATCCACATGATCAATGCCTCTCATTAACTTGTACATCTATGATATGATACATGATACATCTAGTCTGCTGCCAATTTCCTGCATCATTTTCTGAACAAAGAGATTGTGAAATACAGATGAGAAGTACTCGTTCAATACATGCTCCAGTTCTGGGCAGTTACCACCTTGTTCTCAAATGATCCATATTCTTTCCCTGGATTGCCCTCTTACTCAAAATATGGTTACAAAATTTTGTAGCAAAGGCATGAGAAAATCTGCAGATGCTTGAAATCCACGCAATACACACAAAATGCTGGAGAAACTCAGCAGGCCAGGCAGCATCAGGGACTGAAAAAAGGTCTCCACCTGAAACATGGACTGTTCACTCTTTTCCATAGCTGCCGCCTGGCCTGCTGAGTTCCTCCAGCATTTTGTGTGTTACAAAATTTTGTGAGATTTTCCTTAATCTTCTGCATTATTGTAAGGCTTTTCTTAATCATATCCATTATTGTGCCCTATCTTTGACCTCCTAATTATTTTAGTAAGTGCTGGCCTCTTTCTAAGTTCCAGTCGGCCTCTCCTTTGTCAAGGTTTCGACGTATATTTGCCATTTTGTTTTCTTTGTCCCACTGTCAGTAGCATAGCAGTTCTAACCTCTTAATGTTCAAGAACCAAACAAGTCCTGTTTACTTTATAATTCTTTACACAGAATGCCCATAATACTTTTCCATAGGATTTTTACCTAATTTTGCCAAGTTTTTGAGAGGTGCCAAAACACAAACAGAAGCATGTGTTTAGAGATGGTGAAATTCACATTCTCAGCATGAGTATTGTAATGCATCGCTAATACAAAACTATCATACCTCAGAGAATGTTGGGTACATGCTGTGTGGCCATAAATCTTCTCATGATTACATAGGATTTTTCTTTTCCTCTTTTCAAAGACTTTTCTAGAGCTCTGAAGAGTCATTTTGCAACAATTGAATACTACATTAACCCTTTCAATTAAAAAGCAATTAGGAATACTTGGAGTGTTCTTCTGAATGAGAGCATTAAGAGAACAAATCACATTTGGTAAAACTGTGAATTCTTGTCTTTTGCACAATGACGCATTGCCTTGTTTAACTGAATACCACCACAGTGTTTCACCTCAATTAAGCCCCTCATAAAGTGCTGAGAGAGGCCGATATTTTCTCTTTATGAATGGCTCAATGTGGAGCATCGCATTTCAATTGCTGGAGATTATTAACAAGAAAAAAGCGATTAATTGTTGTCATTAATACCTCATTTAACAACGCCCACATATTGATTAAGTATAACTGCTGTATCGTTCAACAAAAAAAGAGTGGGTTGAAATTTTATATAAATTAGTCTGGGCCTATTCATTCTTCGACTAGACCGGCATGCTCTGAGGGAGAGCGCTTACTGTCATTAATCAGGTACTGTACTGTGCGTTAGCTACAGTGTAATGTGCAACCATTACACCTATTAGCAGTACTGCCAAATTTGACCGGGTTAAAGTTGGCAGTTGGTCTGGAGAATAGCCTATTTGGCTGTCTGTGGGCCTTAATTAAGATATGTTCAATTCCAACCCCCTTGCTGTGCCACAGACCAGAGCGCAGACATTTTCAGCTGGTCTAGCCCGTGACTTTGACCTTCTGCGTAGTCCGAAGTTCCCTGGGGAACTGTTCAGCTCATGAGGTTTGATTTCACACTTCCAGGCTGCTTCGCCTCTCTTCACAATGACAGGGAGACAAAGCCCTTTAGTGTAGGGCTCACGGGGACTTGTTTAAATTGGAAACCAGAGAGGTGTCAAGGAAAAGGGTTATGGGCTACAGAATAGCATTTTTTTAATAAAGAGCTCAGGGTCTTGAATCAGTTTAAAAGCTTGGGTTTACCAAAGGAGAAGTATTACCTCACGTTAAATCTGTATGTTCCCATAGAGTTTTGCATTGTTCAGTTTGTTGAGCAGGATTTTTGTGTGTTTAGGTAAAGTAGAAATATAGATATAGTATATGCACATTACCATGTATTTTTAAACTAAGAGGAATTGTTACTATGATTCAAGATTCAAGATTGTTTAATGTGATTTCCTGTACACAAGTGTAAAGGAGAACAAAATAATTGTTACTCCAGATCCAATGCAGCACAAAAAAAACCACAAAAGATAAAGAACACAATAAATATAAATACATGAGATGGCTTATATACATGGTTTGATCGTATGTCCATAAAGTGAGTCTCGGCTGTACATAAGGAGGCTGACAGGAAATAATAAAGTAGTGGTAGAGTTAGTGGGTGAGGGTGTTGATCAGCCTCACTGTTTGGGGAAAATAACTGTTTTTGAGTCTGGTGATCCTGATGTGGATGCTACGTAGCCTCCTCCCTGATGGGAGTGGGACAAACAGTCCATGAGCGGGGTGGGTGGGATCCTTCATGATGTTACTGGCCCTTTTCCAGCACCTTTCTGTATACGTAATAAGCAATGATGAATTTTTGACAACATAGAGGTGGCACTAAATTCAACAATTTAAAAGCATAGGCAAATAACTTGGGGAATAGGAGTTCATATCACATGATGGAAATGTATGAACTAAATTCAGTGTGAAAAAGAACTGGAAGATAATGTTGTGTTCTAATATTTTGTGTGAAAATCTAATTGGTTCAGCAATGTACTGTGGGAACGAGTCTTGATGTCCTTCCATGTCCTGAACTGCACATGATTCCAGTCAGAATCAGGGTTAATAGACAATAGACAATAGGTGCAGGAGTAGGCCATTCGGCCCTTTGAGCCAGCACTGCCATTCACTGTGATCATGGCTGATCATCCACAATCAGTATCCCGTTCCTGCCTTATCCCTGTAACCTTTGATTCTGCTATCTTTAAGAGCTCTATCCATCTCTTTCTAGAAAGCATCCAGAGACTTGGCCTCCACTGCCTTCTGGGGCAAAGCATTCCACATTTCCACCACTCTCTGGATGAAAAAGTTTTTCCTCAACTCCATTCTAAATGGCCTACCCCTTATTCTTAAACTGTGGCCTCTGGTTCTGGACCCACCCATCAGCGGGAACATGCTTCCTGCCTGCAGCGTGTCCAATCCATTAATAATCTTATATGTTTCAATCAGATCCCCTCTCATCCTTCTAAATTCCAGTGTATACAAGCCCAGTCGCTCCAATCTTAATTAAAACAACAATATAATTTGATGCAAACATGAGGAATTCTGCAGATGCTGGAAATTCAAGCAACACACATCAAAGTTGCTGGTGAACGCAGCAGGTCAGGCAGTATCTCTAGGAAGCGGTACAGTCGACGTTTCAAGCCGGGACCCTTCGTCAGGACCTGCTGCGTTCACCAGCAACTTTGATGTGTGTTGCTTTAATATAATTTGATGTTTTGCGACAACAGTACATTGCATTACATAATAACAAACGCTATAAATTACAATAAAAAGTATATTTAAAAAATTAAATAAGTAGCGCAAAATGAGGGAGAATACCAAGGTAGTGTCTGTGGGTTCATTGTCCACTCTGAAAATAGAAATAATGAAGATGGTGAAAATCTGAAACATAAACAGAGTCACTCAGTGGGAGGAGGAGAAGAGTTACTATTTCAGGTCAGAGACTGGTTCTAATGAAGGATCTTTGAATGGAATGTTGCCTCTCTTTCTCTCTCTTCTTGATCAGTTGAGAGTTTCCAGCAGATTTTGCTTTCTTCATGGTTTATGGCTGATTCTTAGTGTGAAGTCACTCTTAGGAATCTCAGTAAGCTTGTGAGTTGTATTGAGCCCAGTAAAGTAAGATAAGATAACATAAAATATAAATTGGTGATGGATTAGCACCTACAGTTGTAATCTGCAATCCTTCCCACATGTCCAACAATCTCTTTGACCCCCTACCATCAGGCAGGAGGTACCGGAGCATTAGGACAAGAACTGTTAGGATGGGAAACAGCTTCTTCCCCAGGCCGTGAGAATACTGAACTCCCTGCCATCACCAAGGTCTCATCACGTATAAAGTGTCAGTAGTGTTATACTTAAACACGAGGAATTCTGCAGACGCTGGAAATTCAAGCAACAAACATCAAGTTTGCTGGTGAACGCAGCAGGCCAGGCAGCATCTCTAGGAAGAGGTACAGTCAACGTTTTGGGCCGAGACCCTTCAGTCCTGACCAGTTAGTCCTGTCGAAGGGTCTTGGTCCGAAACGTCGACCGTACCTCTTCCTAGAGATGCTGCCTGGCCTGCTGCGTTCACCAGCAACTTTGATGTGTGTTGCTAGTAGTGTTATACTGTTTACTTTTTAACTTGTGTCATAAATGCACCTTATTATTCGCTAATTTACTACTGGTAATATTACCTGATATTTTGTGTGTGAATTATTTGTACTGTGTTGTGCACCCTGGTCTGGAGCAACATTGTTTCATTTAGTGGTAAATGTGTATGGTTGAACAGTAAATTGAAGTTGAACTTGAATTTGTAAAGCTTTTTAATCTTTTGTTATTTAGTAGCTAGTTTCATTATAAATATGATAAACATTCTCTATCACTCTTACAGACTTGTGTATAAAGGGTTTTCATATTTATAATAGTTCTGTTTGCATTATGAATTTCAGAATTTTGGCAGAACTCTGCATACACATTCTGCCACTTAAGTATCACGATAATGATTTTAAAGTTTCATAATTGCCAAGTTCTTGCCTTGTGTACAGAAAACCCACATAAAATATCAGTCCATTCTTGGCTGTTTACCCTGAATAAGGATGGATGGCATCTGTTAGTCTCACGAGATCATGGATCTGTGCCTGGAAAGTCTTGCTTCAGTCTCTCCGGGGCGCAGGCCTGGGCAAGGTTGTGCGGAAGACTGGCAGTTGCCCATGCTGCAAGTCTCCCCTCTCTATGACACCGATGTTGTCCAAGGGAAGGACAAGGGCCGATACAACTTGGCACCAGTGTCGTCACAGGAGTTGCCAGAACGAGGTTGAAGGCAACGTCGGACTGCCTTAGGGACTCCAGCTCTGGATTTGTCCTCAGGGTTTACTCCCGAAGCCTTTCCCATGAGTGGGTATGGCCGCAAGGCAACAGCGATTTGAAATCAGAGTTTTCCCTCTCTTAGATGGACTGCCTTCCCAGGCTGACGAGCTCCACCTACCCAAAACCCTGAATAAGAGAATTGGGAAAAATGTTTAGTGTTGGCAGTATAAATTTACCCACATTAAATTCAAAGAAGGAGCATTTCAATGTCTACTGGGACCATTGTAAAGTTAATATTGGGTTGACCATTTGGAATTCTGTTTGCTACGTATGCGTATCACCTAACTTGTTCCAGATAAGGAAGGGCAACCAAACTCACTCTTTTTGGCACAAAGTTATCATTCCTATAAACCTAACTGCATATTGCATTAATTAAAACTGGATTTTTAAAAAAAAATCTGATGAAACTGAAAAAACAAAACACAGAGACAGAACAGTGAAGCACAGGAACAGGCTCTTTGGCCCACAGGGTTGAGCTGATTGGGGCAGCACTGTAGCGCAGTGGTTAGCACAACACCGGGTTCATTTTCAATCACTCTCAAGGAGTTTCTGCGTTCTCCCGTGACCATGTGGGTTTTCTCTGGGTGCTCTGATTTCCTCTTACAGTCCAAAAATGTACTGGTTGGTAGGTTAATTGGTCATTGTAAACTGTCCCATGATTAGGCTAGGGTTAAACTGGGGTTGTTGGGCTGTGGTGAAGCTAGAAGGGCCTGCTCTGTACTGAATCTCAATTAATACATAAATATTTTCACATATCTCTGTTGCTCTGTTGCTAAAAGATGAAATCAAATCATTAGAAAGAGACGACATAGGGTTAGAAGGCGTTGAATCATTGTGGATAGAACTAAGGAACTGCGAGGGCAAAAAGACACCGATGGAAGTTATATACAGATGCCCAAACAGTAGTAATGATGTGGTAAGCAAGTTTCAATGGGAGACAAAAAATGCATGCCAAAAGAGCAATGTTACAACAGTCATGGGAAATTTCAATATGCAGGTAGCTTGGGAATATCAGGTTGGTGCTGGATTACAAGGGGAAATTTTGAGGATGCCTATGAGATGGCTTTTTAGAGCAGCTCATGGTTGAGCCCACTAGAGGATCAGCTATTTTGCATTGGGTGCTGTGTAATGAATGAGAATTGATTAGAGAGCTTAAAGTAAAGGAACCTTTAGGAGACAGGGAATTACAGAGGCATGAGAGAGGAACTGGCCAGAATTAATTGGAAAAGGGATGACAGCAGAGCTGCAATGGCTGGAATTTCAGGAAACAATTCAGAAGGCATAGGGTATATACATCCCAAAGAGGACGCACTATTCTAAAGCCAAGATGATACAACCATGGCTAACAAGAGAAGTCAAAGCCAACATAAAAGCCTAAGAGAGTGCATATAATAGAGCAAACATTAGTGGGAAGTTAGAAGGTTTGGAAGCTTTTAAATGCCAACAGAATGGAACTAAAAAGTCATTTAGGAGTAAAGATGAAATATGAAAGTAAGCTAGCCAATAATATTAAAGAAGATACCAAAAGTTTCTTCCGATGCATGACATCTAAAAGAGAGGTGAGAGTGGATATTGGACAACTGGAAAACAGTGTTGGAGAGGCAGTAATGGGAGACAAGGAAATGGGTGAACTGAACAAGTATTTTGCATCAGTCTTCAATGGGGAAGACACTGGCTGTGTGGTGGAAGTTCCATGTGTCAGAGGTCATGAAGGTACCATTAACAGAGAGAAGGTCCTTGGGAAACTGAAAGGTCTGAAGGTCGATAAGTCACCTGGACCAGATGGTTTACTTCCCAGGGTTCTGAGAGAGGTGGCTGAAGAGATTGAGGAGATATTAGTAAAGATCCTTCAAGAATCACTAGATTCTGGAATGGTTCCGGAAGACTGGAAAAATGTAAATGTCACTCCACTCCTCAAGAAGGAGGAGAGGCAGAAGAAAGGAAATTATAAGCCATTTATTTTGAGGATTGCTGGTGGTGTGGCTTGAAGGACCAGAAGGGCCTATTCTGCATTGTACATCAATAAATGCATAAATAAATCTGTCATCATTACATATGAACTTTTGAAACTGCTTTATCTGTTGTTGCATATTCAGTTAATCTATTGTCTAACAAGTGTAACATAGATTGGCCTAAGAAAAAATTAAAAATAAATTCACTTGAATTAACCAGTTTACTAGTCTGACCCATCAAATCATTTACAGAAAAGAGACCTAAATCTTTGAGTATATTCTATTGCAAAGGCACTGAGAAAGAAACATAATTGAAACAGAAAATACATTTATAGAAACCATAGAAAAACTACAGCACAGAAACAGGCCTTTTGGCCCTTCTTGGCTGTGCCAAACCATTTTCTGCCTAGTCCCACTGACATGCACACGGACCATATCCCTCCATACACCTCCCATCCATGTATCTGTCCAATTTATTCTTAAATGTTTAAAAAAAGAAACCTCATTTACCACCTCGTCTGGCAGCTCATTCCACACTCCCACCACTCTCTGTGTGAAGAAGCGCCCCCAATGTTCCCTTTAAACTTTTCTCCCTTCACCCTTAACCCATGTCCTCTGATTTTTTTTTCTCCCCTTGCCTCAGTGGAAAAAGCCTGCTTGCATTCACTCTATCTATACCCATCATAATTTTATATACCTCCATCAAATCTCCCCTCATTCTTCTACGCTCCAGGGAATAAAGTCCTAACCTATTCAACCTTTCTCTGTAACTGAGTTTTTCAAGTCCCGGCAACATCCTTGTAAACCTTCTCTGCACTCTTTCAAACTTATTAATATCCTTCCTGTAATTTGGTGACCAAAACTGAACACAATACTCCAGATTCGGCCTCACCAATGCCTTATACAACCTCATCATAACATTCCATTTATGTTTAATAAAATGTTGTTTTCCTATAGGTTTTATCTTAATTTAACATTCAGCACTCTTCACAATAGGAGGGAGGGCATTCTAACTCAGTTGTTTTTGTTCGTCCATCGTTGACGTCGATGAGGACCTCGACACCATAATAATGGTGTCGAGACTAGCGCGTGATTTGGATTTAAGTGAGGGAGAGTTGGGCAGCGTCAGCCTCACTCTCTCTTCCCAATTCCCATCTGGCTCCAGTGGCAAGACAGAGTCTAGTTGGCTGGAGATGGGACTAGGCGCAGTGGATGACCAGGACATCTTCTGTGTCTTGTCCTGCTCTACACGTTCCACGACGCTTGCAGAGACCGCCTTCTTGACCGTTGGACCTTCCATTGGTCTCGTCCACTCAATCCGCCGGAGTCTGTCTTCACAACTACAGAATTCTAACTACAGAATAATTGAAAAGCAAGCTAGACCAAAAATTTGCCAGTTTATTTCGGTGAAGATTACAAGTGAAAACTACATGCACAGTATAAATTGTAATTGTTGTGCATGTATTTGCATGCTTCAACATGCATGTATTTACATGTTTTATGTGATTATTTTGCATGTATTTGCATGCTTTATGTAATTATTTAGCATGTATTTGCATGCTTTAATTGTGATCCCCTTTTGTGTTTATCGTGACTCACCAGTCGGAAATATGCTCGCGGAAGGAACTTCAGAGACAATTGTCTGCTCAACCTGAACCCTAACTCTGAATACGTGAATGGTTTCAGCATGGGTGTAGTCCAACATATCTCAGTTCTTGTTCTAAGTATCTCTTGTGTTTCCATCTTTTTTTCTGTCTCTCATTTTTCTCAATTATCTCTCATTTATTTTTTTCTGTTTGAGTGCTTTGTGCCTCCTTAGTTTATAAGCTTATTGTATTGTGGACAATGGTTTTTAAATACATAATTGTTTCCATAGCTGTTTGAGTTAACCCGTTTTTTCTGGTACCAATGAGCCAGCATGAATTAGGTGTGAAATATTCTGTGGGCATATGAAAGGCCTGTTTGATCTATATGAACCAAGAAGTTGTAGCTATCACACTGCGTGAGATTTCACTGAGATATTTATTTCCGATTTAGGGGTTGATGTATTAAATATGTTGTCAGTCTGTTGCATGAACAAGTTAAATGATGCGGAAATGCAGTAATATTCCCAATTTTTAGTAAATATGATGGACACTTCTATCCTGGCCTCTTCAGGGGTGTCACTGTCGCATGGCAGTTAAGGCTGATTTATACTTGCTTATGCCGTAGACTACACAAGTGGGCTACGCCGTTGTGAGCATTTATACTTGTGTGTTGGTGTGTCTGCGTCGCTCTGCAATTCACCACCAAAACGCTAGCTGGCAGTGGGGTTTCTATGCCACTGTGTTGAGTTTCTTCGTGTTGAAACTCAACACGAAAAAACTCAAACTTCAAACAATGGCGACTGAAACTGAAGGAGGGTTAATTTTCTGTGCTTGTCCGGCCACTGAGAGACATGGACAAGGAAATGCATTTCAAATATTTTCGGATGTCAGCAGGTAGATTTGATGATTTGGTTTATCGTTTCCAACCATTTATTTCGCATCAGTGTATGCACAGTATACTCAGAGAGTGGCAGTCACCATTCGAGTTTTAGCTTCAGGTGGAAGTCAACAGGCTGTAGCAGCTACAAACTGGCGTCAAGCACAGGGTCCTCCATAATTTCGGAGGTCTATAAATCTTTATGGAAAGCATTGCAGCCAGAGTTCCTTCCCTGCCCTCCAGTCATCCAAGGGGAAGCTATTGCAGCGTAGGAGGAAATGCGATGCTACCAGGTGGACCAATCACATTTGTTGCAGTCTGTGTCGCCGTGACGCATAGTTACATTTTTGGGGAGGTGCATGTCAGGCTACGGCGTAGGGTACGCGGCTACGCTGTACCTACAGCATCGATTTGACGCACAAGTATAAATTGGCCTTAAGTGCAACACCAGTGAACACTGATTGTGGTTTGATCTCAGCATCATCTGTAAGGAGTTTGTCCATTCTCCGCAGGACCACATAAGTTTCCTCCAGGTGCTTTGGTTTCCTCCCACACATTAGGGTTGATGATGATGTAGGGATCGGGTTAGTGCGTTGTGGGCATGTTGTATTGTCACTGGATGTGTGGTGACACGAGCAGACTGCACCCAAATGCAGTCCTTTCCTTAGACTGCGTTGCTTGTTGATGTAAATCAATGCATTTCACTGAATATTTTGATGTATGTGTGACAAAATAAAGTTAATTTGATGTAAAAGGCACAGTTGCACTGAGCAAACTCAATTATCCCAGTGGACGCCAAGGTAATGTAGCCATTAGTGTGATGCTATTCCAGATTGGGCTGTTCCAGAGTTTGGAGTTCAATTCCAGATCCATTCTGTAGGGAGTAAGTCTCTGTATACCCTCCCCATGGGGTTTTACTTGGTGCTGCAGATTAGGTTAGGGTCAGTCGGGGTTGTGGGGTTGCTGAGGCGGTGTGGCTCGAAGGGCTAGAAAGGCTGACTCCGTGCAGTATCGCGAAATAAATAAATAACGGGAAATATACACTGATAGATAATAGACAATTCTGTTGAATGAAGAAGAAAAAATAAATATGTTAACATAATCTCAGATATCCAGGCTGTTGAAAAGAGTCCAAAATCAAATGTAATTTGTCTCATTGAATTAATTAAAGGACCACATCAATAGTCCAATAATCTGCAATGCTCATTATAAAGCTAATTTCCTTTCTGAAGTGCAATAATTCAAACTAAAGTGAGTATTTCAGTGTCGGCCTAACACGGTCGCTATGTAATTATGGTGTAACATAATCTAATTGGTCTACAGTAGATTAGTATGTGTCGGTTTTGTGGAAGATTAAAATGTCTTAGTTTACACTTTAAAATAGAGAGGGTGGGGGAATGAGATGATGGTTTGCAGATTACTGTGTTGTGAATGATTTTGGAGTGTTGGTGCGTGGCCAAGTGGTTAAGGCGTCGGTCTAGTGATCTGAAGGTCACTAGTTCGAACCTCAACTGAAGCAGCGTGGTGTGTCCTTGAGCAAGGCACTTAACCACACATTGCTCTACAACGACACCGGTGCCAAGCTGTATCGGCCCTAGTGCCCTTCCCTTGGACAACATCGGTGTCATGGAGAGGGGAGACTTGCAGCATGGGCAACTGCTGGTCTTCCATACAACCTTGTCCAGGCCTGTGCCCTGGAAACATTCCAAGGCGCAAATCCATGGTCTCACAAGACTAACAGGTGCCTGTAAAGAATGATTTTGGAACTATATTGGCAAAGTGAAATCTGCAGATATCTGTGATGTGAATGATTTTAGAACTATTGGCAAAGTGAAATTGGCAGATTGCTGTGGTGTGATTAGTCTGGGAACTGAGTTTGCAAAGTGAATTCTACAGATTACGGTGGTGTGAATGGTTTCAGAACGACGTTGGCAAAGTGAAATGTGTAATTTCAACCATCCTACTTTCCTGGTGAATGAGGTTGTCTGATAGTTAAAGCAATATATGACAGGGAGGTCAAAGAAGGCCGGAGAGAGTAAAAAGAAACTAATTTGTAGAGCCTCTTGTCATGAAGTCAGGACATTACTCAGAGTTCACACCCAATGAAATAATTTATGAAGCCTGTTTGTAAGTATATAGAAATTGCAGCAAACGACACTGTATTATGGGTCATGTTCGTGTCTGTATTATGGGATATTAAGCAGCAGGGAGGAATTCATTTTAAACATATTATCTGAAAGGCAGTATGCAGTGCTACACTAGGTCAGCCAAAAGTGATCTGTGTGAATCCCTGTGAATTGATATTCTAGATTAAATATTTTACATCTCAATTAAACAAATAAAAATCTGATCCATTTTTCAATTTGCCGTTACTACAAGTAATTGTCACTTAGGTTGTATTTCCAAATGTATGCTAAATGCGATGTTTAAAATTCTGTTTCTCCAGGGAGCAGTGACCCATTTTGTGTGATTGAATTGAATAATGACAGACTGCAGACACATACTGTCCATAGGAGCCTCAGCCCTGTGTGGAACAAAGTCTTCACGTTGTGAGTATCAGTACACTGATATGATTTTCCACTTACTTTTCCTACAAACGTGATGTCCTGGTTTCAGGAGCTCTTGCCAGTTCAAACCATTACCAGCAGCAGGAGCAAAGAGTGCTGCGTCTAATGCAGTACGCAGGTAACATCAAAAGGTGACTGCGACTTCAAATGTGCATTCTAAGCAATTAAGTTCAACAATCATACACAACACAAGGCACATATAAGATAGCAGTAAACATACAGTTCCACAAAAAGTATAGCGCAGCCCGAATTAAATCCTGCGTCCATGAATGTTTCCGCAAAAAGCAAGCTCACAGCAGTCTGCAGTCAAACGGAGTTCAGCTTGTCTTCCACCAAGCGAACACTGGTGTTATTCTTTAACATGTTTATTTTATGAAATTAATATTAAACGTATAATGGTTTTGTAAACTAAATATGTTAAAGAATAAGTTTTTAAACTCTATGTTTGCCTTCCCCTTTTCTGCATAAACACAAGAGATTCTGCAGATGCTGGAAATCCAGAGAAACACACACAAAATGCTGGAGGAACTCAGCAGGTCAGGCAGCATCTGTGGAAAGGAATAGACAGATGACTTTTCAGACCAAAACCCTTCATCTGGACTGGAAAGGAAGGGGGAAGAAGCCAGAATAAAAAGGTGGGAGGGAGTGAAGGAGTACAAACTAGAAGGTGACAGGTGAAGCCAGGTGAGATGAAGGGCAGGTGGCTGGGAGAGGGGGGACGAAGTGAAAAGATGGGTGGTGATAAATAGAGAAGATAAGGGGCTGAAGAAGGAATCTGATGGGAGAGAGAAATGGACCGTGGAAGAAAAAGAAGTAGTAAGGGAACCAGAGGGTGGTGATCAGCAGGTGAGGAGAAAGGAAAGGGGTGAGAATGGAGCCAGAATGAGGAATTGAAAAAGAGATCATTTATCTGTCATTCCAGAATCAAAGGCACAGTATTGTTCTGCACCTAGTGCTATTCATAAAGAGGCAGTGAGATGTGGGATTTTTCCATCATTCTGCTTGTAAATGGGGGAAACGGTATGGAAACACCAATGCCCATGGACAGAAGAGCTGACAAAAAGCCTAGTTCATCATGGGCAAAGCCTTTCCCACCATTAAGCACATCTACAAGGAGTAGTGCCACAAGGAACCAACACCCACCATCCAGGCTATGCTCTGCTGCCATCAGACAGGAGGTACAGGAGCCTTGGGTCCCAAACCATAATGTTCAGGAACAGTTATTACCCTTCAACTATCAGTCTCTTGAACCAGCATGGATAACTTCACTCACCTCAACCCTGATCTGATTCCATGACCTATGGACTCACTTTCAAGGTCTCTACAACTCCTGTTCTCAGTACTTATTTTCTTATTTTTATGTGCATAGTTTGCCTTCTTTTGCACATTGGCTGTTTGTCAGTCTTTCTTGTGTGTAGATTTTTACTGATTCTATTGTACTTCTCTACTCTATTGCAAATGCCTGCAAGTAAATGGATCTCAGGGTTGTATTTAGTGATATATACGAACTTAAGTAATAAGATTATCAGTTGCCGTAGTAGAATGTGTATTTGCATTGCAGTGGTGTGGTGCAGGGAAATTAGAATTGGAATCAGTTTGAATATCATTGGCATATATGATGAAACTTGTTTTTATAAATTACAATAAAAAGTATAAACCGTACTTGGACCCACAATGTAGCTATGGAGATTAGACCTTTGCACAGTGGGATAGTCATTTTATGTATCGCACGGTACAGCTGTCACCAAAAAAAAAACAAATTCCATGACATATGTGAGTGATGATAAACCTGATTCTGATCTGGGTCTCTATCGTGGATCGAGAATGGGAAAGGGGCAGGGTGAGGGGAATCATAGTTGGGAGGAGAGGTATGGAGAGGGGAGGGAGTGGGAAGTTTCAGAGAGACATCCTGTAATGATCAATAAACCAATTGTTTGGAATCATATAACCTTGCCTGGTGTCTCAGGACTGGGTGTGGCTGGATCCGTGCCTCGCCCCCCGCCTTGCACTCCTTCTCACACCACTTCTGCTGCGCACCATTCTCACCATTCCCAACATCCTGATAGATTTACAACCTCCCTCTCTGCTCCATGTTGATAAATACAGTACCGTGCAAAAGTCTTAGGCACCCTAGCTATATATATGTGACTAAGACTTTGCACAATAATGTATTAAATTACATTAAATAAATAGTGCAAAAAGAGAGAAAAAAATATTGAGCTAGTGCTCATGGGTTCAATACCCATTTAGAAATCTGATGGCAGAAGAGAAAAAGCCATCCCTAAAACGTTGAATGTATGCCTTCAGGTTCCTGTTCCATCTCTTTGATGGTGGCAATGAGAAGTGGGCATGTGCTGGCTGGTGAGGGTCTTTAACTGCGGATGCCACCGTTGTGAGGCATCACCTTTTGAAGGTGTCCTGCGTGCTGGGGAGGTCAGGACATGATGCAGCTGGCTGAGTTCACAACTTCCTGCAAAAATGTCAACCTTGCAACACCCTTGCAACCGATCCTGCCACCTTGCAACAGAAAGTATTTTCAAAGTTTCAAGATAAAATTTCCATTTCAGCTGTAATTCTGCAGGTGCTTCTGTTAAATAAATTTCTAATAAGTAATTCTTGGTATTGTCTATTACGTACATAGTTGAAGTTAATAAAGACATAAGTGTAGGGAAGAAAGACCGAAAGGCGTTTACATTTTTTTACACGATGGTCAGAGAATGCTATGTCAGGGTGCTGATTGTGTCTTTACGTACAAGCTAACATCATTTATCACAGCTCAGATAAGTGCAATGTCTGCTGCTTAAACCATAGAAAAAAAGTCCATAATTGCTTCATCCCATTCAGAAAGGTCAGGTCACTCATCTCTTAAATTATACGGAAGAATGGAAGTGTTTGCCATGTTCAGTCTGGCTGGAAATGATGGCACCCTGTCAAAGCAAGATGTTCCATTCATTTAATAGAATGTAATCTGATTTATTGAGTCATTATTGGTTTATGTTGTAACAACCTACAGAAAACTGTGCATGCAATGAATTTATACGATGAGTTCTGCATATTCTTCAGTACATGCGGGTATCCATATATCTGTCCATCAAATGATTAGCCAAAAGGGGTTGGGCCAAGTTGCACCTTCACTGTGGAGAGGATTGTTGAAATGATTATTTGGTGAATCCAATAATGAGCAGATAATTTGCTCTGATATTCAAACTGAAAGTTAACCCTGTCTGGCTTTGGATCTCAAATTTTTTTTCAGGAAAGTTTGAGCAAAAAGGAAGTTGTATAAGGGTTTCTTAACATTGAAATGTTTGCAGTCATTAACACAGGTTCTGCAGGTGCTTGAAATCTTGAGTAACACACACAAAGTGCTGCAAGAGATCCAAGTTCTCCAAGAATCTGGTTGAAGGGTCTCAGCCCAGAATGTCGACTGTTTGTTCTCTCCATAGATGCTGCTTGTCCTGCAACATGTGTGTGTTGCTCTACATTTCCAGCATCTGCAGAACCTCTTGTTTGTAATAAGTCGAAGCCAGTTAGGCTTTTGAAAGATAAAGAATAGTTTTGCTCCAAAGATTTGAAAGAAGTTCTTTTTACACTGTTAACCTGAAATGTGCAGGGAAGATCAGTGTGTCACTCACACACTGCTGTGGAAAATGTGTGCATCGAAGGTTCCTTCCCCCCCCCTTCCCTCCCCTCCCCCCTTTCCCTCTCCCCCCTCTCTACCCCTTCTCCTTCCCTTCTCTCTCTCTCCCCCTCCCTCCCTCCCTCCCTCACTTCCCCACCCCTCTCCCCCTCTCCCACCATGAGTAATGTTGTTCCATTATTCAAGAAGGCAACCAGGGATAATCCTGGAAACTGGACTGGTGAGTTTCACGTTAGTGGTAGGGAAGTTGCTGGTGAGAATTTTTAGGGATAGGATTTACGAGCATTTGGAAAACCATACACTCATTTAAAGATGACTAAAATTTGAAGAGTACATTTAAAAGGTTGATTTTTTGAACTGCCGGTAATGTTCCCCCCTCACCATTCCCCATCCCCTTTTCCCTCTCTCAGCTTATCTCCTTACCTGCCCATCACCCTCCTCCAGTGCTCTTCCCCCTTTTCTTTCTTCCCCGGCCTTCTGTCCTCTCCTATTACATTCCCCCTTCTCCAGCCCTGGATCTCTTTCACTAATCAACTCCCCAGCTCTTTACTTCCCCCCTCCCGGTTTCACCTGTCACCTTGTGTTTCTCCCACCCCCTCCCCCAGCTTTTAAATCTACTCCTCATCTTTTTTTCTCCAGTCCTGCTGAAGGGTCTCAGTCCAAAACACTGTACTCTTCTCCACAGACGCTGCCTGGCCTGCTGCGTTCCTGTGTGTGCGGCTTGGACTTCCAGCTTCTGCAGATTTTCTCAGTTTAAAAGTCAGGAAGTTATGTTGCAGCTTTATAAAACTTTATAAGGCTGCATTTGGAGCATTGTGTACAGTTCAGTTACAGGGCACCCTGTTATGGGAAGAATGTTGATTCTTTGGAGAAGGCACAGAAGAGATTTACCAGGATTAGAGAGCGTGTGCTATAATGAGAGGCTGGACAAACCTCTGGAGGAGCAGAGTCTGAGGGGAGATCTGATCGAGGTTATAAGATTATGAGAGGCATAGACAGAGTAGGCAAACAGTATCTTTTTCTCAGGGTTGAAAAGTCTGATAGCAGAGGACGTGCATTTCAGGTGAGGATGGGTAATTTCAAAGGAGATGTGAGAGGTAAATGTTTTACACAGAGGGAGTGGTGGGGGCCTGGAATGCCCTGCCTGGGGTGATGGTAGAGGCAGATACATTTGGGACTTTTAATAGATGTTTAGATAGGCACATGAATGTGAGGAAACTGGAAGGATATGGACATTGTGTAGACAAAGGGGATTAGTTTAGTTGGCCATTTGATGACAAGTTTATTTGGTTCGGCACAGCATGGTACTGCACTGTACTGCACGGTGTTCTATTCGACTCATTTTAATGACGTAACTTTCCTTTACTGCTTTATACTTGGTTGAGAATTGAAAATTGAGAAGTTCAGTCGAATTTGGGGAGGGTTGAGTTTTAGTAGCACAAATATACAGTAAGCCTCAGTTGTATTTTAGTTCTCTGAAACCTAAAAGGCTCTCAACATAGAGAAGCAGAAAGTCCATTGCTTTATGAATTTTTCTTACATTTTTGCACAATCCAGTGATAAGCTTAAGCCATTAAGCAAATTTTAACCCACACCATCTGGGCCATACTCTCTTCTCGCTGCTGCCATTAGGAAGGTACAATAAGTCAGACCTACACATCCAGCTTCAGGAACAGTTATTAATCTCAACCATCAGGCTCTTGAACCAGAGTGGATAATTTCAGTCAACTTCATTCACACCAACACTGAATTAGACCCACTTCCAAGGACACTTCATCTCATGTTCTCAATATTTCATTGTCATCATCGTCGTCGTGGCTATCCCTCGAGGTTGAGGTTGATGGTCTTTGTTCTGAAGAAGTGGCCCACAGAGCGAAGATGCCTGTGTGTGTATTTGTTTAAAATGTACTTGATGTTGCACTCCAAGAAGCACACGATACTTCATAAATCAACCAACTGATTCCAGTGGCATGGAAACCACAACGATTAGAGCTGATGGATTTGTTGCAGCCTTCATCCGCCTTCACAGCCATTCAGTTCGAAGTAACTTCGTCCGCCTGTTCCACCGTTGAGGTCTTGGTTGGATTGTTCTTTGTCAGGGACCTCACCCGCGACTTTACCGCCATGGGTGACCCTACCAGGAGCATAGCTCCAGACAGCTTCGCTCTCGGGATCACAGGACCACACAAGCTTCTCCACCATGACAAGGTGACAATCCATAGAGAAGATTTATTTATTTATTGAATATTTATTGTTCATTTATTTATCATTATTATTATTTCTTTTTTCTCTTTCTTTTTGTATTTACAGATTTGTTGTCTTTTGCACATTAGTTGTTTGTCTGTCCTTTCACTGATTCTATTGTGTTTCTTGTATTATCTGTGATTGCCTGCAAGTGAATGAAGCTCAGGGTTGTATATGGAAACATCTATGTACTTTGATAATAAATTTACTTTGAACTTTGAATGCCATCATTGAGCTTTAAATGGGGCCTTTCAGGCCACAGGGTTCCTTTAATATCACTCTTCATGTTGCTGCGAGTCAAATGTAATTGGGTGGGTTCTATTCATTAGTGGCCATTAGGACTAATCTTCTCTTTATTAATCAAAGTCTCATTTTGGCAAAGTCTCAAAGAGCCAATCTTTTCTAGTGGCTTATAGCAAGTTGCTAACAATTCAATTTCACACGGACTTTTTCTTCTGGTGTTGTTTGACTTGCTAACACTTTTCAGTGCTACATCAAACAGAAGGATGTTTACAGGAAAGTGTCTAAACTTTCTAATAACCAAGCTACCTATTAACTGCTAAAGCACAAAGTTATTTGAATGCAGTGAATATAGATCATAAAACAAAATGTTAAGTTCAGAATATATTACAATAGCCTAAAATTTGTAGTCTATGGTTGAATAGTTTGTCCATGGGCTCACACAGAAGGAATACTCACTTGCCCAAGGTACTAAGCAGCAGAAAATACCAATCATATCTCAGAGCTAGAATTTTCAGAAAATGAAAGAAAATTTTAAAAAAGCTAAAAATTGGAATTCAAAGAGCAGTAACAGCAAGACAAGTTAGGGTAATACACACAAAATACTGGAGGAACTCAGTTGGGATGTCCTGATGAAGGGTCTCAGCCTGAAATGTCAACTGTTTACTCTTTTCCATAGATGCTGCCCGGCCTGCTGAGTTCCTCCAGCAGTTTGTGTGCAGTACTTTGATTTCCAGCATCTGCAGATTTTCTCTTGTTTGTGAACCAGAAAAGTCAAGGTGGTTTGAAATTGGAGTCCATGAGAAATGTTTTAAAACGTGTTTAGTTCCATGGAATATTTCTAAATGGGTGTGATATAACAGTTCACTAGAACTTTAAATCATCTCTCAGAATCAATTTTCTTGTAGGATTCAGTATGGATTTGAAATATATTCTGAACTTTGTCTCCTTCTGCATAACATGAAGAACTTGTACTTGCTATGTCAACTGTACTTACCAAATTAGTTCAGACAATATTCACCTATGTTAGCCAGTGCACCTGATGGCACCACGGTAGTGTTGCAGTTAGCATGATGCTATTACAGCTCAGTGTGTTGGAGTTCAGAATTCAATCCTGCTGTCCCTGTAAGGGTTCTCTGGGCACTCTGGTTTCCTCCCACAGTCTGAAGGAATATCAGTTATAGGTTAATTGGTCATTGTAAATTGCCCCATGATTAGGCTGGGGTTAAGTTGGAGGGTTGCTGGGTATCATGGTTCAAAGGGCTGGAAGAGCCAGTTCTGTGGTATGCCTATAAATAAACCTGCCAGTTCACGTTAAGCCAGTCTAAGAATATACAATGGCTCTGAGCCGAATTCTGAAGATTTCCCATTCTGGTAGCCAGACCAACTAGTTTGTCTGTGTCAAATCTGCTTTTGGTGTCTCGTTTACTGAGTGTGACAGATGTGCTTGCTGTCTCAGCCATGCCAGCTGCAGTAAGTCAGCCAATTGGGTTTAATGTGACAGCTTTGAGTACCTGCGGCACTACAACAGCTGTTGTTTCGTACACTGACACCACTCATCTAAATCCCTTTTTGTTGTCCTGTTCATTATTCTAAGGTGCTAAATTATTTCAATTTCCAAGCACCCTATGCTATGTTTAGAGGGAGAGATAATATAACTTCAATGTTCTGAAATTGCAATATAATATTCTGGCATCTTTCCCCTTCCATAAGGCCAAAAGACCATAAGATATAGAAGAACTGGGCCATTTGACCAATCGAGTCTGCCCTGCCATTTCATCATGGCTGATCCATTTTCCCTCTTAGCCCTAATCCCAGTATTCCTTCATGCCTTGTCTAATTGGGAAACAATCAACCTCTGCCTTAAATATACCCAATGACTTGGCCTCCATTGCCATCTGTGGCGATGAATTCCACAGATTCACCACTCTCTGGCTAAAGAAATTCCTCCTCATGCCATTCTAAAAGGACACCCCTCTATTTTGAGACTGTGCCCTGTGGTCTTAGACTCTCCCACCATAGAAAACATTCTCTCCACATCCACCCTATCAAGGCCTTTCAGTATTTGATAGGTTTCAATTAGATCACCCCTCATTCTTCTGAATTCCAGTGAATACAGGCCAGAGCTGTCAAATATTCTTCAAATGACAAGCCGCTGAATCCTGGAATCATTTCTGTGAACCTCCTTTGAACCCTCTCCAGTTTCAGAATGTCCTTTATAAGGTAAGGAGCCCAAAACTGCTCACAATACTCCAAGTGAGGCTTCACCAGTGCTTTATAAAGTCTCAACATTACATCCTTGGTTTTATATTCTAGACCTCCTTGAATGAATGCTAACATTGCATTTGCCTTCCTCACCACAGACTCAAAATGCAAATTAACCTTTAGGGAATCCTGCACAAGGACTCCCAAGTCCTTTTGCACCTCAGTTTTTTAAAAATATTTTCTCTCCATTTAGAAAATAGTCAACCCTTTCATTTATTCTACCAAAGTACATACCTATACACTTCCAAATCTCCCAATCTGTGCAAGCCTTATGTAGCCTCTCTACTTCCTCAAAGCTACCTACCCCTTCACCTATCTTCATATCATGTGCAAACTTTGCAACAAAGCCATCAATTCCTTCACCCAAATCATTGACATATAATGTAAAAAAAACAGTCCCAACACAGAGCCCATGGAACATGACTAGTCACTGGCTGGCAGCCAGAAAAGGTGCCCTTTATTCCTGCTCATTGCTTCATGCCAGTCAGCCACTGCTTTATCCTAATAGAATCTTTCTTGTAACACCGTGGGCTCGTAGCTTGTTGAACAACCTCATATGTGGTAGCTTCTCAAAGGCTTTCTGAAAATCCAAGTACACAACATCAACTGTTTCTCCTTTGCCTATCCTGGTTGTTATTTCTTCAAAGAATTCCAACAGATTTATCAGGCAAGATTTTGCCTATTTTATCATGTGCTTCCAATACCCTGAGACCTGAACCGTAATAATCAAATTGAATTGACTTAATGTCTTACATCCTTCACATACATGAGTAAAAATCTTCACTGTCTACCTCTGTCTAAATGTGCAATTTATAGTTATTTGTAATAAATAAGTATGTACAACAGGACAGTCAACGTAGCATAGAAATACAATTGTATCAGCGTGAGTTAATCAGTGTGATGGCCTGGTGGAAGAAGCTGTCCTGGACCCTGTTGGTCCTGTCTCTTATGCTGCAGTACCATTTCCCGGATGGTAGCAGCTGGATCAATTTGTGGTTGGGGTGACTTGGATCCCCAATGAACCTTTGGGCCCTTTGTACACACCTGTCTCTGTAAATGTCCAGAATAGTGGGAAGGTCACATCTACAGATGTGCTGGGTTGTCTACACCACTCTCTGCAGAGTCCTGCGATTGAGAGAAGTACAGTTTCCATACTAGGCAGTGATGCAGCCAGTCAAGATGTTCTCAACTGTGCCCCTATAGAAAATCCTTAGGATCTGTGGGACTCATGCCAAACTTCTTCAACCATTTAAGGTGAAAGAAGCACAGTTGTGCTTTTTTCACCACACAGCCGGTAAGTACAGATCATGTGAGATCCTCAGTGATGTGTACACCAAGGAACTTAAATCTGTTCACCCTCGCAGCCCCAGATCCATTGACGTCAATAGGGGTGAGCCTGTCTCCATTCCTCCTGTAGTCCACAACCAGCTCCTTTGGTTCTGCAACATTGAGGGAGAGATTGTTTTCTTGACACCACTGTGTCAGGGTGATGACTTCTCAGTAGGCTACCTCATTATTACTTGAGATAAGGCTAATTAATGTAGTATCTTCTGCAGATTTAATTGGCAGATTGGAGCTGTGGGTGGCGACACAATCATGGGTAAACAGGGAGTAAAGGAGGGTGCTTAGGACACAGCCTCAAGGTGCTCCTGAGGGTCAGAGGGGAAGAGGTGAGGGAGCCCACTCTTACCACCAGCCCGGCAGTCTGACAGGAAGTCCAAGATCCAGCTGCACAAGGCAGGGTGAAGGTTGAGGCTTCTGAGCTTCTTGTCAAGCTTGGAGGGAATTATTGTGTTGAATGCTGAACTGTAGTCCAGGAACAGCATTCTCACAGAAGTATCCCTCTTCTTCAGATGTGTAATAAAGATGTGTAGAGCTATGGCTATTGCGTCTTCTGTTGATCAGTTGTGTTGGTAGTTAAATTGTAGAGGGTCCAATGCAGGTGGTAGCAAGCTGCAGATGTAGTCCTTGACCAGCATCTCAAAGCATTTGCTTATTATTGAGTTGAGTGTGACAGGAATCCAGTTGTTCAGACATGATAGCCTGGTCTTTTTAGGTACACGAACAATAGTGGATGTTTTGAAGCGGGAGGGCACTCTACAATCCAACATTTTCCCAACCACTGAGTTCAAACTTACTGGCCTATAGTTTCCTTTCTTCTGCCTCTCTCCTTTCTTGAAAAATGGAGTGACGTTTACCATTTTCCAGTCTTCTGGAATCATTCAGAATCTAGTGATTCTTGAAAGATCATTACTACTGCCTGCACAATCTCTTCAGCCACCTCTTTCAGAACCCTGGGGTGTACACCGTCTACTCCAGGTGACTTATCTACCTTCAGACCTTTCAGTTTCCCAAGAACCTTCTCTCTAGTAATGGCAGCTTCACACACTTCATGCCCCTGACACCTGGAATTTCCAGCATTCTGCTTATGTCATCCACAGTGAAGACTGATGCAAAATGCATATTCAGTTCATCTGCCTTCTCTGCAGAATCATATTTCAGCCATCCAATATCCGCTCTCACCTCTTTCTTCAGATATATAAAGTGTAAAAAACTTTTGGTCCCATCAGCAGTCTTGATCCTGGCTCTTAGCCCGAGACATCAACAGCTTACACCTTCCCATAGATGCTGCCTTGCTTACTGAGTTCATCCAGCATTTTGTATATGAACTGCAGATCAATCAGTGGGCATTTTTCGTGAGGAACACAAATTAATCCAAAGTGGTATGCATTTGGAGAAGCAGATGACTGACTGAAGTAACTGAACTCTTTGACATGGCAAGAATTGTTGTTGAGGGAATCTTGTTGCTGATGAACTCATTAGAAGCATAGAAGCATAGAAAGCCTACAGCACAATACAGACCATTCGGCCCACAAAGCTGTGCCGAACATGTCCATACCTTAGAACTACCTAGACTCACCCATAGCCCTCTATTTTCCTGAGCTCCATGCACCCATCCAGGAGTCTCTTAAAAGTCCCTATTGTTCCTGCCTCCACCACCGTCGCCGGCAGCCCATTCCATGCACTCACCACACTGTGTGTGTAAAAAAAAAAAAACAACTAACTTACCCCTGACATCTCCTCTATACCTACTTCCAAGCACCTTAAAGCTATGCCCTCTCGTGCTAACCATTTCAGCCCTGGGGAAAAGCCTCTGACTATCCACAAGATCAATGCCTCTCATCATCTTATACACCTCTATCAGGTCACCTCTCATCCTCTGCCGCTCCAAGGAGAAAAGGCCGAGTTCACTCAACCTATTCTCATAAGGCATGCTCTCCAATCCAGGCAACATCCTTGTAAATCTCCTCTGCACTCTTTCTATGGTTTCCATGTCCTTCCTGTAGTGAGGTGACCAGAACTTAGCACAGTACTCCAAATGGGGTCTGACCAGGGTCCTATATAGCTGCAACATTACCTCTTGGCTCTTAAACTCAATCCCACGGTTGATGAAGGCTAATGCACTGTATGCCTTCTTAACCACAGAGTCAAACCTATGGACTCGGACCCCAAGATCCTGCTGATCCTCCACACTGCCAAGAGTCTTGCCATTAATACTATATTCTGCCATCATATTTGACCAACCAAGATGAACCACTTCACACTTATCTGGGTTGAACTCCATCTGCTACTTCTCAGCCCAGTTTTGCATCCTATCAATGTCCCGCTGTAACCTCTGATGGCCCTCCACACTATTCACAACACCTCCAACCTTTGTGTCATCAGCAAACTTACTAACCCATCCCTCCACTTCTTCATCCAGGTCATTTATAAAAATCACGAAGAGTAAGGGTCCCAGAACAGATCCCTGAGGCACACCACTGGTCACTGACCTTCATGCAGAATATGACCTGTCTACAACCACTCTTTGCCTTCTGTGGACAAGCCAGTTCTGGATCCACAAAGCAATGTCCCCTTGGATCCCATGCCTCCTGACTTTCTCAATAAGCCTTGCATGGGGTACCTTATCAAATGCCTTGCTGAAATCCATATACACTACATCTACGTATGGCTCTATCTTCATCAATATGTTTTGTCACATCCTCAAAAAATTCAATTACGTTCATAAGGCACAACCTACCTTTGACAAAGCCATGCTGACTATTCCTAATCATATTATGCCTCTCCAAATGTTCATAAATCCTGCCTTTCAGGATCTCAGGATCTTCTCCATCAACTTACCATTCATTTCAGCAGGTCTTATGAGAAGGCACGTTGTGTGTGTGTGTTAAGATCATAAGATATGGAAGTAGATTAGGCTATTTGGCCCATCGAGTCTGCGTCGCCATTTCATCACGGCTGATCCATATTCCCTCTCAGTCCTAATCAGGCGTCTTCTCCCCATATCCCTTCATGCCCTGTCTACTCAGGAACCTATCTGCCTCTGCCATAAATATACCCAATGACCTGGCCTCCAGAGCCACCTGTGGCAACAAATTCCACAGACTCACCACCCTCAGGCTGAACAAATTCCTCCTCATCTCCATGCTAAATGGATGCTCCTCTATTCCTGAGGCTGTGTCCTCTGGTCTTAGACACTCCCAGCATATGAAACATCTTCTTCACATGCACTCTGTCAAGACCTTTCACCATTTGATAGGTTTCAATGAGATAACCCCTCATTCTTCTAAATTCCAGTGAATACAGGCTCAGAGCCATCAAACGTTCTGCATATGACAAGACATTCAATCCTGTAATCATTTTCATGAACCTCCTTTGAACCCTCTCCAGTTTCAGAATGTCCCTTATAAGGTCAGGGTTCAGAACTGCACACAATACCCCAAGTGAGGCCTCACCAGTGCGTTATAAAGTCTCAACATTACATCCTTGCTTTTATATTCTAGTCCTCTTGAAATGAATGCTAATATTGCATTTGCCTGCCTCACCAAAGACTCAAGATACAAATTAACCTTTAGGGAATCCTGCACAAGGACTCCCAAGTCCTTTTGTGCCTCAGTTTTTTCTATTTTCTCTCCATTTAGAAAATAGTCGACCCTTTCATTTCTTCTACCAAAGTGCATGACCATATACTTCTTGACACAGTATTCCATCTGCCATTTCTTTGCCCATTCTCCTAATCTGTCTAAATCTTCAAAACTCCTTGCCTTCCACCTATTTTCGTATCACCTGCAGACTTTGAAACAATGCCTTCCATTCCATCATCCAAATCATTGACACATAATGTAAAAAGAGTTGGTCCCAACACAGTCCCCTGTGGAACATCACCAGTTCCCACCAGCCAATCAGCACAGCTCCCTTTATTCCCAGTCTTTGCTTGCTGCCCATCTGCCAATGCTCTATCCATGATCCGATATCTACTCTCACTTTTCTTTTAAATTTTATATATCTGAAGGAACTTTTGGTATCCTGTTTGATATTATTGGCTAGCTTACCTTGTTGGCACAACATTGTGGGTTGAAGGGCCTGTACTGTGCTGCACCATTCTATGTTCTATGTCTTCTTTAGTTGCGTTATGGTATTTTTTCAAAGCTTCCAATTAATTCTTCACTATTATAGGCCCCCTCTTTTGCTTTGACTTCCCTTGTCAGCCATGGTGGTTGCATCATATTGTCTTCAGAATACTTCTTCTTTAGGATGTATATATCCCGTGCCTTTTGAAGTGCTCCCAGAAGTTCCAGCCATTGCTGTTCTTGTGTCATCCCTGCCAGTGTTCTTTTTCCAATCAATTTTAGCCAACTCCTCTTCTCTTGCCTGTGCAATTCCCATTACAGTACTCCACTATAATACTGATAGATAGATAGATCTGACTTTGTCCAAAGCTGGCACAGTAGCAAGGGACTGAGATGAAAGATTGACGGGTATCTTTGCCACTGAATGGCAACAGCAAGGCCACTCACAAATCTTATGTATTTTGTTATATAGGTAAATAAGATTTAAATGTAGGAGTCATGATAAATTTTGAAGATGATATAATTTGTGTTTGACAAGATAAGGATGGTTTTTCACTTGAGAGACAATGATAATCTTCATTAAAATTAGAAGTGATATTTTTGACCCTTCGGTTAAATTTGAAGAAACTTGGAAACCTTTTATGAAACATTTTCATATGATGTAATCTGACCTTTCCGAATCTTTTTCCTAAACTTAAATTATATGATGAGAGGAGCGGAGTTAACGACATTATTGAATGTGTCTGATACAATCTGTTGGTCTAGCCCTGTTTTGCTTTTTTTGAGTTTTTTTTTCTCTTTTTCTTTTGGGCTTTTTTTTGTTTATATTTTTTTCTTTTTATTTCTTTTTTTAATGATTAATCTCATTATGAGTTTGGAAGTCTTTTATATCTATGTTACTTAAAATTCATTTTATATATGCTGATGAACATTATTCCAATCTCTTTGTACCAACTTTGTTATTGAGTTTATAATTTTGAAAAATTAATAAAAAGATTTAAAAAGAAAGAAAGATAATCTTCTGTTCAGTTGACCAGTAAAGGTTCCATTTAACAGTTCTTATAATCATTATACAGTACTTTATTCTGTTTAACTTCAATAAGGTGAACTGGCATTTTTGTTTTGGAGATGGTGGTTATGTTCTATAGTTAGAATAAAGCCAGTCACAGTGTAATTTCCTGTCATGTTTCCGAGTTATCTAGATCATCTACATGCCCATATTGTGATTACTGACTCCTAAGAGCTCTTTTATCTTAAGCACCCTAAGCACCTCTGGTTCATTACATAACACTCAATCCAATATAGCTGTCCTCCAGTATGCAAGGGTAAAAGGACCCTGATGGCAGTTATATGCAGCTCCCAACAGTAGCTGGGATGTGGACCACAGATTACAACAGGAAATAAAAAAGGCAAGTCAAAAGGCCAATGTTATGATAGTCATGGGAGATTTCAACATGCACTTTGATTGGGAAAATCAGGTTGGTAATGGATCTTAAGAGAGAAGTAGATTGAAGAAGTGGGGGGAGGGAAGTGAGAAACACATGGTGACAGGTGAAATCTGAAGCAAGAGGGATGAAGTAAAGAGCCGGGACGTTAATTGGTGAAGGAGACAGAAGAAATGGAAGAAAGAAAAGGGGGGAGGAGCACCAGAGAGTGTCGATGAGCGGGCAAGGAGATAAGATGAGCGAGAGAAAAGGGCTGGGAAATGGTGAAGGGGGTGCGGGGTGGGGGTTATTACCAGAAGTTTGAGAAATTGATGTTCATGCCATCAGGTTGGAGGCTACCCAAACAGAATATAAGGTGTTGTTCCTCCAACCTAAATTGGTCTCATCAAGAAAGTGGAGGAGGCCATGGATAGACATTTCAGAATGCGAAAGGGAAGCAGAATTAAAATGAATGGCCACTGGGCAATCCCACTTGTTCTGGTGGACGGAGTGTAGGCGTTTGGCAAAGCGGTCACCCAATCTACATCAGGTCTCACCTATCTACAGGAGACCACATTGGGAGCACCAGCCACAGTACATTACCCTGACATACTCACAGGTGAAATGTTTTCTCAGTTGGGAGGACTGTTTAGGGCCCTGGATGGTAGTGAGGCAGGAGGTGTCAGGGCAGGTGTAGCACTTGTTCTGCTTGCAAGGATAAGTGCCAGGAGGGAGATCAGTGGGGATGGACAAATGGACAAGGGAGTGATCCCTGCAGAAAGCAGAAAGTGGGGGGAAGGAAAGATGTGCTTGGTGGTGGGATCTGGATCCCCATCCTTAACAATTGATTCCAACGTCTTCCCAACTACTGAGGTCAGGCTAACTGGTCTATAATTTCCTTTCTGCTGCCTTTCTCCTTTCTTAAACAGTGGAGTGACATTTGCAATTTTCCAGTCCTCTGGCTCCAATGATTTTTGAACAATTATTACTAATACGATTATTATTACTGATGCCTCCACAATCTCTTCTGCTACTTCTTTCAGAACCCACCCAAGGGTGCAGTTCATTTGGTCCGGGTGACTTTGGTCTTTCAGCTTTTTGAGCACATTCTCCCTTGTAATAGTAACTGCACCCACTTCTCTTCCCTCACACCCTTCAACATCTGGCACACTGTTGGTGTTTTCTACAGTGAAGACTAATGCAAAATACTCATTTAGTTCATCTGCCATCTCCTTGACCCCATTATTATCTCTCCAGCCTCATTTTCTAATAGTCCTGTATCCACGCTCATCTCTTTTTTATTTTTTTACATACTTGAAAAAGCTTTTACTATCCACGTTGATATTGTTTGCTAGCTTTGACTTCCCACGTTAGCCACGGTTGTACTATTTTGCCATTTGAGTATTTCTTCATTTTTGGAATACAGCTATCCTGCACTTCCTCATTTTTCCCAGAAACGCACATCATTGCTTCTCTGCTGTCATCCCTGCCAGCATCTCCTTCCAATTTCCTTTGGCCAACTCCTCTCTCATACCACTGTAATTACCTTTACTCTGCTGAAATACTGCTGCATCAGACTTTACTTTCTCCCTAGCAAATTTCAAGATGAACTCTATCATATTGTGATTACTGACTCCTAAGAGCTCTTTTATCTTAAGCACCCTAAGCACCTCTGGTTCATTACATAACACTCAATCCAATATAGCTGTCCTCCAGTAGGGTCAACAACAAATTGCTCTAAAAAGCCATCTCGTAGGCATTCAGCAAACTCACTCTCTTAAGATCCATTACCAACCTGATTTTCCCAATCAAAGTGCATGTTGAAATCTCCCATGACTATCATAACATTGGCCTTTTGACTTGCCTTTTTTATTTCCTGTTGTAATCTGTGGTCCACATCCCAGCTACTGTTGGGAGCTGCATATAACTGCCATCAGGGTCCTTTTACCCTTGCAGTTTCTTGACTCAACCCACAAGGATTCAACATGTTCCGATCCTGTCACATCTTTCTACTGATTTGATGCCATTCTTTACCAGCAGAGCCATGCCATTCCCTTGTGCCTACCTTCCCATCCCTCTGATACAACGTGTAACTTTGTACATTCAGCCCCCAACTACAACCATCCGTCAGCCACAATTCAGCGAAGGCCACATTATCATACCCAACAATCTGTAATAGAGCAACAAGATCATCCACTTTATTTCTTGTACTCCGTGCAAGGAGATTAACACTTCGAGTACTGTATTTGCTATCCTTTTGATTCTGCATCCCCAATGCACTGATACTCATTCTGCTGGCTGCAGTTTTGTCCTGTCATCTGCCTGCCCTTCCTGACAGTCTGACTGCATGCTATCTTTGTTTTTTTTAACCATCTGTCCTATCCTGAGTCGCTTCACTCTGGTTCCCACCCCCTGCCAGATTAGTTTTCACGCCAACTTTTCATGTGTTACTCTTTATTTGGTTTCTGTTCACCTGCCTATACATTATTTTATGAAGTTTAGTATTTGTTGCTCATTAACTTATATTTTCCCCTCTGTATTTGCTTCCTTTCCACTGTTTTCTATTCAGCAACATTAAAGACATCCACTCGGTTCTGGAAGTGACAGTTTACGATGAAGATCGGGATCGCAAAGCAGACTTCCTCGGCAAAGTTGCTATACCTTTGCTAGCTGTAAGTTTAATCTGGCAGTTGCATGCTTTGTTTTTCTTGCTTAATGAAATTTCAGTCTGCGTGTCTGTCAGTTCTCAAGCAAGGTTTGCAGTAATGTGGCGAAAATACTTGCACGCACAATCTACAACATGCGGAATACTTGCACGCTCAATCCACGGCCGTGCGGAATCCCATGATACTTTTTTTTGACAGACTTGGTGCTGGTAATGAACAGGTACTTGTCAAAGTTGCCACAGTTGTTTTGGGTTCTCTGTCAGTTTCAGCAGCTCAGGGTCAAAGGTGGCTGGGTGTGTGTATTCAGCAGAGACCGAGAGACAGACGGCTGTCATGTCCTTTTCCCACAGATTCAAAGCGGTAAAGAGAAAGCCTACATCTTGAAAAACAAGAATCTGACAGGGGCAACAAAGGGGGTCATCTATCTTGAAATGGATGTGATTTTTAATGTTGTAAGTGTTAACTTTGTCTTTTTATACTGGATACAAACTTTTTGGTTGGTTAAGTCTCATTAAAGATCCTTTATGAGTAATTTATGTTACATAAAACATTTATTTTCCTCATGCTTTTCTCTGTAGACTGCCAGTATAAATGTTTTTTTTCAGTCCTGTAATTGCCATGGGAAATATCTTACAGTGAGACTGAATCATTTTTGTCCCTCTGTGATACATTGCAGGTAAGAGCAAGTATCAGAACTATCACTCCCAAAGAAGAGAAGTACATTGAAGAGGAACAGAAAATCTCCAAAGAGGTACACATTGCCACATTGAAGTGTTTTTCTGTGTATTATCACAACATTCTTTCAAAGTAATACCAGTGATCCGATATGCACAGTGAAGTTTTTCAATATGCTGTCCGCGTCAATTGTATCTGATAGTTTGCCTATGCTTTCGTGATATGTAAGTAATTTAGTTTTCTAAATTTACCCAAAGAAATATTCATTCATCCAACTTAATCATTTTGACAAGATACAGGAGTGTGCGGTGAAGTTGCTGTTTGGTCTACAATTATGTTTTGCAGTTATAAGACCATGGGGGTACATGGACACAAAGAGTTTCCAGTCCAACAAGGGCAAATAGGAACATGAATCATAGGAGCAGAATTAAACCATTCGGCCCATCAATTCTGTTTTGCCATTTATTTTTCCTCTTAACCCATTCAATTCCCTTACTAATTAAGAATTTATCAACCTCCATGTTAATGACTTGGCCTCCACAATCCTCTGTGGCAATGAATTCTACAGATTGGACTATCTTAGGTGGGAATCTTGGTCAGCATGGACCAGTTGGGCTGGAGGGCTTGTTAAGGTGCCCTTTTACTCTAACTGAGTGGTGGGCAGGTTGAAATTTACAGTTTTTGTTTCTGCAGATGCTAGAAAACCAGAGTAACACACACAAAATGCTGGAGGAACTCAGCAGGTCAGGTAGCATCTATGGAAACAAATAAACATCTGACCTTTCAGGCCAAGACCCTTTATCAGGACTGAAAAGGAGTGGGGAAGATGTCAGAATAAAAAGGTGGGGCGGGGAAAGGAGGCTAGCTGGAAGGTGATAGGTGAAGCTAAGTGGGTGGAAAAGGTAAAGAGCTGGAGAGGAAGGAATCTGATAGGAGAGGAGAGAGGACCATAGGAGAAAGGAAAGAAGTTATTTTATAGAAATATTTTTCATCTGCTGTTTGGCACAATATTGTAGCCAGTTCAATTAAACTATTTAGAAAAGTATAATTATTGGGAAATGCTAACAATTTCATGATATGACTGGACATATTTCATGGCAACATCCACAGCTCTGGCTCCAATGTGTTGGACAACTGGACAATTCCTGGCTTCACTGGGTTTCCACGGAGATCAAAAACAGAACAGAAGCTACTTTTATCCTGTCCATTTGCTCTTGAGTTCGACCTGGATTGTAGTGCAGCACTGAAGCAAAGTTAAAGTCTGTCACGAGCCTTGTGGTTCATCACGCCGGAGCTTATGCCGGTTTCCATGGCGTGAAGCGACTGAGAGTACGAGACTCCCCCCCCCCCCCCCCGGATAGGATGCCAGTCTATCGTGAGGTTAACCCCCAGCATTTCACCGGTACCCATTTTCAGCTGGGTGGATTGGAGCAGTGTGTGGTTAAGTGCCTTGCTGAAGGACACAACACAGAGCCTCGGATGGGGCTTGAACTCACAACCTTCAGATCGCTAGTCCAACACCTTAACCACTTGGCCACACGCCACACATACTGAAGCAAAGTAAGGGCAAAATATTATTAATGTCTGTTCTTAATTTGATCAGAATCCAAATCAGGTTTAATTTCACTGACAAATGTCGTGAAATTGGTTAACTTTGCAGCAGCAGTACAATGCAATACATGATGAATTGGAGAAAAAGAAAAGTAATTATATATATAAAATAGTTAAATTAAGTAAGTAGTGCCACAAAAAGAAAATCTTTTAAAAAGTAGTGAGGTATTGTTCATGGGTCCATTCAGAAATCAGATGGGAGAGAGGAGCAGAAACTGTTCCTGAATCATTAAGCGTGTGACTTCAGTCTTCTGTACCTCCTTCCTGATGGTAGCAATGAGAAGAGGGCAAGTCCTGGGTGATGGGGTCCTCAATGATGGGCGCTGCCTTCCTGAGTCACCGCTCCTAAAAGATATCCTGGATACCACGGAGGCTGGTGACTAATTTTACAACTCTCTGCAGCTTACTTCAATCCTGTGCAGTAGCACCTCCTCCCACACAGTGGAGCTTTGATATCTGGAAAGGATGTGAATCGGGTTTTATTGTTGCTCAGAAATCTACAGAGGAATTTATTTTTTATTTTATTTATTGAGATACAGTACAGAACAGGCCCTTCCAGCCTTTTGAGCCACACTGCCCAACAACCCCCAATTTAACCCGAGCCTCATCACAGGAGAATTTACAATGCACAATTAACCTACTAACCAATATATCTTTCAATGGTGGGAGGAAACCAAGGATCCAGAAGAAACCTACACATTCCATGGGGAGGACATAAAACTTCTTAAAGAGGACATAGGAATTGAACTCTGAAATCCAACACCCTGAGTTGTAATAGCATCATGCTAACTACTACATTTCCATGTCACCAGATAGAGCATCACATCACTCAATTACATTGTGCAGGTAGCTGCTTCTGCCCCGAGCTTTGTCACTCAGCTTGGAACTGACCGGTCAAAGCTGGGCCAAGCTAGACTTGCTTGAGTGTAGGACTGGGGAAACAAAATGTGCATCTAGATGTTGGGCCCAAGGTAGATCCTTTGAGATTTTGACACCCAAGAGCTTGAAAATATTCACCTTTCCACCACTGTCCTTTCAATGAACACTTGCATATTCTCCTGATTTCCCCTTCCTGAAGTCCATAATCAACTCTTTGGTCTTATTGATATTGAGAACAAGTCTGTTATTGAGACATGACTTGAATAGCCGATCTATTTCACTTGCGTCTTGTCAATGTCGTGACCATACGGATTGGGTCCAGTTTGTCTATATTCGCATTCTTTCATAATAACGAACAGCTACTGATTTTAGTAACAGTGTTTCGATAGAACATCAGCAAAGATGTATTTTGAACATAAGTTACAAAGCAAGTTTTAATTAAATTTTGCCACATCACCTCAGCTTCATATTCCAGTAAATCCTGAGGCAGGTTTTCAAACTCTTTCCCCCCCCCCGGTACTGTTCCATCTGCTGAGTTACTGAATCCAAATCCGAATCAGAATCTGATTTCATATCACTGGCACACGTTGTGAAATTTGTTGTTTTGCAACGGCAGTACATTGCAATAGATACTAATTTTAAAAACTATAAATTACAATAACTGATATAAACATCTAAATTAACTCTTGCAAAAAGGGAGAGATTTCAGTATCAATAGATTTTGAAACATTTTAAAACCAAGTTGCTTATTGAGGTTTCCATGGAACTGACTGTGGATTTCAGCTGTAATAGTCCTAAAAAGAAATATTTGATGATTCCCATTGGAGCTGCAGGCAAACCATTGCCACTGATTGGTGCCATTTCGATCAATCCAGTTATTACTTCTGATACCTGCAATTCCTGTAAATGCCTCCAAGAAAATGAACCTTAAATTGGGAACAGATGTTCTCAGGGAAAAGTATGGAAGAATTGTGGCAAATGTTCAGGGGATATTTGTGTGGAGCTGTGCATACGTATGTTCCAATGAAGCAGGGAAGTTAAGGTAGGGTACAGGAACCGTGGTGTATAAAGGCTGTAATAAATCCAGCCAAGAAGAAAAGAAAAGCTTACAAAAGGTTCAGAGAGCTAGGTAATGTTAGAGATGTAGAAGATTATAAGGCTAACAGGAAGGAGCTTAAAAAGGAAATTAGGAAAGCCAGAAGGGGCCATGAGAAGGCCTTGGTGGGCAGGATTAAGGAAAACCCCAAGGCATTCTACAAGTATGTGAAGAGCAAGAGGATAAGATGTGAAATAGGACCTATCAAGTGGGACAGTGGAAAAGTATATATGGATTTGATAAGGTACCCTATGCAAGTCTTATTGAGAAAGTAAGGAGGTATGGGATCCAAGGGGACATTGCTTTGTGGATCCAGAACTGGCTTACCCACAGAAGGCAAAGAGTGGTTGTAGAGGGGTCATATTCTGCTTGGAGGTTGGTGACCAGTGGTGTGCCTCAGGGATCTGTTCTGGGACCCTTACTCTTCGTGATTTTTATAAATGACCTGGATGAGGAAGTGGAGGGATGGGTTCGTAAATTTGATGACACAAAGGTTGGAGGTGTTGTGGATAGTGTGGAGGGCTGTCAGAGGTTACAGCGGGATATGGATAGGATGCAAAACTGGGCTGAGAACTGGCAGATGGCAAATAAGTGTGAAGCGGTTCATTTTGGTAGGTCAAATAAGCTGGCAGAATACAGTATTAATGGTAAGACTCTTGGCATCAGAGGGATCTTGGGGTCCGAGTCCATAGGATGCTCAAAGCAGCTGCACAGATTGACTCTGTGGTTAAGAAGGCATATGGTGTATTGGCCTTCATCAATCGTGGAATTCAATTTAAGAGCCGAGAGGTAATGTTGCAGTTATGTAGGACCCTGGTCAGACTCCACTTGGAGTACTGTGCTCAGCTCTGGTCGCCACACTACAGGAAGGATGTGGAAGCCATAGAACGGGTGCAGAGGAGATTTACAAGGATGTTGCCTGGATTGGGAAGCATGCCTTATGAAAACAGGTTGAGTGAACTCAGCCTTTTCTCCTTAGAGCAACTGAGGATGAGAAGTGACCTGATAGAGGTGTATAAGATGATGAGAGGCATTGATCATGTGGATAGTCAGAGGCTTTTTCCCAGGGCTGAAATGGTTGCCACAAGAGGACACAGGTTTAAGGTGCTGGGGAGTAGGTATAGAAGAGATGTCAGGGGTAAGTTTTTTACTCAGAGTGGTGAGTGCGTGCTGCTGGCAACGGTGGTGGAGATGGATACGATAGGGTCTCCTTTTTTCATTTTTTTAATTAATTTTTTTGAGTTTCTACAACAGAAACAAAACCCACCAGCAAAAAAGGGATTTATACTGTGAAAACAAACATGTCTAATATACAATTCATAACAGTAAAGAAAAAGCACCCAAAATAAAATCATATATAATTAGCATCCTCCCCACCCCCCCTCTACGCAACTCCAAGCCAATCATTTCGATGTAAAGAAAAGTTAAACAGAGCTTTTGTCACCACAGAGCTGTAAATATAATAAAAAGTATTTTGCCTACTACCTAAGCTGTAATATATTTCATATGGAAAAAACTGTAAAACTTAACCAGAAAAAAAAGCTGAAAGTAAGGGAATAAAATACAAAAAAAAGGAGGATAAACCTTTAATCTAGAGAGGACTTATGAAAATACTCAAGAAAAGGTCCCCACACCTTATGGAACTTTATGTCCGAACTAAGAAGTGAATAATGAATCTTTTCAGGGTCTAAGCAGGACATAATGTCTCTAAGCCATTGAGCAACATCTCTCCACCTAGGAAGAACTAAACGTCTAGCCGAAAGAGAGCCAAAAGATCATGTTTGATGTTTAGTCGGACTCAAATACATGTCAACTTCACCCGAGGTGCCAAAAAGAGAAATCAAGGGGTTAGGTTCTAAGTGGCAATTAAAAATATGGGATAAAGTTAAAAAGACTTCTCTCCAAAATTTTTCCAAACTAGGACAAGCCCAATACATATGAATATACACTTGTCACAAAAGGGACTAATATCAGGGTAGAACCACGATAATTTAATTTTAGACATATGAGCCCTATGTACAACCTTGAACTGCAAAAGACGGTGGCGAGCATATAAAAAGGTTGAGTTAACTGACTTAAGAATTGAATCCCAAACCTCGTCGGACAGAGACATATTTAAATCATGCTCCCAGGCAGTTCTAATTTTATCAAAGCCTCAAGGTTGCTAACTTATCACGAATAGTAGATATTAAACCTTCACCCAATGGATTTATACAAAGAAACAAGTCCACTACGTTTTTTCAGGCATCTTAGGAAAGTTTGGTATTAAAGGGTTAATAAAATGTCTAATTTGAAGATATCTAAAAAAATGAGTATTAGGTAGGTTAAACTTTGCAGACAGTTGTTCAAAAGTTGCAGAATGATTATCTATGAAAAGATCTTCAAAGCGCCTAATGCCCTTTCTGTACCAGACATGAAATGTTAAGTCTTGCATAGAAGGCCGGAAAAGATGGTTATGTAAAATAGGGATAGGGTCTTTTAAGAGACTTTTGGATAGGTACATGGAGCTTAGAAAAATAGGGGGCTATGGGTAAGCCTAGTAATTTCTAAGGTAGGGACATGTTTGGCACAGCTTTGTGGGCTGAATGGTCTGTATTGTGCTGTAGATTTTTTATGTTTCTGTGTTTCTATGATCCGGGTCAAACACTGCCGATCTGGGTCTGAACTCACCGATATGGGTCAAACACTGCTGGTTCGGGTCCGAGCACACCGATATGGGTCAACACTGCCAATGTGGTGACGAACACATCGATATGGGTCAAACACTGCCAATGTGGTGACGAACACATCGATATGGGTCAAACACTGCCGATCCAGTGATGAACACACCGATACGGGTCAAACACTGTCGATCCGGTAACGAACACACTGATACGGGTCAAACACTGCCAATGTGGTGACGAGCACACCAATACGGGTCAAGCACTGCTGATCCTCCATCACTCTAAGGAGAAAAGTCTAAGTTCACTCAACCTATTCTCATAAGGCACACTCTCCAATCCAGGCAACATCCTTATAAATCTCCTCTCACTCTCTCTGTAGTATCCATATCCTTCCAGTAGTGAGGTGATCTGAACTGAATACAGTACTCCAAGTGGGGTCGAACTGAGGTCTTATACAGCTCTTGAACTCAATCCCATGGTTGACGAATGCAAACACACCATACACCTTAACAACACTGGCAACCTGCGCAGCAGCTTTGAGTATCCTATTGAAACAGACCCCAAGATCTTGCTAATCCTCCACACTGCCAAGAGTCTCTTACCATTCTGTCTTCAAATTTGACCTACCAAAATTAACCACTTCACACTTATCTGGGTTGAATGCCATCTGCCACTTTTCAGCCCAGTTCTACATCCTATCGATGTTCCGCTATAACCTCTGACGACCCTCCAGATTATCCACAACACCCCCAACCTTTGTGTCATCAGCAAATTTACTAACCCACCATTTTACTTCCTCATCCAGGTCATTTATAAAAATCACAAAGAGGAGGGGAACCAGAACAGATCCCCGTGGAACACCACTGGTCACTGACCTCCATACAGAACACAAACCATCTACAACCATCCTTTGCCTTCTGTGGGCAAGCCAATTCTGGAATCACAAAACAAGGTCTCCTTGGATCCAATTCCTCCTTACTTTCTGAATGAGCCTTGCATGAGCCTTATCAAGTGCCTTACTGAAATCTATATACACTACATCTACTGCACCACCTTTATTACTGTGTTTTGTTCAATTAGGCTGGTAAGGCACGACCTGCCCTTGACAACGCCATGCTGACTATCCCTAATCAGATTACCGTCTTTCCAAATGCTCATAAATCCTACCTCTCAGGATCTTCTCCAACAACTTGCCCACTACTGAAATCAGACTCACTGGTCTATAATTTCCCGGGTTATCTCTACTTCCTTTCTTGAACAAGGGAACAACATTTGCAACCTTCAATCCTCTGATACTTTTCCTGTCCCTATTGATAATGCAAAGACCATCGCTCAGCAATCTCCTCCTTAGCTTCCCATAGTAGCCTGGGTATATCTCATCTGGTCCCAGCAACTTAACTAACTTAGTACCTTTCAAAAGCTCCAGCACATCCTCTTTCTTAATGTCTATGCACTCAAGCTTTTCAGTCCACTAAGTCATCCTCACAATTGCTAAAGTCGTTTTCACAGGTGAATACTGAAGCAAAATATTCATTAGGTATCTCCGCTACCTTCTCCGACTCCGTGCACGTTTCCATTATCGCGCCTGATTGGTCCTATTCTCACATGGCTCATCCTCTTGCTCTTCACATACTTGCAGAACACCTTGGGGCTTTCCTTAATCCTGCTTATCAAGGCCTTCTCATGGCCCCTTCTAGCTCTCCTAATTTCATTCTTGAGCTTCTTCCTGGCACCCTTGTAATTTTCTAGAACTCTAACAGTACCTAGTTTCTTGAACCTTTCATAAACTTTTCTTTTCTTCTTAACTATATTTTCTACATCCTTTGTACCCCATGGTTCTTTTACCTGCCATCCTTTCCCTGCCTCAATGGAATATGCCTTTTCAGAAGACTGTGTAAATGTTCCCTGAACATTTGCCACATTTCTGCCGTGCATTTCCCTGAGAATATCTGATCCCAATTTATGTTCCAAGTTCCTGCCTAATAGCATCATATTTTCCCCTACCCCAATTAAATGTTTTCCCAGATTGTCTGCTCCTATTCCTCTCCAGTGCTATGATGAAGGAGATAGAGTTGTGAGCACTACCTCCAAAATGCTCTCCCACTGAGAGATCTGACACCTTACCAGGTTCATTTCCTAATACCAGATCAAGTACAGTCTCTCCCATAGTTGGCTTACCTACATATTGTGTCAGGAAACCGTCCTGAACACACCTAACAAACTCCACCCATCTAAACCCCTTGCTCTAAGGAGATGCCAGTCAATATTAGGAAAGTTTAAAATCACCCATCACAACAATCCTATTATGAATGCACCATTCCAGAATTTGCCACCCTATCTGCTCCTTGATGTCTCTGTTACTATTGGGGGGGGGGGTCAATAAAAAACACCCAATAGAGTTATTGACCCCTTGCTGTTTCTGACTTCCACCCACATGGACTCAGTAGACAATCCCTCCATTTCTGCAGCCATGATACTATCCCTGATGAGCCTCAATGCTTCAATCTTCCTCGTCACTTCAAGATGGAGTTACTCATGACCCTGCACTTTGTCTCTGATCTTTTCCACGAGTTCTCAGACCTCTTCGCGCCCCCCCCCCCCCCACCCTCGACGAGGCAACTCTCCGGACACAGCATAGTGCTGGATCCTTCGGTCAACATTCAGACTGAATGCCACAGGCTCCGTAAGACTAAAAGGACAAGGGGAAGATGTAGAAAGAGTGAAATAATTGGAAACATTTGCTATCTAGAAGATGTTGCCCGAGGAATCATTGTTTGCTGGCACCATCTTGACCAGAAGTATCGTGGCTTCCCTGCGAATGCCGTGGAAATAAATATCCATGGTCATTTGAAGTGGTGGACGATATTCCGTGGTTACTCCCAAATGATTTAGTGAAGGATTTGGTGAGGTCAAGAAAGACAAGGTGTGGTGGATGATGCTGCTCTCTACCTTTCTCTTGGAGTTATTTCAAGGTAACTGTGATGCCCACTGTGCCTCTGGATGGATGAATTCCACAATGGATATTGGATATTGGAGAGCAACTTTTCAAACATTGGGAAGAGGCAGCTGAGAGGACTCTGAGGCTGACAGCAGAGAGAACTCTCCATAGGTACAAGGTCATAAGATATAGGAGCAGAATTAGGTCTTTTGGCCCATTGAGTCTGCTCTGCCATTTCATATAGCTGATCTAATTTTTCTCTCAGCCCCATTCTCCTGCCTTCTCCCTGTATCCCTTCATGCCCTGAACAATTGATAATCTATCAACCTCTGCCTTAAATATGCATTAAGACTTGGCTTCCACAACTGCCCGTGGAAAAGAATTCCACAGATTCACTAGTCTCTGCCTAAAGAAATTCCTGCTCATCGCCATTCTAAAAGACTGCCCCTCTACTTTGAGGCTGTGTCCTCTAGGCTTAGACTCTCCCACCATAAGAAAAATCTTCTCCACATCCACTCTATCAAGGCCTTTCAACATTTGATAGGTTTCAATGAGGTCACCCCTCATTCTTCTGAATTCCAATGTATACAGGCACAGAGCCATCAAACGCTCTTTGTATGACAAACCATTCAATCCTGGAATCATTTTTGTGAATCTCCTTTGAACCCTCTTTAGTTTCAGCACATCCTTTCTAAGCTGCTCACAAAACACCAAAGTGAGGCCACAGTGTTTTATGAAGTCTCAATATTACACCCTTGTTTTTATATTCTAGTCCTTTTGAAATGAATGCTAATATTGCATTTGCCTTCCTCACCACAGACTTAACCTGCAAATTAACTTCCTAAAGTTTCCTTTCATCTCTCCCTTCTTGAAGAGTGGAGTGGCATTTGCAATTTTCCAGTCTTCCGGACCCATTCCAAAATCTTGTGATTCTTGAACGATCAATACTACTTTCTCTACGTTCTGCGAAGGCTGAGAAAAGTCCATCTCCCACCCCCCATCCTCACCACATTCTACAGAGGTTGTATTGAGAGCATCCTGAACAGCTGCATCACGGCCTGGTTTGGAAATTGCACCATCTCGGATCGCAAGACCCTGCAGCGGATAGTGAGGTCAGCTGAAGGGATCATCGGGGTCTTTCTTCCCGCCATCACAGACATTTACACCACACGCTGCATCCGCAGAGCTAACAGCATTGTGAAGGACCCCATATACCCCTCATACAAACTCTTCTCCCTCCTGCCATCTGGTAAAAGACACCGAAGCATTTGGGCTCTCACGACCAGACTATGTAACAGTTTCTTCCCCCAAGCCATCAGACTCCTCAATACCCAGAGTCTAATCTGACACCAACCTACACACACACACAACTGAACACCACTCCACTGCCTTTGCAATTTTTGCTCATTTCTTTCTCAATTCCTGCTAAAACTTTGTTTACATTGTTTACATTTACGTCATTATACTGTAGTTTGTCCTTTACTGTGCCTATTGTCTTGTTTATTAATTATTGTACTGCCCTGAACTGTTTTGTGCACTTCATGTAGTCCTTTGCAGGTCTGTAGTCTAGTGCAGTACTCAGAGCCTAGACTGATATCTACATCATTTATTATTATATTGTAATTTGTCCTCTACTCTACCTGTCTTATTAATTATTGTACTGCCCTGCACTGTTTTGTGCACTTTGTGTAGTCCCGTGTAGGTCTGAAGTTCTGTGTTGTTTAACGTAGATTAGTGTAGTTTTGTGTTGTCTCAGGTGGTCTAGTGTAGTTTTATGTTGTTTCATGTAGCACCGTGGTCCTGGAGGAATGTTGTTTCATTTTTACTGTGTACTGTACCAGCAGTTACGGTTGAAATGACAATAAAAGCGACTTGACTTGATTAATGCTTTCATGATGTCTTCAGCCACCTCTTTTACAACCCTGCAGTGTACGCCATCAGGTCCAGGTGACTTATCTACCTTCAGCCCTTTCAGTTTCCCAAGAACCTTTTTTCTCATTATGATAACTTCACACAGTTTATGCCCCTTGACACCTGGAACTTCACCATATTACTAGTGTGTTCCACAGTGAAGACTGATGCAAAGTACTTACTCAGTTTGTCTGCTATTGCCTTGATCCCCTTTACAACCTCTCCAGAATTATTTTCCAGCGGTTCAATATCCACTCTCGTCTCTCGTTATGTATCTGAAGAAACTTCCAGTATTCTCTTTTATATTATTGGCTAGCTTGCTTTTGTATTTTATCTTTACCATCCTAATGATGTTTTTAGTTGCCTTCTGTTGGCTTTTAAAAGCTCTCAATCCTCTAACTTCCCACTAATCTTTGCTCTATTGCTCTCTTTGGCTTTTGTTGGCTTTGACTTCTCTTGTTGACCACAGTTGTGTCATCTTGCCTTTAGAATACTTCATCCTCTTTGGGATGTATATAGCCTGGTTGTATCGGTGTAATAGGATGGCTGCTCTGCTGTCATCCCTGCCAATTCTTTTCCAATCAATTCTGGCCATCTCTGCTGTCATGCCTCTATAGTTTCCTTTACTCCACTTCAATACTGACACATCTGGCTTTAGCTTCTCCTTCTCATATTTCAGTGTGAATTCAATCATATTATGATCACTTTCCCTAAGGGTTCTTTTACCTTAAGCTCTCTAATCAATTCTGGTTTATTGCACAACACCCAATGCAGAATAGTTGATCCTCTCTTGGTCTCAATCAGGAGCTACTCTAAAATGTTATCTTGTAAGCAGTCTGCAAATTCCCCCTCTTGGAATCCAGCACCAACCTAATTTTCCCAATCTACCTGCATATTGAAATCCCACATGACTACTGTAACATTGCTTGATGAACCCATGAGAAGAGAATAAATAAAAGTCCCAAACATAATGCTGAATCCTCATGTACACATTTCTAGAATCATTGTGGCAATGAAATGTATTTGAAGCTGTATTATATCTTTTTTCCCCCATTCTAATTTTGCTTTACATTCACTTTTCTGGCTTCTCGTCAAGCTGTCAAATATCTTTAGCAATTTCCAAATCCCTAATAACAAATTTCTTCAATAGGTCCCTGGCTACATACTTGCAGTTCCAGCCTTTGGTTGGTCTTCTGGACCAACAGATCAAATTTCCTTGGTAGTTAATCACTTGTTGGATCAGGTGCCCAATATACTCTGACACACCAGTGAGTTAGGTAAGCACGTTCAGTCTTCAGGCAGTGTGGTAGCTGCTGCTTTGTCTGGTGGTCTAGGATTTGATATGTCCCACTCCCAGGCAGTCCTCTCTGGTGGTCTAGGATCTGAAATGTCCCACCCTCAGACAGTGTGGTAGCTGCTGCTCTGTCTGGTCGTCTAGGATTTGAAATATCCCACTCTCAGGCAGTTTTGTCTGGTGGTCTCGGATTTGATATGTATCACTCTCTGGCAGTGTGGTAATTGCTGCTCTCTCTGGTGGTCTAGAATTTGGTATGTCCCACTCTTCTCGTAGTGTGGCAGGTATGTATTTTTTTGGGTCTGTAGCACTAATGTACGGTATGTCATTAGGAAATGATGAGTTAAATTCATTAATTCATTAGTTAAACTTTCAAAATCAATATTAATGCTTTACAATCTATTGCCTGTGAATTTTCAAGTCATTTTTTCTATCTTAACATCAACATTTTTGAAGCAATTAGTCAGTGAGATGGCCAAGGGCAGGTTCGCTGTCTTGCCTTATTAAAAAATCTAGAAATTTATTTCCTTGTAATTGATCAGTTGCCTTTTCTATTCTGATTTAATCTGTATTCTTCATTAATTGGATTTTAGTTCCTTACAGTGTTGTGTAACAGAGGAGAGTAAAATTAAGTCTTCAACCATTAATACTTACCCAAGGGAATTAAGCAATATAAATTAGAGTCTAGATAAGTTTTTTTTATGTAAATATGAAGGTGGCCAGATTTTAGTAGTCAGGGAAATGATTTCAAATGCAAGGTAGGCTGTTCAGGAAATACATCTTACAGTCAGGGGTCACTCTTATAGGTCGCGTCCTTTTCAGGGCGGTTAATCCACCTTTGGTCCCCACCTGGCACTCAGCTCTCACCTGTGGCTCCCCGTAGCTGCCTGCATGCGACAGCGGCCACACCCCGGGCAACGGCTTTGACAAGCCGGCTAAACCAGGTGAGAGTAGCCGATGGGTCTCAAACCCTCGGTGAGATAGGGAGTTGTCTATCCCAGCATGTGAAGACAGACTCCGGCGGATTGAGCGGACGAGACCAATGGAAGGTCCAACGATCAAGAAGGCGGTCTCTGCAAGCGTCGTGGAACGTGTAGAACGGGACAAGACATAGAAGACATCCTGGTCATCCACTGCGCCTAGTCCCATCTCCAGCCATCTAGACTCTGTCTTGCCACTGGATCCAGATGGGAATTGGGAAGAGAGAGTGAGGCTGACGCTGTGCAACTCTCCCTCACTTAAATCCAAATCACGCGCTAGTCTCAACACCATCATTATGGTGTCGAGGTCCTCTTCGATGTCAACGATGGACGAACAACTCTTACAGGTACCTCCTCCGGCCACCAAGTGTATGTTGGTGGTGTTCAGCTGCTGTAGCCCATCCACTTCAAGGTTCAATGTGTTTTGTGTTCAGAGACCCTCTTCTGCACATCGCTGTTGTAACTCCTGGTCATTTCAGTTACTGTCACCTTCCTGTCAGCTTGAACCAGTCTGGCCATTCTCCTCTGACATCTCTTATTAACAAGGTGTTTTCTCCCACAGAACTGCTGCTCACTGGTTGTTTTTCACACTATTCTCTGTAAACTCTGGAGACCATTGTGCGTGAAAATCCCAGATCAGCAGTTTCAGAGTTCAAAGTTCAAAGAGATTCCATGGCATACTTTGAAAGAGTTTGGGAAGTGCTCATTAATGTCCTGTTCAATGTCAGTCCCACAAACTGCTCAACCGGTTATTTATCACTTTGCCGTTCTATGCTGCACCAAAATAGATGGACGTTATAAGATCATATAAATGAACATTCTCTCTTGTTACTTAACCTTTCATGTAGGAAAACCTCCAAAGTCAGACAAATATTAATTAGGGCAAATGTCTACAGGAACTTTGCAGCTTGAGCTGCATCTGTGAAACCTCCGCATTCGTCAAGTACCACCAATTTGTAATGTTCCCTCTAATTTGTAATGATCAGTGTGCGCAAAAATCATGCACTGTACAGTATTTTGTCCAGTGACAACAACACGTATGCACTGAATTTTATGTAGTTTATAGAGGTATTCATTTTAACAGCTGCCAATTAGAACTTTGATCTCCTCTGGGACAGATCATTTTCACTCGTTCATCTGCACTCTCACAAAACATACGTAGGCCTGCAGTGGGTAATGAAGGATTTTCTTGCTGGAGCATTTGCGCAGCATCCATATGTAATTTGCTTGCTAAATGACACTTTGAAGGGTCATTTTCCCAATATCACTCTCCTTCTTCCCACTTGCAAATTCTCTAGTAACTTTTACATCACTATCACAAAAAACTGTGGGTCAATTGTTTAAGAAAAATAACAAGATGGCTTGAGTCACAAAACTAGATTGGGGTGCTTTTATCTACCTCAAAACCAGACAAAAACTGGAAAAAACAATATATATAGCTACTCTCAGACTAAATGCAAAAGAAAACTCACCCCAAAGCCTTGGTAACCTGAGGCTTATAACTGCTAAGCCCCTCCCCCTAGACCAACCAAAAGCTAATTAACTCAATTATCCAATGAAAGATGGTATCCTCCACCATCAGCACACCTGTGCAGGTTGCTGCTGCCTCTATCTGAGACAGCTCCATGCAGCAGCTCTGGTTCAGACCCAGTCACTGTTACTGCTGGGGATGAGTGTTTTACCGAGTGTACCATGTGCCGTCTGTGGTCAGTGACGGGCCTTCGTCACAATCACAATATACGCAGGTAACAACAGTTCCTGTTTTGTACAGAAATATTTCTCATAGCTGCATGTTCCTGACCTCATCAGCTTTCAGTGTAGCAGTTCCTACTGTTTCACTGAGCCATTCTGGGTAAATGAACCAGCAGTTCTTTTACACTTCACGCCCTTTGCTTTCTTGGAATTCAATATAGTGAATCAATAATTTCTTCAAAAAAAACAGTATAAATAAGCCAGTTCTAAAATCTGCAGACAAATCATCGCAAACTCCACATTGTCAACACCGTCTGCACCAGAAACCGGAAAAGGAAATGTGATTGTGTACAATTATGAAAGGTACTGAGGAACGGGGTGACAACCTTTTATGCACAGTTTAAATTTCTTTGTGCTCTAGCAGCAAAAGATGTGTGCGCACAACTTAGAGGGGACATTGCCACCAACCCTTTGTTTCTTGCTCCTGACCACAGCATCTCTGGTGTGTTTTATCTCTAGATATTAATTAAGCTTTTATAAACTCCTTACATTTAAGGTGAGGGGGTGTAAGTTCAAGAGAGATGTGAGGGGCAAGTTTATTTTTACACACAGAGTGATGAGTGCCTGGAGTGCACTGCCTGGGCTGGTGGTAGAAGCAGAGACAGAGGAGATGTTTATTCAGGAACATGAATGGGAGGATGTGGACATGGTGTAGGCGGGGGGATTAGTTTACTTGGCCATTTGATGACTAATTTAATTGGTTTGGTACAACATTGTGGGCTGAAGGGGCTGTTCCTGTGCTGGACTGTTCTCTGCTCTATGTTCTAGTGTTATCTGAGTCAAAGGAGAAACGTTGGGGAAAGAGAAGAATCAGGTTTTTTTAATGAGGTTCTTAAGAATGATAAGTTTAGCAAAAGAAGGTTGGAGTACAATGTGTAAAATCAGAGCTACTGATGAATGAAGAAAATGGGGTTTTCCACATAAAATCAGACTTAGGTTTGCTGACAATGAGTGCGAGATTGTTGCTGTGACACCACTCAAACAATTGATATCTCTGTAGCAGATTTCACTTCTGTATGCCTCCTGTGATTGCCAGCTATGATCCTGCCAACAACAGTGGTGTCATCAGTAAATTTGTGGACTTGTAGACAAAATAAGTACAGGATTATGTTTAACAGGCCAGACAACATCTTCAAACAAATCGACTAATTTAGGGTGGGGGGGTTATATGAGAGGCAGGGTTTAAGGGTTAGCACAACATTGTGGGCCAAGGGGCCTGTAACGTGCTGTACTATTCTATGTTTTATGTTTAACTGACCCATATGTTTCCTTGAGTTGATGTTGCGCATCGTTATATAATATTTAACATTTTTCCATATTTAACATTTCAGATTTATAATCATCATAGCTATTATTATTGTCTATAATAAAAAAGAAAATGTTACCATTGGTGGCTTAAGGGGAGGGGAGTGGCTCCACAGCTTCATCTGAATTCTTCAGAATGATGCCAGATTTGCCTTGGAGATTTGGACAATGTAAATTTCTTCCTGCAGAGCATTTCATGACATAAATAATCTGATTTGCACACGACTGCAGCTATATCATCCATCTTTCTATATTCTAATTAAACATTTCTCTACATCTGGATATATTTCACTTGTATATATAGTGTATACAATACTGCGCAAAAGTCTTAGGCGTATATATACATACATATACACACACACACACACCCCTAGGGTACCTAATACTTTTGTGCAATACTGTATTTGTCAACATGGAGCAGAGAGCGAGTTTGGAAATCCAGCAGGAGCAAAGGATGTTGGGAGTGGTGAGGGTGGAGCACCATGGTGGGAATGTACGGCAGGTGGCAGAGAAGGAGAGCCAGGGGTGGGAGGAATAGCATGGGTGCAGACACACCCAGCCCTGAGACACCAGACAAGGTCATTTGATTCCAAACAACTAGCTATTGATCATTACAGAATGTCTCTCTGGTGCTTCCTACTCCTTACCCTCTTCCTTCCCCCTTTCCCAACCATGATTCCCCTTTCCCTGCCCCCTTCCCACTCTCAGTCCTACTGTGCAAAAGTCTAAGACACCCTCGCAATATATACGTGCCAAAGACTTCTGCACACAGATCTGTATTTGTTTGCAATTCCTGCTCTTCAGTGTTTAAAGTTCTTTTTTTCTAATTTATGTTCAGACCTTTCCACTTACTAGCAGTACGTTGACCATACTAATAATGGAACTCCCTCATGTAACATAATCAGAATCATAAATTTGAGAAAATCTGCAGATGCTGCCTGACCTGCTGAGTTCCTCCAGCATTTTGTGTGTATTTCTCAGGTATATTCTCACTGATGTAGGTCATAAGATTTATTGTTTGCAGAAGTAGTACAGTGCCAGGATTAAAAATTACTATAAGTTGCCGCCTTCTTATTGCTGCCATCAAGGAGAGGAGGTACAGGAGCCTGAAGCCACACACGCAACATTTCAGGAACATCATCATCTGGTGATGAACAGTGTCGTCAAGTTTCTGAATGGACATTGAGCCCATGAACACCACCTCGCTATTTTTCTTCTCTTTTTGGACTACTTGTTTGATTTAATTTTATTTTTTTATATACAGTAAATACTTATTGTAATTTACAGTTTTTAAAAATTATTATTTATTGCAATGTACTGCTGCCTCAAACCAAAACATTTCATGACCTATGCTGGTGATATTAAACCTGATTCTGAAAAAAATACGGAAGGTGAATAATGAGGAGGCTGATGGATTCATGGAACTCTCAAAAAGCTGGCGGTGGAGGGGAAAGAGGTTGTTCCTAAAATACTGTGAGCATCTTCAGACTTCTGTACCTCCTGCCCGATGGGAGTAGTGTGAACGTGGATGATTAAGGTCGCCAGTGATGGCTGCTGCCTTCTGCCATCTGCCATCTTGTCTTCGGTACCTCCTGCCCGATGGGGGTAGTGTGAACGTGGATGGAAAAGGTCGCCAGCGATGGCTGTCGCCTTCTTGAAGCACCACCTCTTGAAGTTGTTCTCAATGATGGGGAGGGTTGTGTCCATGATGAAAATGGCTGAATATACAACCGTCTACAGCCTCTTGTGATCCTGCGCATTGGAGACTCCATACCACATTGTGATGCAACCAGTCAGAATGCTCTCCAACATGCATGTGTAGAAATTTGCAAGGGGCTTTGTTGTCATACTAAATCTTTTCAAACTCCTAATGAAGTAGTGGCACTGACGAAGGGTCTCGGCCTGAAACGTTGACTGTACCTCTTCCTAGAGATGCTGCCTGGCCTGCTGCGTTCACCAGCAACTTTGATGTGTGTAGTGGCACTGATGTGCCTTTTTCTTGATTTCATCAGTGTTTTGGGCCTAAGATAGATTCTTTGAGACTGTGATGCCCAGAGACTTGAAGCTGCTCACCCTTTCCACGACTGATCACTCAATGCAGACTGGTGTGTGTTTCCTCAATTCTTTAGTCTTGCTGACATTGAATGCAAGATTTTTGTTGTAACACCAGCCAACCAGCCCATCTATCTCACCCCTCTACGCCTGCTCATTGCCATCTGAGACTTGGCCTACAGCAGGAGCGTCATCAGCAAACGTGTCGAATTTTTTAAGCTTATAACAATATTGACAGTAAAGACAACATTTATAGAATTTTGAGCTAAGCCTAGCCACACACTCATGAGTTCAAAGAGAGTACCCAGCCAGTGAGTTATTCATTGTTCTCCAGTACTAAATCCTCAAAACCTCTGAGAGTACATGGCATTGTTCCTTGGAGCAGAATAAAAATACATTAAACCAGTGAATCTTTGGGGACTCAATGAGTCATAGGTCACTACAGCATAGGAACAGGCCCTTTGGCCCATCTAGTCCTTGCTGAACTGTTAATCTGCGTAGTCCCATTGACCTGCACTCAGACCATTTCCCTCCCATTATGTTTTTAAATGTCAAAATCAAACCTGCATCTACCATTTTCACTAGCAAGTTGTTCCACAATCTCACCACCACCTGAGTGAAGAAGTTCACTCTCATGTTCCCCTTAAACATTTCACCTTTTACCCTTAACCCATGACCTCTAATTCTAGTCTCACCCAACTGCAGTGAAAAAAAACCTTTGCTTATTAACTCCATTAATTTATTTCTATTAAATAAATTGTAGTTCATCTCAGTGCTTACCTGTTGGTCTTGCTGTCAAGAAACATGTGCAGGTGACTTGTGAAAGTGGCCTCTGTTCTCTTTTCAATCTACATGTATAGTCAAATAAGTAGCTTCATTGTGTGTCAGGTCTGCACTATACATCTCCCCAGGCCTTTCAGGGTGCATACTCCTGCCTTAACCTATCAATTGTCCACCCTAAATTACTATCTAATATACATTAATGACAAACTAATCAAAGGAGAGTTGATAAGCATGCATGATAGCAACAATTTTCAGGTGTAACATGACAATAAGAAGTGAGATCGTGGGAGACAGCCAGCTCTGGATGGGTCCCAGCAGGTAAAGTAACCCCAGCATTCATTAGCAGGGGGTATTATAAATAAACCCAGGTTAATGCCAGAAACTGCCAGTTTAAGGACGGTTATTTGATCTGACATATTAACTCATTTCTTCTTTCCAGAGATGCTATCTGATCTGAGTCTTTCTAACATTTGGTTTCATTTCAGATTTTATTTTGATTTCAACACTTTTAAGAGAAGTTTGGATAAGTACATACATGGGAAGGGTGTGGAGGGCTATGGTCCTAGTGCATGTTGATTGGACTAGACAGAACAGACCAGATGGGCCGAAGGTCTGTTTCTGTGCTCTAGTGCTCTTTGACTCTGTTTACAATGTCTGTAGTTTTTTTGATTTTCATTGTTGCTATTAAAATATATTCCCAACTTGTACTTTGATAAATATGATCATCACTGGAACTCAAGAGGGAAATGTCATGGCTAGGAACTTTGCCCTATGTGACCAACATGTGATTTTCATCCATTCACATTGACCATTTACCGAGATTATGTTCTCCTGATTAGTCCACTCATTAACCACAAAGATTTTCTGGAGTCGTACACAGCAGCTGTAAATCACATGCATTAACGTAGAACACAAGAGATTCTGCAGATGCTGGAAATCCAGAGCAACACACATAAAATGCTGGAGGAAAACACTCAAAATGGTCAGGCAGCATCTCTGGAGAGGAATAAGCAGTTGACGTTTCGAGCTGAGGTCCCCTTCCAGGACCGAGAAGGAAGGGGGAAGATGCCAGAATAAAAAGGTGAGGAGAGGGGAAGGAGGACAGCCAGAGGGTGACTGGTGAAGCCAGGTGGGTGGGAAAGGTAAAGGGCTGGAGAAGAAGGAATCTGAAAGGAAAGGAGAGTGCACCACAGGAGAAAGGAAATGAGGAGGGGACCTAGGGGGAAGTAATAGACAGGTGAGAAAAGGCAAAAGGTCAGAGTGGAGAATAGAAGATGAGGGAAGAGGAAGGGATGATTTGATAATCTGAAGGAGAAATCAATATTCATGCCATCAGTTTGGGCATACCCAGACAGAATATAAGGTGTTGCTCTCCCACTCTGAGGGTGGTCTCATCTTGGCACATTGGAACAGAAATGGGAATGGGAATTAGAATGTTTGGCCACCAAGAAGTCCTGCTTGTGGCAGATGGAGCGGAGGTGCTCGAGAAAGCAGTGCCCCAGTTTAAGACGGGTCTCTCCAATGTAGGGAAAGCCATATTGGGAGCACTGAACACAATATGTCAATCTTGGAATGTTGGCAGCAATGGCCAAATTGCCCTGACTTGTAAAGACAGGGAGAAATTCCGTTCCTTTGGAAACGAGGCATCAATGACATCACAGATGCACAGAATGCCCTAAGCAGTGATGTGCATGGACTCATCTTCTGAGTGACAAGCACAGAGTGATCATGACCTTCAATGTGCAGAGCAGTCCAAAGTTCAGGACATTACCAGATCTCTACCTGCAGATGAGGGCAAAGCTGTACGTTCAGTAACTTTATAAATCATAGCTGCCCGATGCGATCTCCCTAAAATGCTTGTGGATACACCCCATCTTTAGGTTCAAAGTAAATTTGTTATTGAAGTATGTATATGTCACCATATACAATTCTGAGATTCATTTTCTTGTGGGCATTCTCAGTAGAACAAAGAAATACAATGGAATCAATAAAAAAAACTACACACAAAGGCAAACAACCAATGTGCAAATAAATAAATAAAAGGTAACAAATGTGAAAATATAAAAAGAAAATCAATAATAATAACAAATAAAGAAATAAATAATATTGAGAATACGAGTTTAAATTCCTTGAAAGTGGGTCCCAAGGCTGCAGAATCAATTCAGTGTCCATAAGACATTGGAGCAAAAATTAGGCCATTCAGCCCATTGAACCTGCTCTCATTCCTTCATGGAGGTTTATTGTCCCTCTCAACCCCATTCTCCTGCCTCTCCTGTAACCTTTAGGCCTTACTAATCAAGAACCTATCAACCTCTGCTTTAAATATACCCAATGACTTGTCCTTCACAGCTGTCTGTGGCTATGAATTCCACAGATTCACCACCCTCTGGCTAAAGAAATTCGTCCTCATCTCTGTTCTAAATGGACATCTCTCTTTTCTGAGACTGTCCTAGACTCCCCCACTATAGGAAACATTCTCTCCAGTAAAGAAAATGCACTCTCTTTTTCAACTCCTTTGAAAAGAAACTCTTATCATTAGCCTTTCATGTCCGAGGCCCATTGAAACGACAATTAGGGAACTCTGTCTTCATCAAAATACTGATCAAACATCATGATTCTATGATTCATTCCTATAGTCTTTCAAGTAAATGAGCTTTACACTTGAATATCTAGGCCGTAAATTTGGAATTAAGTTGCCCAGTGTGTTCAATATGTTCCAATTAAGTTTATTTTTCCTTATATTCAGTCATCTATATTTCATAAAATTCAGCCTCTGGGTTTCGGTTAATTGTGTTTTCTGAATTACGTCAACTAGCAGTCATGTTTTATTTTAAGAAGTTCTTAACTGATAACAGTGTGACCTTGCATATCCAAAAAGATGTGTTCACTTTCATTAGGAATTTGCAGACTAATACGTGACTCTTCTTCTTTGGCGTAGCAGCTCACAGGTATTTTACTCAGTGTTCATGACATCTAACTGCAATACTTCAGTTCAGTTTAAACCCTATTATTTTCAAAGTAAATTCAAAGTTCAAGGAAAATTTATTATCAAAGTACGAGTATGTCACCATATACAGACAACCCTGAGATTCATTGTCTTGCAGACATATTCAATAAATCTAGAGAATAATAACCATAACAGAATTAGTGAAAGACCGCCCAACTTGGACATTCAACCAGAGTGCAGAAGGCAACAAACTGTGCAAAGACAAAAAGAAATAATAATTAATAAACAATGAATGTCAAGAACGTGAGATGAAGAGTCCTTGAAAGGAGTCTATAGGTTGTGGGAACAGTCAGTGATGAGGAAAGGGAAATTGAGTGAAATTATCCCTTTTGGTTCAAGAGCCTGATGGTTGAGGAGGTAATAACTGTTCCTGAACCTGGTGATGAGAGTCCCGAGGTTCCTGTACCTTCATCTTGATGGCTCAGTGAGAAGAGAGCATGGCCTGGGTGGTGGGGACCCTTGATGATGGATGCTGCTTTCCTACAAAAGGGTTTCCTGAAGATGTGCTCAATGGTGGGGAGGGCTGTATTCACTACAAAACTGCATCACAGGACATTGGTGCCATGCTGATAAGGACTGATAAGATCTTTCAGTCCTCAGGCAGGTGCTTCCTTTTCCATAATAGTTTATTATCCAAGCACTATCTTTTATGTTGTGCTGTACTTCACATGTTTCAATTAAAATGGGGATAATTAAAGTTAATTTTCTGAAAGTTATATTTGATCAAAGATAAAGGAGATAGAGACGTGGCTCATTCCACAGATTTATTATCTGTTCCCAAGAGGTTTTCATTCTTAAGAAGTATGATACTGATTTTGAACATTGAGATCCCTTTCTCTGTTATAATTGAATTTATGTAGCAGCGATGCTATCAGATCTGGCCGAGCAGTGCCGCACCGATGCGTAGCTGGGGATCTGCCTTCAGATATATACGCAACTAAACGAAAACCAAAACTGAAGCTGCAGATGCTGGAAATCCAAAGTACCATCAGAAAATGTTGGAAAAACTCAGCAGGTCAGGCAACATCTTTGGAAAGAGAAACAGTTAATGTTTCAAGTGAAAGCCTTTCATTGGGATTGATTTCCAATGATGGACCTAAACCTGCTGAAGTTGATGACAATCCATCTCCAGGTAACAGCAGGGTTTCATTTTGATATCCATAAGTCAATTTTGTCATTAGTCGCAAAGTACATAAAGCCAGCTCCATCATGGGCAGTAACATGGTCAACATTGAGGACAGCTCCAGATGCAAACGTGGCATCCGTCATTAAGGACCCCCATAAGGTCATACCCTCTTCTCATCGCTACCATCAGAGAGGAGATACAGGAGTATGAAGACATATACTCAATGTTTCAGGATCAGCTTCTTCCCCTCCACCACCAGATTTCCGAACAGTCCGCGAAACTAAGACCATTTGCTCTCTTTTTGCATTAATTATTTATTGTTCTTTTACGTCTTACTGTACCTAATAGTAATTCTTTTTGCATTGCAATGCGCTTCTGCCACAAAGCTGCAAATGTTCTGACATATATTAGTGATAAAGATTCAGATTCTAATGGTATTGTATTCAATGGCAAACAATGGCAGTGTTCAGTTCAGGTTGCCTCATTATGGGAAGGATCTGGAAGTTTTAGAGATTTACCAGGATGCTGCCCGGATTTGTGAACATGTCTTGTCAGAAAAGGTTTTCTGTTTAAGCGAAGGAGGATGAGAGGCGACTTGATAGAGGTGTACAAGATGATAAGAAGCTGAGATAGCATGGACAGACTGCGGTTTTTCCCCTGGGCTGCACTGGCTAATAACTGAAGAGATACGTGTAAGGAGAGTGGAAAAAAGTTGGTAGGAGATGCTGCATCAGGGGTAGGTTTTTTACCCAGAGAGTAGAGGATGCATGGAATGCACTGCGGGGGTCTAATAGAAGCACTTACGTTAGGGACACTTACACAGAGAGTGGAGGGTGCATAGAACACTGCTGGGGTGCTGGTAGAAGCACGTACATTAGGGACATACATTTACTAGACTCTAAGATAAGCACATGGATGATAGAAAAATGGAGGGCTATGTGTGAGGAAAGGGTTAGATTGATTTTACAGTTGGTTTAAAGGTTGGCACATTTTGTGTGGAAAGAACTGTACTTTGCCATGTTCTATGTTGTATGTTTAAAGAAAGCACTTGAGACTGATAAGAGAAAACAATAACAGTGGAGAGAGAGGGAGAGGGAGGAACTTAGTTCTGCCATTTGTAGGAATGAACGTATTCACGTACTGTACATCACACTTTTGAATTTAATAATGAAACAGGAGCTCGTTCAAAAGTAGAGGTGTCTATAAATCAGATGTTGTTAACCCGGGACTGTCTGTACCCCATGCAGTTTCTGTGTGCTCTTTATTTTTAAGCCATTACCAAGCTGTTTGATGTTATTATAACTTTATTCATAAATATTAATAATGTCTACATTTAGAATAATATTTAGTTTATATGATTTGAATGAAGGTCAGAAGGAATTTTAAGATTTGCTTGTCAGTTTCCAACTTTATGCAGAATTGAAAGGCTGTAGGTTGATTTAAAATAGTCTCTGGAGATTAGGCACGTCAAGTATAACTGCACAGGAATTCCATATCAGATCAATTAAACTTCAAATCTTGTCTTCGATCAATCTATATTCAAAATTTGCTCACACTTTATTTTGTTTTAATCTGAATCTCCCAGCGTTTGTTAAATCTCCCTTTTATGTTCAACATTTTAATGAGGAACTTCCTGAAAGATACAGTGGTGGTAAAGATAATAATAACAATACTGAACACGGCTAGAACAGTCTGAAAGTTCCTAGCAATTGAGAAGTGAGTGTGTTTGGCTGTGCCCGTACCGCAGGTTTTACCAGCCTGAGCTGAGAGAAAAAAAATTATATTATCTTTATTCATACAGCACATTTCATACACATGGTATAGTTCAAAGTGCTTTGCAATGGGATAAAAGTACAAATATGAAAAATAGTTATAAAAAAAGCAGAGATGATCATTAAAAGTAACGTTAAGTAAATAGGATTGGAGCAGGCATTTCAGAGTCAGCTGAGTCTGCATCCCTTAAAGTTTTAGGTATTTAATTACACAGTTTCGGAGCGAAGTTCAAAAAATCTGACCTGGAAATGATCTTTTGAGAGAGATTGTTTAAATTTAAGAAAATGGTGGAAGAAGACCTGGGGGCATCTTCCCCACACACTGCCAAGAATGCCAAGATGAAAAAAGGGAAAAAGCTTGAAGCAAATATCCTATCACTGTGTTTGTCTTTACTGTTGAACTCCCTATTTATCCATATTTCCTTTATCAGTCCATAAGACCATAAGACCACAATACCAAAAGACCACATAGGAGTAGATTAGGCCATTTGGCCCATCAAGTCTGCTCCACCATTTCATCATGCTGATCCAATTTTTGTCTCAGCCCCAATCTCCTGTCTTCTCCCTCTATCACTTCGTGCCCTGATCAATCAAGAATCTATCAACTTCTGCCTTATATATACGTAAAGACTTGGCCTGCTCAAGCTCACCACACTCTGGCTAAAGAAATTCCTCCTCATCTCCATTTTAAAAGGATGCCTTGCTATTCTGAGGTCGTGCCCTCTGGTCTTGAACTCTTCCATCATAAGAAACATTGTCTCCACATCCACTCTATCAAGGCCTTTCACCATTCAATATGTTTCAATAAGGTCACCCCTCATTTTCCTGAATTCTAGTTAATAGAGGCCCAGAGCCATCAAATGCTTTTCAAATGACAAGCCATTCAAGGCTGGAATCGTTTTTGTGAACCTCCTTTGAAACCTCTCCAGTTTCAGCAAATCCTTTCTTAGATAAGGGGGCCAAAACTGCTCACAATACTGCAAGTGAGGCCTCACCAGTGCTTTATAAAATCTGAACATTACATCATTACCTTTATATTGTAGTCCTCTTGAAATGAATGCCAACATTGCATTGCCTTCCTCACCACAGACTTAACCTGCAAATTAGCCTTCAGGGAATCCTGCACATAGACTCTGAAATCCCTTTGCACCTCAGAGTTTTGGTATTTTCTCTCTGTTTAGAAAATAGTCAACCCTTCTATTTCTTCTACTGAAGTGCATGGCCATATACTTCCTGACACTGTATTCTATCTGCCACTTCTTTTCCTATTCTCTTAATTTGTCTAAGTCCTTTTACAGCCTCTCTGCTTCCTCAAAAGAAACTGCCTCTCCACCTCTGTTCATGTCATCTGCAAACTTCAGTGGCCAAATACCAACTCTCAGCTCACTTTTACTCTTCAGATAGCTGAACAAAGCATTTTATATCCTGCTCTTATTGGCTAGTTTGCCCTCATATTTCATCATTTCCCTCCGCATAGCTTTTTATATTGCCTTTTGTTGGATTTTAAGAGCTTCCCAATCATCCAATTTCTCACTCATTTTTGCTACCTTATATGTCCTTTCCTTGGCTTTTATGCAGTCCTTAACTTCTCTTGTCAGACATGGTTGCCTAGCCTTGCCATTTGAGAACTTCTTTGGGACATATCGGTCCTGCTCCTAATGAACTATTCCCAGAAACTGCAGCCACCTCTGCTCTGCCGTCACCCCAGTATCTCCTGCAATCTGCCTGGGTAAGCTCCTGTCTCCTTTATTCCATTGTGGTACAGATTACATGTGACTTATGCTTCTCCCTCTCAAAATCATTATGAATTCAATCATATTATGATCACTGTCTCCAAAGGATTCCTTTATGTTAAACTCCCTAATATGATCTGGGTTATTACACAACACCAATCTAAGATAGTCTTTCCCCGAGTAGGCTCAAGCACAAGCTACTCAAAAAGTCATCTTGTAGGCATTCAACAAATTCCCTCTTGTGATCCAGCATCAAACTGATGTTCCCAATCCCCTTGTATATTGAAGTCCCCCATACAATTGTGTCATTACTCTTATTACATGCCTTTTCCAGCTCCCTTACCAATCTCAACCCCATATCTTGGCTACTATTTGGTAGTAGAGGGTTGCCTCTCTGACCAGAGGCCTGTGACTAGTGGAGTGCCACAGGGATCGGTGCTGGGTACTTTGTCGTTTGTCATCTATATCAGTGATCTGGATGATAATGTGGTTAACTGGATCAGCAAGTTTGCAGATGACACCAAGATTGGGGGTGTAGTGGACAGTGAGGAAGGCTTGCAGGGGGATCTGGATCAGCTGAAAAAATAAGCTGAAAATGGTAGATGGAATTTAATGCAGACAAGTATGAGGTGTTATATCAGAATCAGGTTTAATATCAACGATTCCGGAACAGCTTCTTCCCCTCTGCCATCCGGTTCCAAAATGGACATTGAACCCATGAATGCTACCTTTCTTTTTTAATATATTATTAGTCATAGTCATAGTCGTAGTCATACTTTATTGATCCTGGGGGAAATTGGTTTTCATTACAGTTGCACCATAAATAATAAATAGTAATAGAACCATAAATAGTTAAATAGTAATATGTAAATTATGCCAGTAAATTATGAAATAAGTCCAGGACCAGCCTATTGTCTCAGGGTGTCTGACCCTCCACGGGAGGAGTTGTAAAGTTTGATGGCCACAGGCAGGAATGACTTCCTATGACGCTCTGTGTTGCATCTCGGTGGAATGAGTCTCTGGCTGAATGTACTCCTGTGCACAACCATTACATTATGTAGTGGACGGGAGACATTGTCCAAGATGGCATGCAACTTGGACAGCATCCTCTTTTCAGACACCAGCATCAGAGAGTCCAGTTCCATCCCCACAACATCACTGGCCTTACGAATGAGTTTGTTGATTCTGTTGGTGTCTGCTACCCTCAGCCTGCTGCCCCAGCACACAACAGCAAACATGATCGCACTGGCCACCACAGACTTGTAGAACAAACAATTTCTGTTTTTACACTGTTTTTAATTATATATACTTACTGTCATTGATTTACTTATTTATTATTTTCTAATTTATTTATCATGTATTGCATTGAATTGCTGCTGCTAAGTTAACAAATTTCACGAGACATGCTGGTGATAATAAACCTGATTCTGATTCTGAATATCACCGACATATGTGGTGGAATTCGTTAATTTTGCAGCAGCAGTATGATGCAATATGTACTGTATGGCCTACAGTATAATACGGGACTAATTTATGTTGTAGGGACGCGTCGTTGCATGCGCTATTAGGCACGTATTGAGCATACGCTATTAGGCAAGTATTGATCTGTACGTGCGCTCTGAGTTTGGATTATGCCAGTAAAGAACCATGAAACTTAGCTCCCATCTCCAGCGTTTTTATTAATAGCATTGTTGTGTAACCAGGCCACATACACAACAAATTGGTGACGAGGTTAATGAACCTACATTGTATCGGAACGCTGGGTTTTAATTGATAATGACACTCAGAAGAAGAGCGCAAGGAACGAGCCAAGCAGCGGCAGAAGGAGAAGGAGGCAAAGCGAGTCCGAAAGGAAGCTTGAGCACAGCCGGGGTTGGGAATGTCGGGAGACCAAGAGACACAGTCGGAGCCACAGCACATCCAGCCAAGACCACAGCTGGTGCTGACCCCCAGGGGCTGAGGGTCTGCCTGCCCCAGAAGGGGGATAAAACGAAGCGACACACACATCTAGACGGAGTGTGCTCGTGGCACTAGCAAAAAGGACACGTGAGTCAAAAAAAAAAGGAAAATAAGGGGAGAATGGAGCTTGATTAACATAACAAAGATGGAAATGATTGGAACCATTGTAGCATTTGATAGTGGCATTGAAGACTGGGCAACTTACATTGAAAGAGTGGAGTTATATTGTGAGGCTAACGGTGTTAATGATGAAAAGAAAGCCAGCGTCTTACTCAGTATTATGGGAGCAAAAACGTACAGGCTGCTACAGAGCTTGTTAACACCTGAAAAGCCAGCTGACAAAACGTTCAAGCAAATAGTAGACACCCTCTAACGGTATTTAAACTCCAAACCACTGGTCATTGCTGAAAGATTTAAATTTCACAATCAGAATCAGAGCAAACATGAAAGCATTTCTGAATATTGTGCTGAGTTGCGCAAATTATCAGAACATTGTCAATTTGGAGTTGGTCTATCGGATGCATCGAGGGACAGGTTAGTGTGTGGCATGCACTGTGAAACCACACAGAAGAAGCTCCTGGGTGAAGAAGACCTTACATTCGAGGACGCGCTGAACATTGCAATATCAACGGAAACAGCAGCACAGGGTGCTTCAGAGATACAACAAAAACCTCTGGAATATGCTACAAATAAAATGTCACTGAACAGAAATAAAGGAAAGAAATGTTACTGTTGTGGGAACAGGTCACATGATCCTGATGACTGTTGGTTTAAAAACCAAGAATGCAGAAACTGTGGCAAACAGGGCCACATTGGCAGAGTATGCAAAGCTAGTAAACAGCAGAAAAAGGACAAAATACAGAGAAACAAGAAACTCCAGAAAGGAAAGCACAACAATGTACACAAAATGGAAGAAAGCAGTTCTGATGAAAACAACTCAGATGAAAGTGAATTGTCGTGTCTGCAACTTCACAACGTGAAAGAGACAGATGATCGAAGAGTAATTTGGATCACACCACAAGTGGCAGGCATGAGACTGAAAATGGAGTTGGACACAGGCTCAGCTTTAACAGTGATCGCTGTATACGACTACAAACGACTGTCTTCTCACATACCTCTGAAACAAACTAAACTACTGCTAAAGACTTACACAGGACAGAAAGTGCATCCCAAAGGTACAGTTAAAGTGACAGTGACCTACGGAGACAAAACACAGAAGCTGAACCTCTATGTACTGAAAAATAGAGGACCACCATTACTGGGACGTGAATGGCTCAGGAAAATCCAGTTGTATTGGCACACCATCAAGGCACTAGATGTGTCAACAGAGGAGGGCAGCTCAGCGGGGAAGTAAAAGGGCAGATGTACCAGGAGAAATTGACATCTCTTAAAAGACAGCTACAGCAGTTACAGGAAGCCACTTTGCAGGAGTATCAGAAAAGGATGAAGAAACTAGATCAACAATACAAGGAAAGAATACGAAAGGCAGAGCTTTTTCTGCAACTGGAGACAGAAGAAGTGGAAAGGAATAATACTAAAGAGATGAAGTGAAAGAATTTGAAGATAAAAAGAATGAGTTAGAAGAAAAGAAGATGATTGAGAATGAGAGGCTAACAATGGAACTCACAGGAGATTCTATGGAGGTAAAGCCAATAATGACTAGGAAACTAAGGAGGAGATCTAACGACCCTGTTCCAATTACAGGCAAAAGATGAAAACCTGCATCTGCGCAGTTAAATTACTTGTAACAGCTGAACAGATAATGGAAGATCTGCGAACTTTCAATCAGCTTAAATCTCCGAAAAGACCAGCATCTGTCTTCTCCTGAGCATCTTCCTAGCACTCCTGCTGAATCACCAGCACAAAGATATGAAGCACGAATAGAAGATGGAAAGTTATATTACGATAAGAGATGGTATCATAAAGGTCAGGCTATTTATTTGGAATCTAAGGAGAATACGAAGATTGGCTCTGTAATTAGCTCAGTTGGAACAAATGAGATATGGGTAAGGAAGGCAAGTGATAGCACAAAGATGCGTATATATCTAGGGCAGCTGCACAGAGGAGTCTTCATTATATGGAGGCGATCTGCTGCCTAGAACTCTTAGCAAGTTGGAGGCGCACATCTTCTTAACTCCCTATGCTCAGAGGTCAACTTTTCATGACTTTTATATGGAAATCTGTATTGAAACAAACAAGTTATTGACAGACTGAAGAACACACTATTTTTAGACACTTTCCAATGCCGTCTCAGTTTTGATGATTATACATATTTTTAAGGATAAAATTCACCTTTTCACGGATTTCACTTTGCTTTCGTCATCTTTGCAAGATGGAGGTGACCACTCTTCATGGCTGGAACCTGCCAATTTGTGGATTGTTTAATTTATTCCAGACAATAGAGTGAAGACCTATTTGCTTCAGTGCTGGACAATCTAGAGAAGACACCCCCCCCACCCCCCCGAGACTTGAGTTATAAATGGGTCTTAGACCAAAAGTAAAAGAAAGGCTTGTTATAATTTGATATTTTAATGTTGCTTTGTTATGATTTGATATTATTAAGTTACTAAGTAAACAAATGGTAGGCGTTTGTATGTTAAGGGTAGACATATTCGTTTAGCATAGTGACCCAGTTAAAAAAAAACAGTTGATACACTATTAAAGTAAAAGGAGAGGAGTGTACTGTATGGCCTGCAGTATAGTAAGAGACTACTTTATGTTGTAGGGACACGTCGTTACGTGCGCTATTAGGCACGTATTGGGCATGCGCTATTAGGCGCGTATTGATCTGTACATGTGCGCCGAGTTCAGATTCAGCCTGTAAAGAACCATGAAACTTAGCTCCCATCTCCAATGTTTTTATTAATAGCATTGTTGTGTAACCAGGCCACATACACAACACAATACATGATAAATATGGAAAAAACTGAATTATAGTCAGTATATATATGTATATTAAATAGTTAAGTTAGAATAACTAATGCAAAAATAAAAATAAAATGTAGTGAGGTAGTGTTCATGGGTTTAATGCTCACTTAAAATTTGGATGGTAGAGGGAAAGAAGCTGTTCCTGAATCACTGAGTGTGTGCCTTCAGGCTGTTGTATCTCCTCCACGATGGTAACAATGAGAAGAGGCATGTCCTGGGTGGTGGGGTCCTTAGTGATGGACAGGGCCTTTCTGAGGGGGCAGTGGATCCCTCGTAGGCTAGTACCCATAATGGAACAACTGAATTTTACATCTTTCTTCAACTTCAGTCTTGTGCAGTAGCCACCCCCATCCCTCCACACCAGACGGTGATGCAGCCAGTCAGAATATTCTCCAGAAGCGGAACCGGAATCAGAATCAGGTTTATTATCACCGTATGTGTTGTGAACATTATTAACTTAGCAGCAGCAGTTCAATGCAATACAAAATATTGGCATAAATAAATAGATGGCTTTGTTGCCAAGTTTGCCGATGATACAAAGATTGGTGGAGGGACAGGTAGTGTTGAGGAAACAGGTAGGATGCAGAAGGACTTAGACAGATTAGGAGAATGGGCAAGAAAGTGGCAAATGAAATATAACATTGCAAAATGTATGGTCATGCACTTTGGTAGTACAAATAAATGTGGAGACTTTTTTCTAAATGGGGAGAAAATCTAAAAATCTGAGATGCAAAGGGATTTGGGAGTCTTTGTGCAGAACACCGTAAAGGTTAACTTGTACATAGAGTGAGTGGTGAGGAAGGCAAATGTCACATTAGCATTCATTTCAAGAGGTCTAGAACACCAGAGCAAAGATGTGATGCTGAGGCTTTATAAGGCACTGGTGAAGCCTCACCTTGAGTATTGTGAACAGTTTTGGGCCCCTCATCTTGGAAGAGATGTGCTGGCATTGGAGAGGGTCCAGAGGAGGTTCACAAGGATGATTCCAGGAATGAAAGGGTTAACATATGAGGAACATATGATGGCTCTGGGTCTGTACTCACTGGAATTCAGAAGGATGAGGGGGGATCTCATTGAACCCTTTCAAATGTTGAAAGGCCTCGACAGAGTAGATGTGGAAAGGATGTTTCCCATGGTGGGAGAGTCTAGAACAAGAGAGCACAGCCTCAGGATAGAGGGGCGCCCTTTCAAAACAGCAATGAGGAGAAATTTCTTTAGCCAAAGGGTGGTGAATTTATGGAATTTGTTGCCACGTGCAGCTGTGGAGGCCAGGTCGTTGGGTGTATTCAAGGCAGAGATTGACAGGTTCTTGATTGGACATGGCATCAAAGGTTACGGGGAGAAGGCCGAGAACTGGGATTGAGGAGGAGATAGAGAAAAAAGATCAGCCATGATTGGAGCAGACTTGATGGGTCAGATGGCCTAATTCTGTTCCTATGTCTTCTCATCTTATGGTCTAATATAGAAGAAAATAATAATAATAAAAAATAAATAAAGAGATCAATTACAGTATACAGTACATATACTGAATAGATTAAACATTGTCCGTAATCAGAAATTCTGTATATTTAAAAAGTGAGGTAGTATCCAAGGTTTCAATGTCCATTTAGGAATCAGATGGCAGAGGGGAAGAAGATGTTCCTGAATCGCTGAGTGTGTGCCTTCAGGTTTCTGTACCTCCTACCTGATGGTAACAGTGAGAAAAAGGCATACCCTGGGTGCTGGAGGTCCTTAATAATGGACGCTGCCTTTCTGAGACACCGCTCCCTGAAGGTGTCCTGAGTATTTTGTAGGCTAATACCCAAGATGGAGCCAACTAAATTTATGACCCTCTGAGACTTCTTTCGGTCCTGTGCAGTAGCTCCTCCATACTAGACAGTGATGCAGCCTGTCATAATGCTCGCCACAATACATCTATAGAAGTTTTGAGTGTATTTGTTGACGTGCCAAATCTCTTCAAACTCCTAATGAAGTATAGCAGTTGTCTTGCCTTCTTTATAAATACATTGATATGTTGGGACCAGGTTAGATCCTCAGAGGTATTGACACCCAGGAACTTGAAGCTGTTCACTCTCTCCACTTCTGATCCCTCTATGAGGATTTGTTTGTTTTCCCTTGTCTTATCTTTCTGAAGTCCACGATCAGCTCTTTGGTCTAACTGACGTTGAGTGTGAGGTTGTTACTACAACACCACTCAACTAGCTGATGTACCTCACTCCGGTACATCCTCTTGTCACCGTCTGAGTTTCTACCAACAATGGTTGTATCATCAGCAAACTTATATTTGAGCCATGACTAGCCACATAGTCAAGGGTATGCAGAGGACAGACCAGGGTAGGTCTTGCACAGTGAATGATAGAACACTGAGGAGTGTGGTAGGACACAGCGACCTGGGAAAACAGGTCCATAATTCCTTTAGTGTGTTGTCATAGGTACATAGGATCATGTAGAAAGCCTTTGGCACATTGGCCTTCTTAAATCAAAGTATTGAGTACAGGAGTTGGGAAGTTAAGTTGAAATTGTATAAGATGTTGGTGAGGCCGAATTTGAAGTATTGCGTGCAGTTTTGGTCACCTATTTATAGGAAAGATGTTAATAAGATGAAAGATTGCAGAGAAAATTTTCAAGGATGTTGCCAGGACCCAAGTTACAAGGAAAAGTTGACTAGTTTAGGACTTTTTCCCAAAAAGAGCATAGAAGATTGAGGGGAGATTTGATAGGGGAATGCAAAATTACGAGGGATAGACTATAGATAGGGTAAATGCAAGCAGGATTTTTCACAAGGTTAGGTGAGACTAGAGCTAGAGGTCATAGGTTAAGGGGAAAGGTGAAATAGTTAAGGGAAACTTCTTTACTCAAAGGGTGGTGAGAATTTGGAATGAGCTGCCATCAGAAGTGGTGCACGTGAGCTCAGTATCAATGTTTTTAAGAGAAGTTTGGATAGGTACGTGGATAGTAGGAATAGGGAGGGCTATGGTCCAGGTGCAGGTCATTTGGAGTAGGCAGTTTCAGCATGGACTAGATGGGCCGAAGGGCCTGTTTCTGCACTGTACTGTTCTTTGACCTAATACATTGACTGTCTGTTTCCTTGCCTGACCTACTGTGTTCCTCCAGCTGTTAGCCTTTGCTCCTGATTCCAACATCTACTGTCACTTGTGTCTCCACTTCCTTTTTACGTGTTTGGAATAGAAAAACGAGTCACAATATCAGGTGTGGTACCCTGACTGATTGGGACCTGTTTAAAATACTATTGTAAATTTTTTTTAGCGCGTCGCACCAGACAGTCAGCCATTCTTGTCTGGTGTGTGGTGTCAGGATTGGTCTCTTTTCGGATTACCGGGTCACGATATGAACCTTCCTGACTCGACCCTTTGTTTTTACGAGGCCGAGTGGCTAGCTCGAAGCTCAACCCGACACGGATGGAAGGCGTGCTCGGGGGTAGCCCGACTGGGATTTTAACTCGGGAGCCTTCACTCCGGAGTCTGGCGCTGATGCCATTGCGCCACCAGCTGAATATTGTAATGAGTTGTCATACTTGCTTAGTACATTGCTAGCCACAATCAACCTAATTATTTGCTTCTATTATGATTCACACTACATTGGTACCAGCTTCAATAAGACACACAAATCATAATCCAATTAAAAATCAATAGCTTCACAGGCAAGTAGCTGCACAGATGTCTTGTTCTCTAGTATTTTTGCTGAGATAAAAGAAGGGCTTAGAGAACTCAGCCTGGGCAGTACAGTTGTGTAGCAGTTAGCGTAACATTGTTACAGTGCCAGGGACCCGGGGTCACTTCTGCCGCTGTCTGTAAAGAGTCTGTAGGTTCTCCCTGCGACCATGTGGGCTTCCTCCAGGTGCTCTGGTTTCCTCCCACAGTCCAAAGTGGTACAGGTTAGGAGGTAAGTTAGTAAATGAGTGTAATTGGACAGTGTGAGCACATTGGGCTGGACAGAGCCTGTTACTACACTCTATCTCTCAATCAAAAAATGTAGACAGAGTCTTCTACAGCTTCTATGGAACCATATACTAGAAATGTCTGGGCCTCTGCTGACCTTCAGTTTAAAACTAAAAATTTTAGAAAAAATTTATTTGTGGCAACGTATTAAGCCCTTTTCCCTCAATTGTGTAAATGTGCTTTTGTAATGCAGGTTTCCCCTGCCATCTGAAGGTAGAGCGTTCCTATGAAACAGTTTGTAAGCCGGAATGTCGTAAAGCGAAGAAGCAATTACCATTTATTTATATGGGAAAATTTTGTGAGCGTTTGCAGACCCAAAAATAACCTACCAAATCATGCCAAATAACACATAAAACCTAAAATAACAGTAACATATAGTGAAAGCAGGAATGATATGATAAATACACAGCCTATATAAAGTAGAAATACTTCTCTACAATGATGGCCTGCACAGATCTCCGTAGCGAAAATCTCACGCAAACGCTCTCGGCAGAAAATCTCACGCAAGCGCTGTTGGCAAAAACAAGGCGCAAGCGCTCTCCAGTAACCTTTAAGCTATGAAGCTGCCAAATCATACCAAATAACACATAAAAATACACAGCCTATCTAAAGTAGAAATAATGTATGTACAGTGTAGTATCACTTACCGGAATCGGGACAGCGCTAAGCACACTGATGATGGTGTGTTAGGCTGAGTCAGAGTTTGGGTGGTGCAGTGGCCCCCACCCTCTGGGCAGCGAACTGATACCGATCCGCGAAGCATGCAGGGGTGCAGCGGTAGCCGGGAGGCACGCAGCACATCGTTAAGAAAAATGCTGAAATAAACATGCTAATTAATTAGGTGCCGCCCAACACGTAATTGTCGGCCCAGATCAGTGCCGATTTCCAATTGCGTCGTCTCTGATCTAGGCCGACAATTACTTGTCAGGTGGCACCTAATTAATTAGCATGTTTATTTCGGCTTTTTTCTTAAAGATGCGCTGTGTGCCTCCCGGCTACCGCTGCATTCTCCGCGAATCGGTATCTGTCCGTGTCCTGGGGGTTGGGGTGGTGGGACACTGGGGTGTCATCTCGTCGTCATCTGTTTCCATCAGAGCAGGCAGCTCACCTTCTTCTATCTCTGCCCGCCCCGATGTTGAAGGTCGAGGGTCATCGTCTACTGTGGCTGATGTGGAAGGCTTGCTTGACTGCTGAGCCTCGCGCATTTTTCTATCACACAGTTCTTTGTAAGGACTCAAACCGTCCTGCAAATATCCCCTAAACCTACGTATCCTTTCAAAATTAAATTCGTACTTTATCATTACTCATTCGGTTTCGATTGTTATCCTTTCCTCTTCCAATTGCATCAGCTCTTCATCTATCAGATCTTGGTCATGGGATGCCAAAACCTCAACATCATGTCCGTCAGCTTCCACAAGCCAAACTCACTTTGTCCTTACTTCGTTCACCACGATCGAAACACTTAATTATGTCTAGTTTTACGCTAAGTGTAACACCCTTACGAGCTCTTTCAGGCTTTTCTGATACCTCAGAACTCATCTTGCAAACGCTGCTCACAGGCTCGTGTTAAAGCGATGCCATTCTGAATCCGGGGAGAGCGGCTGCTTGGGGTGCACAGCGCGCTGCCTTTTATCGCGCGCTTTTTTTTTCGTAACAGTGAAAACACCTTCTGAAAGCGAAAACAGGGTACTAATGTAGGTCTTTCGTAACAGTGAGGTTTCGTAAAGCAAACATTCGAAAAGCGGGGGACACCTGTATCATAAATGGCTAGGACAAATAATGGTGCTGATCATGGGCCTGTTGTGTGTTTCAGCTCCTTCAGCAAAACTACCACCGTCTGAGGCGCTGCATCATGGTGCTTGTTAATACCGGCCGCTTCATCAACAGCTGCTTTGAGTGGGAGTCGACACAGCGCAGTCTCACTGCCTTCCTGGTATGTACTATACAGGATTACTACAATCATGTTGATAGGTTTTAGATGTACGAAGTGAAATTCACTTTTACGCACACGGATTTAAACTAGTTTGATTTGTCGAGCAATGGTTTTTGCAACACATTCAATTCAGTAAAGTAATTGCTTACTTATGAACATAATAACATTGTAGACACAGGAGCAGAATTAGGCCATTTGACCTGTTGAGTCCACTCCGCCTTTCCATCATGGCTGATTTATTATCTCTCTCAACCCCAGTCTCCTGCCTTGTCCCGTAGCCATTGGAGCATTGACTAATCAAAAAGACTACGTGTCAACCTCCACTTTAAATACACTCAATGATTTTTCCTTCACAACTGTCGATGGCAATGAATTCCACAGATTCACTAGTCTCTGGGGAAAGAAATTCCTCATATCTGTTCTAATGGATATCTCTCTATTCTGAGGCTGTGCCCTCTGGTTGTAGACTCACGCACCGTAGAAAACATCCTCTCCACATCCAATCTATCTAGGCCTTTTAATATACAATAGGTTTCAATGAGATCTGCCCTCATTCTTCTAAATTCGAGTGGGTACAGGCCCAGAGACATCAAACACTCCTCATTGGTTCACCCAGAATCATTTTCATGAACCTACCCTGGACCCTCTCCAAAGTCAGCACATGTTTTCTTAGATAAGGGGCCCAGAACTGCTCACGGTACTCCAAGTGCCGTCTGACCAACGATTTATAAAGCCTCAGCATTACATCTTTGCTTTTATATTCGAGTCCTCTCAAAATGAATACTAACAATGCATTTGACCATCAGACCATAAGCTATAGGAGCAGAATTAGACCATTTGGCCCATTGAGTCTGCTCCAAGATTTCATCATGACTGATCCAGTTTTCCTCTCAGCCACAATCTCCTGCCTTTTCCACGTCCCTTCATGCACCAACCAATCGAGAATCTGTCAACCTCTGCCTTAAATATACATAAAGGCTTGGCTTCCACAGCTGCCTGTGGCAAAGAATTCTACAGATTTACCAATCTCTGCCTAAAGAAATTCCTTGTCGTCTGCATTCTAAAAGGACACCCATCTACTCTGAATCTGCGTTCTCTGTGGTCTTAGTCTATTACACCATATAAAACGTCCTCTCCACATCCACTCTATCGAGGCCTTTCACCATTCGATAGGTTTCAAAGAGGTCACTCCTCATTCTTCTAAATTCCAGTGAATACAGGCCCAGAGCCATCAAATGCTCTTCAAATGATAAGCCATTCAATCCTGGAATCATTTTTGTGAACCCCCTTTGAACCCTCTCCAGTTTCAGCACATCCTTTCTAAGATAAGGGGCTCAAACCTGCTCACAGTCCCCCAAGTGAGGTCTCTCCAGTGCTTCAAAAGTGTTTCAACATTACATGCTTGCTTTTATATTTTTGTTCTCTTGAAATGAAAACTAACATCTCATTTGTCTTCCTTGCCATAGACTCAACCTGCAAATTAACCTGTAGGGAATCCTGCACAAAGACTCCCAAGTTCCCTTGTACATCAATTTTGTATTTTCTCTCCATTTATAAAATAGGCAATCCTTTCATTTTTCTACCAAAGTGCATGACCATACACTTCCCGAAACTGTATTCCATCTGCCATTTCTTTGCCCATTCTCCTAACCTGTTTAATTCCTCTGTAGCCTCTCTACTTCGTCAAACTACCTGCCCCTCCACCTATCTTTATATCATCTCCAAACTTTGCAACAAAGCCATCAATTCTATCATCCAAATCATTGACATATAACGTAAAAAGAATTGGTTCTAACATAGACCCCTGTGGAACACCACTAGTCACTGACAGCCAGTCAGAAAAGGCTCCCTTTATTCCCATTTTTAGCCTTCTGCCTATCAGCTATTGCTTTATCCTTGCTAGAATCTTTCCTGTAATACCTGAGCTTGTAGCTTATTAAACAACCTCACCCGTGGCACCTTGTCAAAGGCCTTTGTGAAAATCCAAGTACATAACATCAACCGATTCTCCTTTGTCTATCCTGCTTGTTAGTTCTTCAAAGAATTCCAACAGATTTGTCAGGCAAAACTTTTTCTTGAGGAAACCATGTTGACTTTGGCCTATTTTATCACGTGCCTCCAAGTACCCTGAGAGCTCATGCTTAATAATCAACGCAACATCTTCCCAACCACCGAGGTCAGGCTAACTGGCCTATAGTTTACTTTCTTCTGCTCTTTCCCTTCTTGAAGAGTGGAGTGACATTGGCAATTTTCCAATCTTCCAGAACTAGAACCATTCTAGAATCTAGTGATTCTTGAAAGATCATTACTAATGCCTCCACAGTCTCTTCGGCCACCTCTTTCAGAACTCTGGGGTGTACACCAGGTGACTTATCTACCTTCAGACTTTTCAGTTTCCCAAGTACCTTCTGTCTAGTAATGGTACCTTCACACACTTCACACCCCCTGACACCTGGAGCTCCCACCAAACTGCTAGTGTCTTCCACAGTGAAGACTGATGCAAAATATCTATTCAGTTCATCTGTCATTTCCTTATCCCCATTACTACCTCTCCAGCATCATTTTCCAGCATTCCGATATCCATTCTCACCCCTCTTTTACACTTTTGGTATCTGAAGAAGCTTTTGGTATCCTCTTTAATATTATTGGCTAGCTTACTTTCATATTCCATCTTTACCTTTTTAATAACACAAACACAAGGAAATCTGCGGATGCTGGAATTTCAAGCAACACACATAAAAATTGCTGGTGAACACAGCAGGCCAGGCCCGAAACGTCAACTGTACCTCTTCCTATAGATGCTGCCTGGCCTGCTGCGTTCACCAGCAATTTTTATGTGTGTTGCTCTACCTTTTTAATGACTTTTTAGTTGCCTTCTGTTGGTTTTTTGACTACCTCCCTGTAGCTGCTATCTATCACCTCCTCATTCTCCCATATGAACTGAAGGTCATCCAGCTGCAGGTCCAGTTCCTTAACACAGTCTCTGAGGAGCTGCTGCTCAGTGCACCTCGCGTAGATGTAGTTATCAGGGAGTCTGGAGGTCTCCCAGAGTTCCCACATCTCACTCAGAGAACATACCACTATCTCTCGACACAGTCTCAGCGCAGCAACTACATACTAATCGACAAAGAAAGAAAAAAAGAAACTTACTAGAAACTTACCATACTTGGAAACTCTGCTTGTGCTTTCCCAAGGCCTTAAAGGCTGATTGGGTCCTAATTTTAACGGGAGTTGTGCAAGGCTGATGAGATGTAGTGTGTGCACACTCTGAGACAATGAAATATGGCTCACTTTAACAGCTGATGTCTCATCTCTGTTCGTTCGCTATGTGGGTTATAGGATACTTTTCAAGTATAGACACTAATTATATCCTAACGTGAATGCACAGGCTCCATGGTAGCGTGGCGGTTAGTGGGACGCTATTACAGCTTGTGGTGTTGGAGTTCGCATTTCCTTCCCAGCAGCATCTGTAACGGGTTTGTGCGTCCTTCCTGTGGAATTTGTGGGTTTTCTCCCACTGTCCAAAGACGTCCCAGTTGGTAGGTCAACTGGTCATTGTAAGTTGTCCCGTGATTGGGTAATGGTTAAAACAGGGTTGTTGGTCGTTTCTGAGCGCAATGACCTGAAGAGCCGGAAAGGCCTATTCCACACTGTATCTCTAAATAAGTAATTCAATAAATAATTTGATATCCTGGGGTAACTTAAAGAAATACGAAGCCAATTTTAGTCCCTCACTATCACCTTGCTTGAGGTCACCTAAGCCAGCAAACTCCTAAGCAACACACACAAAATGCTGGAGGAACACAGCAAGCCCGGCAGCCTCTATGGAAAGGAGTAAACAGTTGATGTTTTGCGCCGAGAGTCTTCGTCAGTCTCAGCCCAAAATGTGTATTGCTTCTTCTGTTCCATTGACGCTGCCTGACCTGCTGAATTCCGCCAGCATTTTGTGTGTGTTGCTTTGGATTTCCTCATGCCTGAAAACTCTTGGCTTTTTTTCCTTACTTCGCAATTCCTTCAGTTTCACAGAGAAGCATTGAAGTTGTGATTTCTAAATTTATGGAGTAAAATAATTTTTACAGATTAAAAATGTGTGACTTTATGCACATAATACGCTAATAACTTTCCTCTCTTAAACATGAGAATATATTAGTAAGGTCAAGAAAGATCTTCACTCCTCTCATTTGAAAGTGAGAACTATTACAAAAAAACCTTATTTCTCACCTTAGTTTCCTCTTCTTTATTTGAAACATTTTCATTGTCATAATTATCCCTTCATAGTTATAGAATTCATGCAAGTGATTCTGGAGGATTAACACCGTAGGGTCTCTCTAGCCTTAATGGTTGTTTGAATACAAGGTCAACAAAGCAATTCCAGATGTTAAAGGTGCAAGAGGATTTCTGAGAAACAGCAACATCTGCCTGCCCAGAGGATGTTGTGACATTTAATAAAAAGAGTCAGACTACAGAATAGGTTAATCAGCAGATATCCTGTATCTTCAATTATCCTTTACACGAGTTTTTCTGATAAATAGAAAAGGAATTTTTTAGCAGGAGTTCACATGTTAAAGTCAATACATCATTTTAACGGATGAACTTTTCACCTTATTTTTTAAAGAAGTACAGGTAATTTGCTGGGCTAGCACTTCTGTCTGCATTCTCATCTATGTGACACTATTCAATGTTTACACTTCATATTTCACACAGTTAATTTCTGGTCTCAAGGTCCATCGGGATTCGAACAGCAGTGCTACATAAAAGAGACAGTGTATTGATCAGTTAACATTTCCCTCGCACTTTTTTTGTAAGCCTTGAAATTAATGAGACTTCAAGACAAAAATGTCAAAGAACTCCAGTAAGCTATGATGATTAGTTTTACGTTTACAGTCTCTGGTCTGCTCAAATTAATAAATTGTGGATTATTGAGAAAGCCTTGCTTCTGCTTACTGAGCACATTGAGGACTGCTGCAGTCACCAAAGGGAGCTCTCTCACTCAAAGTTTGGGGCAATCTTCAAATTCACAGTTGGCCAAGTTTGATTTTATTATTAACTCTTTAGGAGCAAAGTGCAGATGGAATTCATTAATTCATTAATTAATAACACATCTCCAGCCGAAATAACAAATTACAGATGGAATTCAATAGTTTTGACATCATCTTGGATAGCAGGGGGAAAACAGAGGCTTCCAAATTTCTTCTGTTGATTCCTGAAATATATTTTATTTAATTGCTTGCAAAAAGCATGTTTTTTTAAAACAATTATTACTGAGTTGAGTTCTTGACTCCCTTGGAAGGAAGGAGCGAGGAATTCAACACAGTAACTGAACACCGATTGCTTTATTTTGAATAATATTCACAAAATGCAGGAGGAACTCAGCAGGTCAGGCGGGTCAGAGAGGAATAAAGAGTAAAGACAAAAAAAGGCATTCAGAGTCCTGATGAAAGGTCTTGGTCTGAAACATTGACTGTTTGTTCCTCTTCATAGATGCTGCCTGGCCTGCTGAGTTCCTGTGGCATTTTGTGTGTGTTGCTTTGATTTCCAGCGTCTGCAGACCCTATCTTGTTTATCAATACCTGCTGTATGGTGGAGTGGATGGAGTGAGTGAACAACAGATATGGACTGCTTGCCACATTGTAAATTCTTGGCCAGAAAAAGTAATTTACGAATAATTTTTGAGCTCCATTTCTTACTGGCGCCAGTTCGTACCATGTATTACAGGTTGGGGCGTTCCAGAGTTCTGAGATAACTTTTGGTGCTGTTCTGTAAGATGTTTGCATTTTCTCCCCGTGAGTGCAGGAATTTTCTCCGGGTGCTCCAGTTTCCTCCCACAGTCCAAAGACGTACCGGGTAGGTTAATTGGTCATTGTAAATTGCCGGTGATTAAGTTAGGGGTTAATCAATGTTGTAGCGTTTCTGGGGTGGGGTGGGGGGGGCTTGAAAGGCAGAAGGCCATACTCTGCGTTGTATCATTAGATAAAAATAAAATAAAATTCAGAGCAGCAGAGTTGACTTTTTACCTTAATACCATTGCATTGCTTATCAATTTTACTTTGGCTGTGCAACTTGAAAAAGAGACGATCTAATTTTTGGTGAATCACACAGCCATGATCCCTCACTTATAGATTATTTTACTTTTAAACTTCACATATTGTCCTTTGGGAGAACAAGGAACTGTTAAGCTGTACAGTGCCTGGGGCAGAAAGTTATTAAATCTACTCTAGAGCTTCATTTTGAAGAAATACCAAAGGCAAAATTTATTTCTGATTTTTTTCTTTTCTATTTCAATAAAATATTAATGATGAAATCTTTTGAAGTTAAAAAAAGACTTATCCCCTGTTCTGATGTTAACCTTTGCTCCATTGTAAATAACATGTATAACAACATATATTTGGAGTCTTTTACACGTTTAGAACATCCTATTAGACCCCCATTATTGTAGGCCTTGAGTTAATCCCACATTTCAAAGCAATTTACGTAAGTTTTGTGGGCATCTTATTCTAACTGACTGCTGAGGCATGTCAAGATTCACGTGTAGCTGGAGAAACTACATAATAACATGCTGTTTTCAGACTACAGTAAATAAAATGAATAAATTGGAAAAAACTGATTTAAATAAAATACCTTGTTTAATAACACTAATAGGTTGTTTCTATAATGGACACAGTGCTCTACAAAATGATGCAGTTCTAAATCACATTTTCAAATGTCATTGTAGATGGCAAAATACTACCGGCGGGATGTTTGTTTATTATTAATGTGTGCTGTTATGGTCTTGAACTTGGTTGCTGGTTGTCACATTATAGAACTTTCACTCCGGGGTCTCAATGTTAATAAGCTGTAAAGAAAACATAGGTCATTTACAAAATAGGGATATTTCTGCAGGGAGTGGCCACCCAATCAGAAGCTCTCTAGCATAGCACTTCTTTGAACTGTTAAGCTTAACTCTGAAAGGTTAGTGGACCTCCAATATTTGAAAACAGGAAGAGAGACAGAGATGTTATGATGTGTTTTGGATTTCTGGCTACTCCTTTTCTTATTGCTATCTTGTATGACTTTCGGGTAAACTGGCTCTGGTCTGTAGTCAACGAACGGCACAGTGCTAAATTGACCTGAACTGAACTAAACTAACATTTGTAGACTATTTTAACGACTGTGGTTTGATGTGTTATATTCTCCTTTTTTTGCCTTTTTTGTCACTTCTGTGATTTGTTCTTTTTATCCTGTTTGATATTTTAGAAACATAGAAAACCTACAGCACAATACAGGCCCTTCGGCCCACAAAGTTGTCCCGAAGATGTCCCTACTTTGGCAATTACTAGGGTTATCCATAGCCCTCTATTTTTCTAAGCTCCATGTACCTATCCAAAAGTCTCTTAAAAGACCCTATCGTATCCACCTCCACCACCGTTGCCGGCAGCCCATTCCACACACTCACCACTCTCTGTGTAAAAAAAACTTGAACAGTTCCATGCTGTTTCTTTGTTTCATGGCTGTCTGTGGGAAGACAAATCTCAGGGTTGAATACTGCATACATACTTCAATAATAAATGTACTTTGAATCTTTGAAACACACACAAAATGCTAGAGGAACTCAGCAAGTCAGAAATCTGACACAAATCATAGTAAGGTGAGAGTAAGAGTTCGGCATGGACCAGAAGGGCCGAGATGTCCTGTTTCCGTGCTGTAATTGTTATATGGTTATATAAGTCAATAATCATGGTTTCCTTATTAATTCTCAATTGCGAATGACAGTAGTTCATGAAAAATAGAACCAGGATTTTGTCAAGATGTGACAAAGGCCCAAATCATACATCAAACTAGAAATCAAAAGTTCGTGAGATCCAAGGGAAGTAGTAAGTTGGATTAAAAATGATAAAAGTGGCAGAAACCTAAAGGATAATCACTGGAAGATGTTATACAGTTAAGTCCCAATGGATAGTCCCATGTCTTTTGTGGAAAACATCAAACAGTCTCAAATGTAGGAGCCACATACAAAATGCTGGAGGAACAAATAGTCATAGTCATACTTTATTGATTCCGGGGGAAATTGGTTTTCATAACAGTTGCACCATAAATAATTAAATAGTAATAAACCATAAATAGTTAAATAGTAATATGTAAATTATGCCAGTAAGTTATGACATAAGTCCAGGACCAGCCTATCGGCACAGGGTGTCTGACCCTCAAGGGAGGAGTTATAAAGTTTGATGGCCACAGGAAGGAATGACTTCCTATGGCGCTCTGTGTTGCATCTTGGTGGAATGAGTCTCTGGCTGAATGTACTCCTGTGCCCACCTAGTACATTATGTAGTGGATGGGAGACATTGACCAAGATGGCATGCAACTTAGACAACATCCTCTTTTCAGACACTGTGAGAGAGTTCAGTTCCATCCCCACAACATCACTGGCCTTACGAATAAGTTTGTTAGTTCTGTTGGTGTCTGCTACCCTCAGCTTGCTGCCCCAGCACACGACAGCAAACATGATCGCACTGGCCACCACAGACTCGTAGAACATCCTCAGCATCGTCCGGCAGATGTTAAAGGACCTCAGTCTCCTCAGGAAATAGAGATGGCTCTATTTCCAAGGCAGGCCAGGCAGGATATATGGAGAGGAATAAACAGTCGACATTTCAGGCTGGAACTCTTCATCAGTGCTGAAAATGAAAGGGGCAGAAACCAAAATAAGAAGGTGGGGGAGGGGAAGGAGGACAAGCTGACAGGTGATAGGTGAAACCAGGTGATGGGGAAGAGGAATAGGTGGAGAAGGGGGGATGAAGTTAGAAGCTGTGAGGTGAAGTGATAGTCGGATGAGATAAAGGATTGAAAACAGAGGAATCTGATAGGATTCTGATAGAAATGCAATGTTGGTATTTATTTCAAGGGAAATAGAATATAAAAGCAATTAGATAATGCTGAGCCTTTATAAGACACTAGAGAGGCTGCACTTGAAGTATTATCAACAGTTTGGGCCCCTTATCACAGGAAGGATGTGTTGTCATTGGAGAGAGCCCAGAGGACGTTCACGGGGAAGATTCCAGGAATGAAGGGGTTAACATATGAGGTGTGTTTGGCAGCTTTGGGCCTGTACTCACTGGAATTTAGAAGATTCCAGGGTGTTTCAACCTACCAAATGTTAAAAGGACTAGATAAGGTGGACATGGGGAGGATGTTTCCCATGGTGGGGGTATCCAGAACTAGAGGACACAGCTTCAAAATTGACGGGCGACTCTTTAGAACAGAGGTAAGGAGGAATTTATTTAGCCAGAGAGTAGTGAATTTGTGGAATGCTCTGCCGCAGACTGCAATGGAGGCCAAGTCCTTGCATATACTTAAGGCTGAAGTTGATAGTTTCCTGATTGGTCAGGGCATCAAAGGATATGGCAAGAAGGCTGGTGTATGGAGTTGAGTGGGATCCGGGATCAGCCATGATGGAATGGTGGAGCAGACTCGATGGGCTGAATGGCCTAATTCTGCTCCTATTTATTATAATCCTATGGTCTTATCTTCAGGCTTCTGTACCTTCTCCCTATGCTAGCAATGAGAAGAGAGAAATTCTGTATGGTGAGGGGTCTTTAGTGATGGATGTCACCTTCTTGAGCAATCACCTTTTGAAGATGCCCCCGATGATGGAGAGGCTAGTGCCCATAATAGAGCTGACGGAGCTTACAACCCTCTGTAGTCTTCTCTGTGCCTAACCAATTTCCCCCGGGATCAATAAAGTATGACTATGACCTTAAGGTATAGGAGCAGAAATAGGCCATTTGGCTCTTCAAGTCTGCTCCGCCATCTCAGCATAGCTGATCCATTTTTCCTCTCAGCACCAATCTCCTGTCTTCCCCCGTATCCCTTCATGCCCTGACTAATCAGTAATCTACCAACTTCTGCCTCAAACATACATAAAAACTTGGCCTCCACAAATGCACAAATGCCTTAGGCAATGAATTCCACAGTTTCACCATGCTCTGGCTAAAGAAGTTCCTCCTCATCTCTGTTCTAAAAGGACACTGCGCTATTCTGAAGTTGTGCCCTCTGGTCTTAGACTCTCCCACCATAGGAAACATCCTCTCCACATCCACTCTATCAAGGCCTTTCACCATTTGATAGGTTTCAATGAGGTCACCCCTCATTCTTCTGAATTCTAGTGAATACAGACCCAGAGCCATCAAATGCTCTTCATATGACAAGTTGTTCAATCCTAGAATAATTTTTCATGAACCTCATTTGAACCCTTTCCAGTTTTATCTGTGTTAGATAAGGGGCCCAAATCTGCTCAGAGTACTCCAAATAAGTGCTTTATAAAGCCTCAACATTACATCCCTGCTTTTATATTCTAGTCCTCTTGAAATGAATGCTAACATTGCATTTGCCTTCCTCACCACAGACTCAACCAGCAAATTAACCCTCAAGGAATCCTGCACAAGGACTCTCAAGTATTTTAGTGCCTAAGGTTTTTGTATTTTTGCTTCATTTAGAAAATAATCTATCCTTTTATTTCTTCTACCAAAATGCATGACCATACAATTCCCTACACTGTATTCCATCTGCTACTTTTTTACCCATTCTCCTAATCTGTCTAAGTCCTTCTGTATCCTCTCTACTTCCTCAAAACTGCCTGCCCCTCCATCGATCTTCATATCACCTGCAAACATTGCAACAAAGCCATCAATTCCATCATCCAAATATCGTAAGAATAAACAGTCCCAACACAGACCCCTGTGGAACACCACTGGTTATCAGCAGCCAACTAAAAAAGGCTCCTTTCATTCTCGCTCTTTACCTCCTGCCAAGCAGCCACTGCTTTACCCATGCTAAACTCTTTCCAGTAACTCCGTTGGCTCTGTCATGTGCGGCACCTTGTCAAAGGCCTTCTGAAAACCCAAGTGCACAACATCAACTGATTCTCCTTTGTCTATCCTGCTACTTATTTCTTCAAAGAATTCCAACAGATTTGTGAGGCAAGATTTTCCTTGAGGAAACCATGCTGACTATGGCCCGTTTGATCATGTGTCTCCAAGTGCCCTGAGGCCACATCTTTATTGTCAACTCCGGCATCTTCCACTGAGATCAGACTAACCAGCCTAGAGTTTTCTTTCTTCTGCCTTTATCCCCTTCTTGAGTGGAGTGACATTTGCAATTTTCCAGCATGCTAGAACCATTCTAGGATCCAGTGATACTTGAAAGATCCTTACTGTGCCTCCACAATTTCTTCATCCTCTTCTTTCAGAACCCTGGGGTGTACAGCATCTGGTCTAGCTGACTTATCTACCTTTAGAATTTTCTGTTTCCCAAGAACTTTCTCCCTAGAAATGATAACTTAACACACATCATGCCCCTTGACACAAGGAACTCCCACTATACTGCTAGTGTCTCTCACAGTGAAGACTGATGCAAAATACTTGTTCGGTTCATCAGCCATTTCTTTGTCCCTCGTGACTACCTCTTGAGCATCATTTTCCAATGCTCAGATATCCACTCTCGACACTCTTTTACACTTTATGTACCTGAAGAATCTTTTGGTATCCTCTTTGATATTATTAGCTAGCTTACTTTCAGATTCCATCTTTACATTCTTAATGACATTTTTAGTTGCATTTTAATCACAAACAAGAAAATCTGTAGATGCTGGAAATCCAAGCAATACACACAAAATGCTGGAGGAACTCAGCAGGCCAGGCAGCATGTATGAAAAAGAGTACAATGACTTTTCAGGTTAAGACCATTCGGCTGTCCTGGCTAAGGATCTGGGACTGAAATGTCAACTATACTCTTTCCATAGATGGTGCCTGGCCTGCTGAGTTCCTCCAGCATTTTATGTGTATTATTTGCTTTCTTTAGGTTTTTAAAAGCTTCCCAATTCTCTAACTTCCCACTAATTTTTGCTCTATTTTATGCCCTCTCTTTGGCTTTAATGTTGACATTGACTTCTCTTGTTAGCCATGGTTGTATCATCTTGCCTTTAGAATATGTCTTCCTCTTTGGGATCTTTATATCATGTGCCTTCCAAATTGCTTCCAGATATTCCAGCCATTGCTCCTCTGCTGTCATCCCTGCCAGTGTCCTTTTCTAATCAGTCCCCTTATTCCACTGTAACACTGATACATCTGACTTCAGCTTCTCCTTCTCAAATTTCAGGATGAATTCAATCATATTATGATCACTAGCTCCTAAGAGTTCTTTTACTTAAACTCCCTAATCAATTTTGGTTCATTTCACAACACCCAATCCAGAGTAGCTGATCCCCAGTGGGCTTAACTATGATCCACTCTAAAAAGCTATCTGCATATTAGTCTGACGCAACCAGTCAGAATGCTCTCCATGGTACATATGTAGAAATTTGCTAGATTCTTTAGTGACATACCAAATCTCCTCAGACTCCTAATGATATATATCTGCTGGGAAGCCTTCTTTGTAATTGCACCAATGTACTGGTCATAGGATACATAGATCTTAAGAGATGTTGACACCAGGAACTACTCACTCTCTCCTTTCTGATCCTTCGATGAGGATTAGTGAGCGTACCCTTGACTATCCTTTTCTGAAGTCTACAATCAATTCCTTAGTTTTACTGACGCTGAATGCAAGGTTGTTGTTGTGACTCACCAGTTCTGAATTCACCTCTTTTTGTCAATTACAATTCCTTCCAGGACTTGTAAATTAGTATCTTTTCTCTTAGATTATGAAAACAACACCGAAATACTGAAGTAAGGATTGCTCTGTGGAGGATTCTGATTAGATGTGTACAATCTGTATCCAGTATAGTAGCTTAAGGTCAAAATTAAATTTGTGAATTAGAAGTTAAGATGTCATGTGAATTTTGGAAAGTCAGGATTTGAACTGCTAATCAAAATATTACAGGATTATCATTAGTATCACAAGTTTGTTTGCCCAAGGATAAAATGGTACTCCTGAATTTTTGATTGATATATCAAATGTCCCAGTTATGACAGGGTCTTGCAGTAGAGGAGAACACAGACAATGTCTTGGGGTTTGCAGACGTCAGAACAGGAACTCATCTGATTGCTCATTGGGGCCGGCTGTTTTGTTGCTAGCGATGCCCTTGGGGGAATTCTGGAAAGAAGACACCGCTGGAGGTGTTTTAGTATTGTTATTATTCCTGCTGTGGATGAGAAACGTGCCGTTTCTCAGTTCTTCTCTGCATTCTGTACTGCTGTGGTGTGGCTGTTTTGCACCTTTTTTACCATAAGACATAGGAGCAGAATTAGGCCTCTCGGCCCATCGAATCCGCTCTGCTGTTCCATCATGGCTGATTTATTTTCCTTCTCAACTCCATCCTCCTGCCTTCTCCCCATAACCTTTGACGTCCTTCCTAATCAAGAATCTATATATTTAAACCTCTGCTTTAAATGTCCTCAATGACTTGGCTTCCACAGCCTCCCGTGCAATGCATTCCACAGATTCACCATCCTCTGGCTAAAGAAATTCTTCCACATCTCTTTTCTAGATGGACACCACCTATTTTGAAGCTGACCTCTCCGGTCCTAGACTTCCCCACTATCAGAAAATTCCTCTCCACACCCACTCTATCGAGATCTTCCAATATTCGATAGGTTTCAATGAGACCTCCCATCATTATTCTAAACTCCTATGAGTGCAGGCCCAGAACCATCAAACGTTCCTTATATGTTAACCCTTTCATTCTGGGATCACTCTCATGAATCTCCTCCGGACCCTCTCCAACACCAGCACATTATCTTTGAGATAAGGGGCCAAAACTGCTCACTATGCTCTGTGCGGTCTGACCAATGCCTTATGAAATCTCAGCATCACATCCTTGTTTTTGTATTCTCGTCCTCTCAAAATGAATGCCAACATTACAGTTACCTTCCACACCGCTAACTCAACCTTCAGGGAATCCTACATGAGGACTCCCAAGTCACTTTGCACGTTGGATTTTGTAATTCCCCCCATTTCAAAAATAGCCAGCGCTTTCAATAAACACTAATTCATGACTTATTTTATAATTTATTGTAATTTTATGTCTTTGCATTGTACTGTTGCGGAAAAATAATAAAATTCATATCAAGTAAGACCATAAGACATAGGAGCAGAATTAGGCCATTCAGCCCATCGAGTGGTTCTGCCATTATCCCCCTACCCCATTCTCCCCGTGACCTTTGACATACTTCCTATCAACCACCGTTTTAAATATATCCAATGACTTGGCCTCCACAGCCGCCTGTGGCAAGGAATTCCACAGATTCAGGACCCTCTGGCTAAAGAAATTCCTCCTCATCATGTCTTTACCATATTCTTCATTCTCAAAACAAAACTAAAGATAATTTCTATAGGTCAAGCTGTTTGGTGGTGGTGTTCTAAGTTTAGTGTTGAACAAAAGAAGGATTAAACTGGTCAATATAGTGTTTATCAATGAGTGGCCGTGTTAAACTTTCATATGAATGATGGAGTCTGACTACAATTCCATATAAAATCCACTTGTTTACAGCAAGACTGTCATTAGAAAATGCACATTTGATAATATCACTCGTAAAATGTTGGATTTATTGACAGTTACAAAGTAGTTGAGTTGAAAATACACTCAGTGGCCACTTTATTGGATACACCTCTATACCTGCTTATTAATGCAAATCATGTGGAAGCAACTCAGTGCATAAAGACATGCAGACATGGTCAAGAGGTTCAGTTGTTGTTCAGACCAATAAGTTATATTGACATAAGTTATGTTAACTAACAATATTAAGTTATACTGTAAATACCAAAAAAGGGATTTATACCTCTTAGAATTTGAACTGTGGCAATCATTCAGGATGTAATGATGAAATGCATTTTATGCCATAGAACATAGGAGCAGGATGCGGTCATTCGGCCCATCGAGCTGATCCGCCACTCTATCATGTTTGATTTATTATTCCTCTCAACCACATTCCCCAATCTTCTCTCTGTAATGTTGATACCCTAATTAATCTGTCTCTGCTTTGAATATACCCAATCACTTGATCTCCCTGCCATCTTTGGCAATGAATTCCACAGATTTACCACCTTGTAACTAAAGAAATTACTTCTCATCTCTGTTCTAAAGAGATGTCCTTCTATTTTGAGGCTGTGCCCTCTGGTCCTAAACTCCCCATTTCTAGGTAACCTCCTCTCCATATAGTTATATATCTATATCTATATCTACCTATCTATCTAACTATCTATCTACATAGAAATATATTATATATAGATAGATAGATATAGCCTATAAAAAGTATTCATCCCCCTTTGGAAGTTTTCATTATTTTACAACATTGAATCACAGTGGATTTAGTTTGGCTTTTTTGACACTATTGAATGGAAAAAGATTCTTTCATGTCAAAGTGAAAACAGATCACTACAAAGTGATCTAAATTAATTACAAATATAAAACACAAAATAATTGATTGCATAAGTATTCACCCCTTTTAGTATGACACACCAAATCATCACTGGTGCATCCAATTGTTTTAGAAGTCACATATTTAGTTGAATGGAGATCACTGTGTGCAGTCAAGGTGTTTCAATTGATGATAGTAAAAATACACCTGTATCTGGAAGGTCCAACTACTGGTGAGTCAGTATCCTGGCAAAAACTACACCGTGAAGAAAAAAGAACACTCCAAACAAATCTGTGAAAAGGTTATTGAAAAGCACAAGACAGGAGATGGATACAAGAACATTTCCAAGTCACTAAATATCCCTTGGAGTACAGTTAAGTCAATCATTTAGAAATGGGAAGAATATGGCATAGTTACAAATCTGACTAGAACAGGCTGTCCTCAAAAACTAAGTGACTGTGTAAGAAGAGAACTAGTGAGGGAGGCCACTAAGAGACCTATGACAACTCTGGAGGAGTTACAAGCTTCAGTGGCTGAGATGGGAGAGACTGCACATACAACAACTGTTGCCCAGGTGCTTCACCAGTCACAGCTTTATGGGAGGGTGGCAAAGAGAAAGCTCCTGTTGAAAAAAACCCGCATGAAATCTGGTTTAGAGTTTGCTAGGAAGCATGTGGGAGACTGAAATAAGCGGGAAGAAGGTTCTATGGCCTGATGAATCCAAAATTGAGTTTTTTGGCCATCAGACTAAACGCTATGTTTGGCACAAGCCGAACACTGCACGTCATCAAAAACACTTTATCCCTACCATGAAGCATGGTGCTGGCTGCATCATGCTGTTGTGGGGATGCTTCACTGCAGCAGGTCCTGGAGGGCCTGTGAAGGTCGAGGGTAAAATGAATGCAGCAAAATATAAGGAAGTCCTGGAGGAAAACCTGATGCAGTCTGCAAGAGAACTGCGACTTGGGAGAAGATTTGTTTTCCAGCAAGACAATGACCCCAAGCATAAAGCCAAAGCTACACAGGAATGTCTTAAGAACAAGAAAGTTAATGTCCTGAGTGGCCTTCAGAGTTCAGACCTCAATCTTATTCAGAATTTGCGGCTGGGATTGAAAAGGGCTGTTCAGTCACGATCCCATGCAATCTGACAGAGTTTGAACAGTTTCGTAAAGAAGAATGGCAATAAATTTCATTGTCCAGATATGCAAAGCTAATAAAGACCTATCCACACAAACTCGGCTGTAATTGCTGCCAAAGGTGCATCTGCTAAATGCTGACTTGAAGGGGTGAATACCTGTGCAATCAATTGTTTTGTGTTTTAGATTTGTAGTAACTTAGATCACTTTGTAGAGATTTATTTTCACTTTAACACTAGAGAGTCTTTTTCAGTGGATCAGTTCTAAATCCAGAATTATGTTAATGTGTGTGTATTAAATAGGTAAATTAATATAAGTAGTGCAAAAACAGAAAGAAAAAGGAGTAGTGAGGTAGTGTTCATGAGTTCAATGTCCATTTAGGAATCCTATGGCAGAGGGGAAGAAACCGTTCCTGAATCACTGAATATGTGCTTTCAGGCTCTGTACCTTCTTCCTGATGGTGGCAATGAGAAGAGAGTATGTCCTGGGTTGTGGGGGTTCTTAATGATGGACACCACCTTTCTGAGTCATCGCTCCTTGAAGATGTCTTCGATGCTACGGAGGCTAGTGCCCATGCTGGAACTGACTAATTTTACAACCTTCTGCAGCTTATTTTGATCCTGTGCAGTAGTACTCCCACATACCAGACAGTGATACAGTCTGTCAGAATGCTCTCCATGGTACACCTGTGGAAGTTTTTGATTGTTTTAGGTGACAAACCAAATCTTTTCAAACTCCTGATGAAATATAGCCCCATCTTTCCTTCTTTATAGCTGCATTGATATGTTGGAACCAGTTAGATCCTCAAAGATATTGACACTCAGGAACTTGAAATTGCTCACTCTCTCCACATCTGATTCCTCCAGGAGAACTGGTTCGTGTTCCCTCGTCTTACCCTTTCTGAAGCTATGCCTAGCCACACAGTCATGGGCATGGAGAAGTAGAGCAGTGCGCTAAGCACACATCTCTGAGGTGGGTGCGCCAGTGTTGATCGTCAGCGAGGTAGAGGTGTTATTACCAGTCTGCACAGAATATGGTCTTCTGGTTATGAATATAGAGAGAGCTAGTGTGCCGAAGACTTTTGTACAGTTCTGTATTTGTCAGTGTGGAGCAGGGAGCAAGTTTGTAAATCTGGCAGGAGCAACAGATGTTGGGAATGCAAGGGTGGAGTGCCGCGGGAGGGGTTTGGGACAGGTGGCAGAGAAGCAGTGCCAGGGGCAGAAGGTGGAGGGTGTCACAGGTGCAGACACCAGGCGAGGTCATTTGATTCCAAACAGCTGGATTATTGATCATTACAGAATGCCTTGCTGGTCCTTCCTGCACTTTCCCTTCTCCCTTCCCCTTTTCCAAACCACGATTCCCCTCTCCCTGCCCCCTTCCCATTCTCAGTCCACAATAGAGACCCACATCAGAATCAGGTTTATCATCACTCACACGTCACGAGATTTGAACTTTTTGTGGCAGCAGTACAGTGCAATACATAAAATTACTACAGTACTGTACAAGTCTTAGGGACCCTAGCTATACGTTTTGTGCCTAAGACTTTTGCATATTACCGTATACTAAGCTCTTGCCAGTGTAAGTCAGTTCCCAGCTAAAACATACGAGTGAGATGTCCTCGACTTTAGCCCTTGAAGAAAACCTGTTGCCAGTTTAAAGTAATCCAGAGCAGTAGAATTCACAAGTGTTATCCCATCAGGAAATAACCCAGTCTAATCAGCCAGCTTTTTGCTGTCGCAGATTTGAAACTGTCTAACAATTTACAATGATGAACCAGTTATGGCTGACCTAGACCTACACCTGCTTGGCACAAATGGGTCAAACTTGTTAAAGGACTTGCTGCTCCGCTTGCCTTGATTTTTGCAGGAGAAACCCCAGAGCTCTCTAGGCTTCACAAAAGGAGCTCCCTCCCTTCTTCTGGGAGCTGCCAGCTCCTGCTGAACTACAGTTGCACATCCTAGAGATCAGTTGGTCCCCATCTGGACTGATGTTCAGCACCAGAGATGATTCAATTCCCATTACAATTGCCATGATAGATCCTGAAAATTCTCCATATTTGAAACTGTACCAACCTCAGTAATGTCTGCAAGAGAAAAGTTGGCTTGGATACTAATATGTGCAGATCTACATATCTTATTGCCTAGAACTAATAAAACTTTGGCCTTTTCTCAAGTATATACTTTTGGCCTCATTACCCCTACTGAGGCACAGGCTGCTGGCAGTAGCTCACCCGAGTCCTCTGTCCTGAGCCTGTCTTTCACGCTGTCTCCAGGTGTAGCCCATCTTCAAAGATCCTTCCTCTCCCAGGCATGAGGTCTTTGGAGCTTCTGTTGGCGTTTCTGCAGCTCTAGGTTAATATGGGATGGGGTTGCTCGCCCCCTGACCAACCCTCCTCCTTTCGCAGCCGGGCATGGGACCGTCCGTGGTGGAGTGGAGATTTAAGCTCAAATATGAAGGCTTTATTTTTGATGATACCACCATTTTCAATATGAAGTGCAATTTTTTGTCCAATTTAATGCTAGACCTAAATGCAAAAAGATCATAATGCACAATTTTAAGTACATAGCATTGTGGTTAGTGGTTTACAGTACCAGCTGTAAGATTGGGGTTCAATTGGCAGATGGAGTTCAACCCAGATAAGTGTGAGGTGGTTCATTGTGGTAGGTCAAATATGATGGCAGAATATAGTATTAATGGTAAGACTCTTGGCAGTGTGGAGGATCAGAGGGATCTTGGGGTCTGTGGTCATAGGGCACTCAAAGCAGGTTGACTCTATGGTTAAAAAGGCATACGGTGCATTGGCCTTCATCAACTGCGGGATTGAATTTAAGAGCTAAGAGGTAATGTTGCAGCTATATAGGACACTGGTCAGACCCCACTTGGAGAACTGCACTCAGTTCTGGTCGCCTCACTACAGGAAGGATGTGAAAACTATAGAAAGGGTGCAGAGGAGATTTACAAGGATGTTGCCTGGATTGGGGAGCATGCCTTTGAGATTATGTTGAGTGAACTCGGCCTTTTCTCCTTGGAGCGACAGAGGATGAGAGGTGACCTGATAGAGGTGTATAAGATGATGGATTGTGTTGATAGTCAAAGGCTTTTTCCTAGAGCTGAAATGACTAGCAGGAGAGGGCACAGGTTTAAGGTGCTTGGGAGTAGGTACAGAGGAGATGTCAGGGGTAAGTTTTTTACACAGAGAGTGGTGAGTGCGTGGAATGGGCTGCCAGCGACGGTGGTGGAGGCGGATACAATAGGGTCTTTTAAGAGACTGCCGGATAGGTACATGGAGCTTAGAAAAATAGAGGGCTATGGGTAACCCTAGGTAATTTCTAAGGTAAGTACATGCTTGACGCAGCATTGTGGGCTGAAGGGCCTGTATTGTGCTGTAGGTTTTCTATGTTTCTATAATTCCTGCTGCTGTCCATAAGCTCCCCATGACTGTGTGGGTGTTTCAAAGACATACAGGGTAAGTTTATTAAGTTGTGGGCATTGTATGTTGGTGCCAGAAGCATGGGGACACTTCTGGGTTGCCCCCAGCATATCCTTGTTAACGCAAATGATGCATTTGTGTTGATTTTCTATGTACATGTGATAAATAAAGCTGATCTTTCTCTTTAATCGTACCACCTGCGATTGCAGTGAATTTCAAAGCAATGGAAATATTGTATTTATCTTTCAGTTTCAGAGTGAAGCAGCCTGAATGTTTGATTGTGCATTTGAAGATTAGGCGGTACTTTACTGCGCACAGACAATGCCAGAGTTACTAATGTTATTGTTTTAGTTTTGCCAGATTGTAGTTCTAATTTATGTGAGAAATGTTGTGGACATATTGGACTTGAATGAATGGGCTGTTTAGGTGATGTGAGAGGAAAGCTAGAGTTACCGACCACACTCTCTCAGTGATCACATTGCCATTTATCTTTCTATCCATACACCTGCAAATTAAGTTATCTCCCGTTTCACCACGAGAGAACAGTCTCATTGTGACGGGCAACAGTGTTTGTTTCTGGGAGAAAATGATGCCAGATCTGATGCTGAAAGGAAGACAAGGGCATTATTTCTCATGGGACAGTAAGCATCGCTGGTTTTGCAAGAAAACAAATTGGTTGTAACTTTATCGAGCATTTAACACTGAAGAGTCACAAATAGACACTGTAGTACATTCGGTGAAGAGAAAGAACGGTTGTTCAGCACACAGGGAATGTAAGCAATTTAATTTTGGGCTTTCTTTATCAAGGCTGATTTGACAATGTTTTGGCTGCAATCTCAGCACCTGTTTTAGATTTCAATAAGTAAAAGTTCTGCGAGAAATGCTACAGAAATGTTTGTGCCATTTTGTGGATCTGTGATACATTAAAATTGCAGTTTTCCCGAGGCCACTACAAAATGTCAACAAGGTATGTTATTTCTTTAAGGCAGGGTCACCTCCCAGAGCAATGAACTCCCTATTACTCCTTCTGTTCTTGAAGCCAAATTTTGTTTGACTTGACCTTAGTTAACTTGAAGCAGTAATGGGCATAAACTCAGGGGCTGTGTTAAGCCTCCACTCCTTGTAAAAATGAATAATTAAAATTCTTGACTTCATACTGAGTGTCAGCTGCTGAAAAGCACTAGTTAGTGCCCATCTGGTCATAAGCTGGAGATTTGCACGGATAAGAGGCATTTGCCCCCAAGAAACAATGGAAGTACTATTGCAAGCATATCAGAAAAATGTATCTGCTAACTAAACGGACAGTGGCAAGGGATTACTTGCTTTCCAAGGTTACTTAGTTAGTCTAAGGAAATGAGTGTCATGTTACCTTTCAAATAAAATAAAAGGGAAATCCTTCATTGAGAGTTTTCAAAAGTACAGCAAAATGAATTTTACTTATCAGTAGAATACATATTTGAATTCTCATTGTGACAGTCCTTACTCAGTTCTGTACATTTTGACAGATTTTATTATGATGTGTTGTTTTGTGCTGACACAATCTAGGTTTAATACTGTAATGTAAAATTGGAAGTGCAAGGTGGATAATTAATAATTGCATTCAATAGTAATCCTTAATCCTCTTGAAAATATATGAACTTGTGAATTGGAATTAAAACAGAATGAAACTGAAAGTTGAAATTGCGGGATCTGCCAATCTCAGGAAATTAAATGGATATTGCACCTCAAATAGCCTTTGCCCTGACAACAAAGTCCAGCTCCTGGTCTTCATGAGTGGCTTAACGAAGCCCGGTGGAACTGTTTCACCTGACTGGAGAAGGGGCAAAGGCAGGTTACTGCTACCTTAAAACTAGTCACTTCGGACAGATGGAGCTTGTTAGTTGTGGTTGGCAGCTCATTAAGGAGAAGGAAAACTCTGATCTCAAACCTCCACTGCCTTGCAGCTATACCCACTCATGGGGAAGGCTTCGTGAGTAAACCTTGAGGGAAAATCCAGAGCTGAGCTTCCTAACCAAGTCCTATGTTGAGTTCAATGCTGACTAGCAACTTCTGCGATGTTGCTGGTGCCAGATTATATTGGTCTCTGCTATTCCTGAGGGTTCATCAGATCCATGGGGAAGGGGAGCTTGCTACATGGACATCAGCTTGCTCTCTACATTGTACTCTATATATCTGTATCACTCTCTATACAGCGACTAGTGGTGTTCTTCAGGGGTCAGTATTAGGACTGCTAACTTTCACATTGTTTTTCAATGATTTGGAAAATGGAATTGATGGCTTTGTGGCAAAGTTTGCAGATGATACGAAGATAGGTGGAGGGGTAGGTAGTGCTGAGGAAGCAATGTGATTGCAGCAGGACTTAGACAAATTGGAAAAATGAGCAAAAATGTGGCAGATGGAATACAGTGTTGGGAAATGTATGATAATGTATTTTGGTAAAAGGTATTTTGGTAATAGTGCAGATTATTATCCAAATAGGGAGAAGATTTAAACATTAGAGGTACAGAGAGACTTCTGCAAAAGTCCCAGAAGGTTAATTTGTAGGTTGAGTCTGTGGTAGAGAAGGCAAATTCTATGTTAGCATTTATTTTAAGGGGAATAAAATATAAAACCAAGGAGCATCACTATTATAGTGCCAGTGACCCAGGTTCAATTTCAGCTGCAGTTTGTAAGGAGTTTATATGCTCTCCTTGATACCACGTAGGTTTCCTTCAACATTCCAAAGACGTACCGGTTGGTATGATAATTCCTCACATGGGTGTCAGTGGTTAGAGTGGGCTGATTGGGTCAGAAAGGCCTCTTACCCTCCTGTATCTCTAAATAATTTTAAAAGCTAACGTCATGCTAATCTCATCTTGGCCTTAGGTCTACTTACAATACCTGCTTGTTTGCCGAAACCCTTGACTGCAGCATGGAGGAAGGCGCTTTCATCCACCTAGATCAATCATACTGACCACACGTACGAACCCTGTCTAGATTCCCACTTAGATCATTCCAACACATCCCATCAACCTCTCCCGGATTCCAGATTCCCCCTGGATCATACTGACCGCATCCCATCAACCTCTTCCAGATTCCAGATTCCCCCTGGATCACACTGACCACATCCCATCAACCTCTTCCAGATTCCGGATTCCCCTGGATCACACTGACCGCATCCCATCAACCTCTTCCAGAATCCAGATTCCCGATTCCCCTGGATCACACTGACCCCATCCCATCACCCCCTTCCAGATTCCAGATTCCCTCTGGATCACACTGACCGCATCCCATCACCCCCTTCCAGATTCCAGATTCCCTCTGGATCACACTGACTGCATCCCATCAACCTCTTCCAGATTCCAGATTCCCCCTGGATCACACTGACCGCGTCCCATCAACCTCTTCCAGATTCCGGATTCCCCTGGATCACACTGACCACATCCCATCAACCTCTTCCAGAATCCAGATTCCCCTGGATCACACTGACCGCATCCCATCACCCCCTTCCAGATTCCAGATTCCCTCTGGATCATACTGACCTCATCCCATCACCCCTTCCAGATTCCAGATTCCCTCTGGATCATACTGACCTCATCCCATCAACCTCTTTCAGGCTATGTCCACACTACGCCAGATAATTTTGAAAATGCTGGTTTCAAGTAAAAATGACAGGCGTACACACTAAGCGTTTTTCAAAATATCTCTGTCCACACTAACACGAATATTTGGGCGAATCTCCTCCTACTGGGCACGCTCAGGACACACAGAAAACAAGCGAAGAGGAAACGGTATACTTAGTGCGTGTTTGTCCAGTTACAGAGTAGAAAAAATTCAAAGGAATTTCTCTTGGCTCTTGCGCAGGAGGACTTAAAACTAAAAAATACAAATACTGGAGTGTATGGAGCCAACCGACAGGGAGTTCACGGAGAGTATGACCCGGCTGACGACGAACATCGAAAAACTGACCAACTCTGTTGCATTAATAAAGCACCAAGTTAAATGTATAAAACATGTCTGCATCAGTGTTATCTTGTATTTCCATACAATGTTACATTAGACTGTTACACATCTATTGTCAGAGAAGTACTTGCATAGATAGGTAAACCACCTTCATACAAGCAAGGACAGAAAACAGGGCAAAGTGAGTATACTTATTTATTCAGTAAGCTATGGGTCAAAGTATTTGGTGAGTACAATTCTAACTCTTCTGGCTTCAGACTCGTTGCCGTCTGTTCTGAAGTTGTTCTGTTCTGCGAAGTGCAGAATCAAATATTGCTGTGATGATTGTACGCTCTAGTATCAATTGTTTGGCGACAATAAAGTAGTAGTAATAATAATGATAAGAAGAAGAAAATAATGAAATGCCGCGCTGCCGCCATCTGTTCCGGCACGTCATGACAGCGGTTTTAAAAAGCTCTGGTTACCCTGTACACACTGCAACGGATATTAGGCGTTTTCAGATTTATTCACTCTGGAGACCGTTTCTGAAAATCTCTGTTTTCGGGGGATGAAAAAGCCGTTTTAGTGTGGACAGAGGGTCAAAATGAAGAGAAAAAGCTTTGTTTTCAAAATTATCCGGCGTTGCGTGGACGTAGCCTCAGATTCCAGATTCCCCCAAATCAGACTGACCGCATCACATCAACCCTTTCCAGAATCCTCTCCTAAGGCAATTTACAATGGCCAGCCCAGTTGCCTTTGGGATTTGGAGGCAGTCCATGTAAGCTCCACGCAGCCAGCACCAGCAGTGAGGATAGACCCTGCCACTGGAGTTGTGGAACGGTAGCCCTTGTGGCTGTGCCTTTACGTGACCATAAATACTTGAATATGTTCCTCGATTCACCCTCTGCAACTCCCCAGGTTAGCAAAATCAAACGATTCTCAACTTTAAGTGAGAAAACTTTATTTTGTCTGTTTTCTTCTGAAACCACCTCAATGCATTTACCTTGCCAAAACTGTCGGACTGTTATATTTCAATAAGGTTACCTCTTATTCAACACCTGCACCATTAAGCACAGCCCACCACCTCCTACCACCATGCACACACAACAGCCTCTGCTCTCCAGTGCTGCTCTGCACCCTTCATACACTGACACTCTACACTTACTCTCCACACTTCACAGCTACTGGGCACTGACACAGTCACTGTCCCATTGTGTTTCTAACAGTCCTGCTGCTCCCTGAAGAGTCGCTTTGTCACTTTATCATTTCCTTTCTGAGTCACCTCATGTACAGATACTCCCTCACCTCTTGTCACTTCACACAATATTAAGCTAATTTTATGTGTATATACGGCTCCACTCAACAGCTACTTGAACATTGCGCTTTTATATTTATATTCATTGTGTTTTTTACTGATTGTGTTATCTTATGCTACATCGTATCTGGAGTAACAATCATTTCATTCTCTTTTACACTCGTTCTACAGACAATCTTCAAACTTAAATCTTCTTCTAAATTCTCATACACACAACCTCCTCAAACTTGTAAGCATTCTCTGAACTACCTTCAGTATGATTAAGGAACGACTGTACAGATTACTCCAAATGTTATGGCCAATCATATGAATATGGCAAGACCTCTCTATTTTTGCACTACACTTTTTTTTCTCATTCCTGGTTAGTTTGTGTTCTGCCTGTTAAATTTGTGTTTTTCACCTATGACACTGCATCTGTCAGATTTTTGCTCAATTACTTACCTATCTGTAATTTTCTCTATAACTTCCCAAATCATCCACAAATTTGGATGCTGTAAAAGACCATAAAACATCTGAAGCAGAGTTTAGGCCATTCGGCCCATCGAACCTACTCCGTTATTCCATCATGGCTGATTTATTATCCCCTTCAACCTCATTCTCCTCCCTTCTCCCAGTAACCTTTGACACCCTTATTATCCAAACTGTGCTGATGACACCACTATCGTTGGCTGAATCAAAGGTGGTGACGAATCAGCATACAGGAGGGAGATTGAAAATCTGGCTGAGTAGTGCCACAACAACAACCTCTTACTCAATGTCGGCAAGGACCAAGGAGCTGATTATTGACTACAAGAGGAAGAAACTGGAGGTCCATGAACCAGTCCTCATTGGGGAATCAGAGGTAGAAAAGGGTCTTTAAATTCCTTGATGTTAACATTTCAGAGGATCTGTGCTGGGCCCAGCACGTAAGTGCCATTACAAAAAAGGCACAGCAGTGTCTTCACTTTCCTAGAAGTCTGCGAAGATTCAACATGTTATCTAAAATTTTAATCAACTTCTTTAAATATGCAGTGGAGAGTATATTGACTGGTTGCATCATGCTCTCATATGCAAGCACCAATGTCCTTTAATGGAAAAGCCTGAACAACGTACTAGATACAGTCCAGTCCATCACAGATAAAGCCCTCCCCAGCACTGAGCACATCTACACAGAGCATTGTCCCAGGTAACCAGTATCCACCATCACGACCCACCATCCAGGCCATGTTCTCTTCTCAGTACTGTCATCAGGAGTCTCTGGACCCACACCACCAGGTTTAGGAACAGTAATCACCCTTCAAGATGAAGAGGCCTGAAAGTGAGTCGCATAGTCCTGGAAAGTGGGAACAGTTTAGTGATGGGGTGAGTGAAGCCCCGAGCTCTAATAAGGCCACATCAACCGCGATGCTACCATGGTCAGACAGACAGGGAATAGGAGGAACAGTTATTACCCCTCAACCGTCAGGTTCTTGAACCAGACAGGATAACTTCACTCACCCAGTCACTGAAGTGCTCCCACAACCTATGGGATTCATTTTCCGGGACTCCTCATCTCAGCCCACCTGCCATCAGGGAAATATAGTGCCTATAAAAAGGATTCACCCCCTCCCTCAGAAGTTTTCATGTTTTATTGTTTTGCAACAGTGAACCATAGTGGATTTAATTTGGCTTTTCATGTCAAAGTGAAAACAGATCTCCACAAAGTGATCTAAATTAATTACAAATATAAAACACAAAATAATTGATTGCATGAGTATTCACCCCCTTCAGGTCAATATTTAGTAGATGAACCTTTGGCAGCAATTACAGCTTGGAATCTGTGTGGATAGGTCCCTATCAGCTTTGCACATCTGGACACCGCAATTTATACTGTAATTTTTTCCCATTCTTCTTTACAAAATTTTCAAACTCTGTCAGATTACATGGGTGTGGACAGCCCTTTTCAAGTCCAGCCACAAATTCTGAATTGGATTGAGGTCTGGACTCTAACCTGGCCATTCCAGAGCATTAACTTTGTTATCTTTAAGCCATTCCTGTGTAGCTTTGGCTTTATGCTTGGGGTCATTGTCTTGCTGGAGAGCAAATCTTCTCCCAAGTCGCAGTTCTCTTGCAGACTGCATCAGGTTTTCCTCCAGGGATTTCTTGTATTTTGTTGCATTCATTTTACCCTCTACCTCTGCAAGCCTTCCAGGGCCTGCTGCAGTGAAGTATCCCCACAACATGATGCAGCCACCGCCATGCTTCATGGTAGAGATAGTGTGTTTTTGATGATATGCAGTGTTTGGCCTATGCCAAACAGCATTTAGTCTGATGGCCAGAAAGCTTAATTTTGGTTTCATCAGACCATAGAACCTTATTCCAGCTGACTTCAGAGTCTCCTACATGCCTTCTGGCAAACTCCAGCTGAGATTTTATGTGAACAGTTGCTTTCTCTTTCCCACTCTCCTGTAAAGCTGTGACCGGTAAAGCACCCAGGCAACAGTTGTTGTATGCACAGTCTCTCCCATCTCAGCCACTGAAGCTTGTAACTCCTCCAGAGTTGTCATAGGTCTCTTGGTGGCCTCCCTCACTAGTCCCCTTCTTGCACAGTCACTCAGTTTTTGAGGACAGCCTGCTCTAGGCTGATTTACAGCTGTGCCAGATTCTTTCCATTTCTTGATGATTGACTTAACTGTACTCCAAGGGATATTCAGCGATTTGGAAATGTTCTTGTATCCATCTCCTGTCTTGTGCTTTTCAGTAACCTTTTCCCAGAGTTGCTTGGAGTGTTCTTTTGTCATCATGGTGTAGTTTTTGCCAGGATACTGACTCACCAGTAGTTGGACCTTCCAGATACAGGTGTATTTATACTGCAATCAATTGAAACACCTTGACTGCACACAGGTCTCCAAACACAGATCTCCATTTAAATAATTATGTGACTTCTAAGACCAACTGGCTGCGCCAGTGATGATTTGGTGTGTCATACTATCCACCGTAGTTCAACGATGTAAATCAATAAAACATGAAAGCTTCCAGGGGTGGGGGATGACTACTTTTTATAGACACTGTATATATAAAAAGGACTAGTAACATCATAAAGGACCCCACCCACCCTGCTCCCTGCTCATGGACTCTTTGTCCCACTCCCATCAGGGAGGAGGCTTTGTAGCATCCACACCAGGATCACCAGACTCAAAAACTGTTACTTTCCACAAGCAGTAGAATGATCAAAGTTCAAAGTAAATTCATTATGAAAGTACATATATGTCACCATACACAACACTGAGGTTTGTTTTCTTGCGGGCATACTCAATAAATCCATGATAGAATTATAACCCTAACAGAATCAATGAAAGACCACACCAACCTGAGCATTGAACAATTGTGCAAAATACAACAAACTGTGCAAATAAAAACAGAAAAAATACTACTAATAAATAAATAAGTAATAAATACCGAGAACATGAGATGAAGTGTCCTTGATAGTAAGTCTATATCTCCACCCACTAATCCACCCCTCCACACCCTCAACCACCACTATTTATCATTTTCTGTCAGAGTCACCTTATGTACAGACACTCCTGTGCCTAGCATCACTTTATGGACGTAAAGTCAATCGATGAAGATAAGATATCTTAAGTATATGTATTTTTTTAATCATTGTATTCTTTATCTTACTGTCTATTTTTTTGTGTTGCTTCAGATCAGAATATTTTGTTCTCCTTTACTGTTGTGTACTGGAGATGGCATTAAACGATCCTGAATACTCTTAAATCTTGAATGTTGCACCTTTTCCAAACCCTTCTGGAAAAGCAAATGCAAGACATCTTCCAGTTGCTCCTATCCAACCAATTTGTTACAATTTCAAAAACTCTAGAAAATTTGACAAACATTATTCCCTTTCATAAAAACCATGTGACCTGCTTGACTGAATCACCGTTTTCTAAATGACCTGTCGCTACTCAACTGAATAATTAATTCCAGCGTTTTCCCAAAGACAGATATCAGAGCAATATTTTCCTGACTTGCTTCTCGTTCCTTTCATCAAATCATTAAGTTAATGCGTTGGCTGACATTTGGTAGACGAGGTACACTCAGTGACCACTTTATTAAGTACCTCCAGTACCTAAAATAAAGTAGCCACTGAGTGATGTTCGTGGCCTTATGTAGCCCATCCACTTCAAGTTTCAACATAAAGCTTGTTCTTCTGCACATCACTGTTGTAACGTGTGGTTATTTGAGTTACTGTCATCTTCCTGTCAGCTTGAACCAATCTGGCCATTCTCCTCTGACTTCTCTCATTAACAAGGCATTCTCACTCACAGAATTGCTACTCACTGGATTTTTTTTGTTTTTGCACCATTCTCTGTAAACTCTGCAGACTGTTGAGTGTGAAATTCCCAGGAGATCCGCAGTTTTTGCGATAATCAAACCACCCTGTCTGGCACCAACAATCATTCCACAGTCAAAATCACTTAGGTCACATTTCTCCCGCTTTCTGATGTTTGGTCTGAACAATAATGAACCTCTTGACCATGTCTGCGTGTATTTGTGTATTGAACTGCTGTCACATGATTGGCTGATGAGACGGCAGGTATCGTGATGCGCAGAGCATTGGAGTTCTGAGTTCAATTCCGATGCCACCTGTAAGAAATCCTCCCTATGACCAATTGGGTTTCCTCCAAGTGCTACCGTTTCCTCCCACAGTCCAAAGACGATACCGTTAGTAGGTTAATTAGTCATTGTAAATTGTTGTATGATAAGGCTAGGGTGAAATAGATGCATTGCTGAGAAGTGTGGCTCGTTGGGCTGGAAAGCCCTTTTCCATGCTGTATAAATAAATAAATATTTGAATTAGCAAGTAGGTGTACCTAATAAAATGGCCACTGAGCAGATATTGCCAAAAATCTCAATTAGTATACCCTTATGAACATGATAAAATATTCACAGTGCATCATGAGAGAACTATGCACTCAGAGGAAAGGAGATAAGGCTTGAAAAGTTACATTTTGTGGAACATTTTAAGGAAGAAGGGGAAGTTTGAAAACTGAAATGATTTAAGAGAATTTCTGAGTTTTGGGTTGAGGCTCTGTCCCCAATGGTATAGTGAATAGAATCAAAGATGATTAAGCTGTGGCCTGAACTGCCTTTCACACCTTTGTAAGCAGGTTGTAAAACAGAATGCTCCCTTGAGCTACATGACAGAACAATTTTCAAAGAATCGTGAAGCATAATGATGCTTTAAAGTTTTCTTGGCTATCCTGAAAATTCATTTTGTCTTATTAATCTGAAGCCTTCAAGTTCAAGTTTGAGTCATCTTGGAAAGGATTGTGGGGAACGATAGTTAATCTATAAAAGCAGTGAAATGAGATTTCCAATGCAAATAACATTGATTTCGAAATTCTAAAGGATAAATTAAAGTCCATGTGCACTGTGCCACAGAACTTGGACAAAAAACACTGATTGTGAGATGTCATTATGTACTTACAATGCAGTTCAGTAAATCTGCATGTTCCCTCTTGAGTCTCCATGTTATTGGGAGACGGCCGGACACACACCATAGATTCCCAGGATCTGCAAAGTTTGAAGTACATTTATACAACCGTGAGTCCATTTTCTTGAAAGCATACACAAAACAAAGAAACACAACAGTGTTCATGAAAAACCCACATCACAAAGACTATCAAGCATCCAATGTGTAAAATTGTGCAAACAATGAAAAAGTGAACAAGTAGCACACAAAACATGAACCACAGAGTCCCCGAACGCGAGGCCACAGTCACCGAGCCAGTTCAGTGCTGAGGAGAGTGCTGATGGTTTCAGGCCACAGCCACTGAGCCAGTTCGGTGCTGAGGAGAGTGTCGATGGTTTCAGACCACAGCCACTGAGCCAGTTCAGTGCTGAGGAGAGTGTCGATGGTTTCAGACCACAGTCACTGAGCCAGTTCAGTGCTGAGGTGAGTAAACCTCAGTGTTGAGTTCATCTATGCCCTTAAGCCCAGCTCCAAAACAATTCATTTGCTCTTGATCTCAGCCCATCTCTGAGTAGCTGGATGTAAGCTAACCCCCTCCTGCCCTGAACATTATGACTTCATCACCTTTCCCATCAAGTTTTCCTCAGGGGGTCTATGATCCTGAAACTTCCCTGTTTTCCATTGCAGAAATGGGTAGAGGGAAATCCCTGAGTACTTTATTCTATGCATCCCTTAGGCCTTATGCACCATAGTCCTTTAACCTCTGGATATAATTTCTGGGTAATTATTTCTGATATGCTGCAGGTTGAAAACCATGGAGAATTGTAAGTGATCTGTGGAGACCCATCAAATAAATTGCAACAAAAACACGATACTCCAGCATTTCGAGTGTCTTTCTCAGGATATCCAGAATCTGCAGAATCTCATATATTTACGCTTAGTTATTCTAACATTTAAAGAATTTTGAATCTGAACGCATTGAGATAAACTAGGAGATCAGTAGGTTTATCTGTGCTGGCTCTCAGAACAATCCCACTGTCCCCACTTATTACCCTGTACCTCTCTTCTCTCATTCCCCAGTTTCCTCATCAGCCATCTACACCAAGAGACAATTCCCCTGGCAGTCCTAATCAGGGAGGAAACTGTAGCACCTCCGAAAATCCCACCGGGTGACAGGGAATGTGCAAACTCCACAGAGAGAGCATGTGAGAAAATCAAACCTGGATCTCTGGAGCTATGGGCATCTTCTGTAGTTAAATCCGCTCTGTGCCACACTGTAATATCCTATCCCACTGCTCCACGGTTTTGTTAGTATGTAATTTTCTGATCTATTTATGATTGCTGAACAGACAAGGCTTGGCCACATTATTGACACAGGGAGATAGAGACTTTATGTTCCCTAAGTAACACGCACAAACTGCCGGAGGAACTCAGCGGATGAGGCAGCGTCTATAGAGGGGGACTAACAATTGACGTTTTGGGCTGAGACCCTTCATCAGGACTGGAAAGGAAGGAGGAAAAGGTCAGAATAAAAAGGCAGTAGGTGGGGAAAGGGTACAAGCTGACAGGTGATAGGTGAAACTAGATGAGGGGAGGTGGATAGGTGGGGGAGGAAAGAAGAAGTGAGAAGCTGGGAGGTAAAGGACTGAAGAAGAAGATTAAAACTACTTTGTGTTTCTTTGCACTGTCTTATCCCCTTCCCAAGTGTGCAGTTCCTTCTCAGACAGTAAGGCTCCCATTTAAAAGCTGATTTATTTTCTATGGATGTGGTGAAGTGGTTTGTTTTGGAGTTTCTACAAGGATCTATCATTGGGCCGTTTTCCTTGTATACACTGCCTTGTTAGCATCATGTGTTACAGGAGGGCCAACTTCCACTTATAAAGTATCAGCACCAAAATCATTCTCTTGACCCCTACTTCACCTCAGTACTGTCCGTCTGTCTGTTCAATATCCAATTAACTTCTGTTAAAGACGTTGAGTTTGGCTGTCACCACCAATCTCATTACCTAGCCATCAGTATCAGTAATGTTCCTGTGGCAGTGAACTTGCCCTCATTTGAACTAATCATCTGCTTGTTAACCATATTTGATATGAATGTTACATTACAGCGAATGTTATATCCTCAGCCAATTTTACTTTGCTCTTAATATTTATTTTTTATTACTTTTCTTTGGAACGAGGAATCAACAAGGAAATTATGGGCCGGTGAGCCTGAGATCAGTAGTGGGAAAATTATTGGAAGGTTTTCTGAGGGACCAGATATATAAGTATTTGGATAGACATGGACTGATTACGGATAGTCAGCATGGCATCATGTGTGGTAGGATGTGTCTAACCAAAGTTCAAGAGTTTTTTGAGAAAGTTTCCAGGAAAGTAGATGCAAGGCAATAGATGTTGTCCATATGGACATTGGTAAGGCATTTGGCAAGGTCTCATATTTGGTTGGTCAAGAAGGTTCAGTCGCTCAGCATTCAGGATGAGGTAGTAAATTGGATTAGACATTGGTTTTATGGAAGAAGCCTGAGAGTGGTAGAGGATGGTTGCCTCTCTGACTGGAGGCCTCATTGATCGGTGCTGGGTTCTTTGTTGCTTGGATGATAATGTGGTTAACTGAATCAACAAGTTAGCAGATGACACCAAAATTGTGGGTGTAGTGGACAGTGAGGAAGGCAATTATGGCTTGCAGTGGGAGCTGGACCATCTGAGGAAATGGGCTGAAAAATGGCTGATGGAATTTAATGCAGAGAAGTGTGGGGTGTTATATTGGAAAGTTAAAAGACACAGTAGTCCAACTCCAAAACTACAACAACTGGACAATAACTTACACACTGTTTAAATTGGTTGAGCAATTTTGAGGTATACAGTTGATCTTAAATTACTTCAAAATGTGTATATTGGTGTGGAGGGAGTAAGGAAGTGTGGTGTCCGTACAAGAAAGTTATACTGAAGTAACGATCAATCTCAACCAGAGAAATAGCAAAGGAACATCTAGCCTGCTTGTACAGTATGTACAGGGAGTTTGTACCTTGTCCCTGTGGCCCCAACTTTGCTCTGAGTGCTCCGGTTTCTTCCACATTGCAAAGACGTGTGGGTTAGGGTCAGTAAGTTGTGGGCATGCTACATTGGCACTGGAAGCATGGTGACACTTGCAGGCTGCCCCCAGCACATCCTCACTTCGTATTGGCCATTGACGCAAAGTAACACATTGTACATAAAGTTTTGATGTACATATGACTAATAAGGCTAATCCTGCTCTTTAATTATCTGTTGCCCCAAGTAACCAGAGTAAGACAGGTCTCACATGCAGTACGAACACAATTTGAGTCAAATGTGACCTTCCTTTAGAATATCCATTTGTGTTTTTTTTTCAGTCTGTTTCTACTTACGGCTACCTGTATTCTGTTGCAGAAAAATTGGGATCAATAGTAACACTGAAATGCTTCAATTCTTGCCTAATTCCATGAAGTCAGTTTATTTATTTTTATTTTTATTGAGATACAGTGCAGACTCAGCTCATCGGGCCCTTCAAGGGAAGCAGCCCAACACCCCCGATTTAACCCTAGCCTAATCGCAGGACAATTTACACTGGTTAATTAACCTACTAACCTGCACATCATTAGAAAACGCGATCATAGGGAGAACGTAGGAACTCCTTACAGACAGTGGCGGTAATTGAACCCGGGGTCGCTGGTACTGTAAAGCGCTGTGCTGACCACTACACCACCATGCCTTGGTTCAGAGCTAGTCTCCGTACTTGAGTACTTTAATGTGAATGTATTCAAGTAAAGATATTTGAAGACAACAACCTTTACCAATTACAATAAATCATTTAATGGCCTTATGAAGAGTACACCAGAAGAGATAAACTAGGTTACAGTGGGTGGGTGGTGAACACCAGCTTCTCAATGCTCTATATCCATTAGCATATAGCAAAGTGCTGTATACCTGCTTCAGATCCATGGTGCACATAGTACACGCGTCATGTTAGATAGAGCTTTCAAATCAATGCAATGCCCTGCTGAAGTATTGTGATCTCACCACTAGGTGGTGATGCTGCCTCAGAAATAATAGGCAGGTCCTAATTAAGATCTGAAAGAACTTGTTTTATAAATTAGATTTTCCTCAATTTATTTTTGCTAAGTTTAAACCTACATATAGGATTAATAGGCAGTCAGATTTACTGCAAAAAGATCAGGTGTTAATGGTAGCATGCGTTTAGAGCGATGCTATTACAGCTCGGGGTGGCGGAGTTTAATTCCAGCGTTCTTTGTAAGTTTGTACATCCTCCCCGTGTGCACAAAGGTTTCCGCCCGGGATTAGGGTCGGGGTGGATGATGCAGCTCAAAGGGCCTGTTCTACACCACAGTAAAACAGTTCCTAAAAAGAGACCTGCATGGTTTATATGAGACCAGGCCCAGATGAACACGGCCTCAGTCAATGTCATGATCTCCGCTGAGGGAGTCGGCCATTAAAGGCCCACTCCGACGGCAGCCCCTCACCACCGACACACATAATGGCTGCACGGAGAAGACGCAGGGTACAGGGAAGAGAGAGCGAGTTCCAATACGCAATGATTCACCACGGAGATCAAGTTCAGTTTATTGTCGTTCAACCGTTCGCATGTATTCCAGCAAATGAAACAATGCTCCTCCAGACCAAGGCACACAACACAGTAACTATAACTCACACACATAACACAAAGTAATATTACCACAAATAAATTAACAAATAATAAGGTGAATATATGATACAAGTTAAGAAGTAAACAGTATATTGCTACTGGTGTTTCACACGTGATGAGACCTGGGTGGTGACAGGGAGTTCAGTAGTCTTACAGCCTGGGGGAAGAAGCTGTTTCTCATCCTAACAGTTCTTGTCCTAATGCAATGTGCCTCCTGCCTGATGGTAGGGGGTCAAACAGATTGTTGGTCGGTTGGGAGGGATCGCTGACAACGCTAAGAGCCCTGTGTACACAGTACTCCTGATAAATATCTCTATATGGAGGGTGAGAGACCTCGATGACCCTCTCAGCCATCCTGGCAATCCTTTGTCGGAACTTGAGGTTAGTTAACTTGCAAGATCAGGTTAGGATGAGTCGCGTTCCACTGTTCTGATCAGTAATTTGGTAAATAGGTAAGAAGTTCAATCTCTGATCTATTATATTCAGCACTGTTGACTCTTCAGAGTAAAATTTGACAGCTTCTGATAGGGTGGCACTGTAACGCAGTGGTTAGCGCGACGCTATTACGGCTTAGGGTGTTGAAGTTTGGAGTTCAATTCCGATATCATCTGTAAAGGGTCCGTAAGTCCTCCCCATGGAATTCAATCCTGGCATCTTCTGTAAGGAGTTTCTCTGGGTGCTCCCATTTCCTCCCACTGTCAAAAGATGTATTGGTTTGTAGGTTAGTTGGTCATTGTAAATTGTCCTGTGATTAGGCTAAGGTTAAATCAGGGGTTGCTGGGCAGTACAGCTCAAAGGTCTGGAAGGGCCTATATCATGCTGTATCTCTAAATAGTTAGATAGATCAACCAATCAGTCAATCCCTAGTGTTTGCCTGAGATATCACTTTTAGCCACATAGAACATTACAGCAGAGCACAGGGTATTCAATCCACAAAGCATTCTCCTTCAATTCAAAGAGAAAAACCCCAGCTTGCTCAACCTCTCCTCATAAGACCTGCTCTCTCATCCAGGCAGCATGCTGGTAAATCTCATCTGCACCCTCGCTAAAGTTTCCATATCTTTCCTCTGATGAGGCAACTGGAAATGAACATAATGTTCAAGTGTGATCGAACCGGAGTTTTACAGAGCAGTAAAACTACCTCATGGCTCTTGAACTCAGTCCACCAACTAATGAAGTCATAGGGAGAACGTACAAACTTCTTACAGGCAGCATCAGGAATTGGACTCCGCTCGCTAGCACTATAAAGTATTAGGCTAAGCGTGACATTTCCATAACATTCATTGGACTTTCTCTCCAACTGCCACCAGAGTCATGGATTGGGAAAATAGTGAGTGCCCTTTTTTCTCTGTGAGCTGACATTCTGGCCTGTGCAAGGATCTGAAACTGTCAGGTAGTCGTCTTCCTGAAGTTGAAAGTGTAAGGATGAAAGATTACGGTCCCCCATTGTCCAGGACGTGTCCTCGTCTTATTGCTGCCATCAAGGATGAGGACAAAAACCTGAAAACACACACTTAACATTTCAGGAACAGCTTCTTTCCCCTCTGCCATCAGGTTTCAGAATAGACACTGAACTACTATGTATACTACCTCACTACATTTTTCTCTTTTTGCACGTTTTATTTAATTTAAATTTTATTAAATTTTAATAAAATTAGTCCAATTCAAATTAAATTAATTTTAACTGTCATTTAATTTAATTGTATATATACTTGTTATTGTAATTTATAATTTTCAAAAATTATTATGCATTGCAATGTACTATTGGAACAAAACAACACATTTCATGACATATGCCAGAGTAATTAAACCTGATTTTGATTGTGAGCCACGTGTGCTTCCCAGAAACATGGCCGTCACCATCAGGAAATTCTTCTCATCTCAGCGTTGAGGGAATAGAACCCTTTCCTGCTGATAGGAAAAGCTGCTGCCAGCACATTGGCAAGCAGTGTATTCCACATTCCAGTCACACACTACATGAAACAGTCTTTCCTCTTGTCACAATCAATTCTCTTCCCCTTTTGTTTTATACCTGTGACCTCTGCTCCTCTCCTCTTGCACCGACGGGAAAACTCTGCCCCAATCCCTCAGAATTTTAGATACATCTATCAGCCTTCTCTTCTCTAAAGTAATGGCTTTAATTATTAAAGTCTTTGTCAGTATTTTAAGAAATGTTTTAAATTTTTAATCATTTTTGATTTTTAAAAAATTATTTCATTGTTGATAATTTTCAGTCTTTACCGAACCTTGGAGGTACTTGAAAAACTTGACAACTATGGCAGGCGTGAAAGCATGGCTTTGCATCCCCAGAAGGATTTTTTTTATTGGAGTTCTGTTTGTGGTACACCCATGTCTCATTATATTGCACAGGGTCTGTTGCCAGAATGGTGTTTCTAAAGGTGGGTAGTGTGGTGAAAGAAGGCATATGGCGGGCCTGCTCTCAACAGTTAGAGTATAAAGTTGGGGAGTCAGATTACAACTGTATTATACTTTGATCAGGCCATATTTGGAATGGAAAAGTCTACAGAAAATGGTGATATGGCCCAGTCCAAAGGTAAAGCTCTCCCCACCATTGAGCACATTTGCACGGTGCGCTCTCACAAGAAAGCAGCATCCATCATCAAGGACTGCCACTATCTACACCATGCTCCCTTCTCACTGCTGACATTGGGCAGTTCAGGAGACGTGGGTTCCACACCAGCAAGTTCACGAACAGCTATTACCCTACAACTACCAGAGTCCTGAACCAACATGAGTAACTTCACTCACCACGACTCTGAGCTTGATTCTACAACCTATAGACTCACTTCCACAACTCATCCCCTCAGTATTACCTATTTTTTATTTTGCACAATGCTGGAAATCCAGAGCAGCACACACAAAATGCTGGAGGAGCTCAGCAGGTCAGGCAGCATCTATAGAAAAGAGTAAACAGTCGACGTTTCAGGCTGAGAACCACAATCAGCACACACAAAATGCTGAAGGATCTCAGCCTGAAATGTCAACCGTCTACTCCTCTCCACAGATGCTGCCTGGCGTGCTGAGATCCTCCAGCATTTTGTGTGTGCTGATTGTGGTTTGATGTTTTATATTATGTGTTTTTCAGTTGTGTTTTACCGTTTGTGTGATTTGTTTTTTTTGCTGAGGTTTTGACATTTTTGGGTTCCATGATTTTCTTTGCTTTGTGACTGTCCGTGGGAAGACAAATCTCAGGGTTGTATACAATATAAATACTTTGATAATAAATGTACTTCCACTCTACCCCAGTCAGCTGATTCCTGTCACTGTCTGTACAGCCCTCCCATGGCCACATGCACTTCCTCCAGGTACTCCGGTCTCACCCCACATTTCAAAGTACGGGTTAAGGTTAGTGAGTTGTGGCATGCTACGTTGGCATCAAAAACATGGTGAAACTTATGGGGGTCCCGGCACAAACCTGGCTGACTTATTTATTCATTGTCTTGAAGAAGGGTCTTGGCCCGAAACATCAACTGTTTATTCATCTCCTGCTGAATTTCTCCAGCATTTTGTGTGAGAGCTGATGGTGTTTAATTTGAGAAAATGAAGACTTGGCAAATATGAGGTTTGGATCAGCAGAAGGTGATGAGAGAAGTTTTCAAAACTGCACGTGGCAGTTCATAGTGGAAGAGCAGTTGGTGCCTCACTTTACAATGCCATGCAGTGATGAACGATCAGGGTTCAATTCCCACCCCAATCTGCAAGGAGTTTGTGTGTTCTCCCTCTGACAGCGTGTGTATTCTTCAGGAGCTTTGCTTTCCCCTCACAGTCCAAAGGTGTTAGTGACTTGTGGACACATTATGCTGGCCAGCACTACTTGTGGGCTGCCCAGAACAAATCTCACTGATTTGATCTGACAGAAATGATTCATTTCACTGTATGTTCCGATGTTTCAATGTACATGTGACAAGTAAAGACTATCTCTAATCTTTAATTCCTCTTCCCATCTACTTATTTGCTAAGCTACATAACTCTTACAGTGACTAGTATAGGTTGGCATGATGTTAATTGTAGCTTCTGAGCTGGATAATGAAGCCAATGTGGGAACACAGATACTTCCAGTGAATTGATGACCGCAGAGATTGTGAGGTGGTGAATCCTGATGCTATTCACGTAGCATCTATGTGTCCTCCTGAGGTACAGAAGCCTTGGGCCCACATCACCAGGTTCAGGATCAGTTATTAACCTACAACCATCAGGCTTGTGAGTAACTTCATTCACCATTACTCTGAACTGATTCCACAACCTACAGGCTCACTTTGAAAGTCTCTTTATAATTTATATTCTCATAATATCTTTATGTGCATAATTTGTCTTCTTTTGCACATTGGCTGTTTGTCACTTTTTGTTTATGTGTAGTTTTTTGCTAATTGCTTTATTGTCCTGTAAATGCCAACAAGAAAACAACAATGTTAGCATACAGTAGCATATAAAGGACAGACTTCAACTTTGACTTGGACTTGACTTTGACATTGATGCATGTCTTCAGGATTCTTGATACTATTCCAAATGCTTCTTCAGTACTTATATACCAGATGCAGTGGTTTCCAGTTAATTGGGCTATCGGTTAATTGGGGCAGCCGCTTATTTGGGACAACTCTTAAATAACAAAATCTAATCAGAAAAGTAGCTGAGACTCCCTTTGTTTATTTGGGCCAGTATGCCTCTTAATTGGGACAGGAGACTGCTGCCGAACAGTTTGTAACTAACGTCAATTGTGTGCACTTGTGTGGCCGTTAGACACTGCACCATGCTTGAGTGAACAGTTTTTAAATAGTATCAGTTGTGTACAGTACACTGGATGAACTCTTCCATCACTAACTATTAGGAATATACAGTTTTATTCAACTGTAGTAGTATTGGTGGTGTTCTAGTATGTTCTGTATTGCATTTAAATACATAATTTGTTACTCAGTCAAACCGTAGTTTATCTTTTTTATACCTTTTTAACTACTTCCATGAAACTTTGACTAATTGGGGCAGCTGCTTAATTGGGCCAAAATGTACCCATCCCGATGTGTCCCAGTTAACTGGAATCCATCGTATTTACATGTCAGTGGGGATGTTGCGGATTTTCTCGGTAGATCCTTGAGTTTTTTCCAGCACCTCCCACGTTGGAGCTAGTGCACCATGCCTGTTTGATGTTGAGGATGGAAGTGTCACAGACTGTGTATTGACTGCCTCGTTACTGGGAATATTAGTTTGAAACAGTTCAAAAGTTTAAAGTGAATTTATTGTCAACAAACATTTATGTCACCAAATACTATATTGAGATTCATTTTCTTGCAGGCGTTCAGAGTAGAATAAGGAAATAAAGTAGAGTCAATGAAAAACTACACACAACAAAGACTGACAAACAACCAATGTGCAAAAGAAGACAAACTGCAAATAAATAAATGAATAAGAATAATAATAAATAAGTAACAAATAAATAAATAAGGAAAATGAATTGTAAAGTCCTTAAAATGAGTCCATTGGTTGCAGAATCAGTTCAGAGTTGAAATGAGTGAAGTTATTCATACTGGTTCAGGAGCTTGATGGTTGACGGGTGATAACTGTTCCTCAGCGTGGTGGTGTGGGACCACAAGACCATAAGATATTGGAGCAGAATTAGGCCATTCAGCCCATTGAGTCTGCTCTGCCATTTCATCATGGCTGATCTCGGATCCCACTCAACCCCATACGCTTGCCTTCTTACCATATCCTTTGTTGCCCTGACTGATCAGGAAACTATCAGCTTCCACTTTAAATATACTCACGGACTTGGCCCCCACCACAGTCTGTGGCAGAGCATTCCACACATTCACTACTCTCTGGCTTTAAAAAATTCCTCCTTACCTCTGTTCTAAAAGGTCAGCCCTCAATTTTGAGGCTGTGCCCTCTGGTTCTGGATACCCTCACCACAGGAAACATCCTCTCCACATCCATCCTGTCTAGTCCTTCCAACATTCAGTAGGTTTCATTGAGATCTCCCCACATTCTTCTAACTTCCAGTGAGTCCAGGCCTAAAGCTGCCAAATGCTCCTCATGTGTTAACCCCTTCATTCCTGTAATCATCCTTGTGGACCTCCTTTGGACTCTCTCCAGTGACAACACATCCTTTCCAAGTGCGGCCTGACCATTGTGTAATAAAGCTTCACCATTAACTCCTTGCTTTTATATTCTATTCCCCTTGAAGTAAATGCCAACATTGCATTTACCTTCTTTACCACAGAATCAACCTGTAAATTAACCTTCTGGAAGAATTGCACGAGAACTCCTAAGTCCCTCTGCACCTCTGATGTTTGAATTTTCTCCCCATTTAGATAACAGTCTGCACTATTGTTCCTTTTACCAAAATGCATTATCATACATTTCCCAACACTGTATCCGTCTGCCACTTTTTGCCCAAACTTCCGATTTGTCTAAGTCCTGCTGCAATCACATTGCTTCCTCAGCAATACCTACCCCTCCACCAATCTTCGTATCATCTGCAGGCTTTGCCACAAAGCCATCAATTCTATTAACCAAATCACTGGCAAACAATGTGAGAAGTAGCTGTCCCAATACTGACCCCTGAGGAACCCCTGAGGTTCCAGCACCTCCTTCCTGATGGCAGCGGTGAGAAGAGAACATGGCCTGGACGGTGAGGGTCCATGAGGTCAGATGTTTCTTTCTTGTTGCTGTGCTCCTTGTAGATGTGCTCAAAGGCAGGGAGGACTCTGCCTGTGATGACTTGGCTGTATCTACAACTTTTCCTACCAGGCTGTGATGCAACCTCTCCACTGTGTATCTGTAGAAGTCTGTTGCAGTTTTAGATGACATGCCAAATCTGTGCAAACTTCGAGGAAAGTAAAGGTGCTTTTGTGCTTCTTTGTGATGGCACTTACAGTATGGTGCAAAAGTCTTGGGCAGAAAAGCATCTCTGAATGCACATATCAAACCGTGAAATGGATGGGCTACAGCAGCAGAAGTTAATGAATGTTCACTCAATGACCTCTTGATTAGATACAGGAGGTACTTAATAGAGTGGCCACCAAGTGTGCAGTACTATGCAAAAGTTTTAGGCATAAATATATATAGCTAGGGTGCCTAAGACTTTTGCACAGCACTGTGGTAATTTAGTAATTTTATGTATTGCACTGTATTACCGCCGCAAAAAAAAAACAAATTTCATGACTTATGTGAGTGATGATAAACCTGATTTGGACATGAGTCTCTATTGTGGACTGAAAGTCAGAAGGAGGCATAGAGAGGGGAATCATGGTTGGGAAAGGGGAAGGGAGAGGGGAGGAGGCGGGAAGGACCGGGGGATATTCTGTAATGATCAATAAACCAATTGTTTGGAATCAAATGTCTTTGCCTGGTGCCTCAGGGATGTTTGTGTCTGCACCTGCGCCCCGCCCTCCCTCGACCCTACCACACCTACTCTGCCACCTGTCCCACACCTCTCGCACGGTTCTACACCCTCAATATTCCCAACATCCTTTGCTCCTGCCAAATTTACAAACTCGCTCTCCACTCCATGTTAACAAATACAGTACTGTGCATAAGTCTTAGGCACCCTAGCTTATATACGTGGCTAAAGTTTGTGCACGGTATTGTACATGCTAGTCCCAGTACAGGTCCTCTGATATGAAGCTAATGACCCTCTCCACTTCTGATCCCTAATGAGGATCCTCAGGTCATCCCCATATCTTTCCTGTGAATCCAGAGGATTCTACAACATCAGTAATAGGGCACAGAGATCCCTGATGTTGCTCATCCAGATCTCGGAGGGGATCACTGGCACCTTGTCAATGAAGGATTTTGTGCAAGTCTGACATCTTGTTTTTCAAACATCTGTTTCATAGAACATAGAGCAGTACAGGTCCTATGTCCCACAATGTTATGCCGACCTTTTAACCTACTCCAATATCAATCTAACCCTTCCCTCACACATAGCCCTCTATTTTCTGTCATCCCTGTGCCTACCTAAGGGTCTCTTAAATAATGTACCTGCCTCTACCACTAACTGTGTGAGAAAACCTACCTCTGACCTCCCCACTGTAATTTCTTCCAAGCACCTCAAAGTTATGCCCCCGGCGTTAGCCATTTCAGCCCTGGGAAGAAGTCCCTGGCTGTCTACTCGATCTATGCCTGTTATCATCTTGTACACCTCTGTCAAGTCACATGTCATTCTCCTTCCCTCCAAAGAGGTCAAACATCACAATGTCTCTGGGTTCCCTCGTTATATCCTGCTTTTATGGATGTGGACAATGAGATGGTGAACTCATAGTTGAGCCTGTTAGGAAGTTATGAATCAGTGTCATACAACTCTACAAATTAATAGAAGATCATTTAGAGGAAATCAGAAACTATTTACTCTTTATTTGCTGACTTATTTCATTGAGAGCTGCTGTAATTTTATTATTTCAAACAGAAATATTCAACTTTATTTGTATATTTGAGGAATGTTTGAAAAGCCTGATGTTGTTTTCATGTATTTAATAGATTCCACACATTCCACTAGTGGGCTGAGAGGAATTCCAGTGACTTTAAATAAAATATAAGGATTGTAAGGATGCTGTGCAAAGCCGTACAAGCTGTGAGAATAGAGGGGAGGAGGAAAGTCTCTGGGTATTTTCCTTCAGAGTAAGATGTCTTCATTTCACAAGTGGTTGTGACTGAAATCTGCCAAAACCTGTAATCTCAAAGCAATATCTGTCTTTATGTATGGCTGTCTTGTAAAACAGCAGCCAGTATGTGTGCCTTGTGAGCTGTGGGAGCGAGGCTGAGGGTAAGGTAATGTTTATGAATGGGAGGAAATGTTTTCAAACCATCAACATTGCTAATAAGTGGACAATATAATTGAGCTGTGGATTTTTAAAATTCAGAATCATACTGACATACGTCGTGCAATTTATTGTGCTGTGATAGCAGTGCAGTGCAATGCATAAATTACAGTAAGAATATACAAAAATAAATACATCGTGTACGAAGCAACAAAAATCCTGAGTTTTTGCTGTGGCCTGCTGTTTAAAAATGAAGTCCATCACATCCCATGTGAGATTTTTAAAATACTTGCCTCATTTCATTTCTGGCAACATGTCAACATTATTTCCCCATCTGCCTCCTCATACATATTCTGGGGAGTTTTTAGACCCTTATAGGTACTGGATTTTTAATTACCATGCAATGAAACCTGGAATAACTTCTGGCTGAAGATTACTAACACAACATTGGACCAGGCACTCCCAGTCAAAGTCTGCACTCAGTGGCCACTTTATTAGGTACACCTGTGCACTTCGTTAATGCAAATATCTAATCAGCCAATCATGTGGCAGTAACTCAATGAATAAAAGCACGCAGACATGGTCAAGAGGTTCAGCTGTTGTTCAGATCAATCATCAGAATAGGGAAGAAATTTGATCCAAGTGACTTTGACCGTGGAATGATCGTTGGTTCCAAATGGGGTGTTTCTGTATCTCAGAAACTGCTGACCTGTTGGAAATTTCATACATTACAGTCTCTAGAGTTTACAGCGAATGGTATGAAAAACAATAAAACATAAACATCCAAGCAACACACACAAAATGCTGGAGGAGCTCGGCAGGTCAGGTGGCATTTTATTGAACGGAATAATGAGTCGACCTTTGGGGTCCGATGAAGGGTCTTGGCCCAATACGTTGACTGTTTATTCCTCTCTAAAGATGCTGCCTGCTGTGCTGAATTCTTCCCGCATTTAGTGTGTGTGTTCCTCCGGAGCAGTGAGGACACCTCGAAGGATGTCAAAGCCTTGCAGGTCCAGTGAAGCGGCTTCAAATCAGACCTCAGTGTTCCTCAGTGTTCCCAGTTCATCTCACTCAACAAAACCATCTCCTTTGCACTGTGTGTTTATTTTTAATATATTCTTACATGGATGGAACCGGTACAGAGGGCTGCAAATCGATGGTATGAGGCAGAATTATCCTGTCGTACATAGACATGCACCTCACACTTTGTATCAACCTGTCAAACTTCAGGCCATGCCTCTCAGGATTTGTGTTAATATTATGTGGTGACCGTATGTGCTGGATCGTAACTATATGTGCTGTGTGTGACTATATTTATTTATTTAGCCCTTCCAGCCCTACGAACCACGCTGTCCCGGCAACCCTCAATAAACCAATCAACCCTAATCTAATCACGGGACAATTTACAATGACCAATTAACCTCCTGACCGGTACGTCTTTGGGCTCTGGGAGAAACCGGAGCACCTGGAGAAACACACACATGCCATGGGGAGGATGTAGAGAGTCCCTACAGACAGCACTGGCATTGAACTCCAAACTGCAAAAACACGCTGTGCTAACCACCGCCATGGCACCCACAATATGTACTGTGTTCTTCAAGTTTGCCCCAGAGAAAATGTTCTACTTAACTGTATACATGTGTGTGGTTGAATAAGAATAAACAAGTAACAGTTTGACACCAATGAGATGGGCTGAATGGCCTGTTTCTCTATATGGTGCCCTATGACTCTATGACTTGATGGGTTGATGTGGCCTCCTTCCACACTGAATGCAGGAAGGAGCATGAGAGAGTTTCTGAATGTTGGAGCTGTCTTCGTCTCCTTGGCAGCTTCTCTCTCCCCTTGCATTCTTTTTTTGTGACCGGCACAGGGACCGCGACTTTATTGCCTAACATCTGTCCCTAGGTGCTTGCAGGAATGTGCTGAAATTAGAGGACCCCTTGGAAATCAAGCAATTCATATTTCAGCACTTTTTTGGTGTGTAAATTATGCTAACAAAGTTTCAAACTCCAAAGTAAATGTATTATCAAAGTACATATTTGTCATCGTATAATACCCTGCTATTTATTTGCTTGCATGTATTCACATTAGAACAAACGTATTTTTGGCTAGGATCATAACGTCCATTAACCTATGAACAATAGCTAACTATGTTGTTCTCTTTTTGCACAATAATGCCATAAGATATAGGAGCAGAATTAGACCATTTAGCCCATCAACTCTGCTCCACATTTCATCATGGCTGATCCATTTTCCCTCTCAGTCCCAATCTCCTGCCTTGCCCCACCCCCATATCCCTTCATGTCCTGACCAATCAAGAATCTATCAACCTCTGCCTTAGACTCTCCCACCACAGGAAACATCCTCTCCACATCCACTATGTCAAGGCCTTTCACCATTCAATACATTTCAATTGAGTCACTCCTCATTCTTCTGAATCCCAGTGAATACAGGCCCAGAGCCATCATATGCTCTTCATACAAAGAGCCATTCAAACCTGGAATCATTTTTGTGAACCTCCTTTGAAACCTCTCCAGTTTCAGCAAATCCTTTCTAAGATAAGGGGCCCAAAACTGCTCACAATTCTGCAAGTGAGACCTCACCAGTGCTTTATAAAGTCTCAACATTACATCCTTGGTTTTATATTCTAATCCTACTGAAACAAATGCTAGCATTGCATTTGCCTTCCTCACCACAGACTCACCTGCAAGTTAACCTTGAGGTTAACCTGCACAAGGACTCCCAAGCCCCTTTGCACTTCATATTTTTGTATTTCTCTCCATTTAGAAAATAGTCAACCCTTTCATTTCTTCTACCAAATTGCATGACCATTCACTTCCCAACACTGTATTCCATCTAACACTTCTTTGCCCATTCTCCCAATCTGTCTGTTATTTTATAGCTCTTTTACTTCCTCAAAACTACCTGCCCTCCCAACTTTGTTCATATCATCTGCAAACTTTGCAGCAAAGTCATCATTTCCATCATCCAAATCATTGACATATAATGTAATAAGCATCAGTCTCAACACAGACACTTGTGGAGGACCACTAGTCACCGGCAGAAAAGGATCCCTTTATTCCCAATCATTGTCTCCTGCCAATCAGCCACTGTTTTGAATCTTTCCTGTAATACCATGTGCTTGTAGCTTGTTAAACAGCCTCATGTGGCACCTTGTCAAAGGCCTTCTGAAAATCCAAGTACACAACGTCCATCGATTCTCTTTTGTCTGTCCTGCTTGTTATTTCTTCAAAGAATTCCAACAGATTTGTAGGGCAAGATTTTCCCTTGAGGAAAACATGCTCACTGCAGCCTATTTCATCATGTGCCTCCAAGTATCCCAAATGACTTGTCATATGAGGAGCATTTAATGACTTTGGGCCTGTATTCACTGGAATTCAGTTGATTGAGCGGTGACCTAATTGAAACCTATTGAATGGTGAAAGGCCTTGACAGAGTGGATGTGGAGAGGATGTTTCCTATGGTGAGAGAGTCTAAGACCAGAGGACACAGACTCAGAATAGAGGGCATTCTTTTAGAATGAAGATGAGGAGAAATGTCTTTAACCATAAAGTAGTGAATCTGTGGAATTCTTTGCCACAGGCAGGTGTGGAGGCAAAGTCTTTATGCATATTTCAGGCAGAGGTTGATAGATTCTTGATTGGTCAGGGCATGAAGGGATATGGAGAGAAGGCAGGAGATTGGATCAGCCATGATGAAATGGCAGAGTAGACTCAATGGGCCAAGTGGCCTAATTCTGTTCCTATATCTTATTGTCTTATGGTCTTATTGTAGTGTAGCAGTGATCTGGTGTGTCTGAACCTCTGATGCAACAGGTTCTGGCTGCATAATTGTATAATTACAATTATAATATATATTGAATATATATATTAATGGTTATATATTAAACAAATAGTTCAAAAATGTAGTGAGGTTGTGTTAATGGGTTCATTGTCCATTCAGAAATTTGATGGCAGAGGGGTAGAAGCTGTTCCTGAATCATTAAGTGTGTGCCTTCAGGCTCCTGTATCTCCTCCCTGATGGTAGCAATGAGAAGAGGACATGTCCTGGGTGTCGGGGGTCCCTAATGATGGATGCTGCCTTTTTGAGGTACCGCTCCTTGAAGGTGTCCTGGACACTGAGGAGACTGGTACCCAGAATGGCGCTGACTGATTTTCCAACTTGCCGCAGCTGATTTCGATCTTATTTTGTTTTGATATTTTTCTGTGCCTTGTCATGCCTCTCAATTTCCACGGAACGTTGCAGAGCCACCTTCCTGGCCATTGGATCTCATTGTTGATCTGATCCACCCAGTACTTCAGAGCTGACTCCCCTTGCTAGGACAGGCACATCCCTATCTCACTGGGTATGAGGCTCGCTGGCTACTCTCACCTGGTTTAGCCCGGCTGTCAAAAATATGTACCGACATATGGCTCCTCCTGTGACACCCCATACACCTCACTTGAACTGTACTGTTGCCATAAAACAGCAAATTCCATGATCTATGTCTGTGGTACTAAAATGTGATTATGATTCTGGGGTTCTGAGGGGCACCCAATTTAATACGAGAACTAAGTGCAAAAATGCTACAAGGCATGCATAGCATAGTGGTTAGTGTAACGGTTCACAGCACCGGCTGGAAGTTTGAGGTTCAGTTCCTGCCACTGTCTGTAAGGAGTCTGTACATTCTCCCTGTCATCACATAGTTTTCTTCTGCTTTCTTCCCACATTCTGAAGACGTATGGATTAGAGTTAACAAGTTTTGGCTGCTATGTTGGCACAGTGTGCACGCTGACACTTCCGGCCAGCCCTCATCATACCCTCGGACTGTGGTGATTGTTGACACAAATTACACATCTCACTATGTTTCAATGGTTTGATGTACATGTGACAAATAAAGCTGATCTTTATAAAATGCTTTTTGAAGTGACGATTGCATGAATAACACCAATCTGCCCCCACTAAACTTCCTAATCCCCCAATATCATATAACTGCAGAGAGGTGGGGACACAGCTTAACACACAGTGGAAACCAGCCTTCCCTCCTGGACGTTGTACTCTTGCTGCCTCAGTATTTCTGCCAGCATAATCAAAAACCCCCACCCATCTCAGGCATTCTCTCTTCTCCCCCAACCCATTGGGCGGAAAATACGAAGCACGTGCCACCAGGCCAAGGGACAGCTTCTGTCAGAGCCCTGAATGGAGCCCTTGTATTATGAGATGGACTCTTGACCTCACAGTCGATGTCTTTGTAATCCCTTAGTTTAGGGTTTTCAAACCTTTTTTATGCCATGGACACTGGCCATTAACCAAGGGATCTGTGGACCCCAGGTTGGAGACCCATGGTCGAGTTTGATGTTCACCTTCAGTGCACTTTCTTTATTCTGCACTGTTAGTGTTTTACCTTATTTTACCTCAATGCACTGTGCAACGATCTGATTTGTATCAACAGGTTACAAGGCAAATATGACAATACTAAACCAGTACCAAATGACAATCAATTAGTTACACTGAGCTATCTCCCGTACCTAATACGGTGGCCATTCAGTGTATGTTCATGGTCTTCTGCTGCTGTAGCGCATCCAAGTCAAGGTTTGATGTTTGCGTTTTCAGAGATGCTCTTCTGCACACCACTGTTGTAACATCAAAACATAAGAAATAGGAACAGGAGTAGGCCATCCGGCCCATCGAGCCTGCCCTGCCATTCAATAAGATCATGGCTGATCTGTCCGTAAACTCAACTCCATCTACCTGCCTTTTCCCCGTAACCCTTAATTCCCTTACTATGTAAAAATCTATCTAAAAACCTATCTAACTGTATCTTAAATATATTTAGCGAAGAAGCCTCAACTGCTTCCCTGGGCAAAGAATTCCACAGATTTTAAAAACGCAAACACGAGGAATTCTTCAGATGCTGGAAATTCAAGCAACGCACATCAAAATTGCTGGTGAACGCTAGCTCTTCCTTCAGTTAGTCCTGACGAACGGTCTCGGCCGAGATGTCGACTGTACCTCTTCCTAGAGATGCTGCCTGGCCTACTGCGTTCACCATTCCACAGATTTACCACTCTCTGAGAAAAACAGTTTCTCTTCATCTCCGTCCTAAATCTTCTCCCCTGAATCTTGAGGCAATGTCCCCTAGTTCTACTAACACATGGTCATTTGAGTTGGAGTTGCTGTTGCTTTCCTGTCAGCTTGAACCATTCTGGCTATCCTCCTCTGATCTCTTTCATTAACAAGACATTTTTACACACAGAACTGCCACTCACTAGATGTATTTTTTTGTTTTTTGCACTATTCTCTGTAAATTCTAGAGGCTGCTATGCATGAAAATCCCCTGAGTTCAGCAGTTTCTGAGATACTCAAACCACTACATCTGGCACCAACACTCATTCCACGGTCAAAGTCACTTACATCACATTTCTTCCCCATTCTGATGTTCAGTCTGAACAACAACTGAACCTCTTGACCATGTCTGCATGCTTTTATGCATTGAGTTGCTGCCAAATGATTGGCAGATTATATATTGGCATTAACAAGCTGGTGCACAGGTGTACCTAATATAGTGGCCACAGAGTTTATATCTGTAGTAGCAATCTGACTATCATGATATGTACGCCAATAGCATTATTGAAAGGCAAAGACTGATTTTGATTTCTGCTTTAATAATAACTGCTTCTTGAGAGCTTTGTTGCTAAAACTGCTGGAGGATGTTGCAATAAATCACACAGACAAGAAACCTTCTTGATGAGTATCTGTGTTGATCCTGCCTGCTTGTTTCAACTAGAGTTCCATATTGGCCTCCACACCTTTGGGCAATTACTATCCAGAGATCACATGTTCAAAACAGAATATAGCTTCAGATTGGCCTCTGATATTTCTCTTTATTAATCAGTCGCTGCTGGAATTGAACTTGAATCTCTGACGCCACAAGCTGCAGTAACGTTGTGCTAGCCGCAATGCGACCATGACGTCCTACTGTGCCTTATTTCTTTATGTCCCAGAACACATGGTATAAATCCATCATGGCACTGTGGTCGTGTAGCGGTTAGTGTGATGCTGACGCTGTTGCTGTTTGGGGTATTCCAGAGCTGAGAGTTCAATTCCAGTGTCATTCCATAGATCCTCCCTGCAGAATGCGCGCGTTTCCCCCAGACACTCCGCTTTCCTCCCACAGTCCAAAAACATACCAGGTAGGTTATTCATCCTGTGATTAGCCTAGGGTGAAATCAGGGGTTGAAAAGCCTATTCCGCACAGTATCACTGAATAAAATAAATGTTACTGACAGGCACTATTTCACATTCAAGTTCATGTTGAAGTTTAATTGTCATTCAACCCTACGCATGAATACCAAGGAATGCAGTCAAGTGAAACAGCAGTACTCCAGGGCCAAGGTGCATTATACAGTACCAACAGTCATACACAGCACAAGCACATGTAGTATGTACAGGATACAGTGAACAAGGAGTACAGTAGTCAAGGAGCGCTGGGTACAAGCAAGGCTAACAGGATCTTCAGGCCCGATGAGCCCATGCCACACACTTACACCCATGAGACTAACTAATCTAGCCTGTGCTTCTTTGAAATGTGGGAGGAAGCTGGAGCACCCGGAGGAAACCCACGTGGTCATGGGGAGAACATACAAACTCCTTACAGAGAGCAGTGGGAATTGAACGTGCATTGCTGGTACAGTGATAGTGTTATGCTAACATACTTTGTGACAACGTAGTACCTCAGGTTTCTAATCAATATTTACTTTGAAGAAAATCAGAACAGAAATAAACACAGGTGTATAAATATTTGTAAAATGTGCAGATTGGCCAGTAATGCCTTATCATGTGTTATTATAAATTTTAGTTTTCACTGAATAATAATAGTGTTCACTCATCAATTAAGTGAATGGAATGAAAATCACTGTAAGGTGTCCCGATGAATGGTCTATGGCCAAAAAATTGCCTGTTTCTTCCTCTGTAGAGGTGCTGCCTGACCTGCTGAGTGCCTGCAGCACTTTGTGTGTGTTACAATGTAAAGAGTGTGCCACCACCCACACAGATTATTATCTGTGACTATTGATCTAAACTCGAACTGCAGAGCATTAAGAGCAGGTTGATGACTTTATTTCTTGCATCATACACTGGGGTGCTCTCTACAGTTACCTGATGAGGTGACCTTTGGCTAGGGGCAGATGTCGTCAGGTGTGCCCAATCTTCACAGAATGTTTCGACCCTTAACCACTACCCTCTGCTGTCGGTGGGTCAGCAGTGGTGGCCAAGTCACTGCCCATCTGCTCCTGACTTCCAGCTCAACTCCTCTCGCCTGCTCCATATCCAGCGAGAGGCTCTTTCTGCTTCCTCCCCCATCCCGCGAGCTGCTTGGTTCATGCTCTTTTTTTAAATCATGGCCCTGCATAAACAGCAACCTCCATGCCGACCTTGCTAGGAATCCTCTACAGCCTGCCTCCATGGGGAATAGCCGTGTCTGCCATCCTTTGTTCCTGTACTCCTGGACTAAGGACTAGTACTTCAGGGCCTTCCTCTCGTGAGCCTCCTCATGTCCTTTCTCCCATGGTACTGTGAGCTCCACCAGGACGGTTTTCTTGTCTTCAGTGGACCACACTATGATGTCTGGTCTAAGTGTGGTTTTCACCACATCTGGGAAGTACAGCTTCCTCCCGGCATAGAGCTTCCTCTCCACCCTCATCTCCCATGATTTGGCAGTTTGCAGCAGATTGGATTTAGGCCTCTCTGATACGACTAGTGTGACCCTCTCCTTGATGAAAATGTCTGCCCTGTTTGCCTCTTTGCCAGCTGGTCGCTCTTCACTCCTCTCCCGCTCCAGTGTGTCAGCAAGGAAGTACAGGGCCTTGTCGTGGTGCCACCTACACCATCCCTGTATTAAAGCTGTTTTGCATCCTGACGCTATGTGTGCCAGTGAAGCCTGCTGACCACAAAGTTAGGGTCCTCTCTCAGTCCTGTGTGCAGCTGTGATGGTGTAGGGTGAGTGTCATACATGGGCCGCAGGAGAAAAGAAATACGGAAAGGCTCCAATCTCCAAAGCTCAGCCCAAGTGACCTTGCGCTTAGGAAGATCCCATTTCGTTCAACACCACTGCCTTCAATATCCGCCTTTCATCCTGAACGTTCCGTACCTCTGCCTTGCCCATGCCAGTCCTACCCCTTGCACTTGCACTCCCCCATTGTTGGAAGTGTGCAGAACCAAGGCCTTCTGTCCCAGGCATGGGTTGCCAATGATGTCTCACAATTGGAGGGGGCTCGCGGTCTGGTCTAAGGTTGAGTTGGCAGCCCACCTCCACTTCAATTGTGACTCCTGCTTAGTTTATCATCTTGTTATTGAAGCCCCTCAGTGTTAAGACAACTCTACAGGTTGTCACCTTGAACACCTCCACTACTGATGACAATGGGAGCTGTAGCTGGCCTGATATTACGTAAAGCCCCACTGAAGAAAATCTTGGGGGAATCCTCAGCCACCTTTGCAGATGTTTGTTGACTTTCCTGTTGATGCCTTCTACAGTGGTCACCATGAAAAGCCAGAGCAGCCTTGGTTGGAGACTATTTTGTTACAACATTGTCTTAAAATTACCAGGGAGTCTGGTTTTGTCGACTTTCTTCAGCCACTCCTCAGTCTGCTTTATAGTGTCAGTAGTGTTGGCGTCATTACTGTATTCAACCACTTTCCGAGACACTTTACTGGGTTGTCCTCTATGGATGGAATGACCTCTCCCTGTACTTGAAGACTGAACTTGCTAGTAACCTTGCCCTTTTTGATCACAATGCATCTGGACTTCCTGGGTTTGAAGATCATCGTAGCATCTGGACTTCCTGGGTTCAAAGATCATCCTAGCCCAGGTAGCTACATTGTCCATGGTTTCCAATACCCATCTTGCTTGGACATGCCATACAGTAGTTACTGTGATGTTGTCCATGAACCCCGTGTTGCAGGTTGTCAGATGCTGGGCTCCGACACCGGGCCTCGGGTTCCGTCTGCTGCTGCTGATATGAGGAGCTTCATACCCATGACAAACAAGATGGGGGAGATGGTACAGCTGGTTGGATTCATTTTTCGGAGGTCTTGCCACCTGGTTGTAAAGTGGGCTGAAGTGGAGCATAGGTAGCTGGTGATCCTGTCTCGTGTTACTGATGGGATGTGATGGTGGGTCAGGCCAACCTGGATGAGGTCGTGTGGAAGAAAATTGTTAAAACTGGAATGCATTCAGTGCTATTTTTACGGTCAAGGAGATAACGGGATCTCTAGACTTCTCTGTTTCTGTGGCAGATGTTGAGATGTACATTGCTCCAATTGTGGAAGGTCTACACTGTCTTATGGTTGTCTAGCCTTGACCTATCAAGTCCTCTTTTTTATTTGATACAATTGTGCCACCATACAACACAATGAAGGATTGGTTCATTATGAACATGGAGCTTCAGCCTTTGCAATGACTGCACAACAATCACTTCTACAGAACTACCTTGCTTCTCCTTGCGTGCAGAGTCATCTCCGGTAGACTAGACAGATGAGATCTGCAGTTAGAACCAATGATCTGCAATGCTCAATGGAGAGTGAAGGACATGACGAGGCACAGGAGAACTGATGGCCATCCTCTGCAACCCAGGAAGACTCCAGTTGTGAGGCTTGTTCATACCACTGGACCTGGGGTTGAGGGAGTGGAATTGCCCAGTGCACTGCTCTTATAGCTTAAAAACTCTCCTGGACAGGTTTCCTGTCAGTGTCAGATACTGTGGCCGACCAGCACCAACACCGTGGACAATTACATATGACCTGTTACAGTGGGGAGGACAAGGTTGATTGGATCCATGATTACCTAGGAAGAGTTCCTCAGGTCCTGGCCAGCTCAGTGTGTGGGAGATCTAACAGGCCACTCTTGAAGCCCACGCCAAGTGCACGTACTGCAGATTAGTAATTCTCAGTGCACCAAGTACGTAGGCCTTAGTGCATTTATTCAGCCTCTTTTCTTTCTATCATTTATGATAAGCATTATGTTATAAAATATCACAAAGATTGAAATGCCTTTGTGGTATTTATTAATAATTATTACCAATATACACTCAGCGGCCACTTTATTAAGTACACATGTACCTGCTCATTAATGCAAATATCTTATCAGCTAATGATGTGGCAGCAACTCAGGATGGGGGAAAATGTCACCTGAGTGACTTTTCAGTTCTGGTCTGGTCACTCGTCTGAGTGCTACTGGTACCATGTAACCCAGTACTATCTGCCGCATGGTCGGGTGGTCAGCGACTAAACCGGCTCCCCCACCAGGCTTGCCTGCTGAGGAGGGTGGCTAGACACCCTGCAGGATGAAAAACAAGACCTGTTAAAGGGTGGCTGAACCTTCTCGTAGGGTCAACGGCCATCTAGCAAACACGTGAAGCGCAGAAAGGGCATCCCTTGCATTGAAGTTTGGTCTGGCATTTCACTGCAACAGAACTTCCCCCAGCTGTCTTGGACCCACCGTGCCACTGGATCCAGGAGGGGATGTCGAGAGGGCGGGTCTGGACCTGTGCAACCCCCTACTCACATAAAATCCACTCACACACACGCTGTTCCTTTCTGAGGAGTGGGGTCAACCCCACTAACTGACAGAAAGGAACCATCATCATCCTATGGGATGGATAGATGTGGTGCTAGATGTGGTGGTCTGAGTATCTCAGAAACTGCTGATCTCCTGGGATTATCACGCACAACAGTCTCTAGAGTTTACAGAGAATATTGTGAAAAACAAAAAAAAGCACCAAATGAATGGCAGTTCTGTGGGTGAGAACGTCTTATTGATGAGAGGGGTCAGAAGAGAATGGCCAGACTGGTTCAAGCTGACAGGAAGGCGACAGTAACTCAAATAACAGTGGTGTGCAGAGAACATCTTTGAACGCACAATATGTCAAAGCTTGAAGTGAATGGGCCACAGCGGTAGAAGATCACAATCATACACTCAGTGGTCACTCTGTAAGGAACTTTCTGTTCCTAATAAATTGGTCACTGAGTATGAAGCTCTGCAGTTTCAAAGGTACATTTAATGTCAGAGAAATGTATACAATATACATCCTAAAATGTATACAATATGTATCCTGAAATGCTTTTGCTTCGGTTCAGTACCCTCTTCACTATGTCCAGGACCAGCTGAATCTTATGTTTAGAAATTGGATTTTATCTGATTTGTTTAATTGCCCATAGGGAATTACAATATTAGGAAAAAATAATCTAAATGATTTTTGGATGGTTTATACCTGGAAATATCTGCCAACTTTAGAGTGTAAAAGAAAACGTGAATTTATTTGCATCCAATACTGTTGAGTTTGAAAGGTTTCAGTGCACACGACAATCAGTTGAGAGGTTGCCAATCAGGTCAGCTGATGGTAACAGTATGTTAAGAGCAACAACAACAAAAGCCCCTGGTTCTACTGAGACTCTACAGTCTGATCATTGTGGAGGTTCATTCTCTTGGCTTTGGTTTGGGGGCATGGCACTGTTGAGCAGAGATATACAGCTCCTTCTCCCAGGCTATAGGACTATTGAAATCTCTGCCACCATCCAGGTCTCTTCACGTATGAAGCACTAGTAGCATTATACCATTTACTTTTTAGCTGGTATCATATATGCACCTTATTATTTGTTAATTTATTTGTGGTATTACTTTATGGGTTATGTGTGAGTTATATGTACTGTGTCGTGGACCTCGTTCTAGAGGAACATTTGCTGGTATACATGTGTAGAAGGGAATGATAGTAAACTCCACTTGAACTGAAATTTAACCTAAATAGAGTTATATCTACTAGTAAAGTGACTCTTTATTTAAATATACTTTACTGCAGAATAAGTGAAGGTGCTAGTCACAGCTAATATTTGCAACATAATCTTACCTGACGTCTATAATACAAAGTTGGCCGCTGCCCCCAAATATAATTCATTTTAGCTGATCAAGTAACACACAGTACTGCCGTCCAATCTCTGCCATCAGCACCCATTGTGATGTTTAAGAGGATAGAATGCACACAAAGTACATGAAATGATCCAAAATAGAGAATGAAATGTGCTCTTCATGATGCTGAATTTGGTTTGGTTTGATTGACAACCTGCCTCATTGTTTTCTCCAGGTCTACCTGGTTATAGTTTGGAACTTTGAGCTCTTTATGATCCCGCTGGTGCTTCTCATTCTGCTTTTCTACAACTATTGGTTAATTAGATCAGGGAAGGACAATACTTTACACTCAATGGTAAGATTCACATTTTTTTCATTTCTTATCCTAATTAGCCTTGAGCTAAAATGTGTTTGGTTATGAAATTATTAGAGTTTCAACTGTTTTCATGCACATGCGAGGAGTATTATGAATAAAGCGGATGAGCTTAGAGTGTGGATCAGTACCTGGAGCGATGATGTAGTGGCCATTACAGAGACTTGGATGGTTCAGAGGCAGGAATGGTTACTTAGAGTGCCAGGCTTTAGATGTTTCAGAACGGACAGGGAGGGAGGCGAAAGAGGTGGGGCATGGCACTGTTGATCAGAGATAGTGTTACGGCTGCAGAAAACGAGGGAGTCATGGAGGGATTGTCTACTGAGTCTCTATGGGTGGAAGTTAGAAACAGGAAGGGGTCAAAAACTCTACTGGGTGTTTTTTATAGACCACCCAATAGTAACAGGGACATCAAGGAGATTATAGGGAGACAGATACTGGAAAGGTGCAATAATAACAGGGTTGTTGTGGTGGGAGATTTTAATTTCCCAAAAATTGATTGGCATCTCCCTAAAGTGAGGGGTTTAGATGGGGTGGAGTTTGTTAGGTGTGTTCAGGAAAGTTACTTGACACAATATGTAGATAAGCCTACAAGAGGAGAGGCTGTACTTGATCTGGTATTGGGAAATGAACCTGGTCAGGTATCAGGTCTCTCAGTGGGAGAGCATTTTGGAGATAGTGATCACAATTCTATCTCCTTTACCATAGCATTGGAGAGGGTTAGGAACAAACAAGTTAGGGAAACATTTAATTGGAGTAAGAGGAAGTATGAGGCTATCAGGCAGGAACCTGGAAGCATAAATTGGAAACAGATGTTCTCAGGGAAATGTATGGAAGAAATGTGGCAAATGTTCAGGGGATATTTGCATGGGGTTCTGTGTAGATACGTTCCAATGAGACAGGGAAAGGATGGTAGGGTATAGGAACCATGGTGTACAAAGGCTGTTGAAAATCTAGTCAAGAAGAAAAGAGAAGCTTACAAAAGGTTCAAAGAAACGAGGTAATGATAGAGATCTAGAATATTATAAGGCTAGCAGGAAGGATCTTAAGAATGAAATTAGGAGAGCCAGAAGGGGCCATGAGAAGGCCTTGGCGGACAGGTTTAAGGAAAACCCTAAGGCATTCTACAAGTATGTGAAGAGCAGGAGGTTAAGACGTGAGAGAATAGGACCAATTAAGTGTGACAGTGGAACCAAAGTGTGTATGGAACAGAAGGAGATAGCAGAGGTACTTAATGAATACTTTGCTTCAGTATTCGCTATGGAAAAGGATCTTAGCGATTGTACGGATGGCTTGCAGTGGACTGAAAAGCTTGAGCATGTAGATTTTAAGGATAAGATGTGCTGGAGCTTTGGAAAGTATTTAAGTGGGATAAGTCATTGGGACCAGATGGGATGTACCCCAGGCAACTGTGGGAAGCAAGGGAGGAGATTGCTGAGCCTCTGGTGATGATCTTTGCATCATCAATGGGGACAGGAGAGGTTCCGGAGGATTAGATGGTTGCGGATGTTGTTACCTTATTCAAGAAAGGGAGTAGGGATAACCCAGGAAATTATAGGCCAGTGAGTTTTATTTCAGTGGTTGCTAAGTTGATGGAGAAGATCCTGAGAGGCAGGATTTATGAACATTCGGAGAGGCATAATATGATTAGAAACAGTCAGCATGGCTTTGTCAAAGGTATGTTGTGCCTTATGAGCCTGATTGAATTTTTTTGAGGATGTGACTAAACACATTGATGAAGGTAGAGCTGTAAATGTAGTGTATATGGATTTCAGCAAAGCATTTGACAGGGTACCTATTGAGAAAGTAAGGAGGCATGGGATCCAAGGGGACATTGCTTTGTGGATCCAGAACTGGTTTGCCCACGGAAGGCAAAGAGTGGTTGTAGACGGATCATATTCTGCATGGAGGCCGGTGACTAGTGTTCTGCCTCAAGGATCTGTTCTGGGACCCTCACTCTTTGTGATTTTTGTAAATGACCTGGATGAGGAAGTGGAGGGATGGGTTAGTAAGTTTGCTGATGACACAAAGGTTAGAGGTGTTGTGGATAGTGTGGAGGGCTGTCAAAGGTTACAGCGGTACATCGATAGGATGCAATACTGGGCTGAGAAGTGGCAGATGGAGTTCAACCCAGATAAGTGTGAGGTGGTTCATTTTGGTAGGTCAAAAATGATGGCAGAATATAGCATTAATGGTAATACTCTTGGCAGTGTGGAGGATCAGAGGGATCTTGGGGTCCGAGTCCATAGGACACTCAAAACTGCTATGCAGGTTGACACTGTGGTTAAGAAAGCATATGGTGCATTGGCCTTCATCAATCGTGAGATTGAGTTTAAGAGCCGATAGATAATGTTGCAGCTATATAGGACCCTGGTCAGATCCCACTTGGAGTACTGTGCTCAGTTCTGGTCGCCTCACTGCAGGAAGAATTTGGAAACCATAGAAAGGGTGCAGAGGAGATTTACAAGGATGTTGACTGGATTGGGGAGTATGCTTTATGAGAATAGGTTGAGTGAACTCAGTCTTTTCTCCTTGGAGCGACAGAGGATGAGAGGTGACCTGATAGAGGTATACAAGATAATGAGAGGCATTGATCGTGTGGATAGTCAGAGGATTTTCCCCAGGGCTGAAATGGCTATCACAAGAGGGCATAGTTTTGAGGTGCTTGGAAGTAGGTGCAGAGGTGATGTCAAGTTTTTTACGCAGAGAGTGGTGAGTACGTGGAATGGGCTGCCAGCGACAGTGGTGGAGGTGGAAACGATAGAGTCTTTTAAGAGACTCCTGGATGGGTACGTAGAGCTTAGAAAAATAGAGTGTTATGGGTAAGCCTAGGTAATTTCTAAGATAAGGTCATGTTCGGCACAGCTTTGTGGCTGAGGGGCCTGTATTGTGCTGTAGGTTTTCTATGTTTCTAAATCTACCATCCCGACAACACTGCAGCAGATTAATACTTAAAATTATTGCTGAGCTTTGATCCAGGTATTTGCTACATTGATACATATTTGGGATTCCTGTTCAGATTATCTGCGCTTGTAAGTACTGTCTGTGAATCCCTTTGTGGATCTGCTACGGCTAAAGAGCAAAGAGTATTATTCAGATTCAAGTTCTATATTTGTTGATATATTGTCATAGCAAATCAAGTATTATGTTCTAATGTCGATCCACTGTGGATTTTGAAACCACAAAATTTTGGTGCTGTTCTTTTGGTTAATTCACAAAGATTACACTCAATGGCCACTTTATTAGCGGCATCTGTACACCTGCTTGATATGACTAGCATGGCCTCTCCTTCATGTGGCTGCAGCTGAATGCATAAAAGCATGCAGACATGGTCAAGAGGTTCAGTTGTTATTCAGACCAAACATCAGAATGGGGAAGAAATGTGATCTAAATGACTTTGACTGTGGAATGATAGTTGGTGCCAGACAGGGTGATTTGAGTATCTCAGAAACTGTTGATCTGCAATTTTCGTGTACAACAGTCTCTAGAGTTTATAGAGAACGGTGTGAAAAGCAAAAATAATCCAGTCAGTGGTGAAAATCTCTTGTCAATGAGAGAGGTCAGAAGAGAATGGCCAAACTAGTCCAAGCTGACAGGAAGGTAACAGGAACTCAACTAACCATGCATTACAACAGAGCTGTGCAGAAGTTCATCTCTGAATGCACAACATGTCAAATGTACACTCAGTTGGTACTTTATTAAGTACAATAGGTATCTAATAAAATGGCCATTGAGTCATAATTTCTAATTTCCATCAGTTTGAATTCAGAAAATTATCAGGAATAGTCATAAACTGTAATATTTAATGTTTACAGAAATAATATTACCCTTCCTCCTTTATTTCCTCTGTTTTAACTTTGCTTCACTCAGAACGGATATGATGTTCTCGTAAGAGATTATTCCATTTTTGGAGAACATCTGTGCATGACTTTGTTCAATGTGGGGAGGCTGACAAATAAGCAGCCACCACTTGGTTTTTGATAGTCCAGTACCCTGAGTCCATGAATGTTGCAGCAGTTTGCAGTCAAACACAATACAGCTTGTTTTCTGCCACGTGAACACTGGAGGGCAGCACTGACTCCAGCTTGGACGCTGCACCACACCGGCTCTGACGCCTCTCTCCTGGATAGCTGTAAACAGGCGACACCGTGGCTTGAGGCCTGGTCCTCGCCAACTAAGGCCGTGCCGCTGCTCCGCCATGCACCAATAAAGCAGTGAATCAGATAGTCCAACAGGGTCTTGTGATCACAGGAAAGGTGACTAAGATGACTACCTGTTGTTAGACAGCATGCTGCCTTCACGCCCCAGCTCCTCCAACACCTCTCTGACGCAGGCAGCAGCACAATCGCACCAAGTTCAACTTCTTCATTTCCTCCGCCATTGAGCAATGACCTGTAGTACCTGAAGTTCTTAATGTCCCACAGGGTCTTGCAATCATAAAAAAACATGTTTAACAGGAACAATAACACCTTTGGTTGGCCCGTAGAAACTACTGCCATAGAACATGCCACAATCTTACCAGATGTACTTTTTGTCAATGAAGGGATGTGTTATTTAGAGGTGATTTTAAAAAAGGCTTTGGCTGTCACACTTGGGCAAAATACTGCAGAGGCCGAAAATCTGAAATTAGAGATGGAAAATGATGAAAATACTTTACAGTTTAGGCAGCCTCTATGGAAAGACAAAATGTTGGTAACCTTACCGATAGAAAGCTAAAGTTAAACATGGCTAATGACCAAACAAAGTTGTTGCCACAGGGAAAGGGGGAGGAGATCTGCACTCCCTGCTGCCTTGCAATTGAAGTGTCACTGGATAATTTGTACTGTACCCAACAATATTTATTTTATGCACTTTGTAAATTTAATTCTCACATTCCCAAGTTATTGTGTGTTAGATGAGTGTTTCAGTACTACTGTGCTTTACATCCTGGTCTGGAGAAACGTTGTCTCGTTTGACGGCATCCATGCAGTTAAATGACAATAAACTTGACTTGAGAAGAAAGGATGAAAATAAAGACCTGGGTGGGGAAACAAGAGATGAAATGCAGAGGAGATGATGTGGTTGGGTGAATTTCCTTGCACAGTGCATGAATTACAAGAAATATATCAAGAGCAGCAGAGGGTGGATAAAAAGATGTAATTAAAAACTGAGAAAAAAGCATTGATTGCTGAGATTAAAACTATAACTGGTAATCAAAACGAACTGCAGATGCCAGACAACTGAAATAAAAACTATAAAAAGTGAGTATACGCACCCGAAATGCTGGAGGAACTCAGCAGCTCAGGCAGCATCAGTCAACATTTTGGGCCGAGACCCTTCGTCGGGACTGGAACGGAAGGTGGAAGATGCCAGAATAGAAGATGGGGGTGGGGAAGGAGGAGAAGCTAGAAGGTTATAGGAGAAGGGGACATGAAGCAAGAAGCTGGGAGATGATAGGTGGAAAGGGTAAGGGGCTGAAGAAGAATGAATCTGATAGGAGAGGAGAGTGAACTATGGGAGAAAGGGAAGGAGGAAGTGCACCAGGGAGAGGTAACAAGCAGGTGAGGAGAAGAGAAGAGTCATAGAGAATTACAACACGAAAACAGGCCCTTTGGCCCTTATCATCCATGCCGGAAAAAATTAAACTGCCTATTCCCATTGACCTACATTGGGACCATAGTCCTCCATACCCCTACCATCCATATATCTTACCAAACTTCTCCTAAATGTTGAAATCGAACACACATGCACCACTTGTGCTGGCAGCTCATTCCACACTCTTATGACCCTCTGAGTGAAGAGGTTTTACCTCATGTTCTCCTTAACCTCACATTATCACCCTTAACCCATGACCTCTGGTTGTAGTCCCACACAATCTCAGTGGAAAAAAACCTGCTTGCACTTAACCTATCTATATCATATTTTTGTATACCTCTGTCAAATCTCCTCTCAGTCTTCTACGTTCTAAGTTATTCAACTAACCTATTCAATCTTTCCTCATAACTCAGGTCCCCCAGACCCAGGAACATCCTTGTAAATTTTCTCTGCACTCTTTCAACCTTGCTTACATCTTTCCTGTAGGTAGCTGTCCAAAACTGCACACAATACTCCAAATTAGGCCTCACCAATATCTTATATACCTTCAACATAACGTCCCATCTCCTGTACGCAATACTTTGATTTATGAAGGCCATTGTGCCAAAAGATTTCTTTATGACCCTATCCACCTGTGACACCACTTTCAACGAATTATGGACCTGTAATCCTAGATCCCCTTGTTCGATCACACTCCTCAGTGGCCTACTGTTCACTGTATAAGACCTACCTTGGCTGGTCCTACCAAAGTGCAAAACTGGATTAAATTCCATCTGCCATTTTGCAGTCCATTTTTCCAGTTGATACAGATCCCTCTGGAACCCATGATAACTTTCCTCACTGTCCACTATTCCCCCAATCTTAGTGTCATACGCAAATCTGCTGATCCAATTTACCACATTATCATCCAGATCATTGATATAGATGACAAACAGCAATGGACCCAGCACCGATCCTTGCGGCACTCCACTAGTCATAGGCCTCCAGTCAGAGAGGCAACCCTCTACTACCACTCTCTGGCTTCTCCCACAAAGCCAATATCTAATCCAGTTTACTACCTCCCTGAATGTGGAGTGACTGAACCGTCTTAGGTCTTACTAAGGTCCATATAGGCAACATTGACTTCCTTGCCTTCATCCACTTTCCTGGTAACTTCCTCGAAAACTCTATGAGATTGGTTAGACATGACTTAACACACATGAAGCCATGCTGACTATCCTTAATCAGTCCTTGTCTATCCAAATACTTGTATTCCTGGTCCCTTAGAATACCTTCCAATAACTTTCGCACAATTGATGTCAGACTCACTGGCCTATCATTTCCTGGTTTATGTTTAGAGCTTTTTTTTAAACAACTGAACGACATTGGCTATCCTTCAATCTTCTGGTACATCCCCTGTCACTAAGGATGAATTAAATATCTCTGCCAGCGCCGTGATAATTTCTGCACTTTCCTTGTATAGGGCCTGAGGGAACACCTTGTCAGGCCCTGGGGAATCTTCCACCTTGATTTACCTCATGGTAGCAAACACCTCCTCCTCTGTAACTTATACAGGGTCTGTGAAGTTGATGCTGCTTTGCCTCACTTCTGTAGACTCTGTATCCACCTCCTGAGTGAATACCATTGTAAAGAATTCATTTCAGATTTCCCTCATCTGTTTTGGCTCCACACAAGCATTACCATTCTGGTCTTCCAAAGGACCAATTTTGTCCTAGCAATCCTTCTGCTCTTAACATATCGTTTATGTTAAAAGATATGTAGAATCCTTCAGGATTCTCCTTCACCTTGTCTGCTAGAGCAACTTTATACCTTCTTTTAGCCTTTCTGATTTCCTTCTTAAGTGTTCTCTTGCATTTTTTGTACTCCCTGAGCACCTCATTTGATCCTGCTTGCCTATATCTGCTATGGACCTCTTTTTTTCTCTTAACCAGAGCCTCAATATCTCTTGAAAACCAAGGCTTTCTACTCTTGTTATCTTTATCTTTTATTCTGACAGGCACATACAAGCTTTGCACTCTCAAAATTTCGTTTTTGAAGGCCTCCCACTTTCCAAGTACACCTTTGCCTGGAAACTGTCTATCGCAATCAACATTTGCCATATTATTTTTGATACCATCAAAATTGGCCTTTCTCCAATTTGGAATCTCAACCCATGGACCAGACTTATCTTTTTCCATATTTATTTTGAAACTAATGGCATTGTGGTCACTGGAAGCAAGTGTTCACCTACACAAACTTCTGTCACCTGCCCTGTCTCATTTCCTAATAGCAGATCCAGTATCACACACTCTCTCATTGGGATTTCTACGTACTGATGAAGGAAACTTTCCTGAACACATTTGACAAACTCTATCCCATCCAGTCCTTTTACAGCATGGGATTCCCAGTCAATACGTGGAAAGTTAAAATTACCCACTGTAACAACCTGATAAGAGGAAAGAGTGAGCCAGAGTGGGGAATAAAAGAAGAGGGAAGGGGAAAACTACTGGAAAGAGAAATTGATATTTATGCTGGAAGAACTCAGCTGAGCTGATTAAAGGTGAGCATACTCAGCCGGCCAGGTGAAGCGAGTTAATGTTTCATGTTGGAGCACTGACTGAACAACCTGGTCTGAAGTCACCCACGACTAGGAGTCTACAAATACAGAGAGAACAGGAGCGCTGAGGTGATAATTCAATCTGATTAGTGAACAATGGGGGGGAGGCAGAGATCAAATAGAATTGGCAGAAATAGAAAACTGAAATGAACTTTTCAGAAAGGTAAAGGGGAGAGGAGGGGTGTAAAAGTAAGAAAAAGACTAAAATAAGGCCATCAGACATAGAAGCAGGATTAGAGCATCCAGCCCATTGAGCCTGCTCCGCCATTCCATCTTGGCTGGTTTACTATCCCTCCCTGCCCCATTCACCTGCCTGCTCTCTGTACTTATGACACCCTGGATAATCAAGAACGTGTCAATCTCTGCATTAAATATACTCAATAACTTTGATTCGCAGCTGTCTGTAGCAATGAATTCCATAGATTCACCACCCTCTGGCTGAAGAAATTTGTCCTCTTCTTTGTTCTAAACGGACATCCTTCTACTCTGAGGCTGTATCCGTGACTCCCCAATTTTGGAAACATTCTCTCCACATATACTCCATCCAGACCTTTCAGCATTCAATAGGTTTCAATAAGATCCCCCCTTCATTCTTTTAAATTTGAGCCATCCATGGCAATGAATACCACAGATTCACCACCCCCTGACTAAAGAAATTCCCCTTATCTCTGTTGACCTGAAATAGTTAATCAAATTATTAAATTTAATTTTTAATATACTTTAAGTTTTAATTTCAATATGATTTTATGATTTTCACTTTTTAAAGATCTGCACAATTTATGAAATCTTTTTTTTCTTAACCTTGGGCCTTAATATCTTGAAACCAAATTCTTTTATGCTGAAATGTAATTGTTGAATTATGGGTATTGCTGATAAGGCAACTGGTGCCTTTACATATTCTCAATATTGTAATGGCTAAAAGTGTAAACACAGGAGAGTCTGCAGACGCTAGAAGTGGAGAGTTACACACACACACAGAATCCTGGAGGAACTTAGGACTGGTCTTGGCCTGAAACATCAACACATTAATGCTTTCTATACATGCTGCCTGGCCTGCCCAGTTCCTTCAGCATTTTGTGTGTGTTGCTTGGATTTCCAGCATTTGCAGATTTTCCCTTGTTAGTGAACTGTGTCATTTGGCATGGTAGCATAGTCATTAGCACAATGCTTTACAGTACAGGAGACCTGGGTTCAAATCCCTTCAGTGCCTGTAAGGAGTTTGTACCATGCTGACTATTTTATCATATGCCTCCAAGTAACCTAAGATCTCATCCTTAATCATCAACTCCAACGTCTTCCGAACCACTGAGGTCAGACTAACTGGCCTATAGTTTTCTTTCTTCTACCTCTCTTCCTTCTTGAAGAGTGGAGTGACATTTGCAATTTTGCAGTCTTCTGGAACCACTCCAAAACTAGTGATATTTGAAAGATCATTACTAATGCCTCCACAAACTCTTCAACCACCTCTTTCAGAACCCTGGGGTGTACACCATCTGGTCCAGGTGACCTATCTTCCTTCTGAGCTTTCAGTTTCCCAAGAACCTTCTGTCTAATTATGGTAACTCACATACTTCATACCCCCCGACACCTGGAACCCCTGTCATACTGCTATTGTCTTCCACAGTGAAAACTGTTGCAAAATAGTTATTCAGTACATCTGCCATTTTGTTGCCCTCCATTACTACTTCTCCAGCATTATTTTACAGTGTTCCAATATCCACTCTCACCTCTCTTTCACATTTTAGGTATTTGAACAAAATTTTAGCATCCCATTTAATATTATTTGCTAGGTTACTTTCGCATTCCATCTTTCTCTTCTTAATGACTTTTTAGTTGCCTTCAGTTGGCTTTTAAAAGCTTCCCAATTCTCTAACTTCCTACTAATCTTTGCTTTATTGTATGCCCTCTCCTTGGCTTTTATGTTGGCTTATATTCATGATTTCCTTCATTTTAAAAAAAAATTATAAAAATTCTTAAAGTAGCTACACCCACTAGCCACTTTATTAGGTATATCTGTACCCCTGCTCATCAATGCAAATATCTAATTAGCCAATCATGCGGCAGCAACTCAATGCATATAAGCATGCAGACATGGTCAAGAGGTTCAGTTGTTGTTCAGACCAAATATCAGAATGGGGAAGAAATGTGATCCAAGGGACCTTGTCTGTGGAATGATTGTTGGTGCAAGATGGGGTGATTTGAGCATCTTAGAAACTGATGTTTCCCTTGGGATTTTCATGCACAACTGTCTCTAGAGTTTACAAAGAATGGTGCAAAAATCAAAAAAAAACATCCAGTGTGCAGCAATTCTCTGGGTAAAAGCATTTTGTTGATGAGAGAGGAGAATGGCCAGACAGGAAGGTAACAGTAACTCAAATAATCACATCGTTGTGCAGATGAGCATTCCTGAATATTCAACGTGTTCAACCTTGAAGTGAATGGGTTGCAGCAACAGAAGACTACGAAGATAAACTCAGTGGCTACTGGATTAGCTACAGAAGATACCCCATGCTGTGGCCACTGAGTGTCTGTTCTGCTATTTGAAATTATTTTTCAATATTTGGTGATTGGAGGAATGTATAACGGGGATGTCAGATTTAAGTTCTTTGCACAGAGAGTTGTGGGTCTGTAGAACACCCTGTATTGTGTGTTGGTAGAGGCAGATACATTAGGGGCATTTAAGTAACTCTTGGATAGGTAGATGAATGACAGAAAAATGGAGAGTTATGTAGGAGAGAAGGGTTACATTGATCTTACAGTAAGTTAAAAGTTTGGCACAACATTGTGGGCAGAAGTGCCTGAACTATTCTGTACTGCTCAAATTCAAGTTTAATTGTCATTCAACCATACATGAAACCCACGAATACAGCCAAATGAAACAGTGTTTCTCCAGCGCCGATGTGCAACACACAGTACCAAGGGTCATAAGCAGCACAAGGCACATATAGCACATACAAATGGCAGTAAACATACAGTTACACAAAGTATAATGTAGCCCAAGCCCCTGAGTGTCGTGTCCTGTAGATTAATGGTGCATGGCTCATTTGCAGTAGCTCAATCATCAGGTTCGAATGCAGCCGTAGCTGAATGCAATCGAGTTTGGCTTCCACCAAGCAAACTCTGGAGAGCAGCCCTAACCCACCCCACCCTCTGGCTCCAGACCTCCCCCCGCCCCACCGCTCCAGATGACTGCAAACAGCAACTCCATGGCATGACGACCTACTCCATGCTACAAGTGAGGCCACATAGCTCCCCCACCATTGGTCTCACCAATAAAACAGTGAACCATACTTTCCGTACAAGACCCTTCTATGTTCTATGTTTCATTACTTGTTCGGATTAACCCTGCTGACAAGACATGCAGGTTTTTATTGAGGCTTCGGTGAGTGTTAGAGACCCACACACAGAACCCTGAGCTTCTCTAATGACTGTTATCCACACTCCCTGTGATTATCCTTATAGTCCCACCATCGTACTCCACATGGAGCACAGTGGCAGAGTCTTGCCGTTCTGACATTACACAGAGTTATGGTTTATATATCATAATTATCCAAACTTTTCAAGGTGATTGTAACAAAGTGGTCACAGAATAAAAATCAGAAATAAATGAGGCATAAATAATAAATAGAATAAGTGAGGGAACAAAGGTTGTTGCTGTCGGAAGGGGACGCGGGGCATCTTTTCAGTTTTTTCATTGACTCCTAGTTTGTATCTGATCTCACACAGCATATCCTTGCTCATTGCTTTCCTTCTCTTTACCGCCCCTACCTCAAATTAGAAGGCAGCACCAAAAATGCCAAAAATCATTGTAGATGGTATAGAGTAATGCCTTGTGAAGCCATAAATGCAAAGTACTGAGCCTACATATTAATTTAGTTTCTCTTCAATAATTCAGCTTGAACCCTTTGTCGTAGCGTTTTCAGTTCCGTTTATTCTGAGTTCAATTCCTCCCTGCAGTGAAGTACGACGTACACGGGAAGACAACAAAAAAAACTAGCAGGCAAACCCTGACTGACAATAGATTTCATTTTTGCCGTATTTCATTTGACACAACTGATTTTTTTTTAACAAACTAAATGAGTCAATCTTTGGTAATGAGATTGCTTAAGTGCTTGGCTCTTTTTATATTTGCTTATGTGATGTTTTGCTCTTAGACAAATAGAATCACCGGATAACAAGGCAGTAACTGTTGTGATGTGCCTAAATCCCTGTGTGGTCATGGTTCAGTTACTTTTGATGTTCAACACAGGAGCAGCCTGGAGGCCTAATAGGAGATCACACTTGGGGGAACCTAGGACCAGAGGGCAGGGCTTCTCAACCTACTTTATGTCTTGCACATTTACCATTAACTGGGGGGTCCATGGACCACCTCAAATAGAGGGATATCCATTTAGAACGTAGATCAGGAAAGTTTATCCAGAGTGTAGTGAATCTGTGCAATTCATTGCCACAGATGGCTGTGGAGGTCAAATCATTGTGTATACTTTAAGCAGAGGTTGATTGATTCTTGTTTCGTCAGAGTGTCAAAGGTTACGGGGGGAAGGCAGGAGAATGGGGTGTAGAGGGAAATAGATCAGCCATGATGGAATGATGGAGCAGACTCGATGGGCTGAATGGCCTAACTCTGCTCCTCGGTCTTATGGTCTTCTGTGGCTGCATCATAATCAACATTGTTGAAATTGTCTTGCCAAATTCTGGTGTTTATTGGTTGCTAACTGACAAGCTTCAAAGTCCAAGGTAACTTTATAAAGTACATATATGTCATCATATGCGACTGTGATTCATTTCCTTGTGTGCAGTCACAGTAAATACAAAAAACACGAACATGAGAAAAGCTGCAGATGTTGGAGATCCAGGTCCCGATGAAGGGTCTCAGCCCAAAACATTTATTCATTTCCATAGATACTACCTGATCTGCTGAGTTCTTTCAGCAATTTGTGTGTTTTGCTCCTTCTCCACCTTTATCTAAGGAACTGTGCATTCCCTAGGTAAACTGTAGAATCAATATATTATTAAAATAAGTGTGCAGTGAAGAAAGGGGTAGTTCCATCTGCAAAAGAAGACAGTAAGAATTTTGGGATGATTCAGTTTGACAGGAAATTACAACCCATGTAATTTATGTTTCTTGAAAGGCAGTGCTGTATACATTGTCTGTGACATCTCCAGAGTGCTTTCCTTGCTGCCTGTTTCTCCCATAGGCTGTCTTAGATGAAGCTGGCCACTGGATTTACCTTATTGGACTCGAGTATGAGTTGGATTTTGAACAACAATAGGCTCACTTGGGAACTCAGAGACTAGTCCTGCTGCAGCACAACATTCATTCCTTGAGGTGGCAGGAAACTCGATCTAGCTGAGGCGCTGATAGACGGCTTGTTGTATGCCTAGAGGAAGGCAATGAAGTTTAAAGAGTTAGCTCAGGGCTAAGGCTGGAGTAGAAGTCATTGACCATTTGAAAAGGCACTTGTACAATGACAATAAATTAGTGAGAATTAAGATAATTGAAAAAATAAAAATTGTTATTTGCCCTACCTCAATTTTCTGAATGTTTGAACAATTATTTCATAATCACACTTCAGCAAAGAGCAGGGGTTCCCAACATTTTTAAGCCTTGGACCTGTACCATTAACAGAGGGGTCCGTAGACAGATGTTTTATTGCTCACATCTACACGATCGTGGATAAAAGTGTGGGAGAAGGCTCAGGTAGGCCAAAAGCATTGACAATGATTGACTGAACCTCATGATCTGTTTCTGCACTGTATTACTTTGAACCATAACTGGAGTCCTAACGACCATAACAAATAGGAGCAGAATTAAGCCATTCGGCCCATTGAGTTTTATAAAGTATATCATGGCTGATTTATTATTCCACTCAACCCCATTCTCCTGCCATCACTGCCCCATCATTGAAATGTTCCCACAACCTATAAACTCACTTTCAAGGAACTTTACATCTCATGTTCTTGGTTTATTTTTATCTATGTATTATTCTGTATTTGCTGTTTGTTGTCTTTTGCACACGGGTTGAATGCCCAAGTTGGTGCAGAGTTTCATTGATTCTGTTATGGTTATTATTCTATTATTGAGTATGCCCACAAGAAAATAAATCTCAGGGTTGAATATGGTGACAGTAATCCAAATACTAAAAGGTCAGGTGTGGTTGGAGTAGGAAATATCATGCCTTTATGGAATAAGTCTGAATTTTGTTTTGTTGAATCACTATCATAGGGGCCCTACAATTAGCCTCACAAGTGGTCCATCCCAACGAGTCAGAGCGGCAAGAAAGTTAACATACGCGATTAAAGGCAGGAACAGGTACAACTAGCAGTACAGTAATAATCCTTAAAATATATATATATAAACATGAGATTCTGTTGATGCTGGAAATTTGAGGAACAAATACAAAATGCCGAAGGAACTCAGCAGGTCAGGTAGCATCTATCACCTATGTTTGGGCTGAGACCCTTCAACTGGATGGTAAAGGAAGAGGGAAGCAGCCAGAATAGGAAAGTGTGGAAGAGGGGAAAGTGTGGAAGAGAGGAAGGTGGGGAAGAGGGGAAGGTGAGAGCTGAAACCAGGTGAGGGGCAGGGTTGCTGGATGGGGAGGGGTGGGTGAAGTAAGAAGCTGGGAGGTGATAGGTGGAAGGGACAGAAGAGGAAGGAATCTGACTGGAGAGGAGGGTGGACCATTGGAGAGAGGGAAGGAGGAGGGGAATCAGGTTAGGAGAAGAGAGGGAATAAGAAGGGAGCCAGAATGGTGAATGGAAAACGAGAGGGGGAGGGAAGGGAAAGAAATGACTGGAAGTTAGAGAAAGCGTGGTTCATGCCATTGCTTGTGTAAAAAATGATGAGAAGCATTGATCATGCGGGTAGTCAGAGGCTTTTTCCCAGGGCTGAAATGGCTAACACGAGAGGGTATAGCTTTAAGGTGCTTGGAAGTAGGTACAGAGGAGATGTCATGGGTAAGTTTTTTTTATGCAGAGAGTGGTAAGTGTGTGGAATGGGCTGCCGGCGACGGTGGTGGAGGTGAATACAATAGGATCTTTTAAGAGACTCCTGGATAGGTACACGGAGCTTAAAAAAAGAGTGAAGTACATGTTCGGCACAGCATTGTGGGCTGAAGGGCCAGTATTGTGCTCTAGGTTTTCTATGTTTCTATCAGGTTGGAGGCTACCCAGATGGAATAAGAGGTGTTGCTGCTAAAAACCTGAGAGTGACCTGATTGCAGCAGGAGAGGAGGCATACACTGACATGTCAGAGTAGGATTGGGGACAAGAGTGAAAATAGGCGGTCATTGGAAGGGAAGGTACATAAAAGATATATTTGCGGAGTTACTAAAATGCCTTTTAAAACACACCTGTGGTAAGTCACACAAAATGCTGGAGGAACTCAGCAGGTCAAGCAGCATCTACGGAAATGAATAAACAGTCGACTTTCAGGCAGAGACCCTTCATCAGTTCTGGGAAAAAAAGATGAGAGGTCAGAGGTCAGAGCAAGCAGGTGGGGGGAGGGGAGGAAGAAGCACAAGGTGGCCGCTGGTAGGTGTAGCTGTGAGAGGAGGAGTGGCTGAGGTCAAGAGATAAAAGACTGGAAAAAGGGGAATCTGATAGGAGAGGGTGGAAGACGATGGGAAAAGGGGAAGTGGGAGGAGCACCAAAGGGAGCTGTTAAGCAAGTAAGGAGATAAGGAGAGAGAGGGAAACAGGAATGTGGAATGATGAAGGAGAGGGGGACAGTTATCAGATGTTCGAGAAATTGATGTTCATGTCATCAGGTTGGAGGCTACCCAGAGTCCTGAGAGAGGTTGCGGATGAGATTACGGATGCATTAGTGATGATCTTTCAAGAATCACATGATTTTGGCATAGTTCCGGTGGACTGGAAAATTGAAAATGTCACTTAACTCTTAAAGAAAGGGGGATGGCAAAAGAAAGGAAATTATCGGAGAGTAAGCCTAACCTCAGTGGTTGAGAAAGTGTAGGAGTCTATTATTAGAATGAGATTTCGAGGTACTTGGGGACTAATGATAAAATAAGTCAAAGTCAGCATGGTTACTGTGAAGGGAAATCTTGCCTGACAAATCTGTTAGAGTTCCTTAAGGAAGTAATAAGCAGGGTGGACAAAGGAGAGGCAGTGGATGTCATTTACTTGGATTCCAGAAGGTATTTGATAAGGTGCCATACATGAGGCTGCTTAACAAGATAAAATCCCATGGCATTACAGGAAAGATACTGGCATGGGTAGAGGAATGGCTGACAGGTAGCGATTGGGAATAAAGGGAGCCCTTTTCTGGTTGGCTGCCAGTGACTAGTGGTGTTCCTCAGGGGTCAGTATTGGGACTGCTACTTTTCACATCGTTTGTCATTGATTTAGATAATGGAGTTGATAGCTCTGAGACAAAGTTCGTGGATGATACAAAAATAAGTGGCGGGATAGGCAGTGCTGAGGAAGCAATGCAATTGCAGCAGGACTTAGACAAATGGGAAGAATGAGCAAAAATGGGGCAGATGGAATACAGTGCTGGGAAATGTATGATGTTGCATTTTGGTGAAAGGAACAATAGTAAGAACTATTATCTAAATGGGCAGAAGGTTCAAACATCAGAGGTGCAGAGGGACTTGGGAGTGCTCATGCAAGACTCCCAGAAGATTAATTTACAGGTTGAGTCTGAGGCAAAGAAGGCAAATGCAATGTTGGCATTTACTTCAAGGGGAACAGAATATAAAAATAAAGTAGTAATGCTGAGCCTTTATAAGATACTGGTCAGGCCGCACTTGGAGTATTGTCAACAGGTTTAAGACCATAAGACATAGGAGCAGAAGTAGGCCATTCAGCCCATTGAGTCTGCTCTGCCATTCAATCATGGGCTGATCCAATTCTTCCAGTCATCCCCACTCCCCTGCCTTCTCCCCATACCCTTTGATGCCCTGGCTAATCAAGAACCTATCTATCTCTGTCTTAAATACACCCACTGACTTGGCCTCCACAGCCGCTCGTGGCAACAAATTCCACAGATTTTCCACCCTCTGACTAAAGTAATTTCTCCGCATCTCTGTTCTAAATGGACATCCTTCAATCCTGAAGTTGTGCCCTCTTGTCCTAGACTCCCCTACCATGGAAAATAACTTTGCCTTATCTAATCTGTTCAGGCTTTTTAACATTTGGAATGTTTCTGTGAGATTCCCTCTCATTCTCCTGAAGTCCAGGGAATACAGCCCAAGAGCTGCCAAGACATTCCTCATACTGTAACCCTTTCATTCCTGGAATCATTCTCCTGGATCTTCTCTGAACTCTCTCCAATGTCAGTATATCCTTTCTAAAATAAGGAGCCCAAAACTGCACACAATACTCCAAGTGTTGTCTCACAAGTGCCTTATAGATCCTCAACATCACATCCCTGCTCTTATATTCTATACCTCTAGAAATGAATGCCAACATTGCATTCGCTTTCTGCACCACCGACTCAATCTGGAGGTCAACCTTTAGAGTATCCTGCACAAGGAGTCCCAAGTCCCTTTGCATCTCTGCATTTTGAATTCTCTCCCCATCTAAATAATAGTCTGCCTGTTTATTTCTTCCACCAAAGTGCATGACCCATTCATTTTTCAACATTGTATTTCATTTGCCACTTCTTTGCCCATTCTCCTAACCTATCTAAATCTCTCTGCAGGCTCTCTGTTTCCTCAATACTACCCGCTCCTCCAACATTAATTTGCATCATCGACAAATTTAGCCACAAATCCATTAATCCCATAGTCCAAATCATTGATATACATCGTAAAAAGCAACGGTCTCAACACCACACCCTGTGGAACTCCACTGGTAACTGGCAGCCAGCCAGAATAAGATCCCTTTATTCCCATTCTCTGTTTTCTGCCGATCAGCCAATGCTCCACCCATGCTAGTAACACTTCTGTAATTCCATTGGCTCTTATCTTGCTAAGTAGCCTCATTCTGATGTTTGGTATGAACAACAACTGAAGCTTTTGACAATGTCTGCATGCTTTGATGCATTGAGTTGCTGTCACATGATTAACTGATTAGATATTTGCATGAACAAGCAGATGTACGAGTGTACCTAATAAAATGGCCACCGAGTGTAGAATTCTTCAAGCTGCTGTTTCTGGAAAAAAAATATTGATGGAATGGCAAGTATTCATGGTCAGCAATATATCACTTCCATCACTAGTTTCTTCAGTTGTGCATCTCTGTATCATGTCACCACTTACATCAAAGAAGTTTGCACACATAAATACACAGACGAATAGACCAGAAGGTATAGGAGCAGAATTAGGCCATTTGGTCCATCAAGTCTGCTTTGCAAATAGAGGACATACAAGTAAAAGAATAAACTGGCTGTAACATATTAAATTTCTTTCATACTTTGTGGTAATTTATAATCTTTCATTCAGTTCATCATTTTCAAATAAATTATGCTGCAAATCATTGCTATGGTTGAAGGTAGAAATATGAATCATATTTATGTGAATTTATCTGACATCATTTTGTTCGTCATCTGTTCATGAAGTTCTGCTGACTGGAAGAGATGCTATGTAATATGAGTGCACTACATCCAAACTGCTTTGTGTTCTCAACAAATATTAACCATTTATTTAATTATTTGCTTAAATTCTACAAAACTATTTGTGGACTTTCATGTTAATAATAATAATAACAACTTATTTATGGAGCACTTTTCATAGTTCAACGTCCTTTACAATGGGATAAAGTGCAAACAAGAAAATAAAAAATAAAAATAACAACATGAAAATAAAAGACAAAAAAATATCCATTAAAAGCAAGGTTAAATAAGTCTGAATCCCTTCCAGTTTTAGGTACCGATTCGGAGCGTAGTTCAAAAAAGCTGACCTGCTGATTACCTTCTGAGGGAATTTGTTTAAATTGAAGAGACCGGCAGAAGAAGACATGAGAGTTTGTACAGGGTTGCTCCCTCCAGCCCCGACAGTATCCAAAGCAGCAACAGCCAGAGGGGTACTCTGCACTGGCTGCTTATTCTCTTTACCTCTCCTGAGGTCCATTGCTACATTGTGCCAGCAACTTGCTCACTGCAGCGTCTCTCATTATCTAAAGCAGCAATGGCCAGAGGGGTACTCTGCACTGTCACCCAGGTCCCTGCCTCTTGCAGCTTAGGGGTGACTATCTCCCTGTAGCTGCTCTCTGTCACCTCCTCATTCTCCCATATGAGCCAAAGGACATTAAGTTGCAGCTCCAGTTGCTTAACACATTCTCTAAGGAGCTACAGTTTGGTGCACCTCTTGCAGGTGTAGTTATCAGAGAGACTGGAGGTCTTCCAGAGTTCCCATTTCTTACACATGCAATATACCACTACTACTGGTCCTGTTCTCACCACACTAGCTATGTACTGACAGAAAAAAAAGCTTACTGGAAACTTAATTGTAGCTTGTGCCTGTTCCAGCCCAAGCCTGCTATCAGGAAATATAATAGTGACAAATTCTTTGACTGTGAAATATTGTACCAAGCCTATCCTGCAGAGGGAGACAGAGTTCATGAAACCAATTGAACTTTGTTCTTTTGCCGAGTCCAAGGGAGAAATGCCTTTAGTCATCTCAGATATCCACAGTGAAATTTGTAGCTGATGTGTTATTATATTCAAAATTAATATCATGCCCAGTGGTAAAAAAACATTAGGAATAAAAAACAAGAAATGAAAACAGTATCTCGCCACGCAGAGAAGAGAATTTCCATGTTGGTGCCATCTCTAAGTGGTGTGTGGGCAAGTCTATTTCTTAGTTGTTAGTCACAGTTAAAGGCTGAATTTTTCAAAATTACGAGTTAAAAAAGTCTACCAAGTCCAATATGAAAATAATTGTGCAAGTCCACTGTTATAGAAAGGAATCTCAGAGTTGTATTCTGTATACATAATAATAAATGTACTTTGAATCTTTGAATTTTCCACCACAGTTAAACTATATTCTACTTCACACTGAGTTTAAACAAAAGAAGAGTGATTTTATTGCAATTAAGTTCAAAAGTTTAAATTTAGCACATTGGCCTTCATAACTTAAGGTATTGAGTACAGGACTTGGGATGTTATGTTGAAGTTATATAAGAAGTTGGTGAGGCCTAATTTGGAGTATCGTGTGTAGTTCAGGTCACCTACCTGCAGCAAAGATAACAGTAAGATTGAAAGAGTGCAGAGAAAATTTATAAAGATATTGCCAAAACTTGAGGACCTGAATTACAGGGAAAAGATTTCATTCCTTGGAACGTAGGAGAATGAGATGGGACTTGGTAGAGATGTACAAAATTATGAGTGATGTAGACATGGTAAATGCAAGCAGGTTCTTTCCTCTGAGAGTGGGTAGCACTACAGCCAGAGATCATGGCTTAAGGGAGAAAGGTGAAAAGTTGAAGGGGAACATGAGGGGAAGCCTCTTCACTCAGAGGGCGGTCAGTGTGAAATGAGTTACCAGCACAAGTGGTACATGCAAGCTCGATTTCAATGTTTAAAAGAAACTTGGATAGATACATGGATGAGTGGGGTATGGAGGGCTAAGGTCTGTGTGTGGGTTGGTGGGATTAGGCTCAGCACAGACTAAATGGGCCAAAGGACCTTTCTCTATAACTCGGTATCTCCCGTGACTGATAAATTAAACCCATTCATTTTACAACCATGACTATGAGCAGCCTCACTGCTGTTAATGGGAAGGGAATTTCCAGAGGAATACACCCACATTGTCTGAATCAGTGTAAAAAAAAGCTTCAAAACTTCTGCAGAAACATAGTCTCTCAATATCCTCTTAAAACTTGAGTCACCAGTTTGTCTTTGCAGTATTTATTTATTTGGAGATACAGTGCAGAATAGGCCCTTCCAGCCCTTCGAGCTGCGCTGTCCAGCAATCCTATGATTTAGCCTAATCACAGGACAAATAGCCTACTAAATGGTACGCCTTCAGACTGCCCACTGACCAGAATCTCAGCAGAAGCAATGACATAAATACTGTGACTGCCAGTACAGGCCACAGACTGGACATCCCACAGTGAATGTCAGGTCTTTGACATTCAAAAGGCCTTCCAATCAGGAATGTGATAGAGTGCTCCCCAATTCCCTGAATGGATGCAGCTCCAGCAGAATTGAAGAAGCTGGATTTTATGCATGATGAAATACATCCCTTGATTGGAATTCCAATCCACTACCCTAAACATTCGTTCCCTTCCCCACCAGAACACAACGACTGTAATGAATATTGTTCTCCTGCAAAGTGCACAATAGTCACTAAACTCAAGTTACTAGAACAGCACCTGCCAATCATGTGACCTCTACCATACAAGGAAATACGCCTCGGGCCAGCTGGTGGCACAATGACATCGGTGCCGGACCCGGGAGCGGAGGTTCCCGGGTTCGAAACTAGTCGGGTCCGCTTCCATCCGTGCTGGGTTGAGTGTCAAGATCACAACTCAACCTCGTAAAATAAAGGGAAAATACTGCAAAAATGTCTGTGTGAGGAGTGGTGCGCCACACAGTCTCTCTCTCTCTCTCGCTCTGCACCTTGTAAAAGCCATGAAAAGGACATCATCACGGACACACGCACATGCACAGACTCGCACGCACGCAGGCACACGCCAAAAAAAAAAGGAAATACGCCTCAGGCACAGAGGACCAGGTCACAGCCCATTCCAACTTGGAATGGTCTCACCACCCTTTCATCATGGAATGGAATTCAACCCCCAACAGCACAGTGGAAGTACTTCGGTCCGAAGATCAGGACTGGACTGACCTCACTGCCTGTTCAAGGATGGGCAATATATGCACGCCTATCAATTATGTAGATACATGAAAGAGAGAAAAATAGAAAGATAAAATTCTGCTAGCAAATTTCAATCAACTTCAGGTTTTCAGTATTTATCAAACGTAGATTGAAACATGTGAGATATATTGTTTGCATTAACAGCCTGAACAGCCAACACAAGGATTGACCTCCAGCCCCAGAGAGGTCACCTCCTGGCCTCCTGTCCATGGCCTCGGACTCTCCAACTCTAACATTTCAGGCCTTTAACCTCCAGTCTGTGTCCTAGACTCACATACTCGACATTTCCCTGGGGTCTTTATTTTCATTTGGAGCTTTTTATCTGCATAGACTGAGCTTCATATCCAATAATGTTATCTGCTTGGCAATAATTTGTCAACCCTCTGTAGTCTCTTTTAGAGAGCAGATAGGATTTTGAAATTGTAAAAATTGTTCTTTTGCATAAAATAGTTTGGAATTAATCTTAATTATTGTACTACTAATGTACAATTCAAAAATATCCCTTTAAATCAAATTGTTCTGCGGATTTACGTTGAGAGGTGAACATGACCAACATGATTCACCGCTAACATGCCGCCTGCCAACTTTGCAGGAATCAAGGAAACTACATTTTGAGGATGTGACTAAACACATTGATGAAGGAAGAGCAGTAGATGTAGTGTATATGGATTTCAGCAAAGCATTTGATACGGTAACCCATGCAAGTCTTATTGAGAAAGTAAGGAGGCATGGGATCCAAGGGGATATTGCTTTGTGGATCCAGAACTGGCTTGCCCACAGAAGGCAAAGAGTGGTTGTAGACGGGTCATAGTCTGCATGGAGGTCGGTGACCAGTGGTGTACCACAGGGATCTGTTCTGGGACCCTTACTCTTCGTGATTTTTATAAATGACCTAGATGAGGAAGTGGAGGGATGGGTTAGAAAGTTTGCTGATGACACAAAAGTTGGAGGTGTTGTGGATAGTGTGGAGGGCTGTCAGAGGTTACAGCAGGAAATTGATAGGATTCAAAACTGGGCTGAGAAGTGGCAGATGGAGTTCAATCCAGATAAGTGTGAAGTGGTTCATTTAGATAGATCAAATATGATGGCAGAATGTAGTATTAATGGTAAGACTCTTGGCAGTGTGGAGGATCAGAGGGATCTTGGGGTCCAAGTCCATAGGACGCTCAAAGCAGCTGTGCAGGTTGACTCTGTGGTTAAGAAGGCATACCGTGTATGGGCCTTCATCAATTTTGGAACTGAATTTAGGAGCCGAGAGGTAATGTTGCAGTTATATAGGACCCTGGTCAGACCCCACTTGGAGTACTGTGCTCAGTTCTGGTCGCCTCACTACAGAAAGGATGTGGAAACTATAAAAATGGTGCAGAGGAGATCTACAAGGATGTTGTCTGGATTGGAGAGCATGCCTTATAAAAACAGGTTGAGTGAACTTGGCCTTTTCTCCTTGGAGCGACTGAGGATGAGAGGTGACCTGATAGAGGTGTATAAGATGATGAGAGGCATTGATCGTGTGGATAGTCAGAGGCTTTTTCCCAGGGCTGAAATGGTTGTCACAAGAGGACACAGGTTTAAGGTGCTGGGGAGTCGGTACACAGGAGATGTCAGAGGTAAGTTTTTTACGCAGAGATTGGTGAGTGCGTGGTACAGGCTGCCGGCAACGGTGGTGGAGGTGGATATGATAGGGTCTTTTAAGGTACTCCTGGATAGGTACATGCAGCTTAGAAAATTAGAGGGCTGTGGGTAAGCCTAGTAATTTCTAAGGTAGAGACATGTTCAGCACAACTTTGTGGGCGGAAGGGCCTGTATTGTGCTGTAGGTTTTCTATGTTTCTATGATTGGAGGGGGAGGCTTAGCAGACAGATGTCTTGGTAAATAGGAAGGAAAAGCAAAGAGGTCCTTGAAAGAGAATTTTAGAGAGCTAGGTAGAAAGCTGAGAAGCAGGATCTCCAGGGTAGTAATTCTGGATTGCTGCCTGTGCCATGGCCCGGTGAGGGGAGAAACAAGATGATTTGGCAGATAAATGCGTGACTGCGAAGCTGGTGCAGGGGGCAGGCTTCAGATTATTGGGATCTCTCCTGGGGGAGGTATGACCTGTTCAAAAGGGACAGATTGCAGCCACCAGAGTGAGAATCAGTGCCTTAGGGATGCAGAATCAAAAAGCGTAGCAAATACTGTACTCAAAGTGTTATGTCACAATGCATGGAGCATCTAGTCATAAGGTGTATGATCATGTTGCACTACCATCACCAAGCACATCTTCCCCTCCCCCCCCCCCCCCCCCCACTTTCTGCTTTCCACAGGGATCACTCCCTGCACGACTCCCTTGTCCATTTGTCCATCTCCACTGATCTCCATCCTGGCCCTTACCCTTTCAAGTGGAACAAGTGCTTCACCTGCCCTTACACCTCCTTCCTCACTACCATTCAGGCTCCTAAACAGTCCTTCCAGGTGAGGCAACACTTCACCTGTGAGTTTATTGGGGTCATTTACTGTGTTCAGTGCTCCCGGTCTGGCCTCCTGTACATCACTGTGACCCGACGTAGATTAGGAGACTGCTTCGCTGAGCATCTACGTTCCATCTGCCAGAACAAGTGGGATCTCCCAGTGGCCATCCATTTTAGTTCCACTTCCATTCCCATTCCGATATGTCCATCCACAGCCTCCTCCACTGTCGTGATGAGGCCACACTTAGGTTGGATGAATAACACCTTATGTTCTGTTTGGGTAACCTCCAACCTGATGGTATGAACATCAATTTCTTAAACTTCCAGTAATGCCCCCCACCCACTTCTCCATTCCCCATCTCCTTTTCCCTCTGTCACCTCATCTCCTTGCCCTTCCATCAACTCCTTCGGGTGCTCCTCCTCCCCTTATTTCTTACTTCCATGCCCTTCTGTCTCTTTCACCAATCACCTTCCCAGCTCTTTACCTCATCCCTCCCTCTCCAGCTTTCAACTCTCACCTGGTGATTCTCTCTCCCCTCCACCCACCTTTTAATTCTACTCCTCAGCTTTTTTTCTCCAGTCCTGCTGAAGGGTTTCAACCCATAATGTCGACTGTACTCTTTTCCATAGATGCTGCCTGGCCTGCTGAGTTCCTCAGCATTTTGTGTGTGTTGTAGGGAATCAACTATACTGCGTTGGCTGTTATGTAGTGACCCAGAGGTGATTAGGGAGCTTAAGGTAAAAGAATTCTTAAGAGGCAGTGATCACAGTATGATTGAGTTCAACGTGAAATTTGATAGGGAGAAAATAAAGTCTGACACAGCAGTATTTCAGAATCAGGTTTATTATCACTGGCACGTGACGTGAAATTTGTTGACTTAGCAGCAGCAGTTCAATGCAATACATAATCTAGAAGAAAAGAAAGTAAATCAATTACAGTACATGTAATTAAATAGATTAAAAATTATGCAAAAGCAGAAACAATAGACATTTAAAAAGTGAGGTGGTGTTTATGGGTTCAATGTCCATTTAGGTATCAGAGAGCCAAGGGGAAGAAGTTGTTCCTGAATTGCTTCCTTCAGTGGGGTAAAGGAAATTACAGTGGTATGAAAGAGGAGTTGGTCAAAGTAAATTGGAAGGAGATGCTGGCAGGGATGACAGCAGGGCAGCAATTGCTTGAGTTTCTGGGAAAAATGAGGAAATTGCAAGACGTCTGTATTCCAAAAACAAAGAAATACTTAAATGGCAAAATAGTGCAACCATGGCTGACAAGGGAAGTCAAAGCTAATGTAAAAGCAAAAGAGAGAGCATACAATAAAGCAAAAATTAGTGGAAAGACAGAGGATTGGGAAGCTTTTAAAAACCCACAGAGAACAACTAAAAGAATCATTAGGAGGGAAAAGATGAAATATGAAAGCAAGCTCGCAAACAACATCAAAGTGGATAGTAAAAGCTTTTTCAAGTACATAAAGAATAAAAGAAGATGAGAATGGATATAGGACCGCAAGAAAATGAGGCTGGAGAAATAATAATGGGGGACGAGTAGATGACAGGTGAGCTAAATGAGTATCTTAGATCAGTCTTCACTGTGGAAGACAATAACAGTGTGCCTGATGTTGTAGTGTGTGAAGGAACAGAAGTGGGTGCAGTTACTGTCAATAGAAAGAAGGTGCTCAAAAAACTGAAAGACCCAAGGGTACATAAGTCACCCGGGCTAGGTGAACTGCACCCTAGGGTTCTGAAAGAGGTAGCGATAGAGATTGTGGAGGCATTACTAATGATCTTTCAAAAATCATTGGACTCTGGTATGGTGCCAGAGGACTGGAAAATTGCAAATATCACGCCACTCTTTATGAAAGGAGGGAGGCAACAGAAAGGAAATTATAGAGCAGTTAGCCTGACCTCAATGGTTGGGAAGATGTTGGAGTCAATTGGTAAGGATGAGGCTATGGAGTACTTGGTGACACAGGACAAGATAGGTCAAAGTCAGCATGGTTTTCTTAAGGGGAAATCTTGTCTGACAGACCTGTTGGAATTCTTTGAGGAGATTACATATAGGATAGATAAAGGGGATGCAGTGGATGTTGTATATTTGGACTTTCAGAAGGCCTTTGACAAGGTGCCACACATGAGGCTGCTTACCAAGTTAAGAGCTCATGGTATTACAGGAAAGTTACTGGCATGGTGAGAGCATTGGCTGATTAGTAGGAAGCAGCGAGTGGGAATAAAAGGATCTTTGTCCTGGTTGGCTGCCAGTGACTAGTGGGGTTCAGTAGGGGTCGGTGTTAGGACTGCTTCTTTTTATGCTGTATATCAATGATTTAGATGATGGAATAGATGGCTTTGTTGCCAAGCTTGCAGATGATATGAAGATTGATGGAGGGGCAGGTAGTGTTGAGAAAACAGGTAGGTTGTAGAAGGACTTAGACAGATTAGGAGAATGGGCAAGAAAGTGGCAAATAAAATACAATGTTGGAAAATGCATGATCATGCACTTTGGTAGTGGAAATAAATGTGCATACAGTTTTCTAAACGGGGAGAAAATCCAACATCTGAGATGCAAAGGGACTTGGGAATCCTTGTGCACCCTAAAGGTTAACTTGCAGATTGAGTCGGTGGTGAGGAAGACAAATGCAATGTTAGCATTCATTTCAAGTGGTCTAGAATACAAGAGTTGAACAAGGACGACAATCCATCTCCACACTATCAAGGAATCCTCGTCTCAGTAGCATCTTCTGATGCTGATTTCTAATGCTATTACCTGAACCTGTTATTGAAGATGTGGAGACTGACTCACACACCACACAGTTCAAAACGCTGTGAGATTCCGATTGCATTCCTTCCCTCGGGTATTCAGTGGGCAAAGAGAAGCTGGAATCTGTACCTTTATAACGCCACTAACTTTGTTTAAGTTACCTAAATGAACAAAGGTGGTTAAACTCAAATCTTTAAAATGTAAACCATTCAAGATTCAAGATTGCATAATGTCATTTCCTGTACACAAGTGCAAGGGAAAACAAAATAATTGTTACTCCTGATCTGATGCTACACAGAAATAATCACAATAAGATAAAGAACAAAAAAGACAATAAATATAAATATTTAATAGATCTTATATACATAGATTGATTGTTTGTCCATATTGCTCTGCCACAGACTGCGGTGGAGGCCAAGTCCGTGGGTATGGTTAAGGCAGAAGTTGATTGTTTCCTGATTGGTCAGGGCATCAAAGGATATGGTGAGAAGGCAGGTGTATGGGGTTGAGTGGGATCTGGGCTCAGCCATGATGGAATGGCAGAGCAGGCTCGATGGGCTGAACGGCTTAATTCTGTTCCTATGTCTTATGGTCAAAAGTGACACTAGGCACAGGAGTGTCTGTACATAAGGTGTCTCTGACAGGAAATGATAAAGTAGTGGTGGTTGGGGGAGTGGAGGTGTTGATCAGCCCTACCTTTTGTTAAGTCTGGTGGTCCTGGCGTGGATGCTACCTACTGGGAGTGGGACAAATATGAGTGAACCATATAACAACGAACAAATTCATCTGTGTCCATGGAAAATTCATTCACTATTACCCGGATAATTATTCGTTATCGTTTCCCTGTGAGGGAAGTGGATTTTTTGGGAAATAAAATAACTCAGGATGTAAAAGAAGCCTTTCACTATTGTCCAATTTGCATGGTCTCTGAAGATCAATTTCACTCCCACTGATTTGAAACAAACTGCACTGCATAAATAGCATAAATAGTAAAATTCCTACAAAGTCAGCAGCCAAAAGGTTAATGAGAAGTGGTCACAGGTTAGTAAATCTCTGCAGCTTTTGACAAACTGACCATGCATTGTAAAACAGAGTGATCAAAATGACTAATAATGAGGTTATTGAATCTGTGTGAAGTCAGCTGAACCGTAGGTGCAGTGGACTGACCTCAGTGTTTCTAGACAGACCTCAATCCATACAATGTCAATAACCTATTATTACATTTACACTCATAAAATGTAAATCAATTCCCACACAAACATATGTTGTGATCTCTTTATGTGCAATGGCTCCAGAAAAAATCAGGTCCAGACCAGCCTGATTCATTGATCCCCAAATCAGTCTTAGGTACCATGGGGGCAGAAATAGTTATTTCCCTGGAATCCACTTTAACTTTCAATAAAATCACTAATGTTTAGATTTATTTTGGTTTTTACTTCTGAATGCTATTTGATGCAAAGGAAATACTTATTTATTTATGATTTATGAACAAGGATTAAAAATTAAAACTACAGACTTTTTGTTTGCATAGATGTTATCATAAGGTTCAAATTATCATTGCTCTTCGAGAATTTTGTTTGTTTTGGGTTCTGTAGTTGTGCAGAGAGGCTTCTGAGAGGACATAACATTGTGAATGAAACAGTATATTTTTCCAGGTTTAAAAGGCACGGTTAAACCTTCTTTGTGGGTGGTCTCATCCAGTTTTGTGCAGGGACAAAGCAGAACCATTTTCGAATATAGACAGCAATCACAAATCGTATCTCATGTGAAAGGTGCAGAAGTCACAGATGACTTTGAAAGTTGCATACAGAATACAGACTTTAACATGTGAGCTACTGCAATGACATTTGGGACATTCCAGCATTCCAGGCTGAACCAGGATAGCTTTGCCTTCAGACAGTAACTGAGAGATGGGCATCAGGGATCAGGATTGGTGTTAGACATATGGGGTAGGAGCAGAATTAGGCCGCTTGGTCCATTAAATCCACACTGCTGTTCCATCATGGCTGATTTATTATCCCTCTCAATCCCATTCTCCTGCCTTCTCTCCATAACCCTTGATGCCCTGGCTAATCAAGAACCTATTAACCTCCGCCTTAAATACACCCAATGACTTGGGCTCCACAGCAATGAATTCCACAGATTCATCACCCTCTGGTGAAAGAAATTCCTCCTCATCTCTGTTCTAAATTGACATCCCTCTTTTCTGAGTCTGTGCTCTCTGGTCCTAGACTCACCCACTACAGGAAACTTGTGGTAACCGTCCATTCAACACAAAAATCTTTCCTATTTCATTGGCAAGGATATTTACTGAGGTAGGGATGGCTTCATTAATATACTAAACCTAATCTTTATTCCATAATCAGGACCCGCCCTCCGTTTCAAACCTGCACCGGTCTTTGAGTTCATATGAACTTGATTAGCTCTGCAACATCAGCCGCGATATTGCCAGTCATCAAACCTGCATTTCAGTGGCCTCTGTGCTGATGCATACCACAGGCATGAAGTACCGTTAACCAAGTTCGTAATATCTCATAGAAATAGTTTCTCATAATATGTAAACATACTGCATAACGAGATACAGTTTCCAGTCCATCATACTAATTAGTTTTGTTAACAAGCTCATATTTATTTTAAAATCACATGTTAAGTCAGTTAATTGACTTTTGTAAAAAGAGTTTTGAATTATGGAGGAGTCACTGCACAGGACTGGAGAAAGCTGTAGAAAGTTGTAAACTCCATTATGGACACTAGGCCCCCCAGCATTCAGGATACATTCAAAAGGCAATGCCTCAAAAAAGTGGCATCCATTATTAAGGACTCCCATGACCCAGGACATTGCTACCATCAAGGAGGAGGTACAGGAGCCTGAAGACACACACTTAACAGCTCCTTCCCCTCCACCATCAGATTTCTGAATGGACATGAACACTACCTCAATATTTTTTTGCTCTCTTTTTTGGACTAATTATTTAATTTAATTTTTTATGGATACATCTTATTGTAATTTATAGTTTTTAATTATTATGTGTCACAATGTATAGCTGCTGCATGACAATAAATTTCACAACATATGCCAGTGATATTAAACCTGATTCTGATTAAGATTACTGCATCTCTTGTCTGAGAAGAGCACAACTATCTAAATGAATGTTGTGGATTCACAGGGAATTCAGTTATTTTCAAGAGATCATTTATAATCACTAACTGCCCATTACACCACTGGCGTTTAGGGCAGCAATCAAGGATTCCTTCTCCGTCTGTCTGGTGGTGCTCACGCCTTCCTGCATTGTGCCAGTAGCTTCCTCTCGGTTTTCAGTCAGGAAAGTCCTGCATGGAGACTCAGGAATACCATCACACTCAGATGTTGGGGAATTCTTCATTACTGTTTCTGTAACAGTTTTGTTTAACCAGTCAGGATTGTTAGCCCTGAGCTGAACCCCCAAACCGGGACGACCGGTGGATCATTCTTAGTCTGGCCTCTACACTTTGATCTGTTTGGCATTTGGCATGGGTGACCCTACCAAGAGCCAAAGCATAAAGCCCAGACTCCAGATATCAAAGCTCTCCAACATCTCCACACAAGCCTCCAAACCACGACAAGGATGTAGTCCTCTTGGAAGATTTATAATCACCCCAATTAATTACTAACAAACAAGGGAAAATCTGCAGATGATGGAAATCTGAGCAACACACACAAAAAGCTGGAGGAACTCGGCAGGCCAGGCAGCATCTAGGAGAAGAGTATAGTTAATGTTTCGGGCCGAAACCCTTCGGCAGGACTGGAGGAAAAAAAAAGTTGAGGAGTAGATTTAAAAGAAGAAGGAAACACAAGGCAATAGGTGAAATCTGAAGGGGGAGGGGATGGTAAAGGGCTGGGAAGTAAATTGGTCACAGAGACAGAAGGCCATGGAAGAAAGAAAATGAGGAGGGGGACCAAAAGAAGGTGATAGGTGGGCAAGGAGATAAGGTGAGAGAGGGAAAAGGGATGGGAAATGATGAAAGAGAGTGAGGATGGGGGGCATTACCAGAAGTTCAAGAAATCGATGATCAGCAATTAATTATTGCTGTTATTTCAATGTGACTTTGGAGTTTTGTCAAGTACCTGAATGCTTGTCTAGCTATAAAATGGTAGTCATTTTTTAATTTAAGGGTTAGTATTATCATTTCGAAAACACTTGGAATTAGAAGCAGAACTTCAAGCCTGATATTTACTTTGAAAATATCTTTTTCTCTTTGATGGTCTTGATTAACAGTGAGTTTGAACCATTTTTTTTGTCCATTCCTAATCATGACAAACTCCATTCTAGGTCACTTTGTCTTGATAAAGTAGTGAAGTATTTACTTACCCTTTAGTAAAGCTTCAATGTAGTCTTGTAACCAGGGCTGTAGCATGTAATAATGCGTGGCAGCTCACTGTTATAACTGTGACCCAGAACGTGAGAAACTATTGCAAATTCAGGTTTTGATTTGCTTATTCAGCAGAGATTTCCTAAGTGAAAAGATGTAGTTATCTGTGATTCTGATTTTGTCGATGAAATCATTTGATTGTGAAGGGTTATTTGAAAAGCTGAGTAACGGGGTAACTAATCCTGATGTAAAGGGTTCATCCTGAAAACAATGGAGTCTGTGATGTGCGAAAACACTTTTACATTGTTGTCTTGTAAATATAGTCATTTGCTTTGGGAAAAATAGAAGTTCATGCCCTTAAATAAACACCATGGAATAGTAAATAGTGTTTGAAGTTGAATTTGGATTGATTTGCTATACTCATTAATGAATTGAAAGCATTAGGGAGACCTATGTTTCTATATTGCCCAGTCTATAAGCTGTCAGTGCATTAGCAGGAATAAGCAGGCACGGTTTTCATCATTGCCTCATGACATTGTGTAGTTTACTGTATAAATTGTTACACATTGTGGGGGATTTCCAGATCACTTTTACATTAGATACATGTCAATGTAGAATTCAAATACAGTAACACTAGGAAATGCTACAAAAGAACATATTATTGTAACAAAATGCAGTTCATATTGCTTGTGTCCCATGTATTGTAAAATATTCAAGTCCTTTTAAGAAGTATACTTATTGCACCAGTAAGATTGTATTGTTGAGATTACCTTAAGACAATCAAATATCTGTGTTTTACTCGAAGATTGTTTTGTCTAGAAGTATATAAGTTTGTCTAATGATGATATTTTCTGCAATTTAAGTGTTATTGATTAATAAAATACAGAGAAAAATTGTGCCTTGCCAACTTTTACTAGACCTGGATAGAGTGGATGTGGAGAGCAGGTTTCCTATCCTGGTTGAGTCTAGGACCAGAGGGCAAAGCCTCAGAAATTCAAAGTAAATAGAGGGACGTCTACTTATACCAGAGAGGAGAAGGATTTTTTTTTAGCCAGAGGGTGGTGAATCTGTGGAACTCATTGCTACAGACGGCTATGGAGGCCAAGTCATTGAGTACATGTAAAGCAGAGGTTGATAGGTTCTTCTTTAGTCAGGGCATCAAAGGTTACAGGAAGAAGGCAGGAGAATGGGGTCAGATATGATAGAATGTTGAAGGGTTGAGTGGCCTACTTCTGCTCCCACAGTATGCCTAATGGACTTACAGTTTTACTCTGTGTGAACAGAATTCTTGTCAAAGAGTTCCTCTGTAAGTTTCCCTGTGGGACAGTGATTCCCAACACAGGGTCCACGGACACCTGGTTAATGGTAGGGGTCCATGAGCATAAAAAATGTTGGAATCCCTGTTGCAAAGCTTTACAGCCAGTAAAACAAAAAACTTCACACCATTTTAAAAGTTTCTTCCCCCAGGCAGTTAATCAGATCGGCCATTCTAGTTACCTGCACCCCCTCTATCTCAGATGTCAAGTTGGTGCCAATTTTCCCATTTAGTTGATGTTAGAATCAGAATCAGGTTTAATATTATTGGGAAATGTCATGAGAGTTGTTTTGTGGCAGCAGTACATTGTTATACACAACAAAAAACTATAAATTGCAATAAGAAGTACTCTATAAAAATAAATTAATTAAGTAGTGCAAAAAGTGAGATAGTTTTAATGTCCATTCAGAAACCTGATGGTGGAAGGCAAGAAGCTGCAGTGGTGTTCGAAACAAACCAGTGTTCTGGTGTGATGGCAAATAGATATCTGTTCAACCTCCTCAGTAACAGAAGTTCTCTGGCTTCCCATGTATTTCATTGTTGCTCTTAGAACCTCGTTATGTGTGAACTTATTTCCATGTTACTCTACATTACAACAGAGACCTCAAAAGAGAGTTTAAAATTTATCTCATTGCAGTGCTATTTATGAAGTACAACCTCATAGTAATCCCAGACACATGGTTTATCGTCACATTGCTGATGACTACGGCATTTTCTGTTTTCTCTCTCACAGCAAGAGTTAGAAGAGAGCTTGATAGCATATGAGGAGGATGAAGAGGACAGAGTTGACAAGGTAATTATCCGATGAATACCTCTGTTTTCCCTCAGGTACTAAGGACTTCTGTTTTTCAACCTGATGGAGCTCTGCAGACTGGAAAGGAGTGTTTGAAGTGCTGGAGTACAGATAATTGGAGAGAGCTGTTTATCATCCTAACAACTGTTACTGTTTACAATGGGGAAGGGGAAAACTTTTTCTCAGGCCTCGAAGTTAAGCAATATTTTAATGCATGTATGTTGGTGTGGTCATGCAGGTGCCAGCACATTAGAGAAAAAAGTAATCCTTTGTACAGAAGAGAAATGACAAACTTCTGAAGGAGAAAACTGAGTTTTAGAACTGGTGTACCAGTGGTGGCTGGTAAAAATACAGAGTAAATTGCTGAGTGCATCTGAGAAAACAGAGTAAATAAAAAATAAAATGCTGTAACAATTGCCACACATTTAAAATGTTTCTACAGTTTACTGGAAAGTTTTCCTTATATGTAACTTTGTGCAAACTACACAGAGATAGCATTGTTCAAGATGACGAGAAGCACAGATCAAGTAGACAGCCAGAGACTTTTTCCCAGGGTGGAAATGACTAATATGAGAGGGCATCATTTTAAGGTGATTGGAGGAAAGTTTAGGAATGATGTCAGAGGTAGGTTTTTTTGCATTACTGATGTCAGTGGTGGGTGTAAGGAACACCCTGCCTAGGGTGATACTAGAGGCAGATGCATTAGGGGTCTTTAAGAAACTCTCAGATAGGCACATGGATAACAGAGGGCTTTGTAGGAGGGAAGGGTAGATGGATCTTAGAGTAGGCTTAAAGGTCAGCACAACATCTTGGGCTGAAGGGCCTGTACAGTGTTGTAGTGTTCTGTGTTCTATAATTTGTATAGATTTGACTGATTTTATTGCTCATAAAGGACAAAAGATGCTAATTATAATAATTACATTGCAGAAAAAAAATGCTACTGAAGAATTAGAGAAGGAAATAAGCATGCTGTGTTAAAATTGCCCCAGGAATAATCACAGCACACAAGGATAATATAAATAACTAAGGAGATGTGAAGATTGTTTTGGCAATCTATATTACAGGTTACAAACAGCGTGTTTGGAAATTGAGTAATTGCTATAAGGATGATGAAACACGAATAGGTGCAGAACGATGGACAAAGAGAATGTCAGAATTTCAAAGCTTGGATGCTTTATAAATCTCCCATATGAAGCCTGAATGGTTGTGTTCTTCGTATAACCACATGATAAATGATTCGCTTTGTAACTCAAGCTCTTGCTTCTGTTGTACTTATCTACAAGATACAGTCTGACAGTAGAATATTTTCCTTTGCTGGCAACAGCTCTTATTCAGTCATCAGAAAAATGGAAGTCTGACTTGTAAGTTCTCCTCTGTCTTTTGATAAGATGTTGGTATTGTTTGTTATTGAGAGGCCATGGCCACTTCTCGCTGCTTCCATCGGGAAGGAGGTACAAGAGCATTTGGTTGCATGCCACAGATTGAGGAACAGTTACCTTTCAACCATCAGGATCCTGAATCACTCACCTCAACCCTGAACTGACTCCACAGCCTACAAACTCACTTTTAAGCACTCTATAGCTCAGGTTCTGAATATTATTTATTTTATTTTTGTATTTGCCAAATTTGTCACCTTTTGCACATTGGTTGTTTGTGTGTAGTTTTTCACTGATTCTATTGTGTACCTTTATATCAACTGTGAATGCCCATAAGAAAGTGAATCTCAGGGTTGTATATGGTGACAAATATTTACTTTGGTAATAAATTTACTTTGTTTGAGTTGCTTCCTGTCAAAGTTAACAAAAAGGTGATTCACAGTATATCAAAGTTTAAAGATAAAGATGGATGATTTAATTAAATAGTTCTGTAAGTATTCACAGTAGCCAATAAGATTTTTTCTAAATTTGAACATATTTGTAGGCATTTCAGGATCACCCCCTTATAGTCAATAACTTGTCCAAACATCCTCATAAGTGCAGAGCTACTAAATTTGGCAACTGATGCTTCAAAGTGTTACTCTATCTAAATAATTATTCAGGTACCTTTAACATGCTAACTAATGCTTTAATGTCTTGTTTTGAAATGTGATCCCAAAATTAGCAAAAGCACAACACAGAGTGAACAAAAATCACGGTTTTGTCAAAGTAAAATTTATTATCAAAGTACATTCAATGGTTCAATGGTCCAATTTAATATCAGAGAATGTATACAGTATACAACCTGAAATTCTTACCCTTCACAGACATTCATGAAACGGAAACAAAAACACAAAGAATGAATGACAGAAAATGTTAAAATCCCCTCCCCCTGCCACGCACAAGCAGCAGTAAAGCATCAACTCCCGAGAGAGGGATATCACTCAAGTCCTGACGAAGGGTCTCGGCCTGAAACGTCAACTGCACCTCTTCCTCGAGATGCTGCCTGGCCTGCTGTGTTCACCAGCAACTTTTATGTGCGTCACTCAAGTGAAGCTGCCTTCTTTGGACAGCAGCGTGCACCTCCTGCTGTCTCAGCATTTCAATCTCCCGTGATGCCTCCGTCAGTGACTTTGGCGAGAAATTGAGTTGTCCACAGGGTCGCACCATGAAGGCGCACGTCTTCCAGGGTGCGCCTGGAGATATCGAAACGCCAGGCCACTTGGCGAGTCTGAGAGTGAGAGTGAGAACCTACCGCCCATGAAGAACTGTGGTTTGAGCTGGAGCTGCAGATCATGGACTCTGACAGGACCCAGCCACCTTGAAAAGAAAAGAGAAAAATAAACCTTTTCCTGAACAGTTTCTCAGGGTTGTACGTGGTTACATCTATGTACTTTCATAATAAATTGACTTTGAACTTTGTACTTTGAATGTTTATGTAATCATATACTACTTTGAAATCAATTTTCTTGCAGGCATTTACAGGAAAATAAAGAAATGCAGTAACATTTATGAAAAACTGTATAGAAACAAAAATTTATAAACAGCCAATGTGCAAAAGAAGACAAATTGTGCAAATAAATAATACTGAGGACATGAGTGAGACGGGTCCTTGAGAGTGAGTCTGCAGGCTGAGCTGTGGTGAGTGAAGTTATCCACAATGGTTCAGGAGCCTGATATTTGTCATGAACCCGGAGATGTGTGACCTAAGGCTTCTGTAGCTCCTGCTTGATGGTGGTATTGGGAAGAGTATGGCCTGGATGATGGAGGTCTTTGATGATGGAAACTGCTTCCCTGCCACAATGTTCCAGTCCTCAGCTTCAGGCTATTCCCTTTACTTATTAAACATTAGTAAGTAAAGCTTTTCTCCCCCACCCTTACAGTGTTTGGCAACAGACTAAATCTGAAACCAAGCTTTCAAGTGTTAAGCTGCTTTGGAATGTGCATCCATGTAGCTGAGGCCAATGTTCAAAAATGAATTATTGAAGGATCCCACCCACCCTGTTCATGGACTGTTTGTCTCACTCCCATCAGGGAGGAGGCTACATAGCATCCACACCAGGACCACCAGACTCAAAAACAGTTACTTTCCCCAAGCAGTGAGGCTGATCAACACCTCCACCCACTAACTCCACCACTACTTTATTATTTCCTGTCAGTCACGTGATGTACAGTCTAGTGACACTTTATGGACGTACAGTCGATCTATGCATTATGTATTTATGTTTGTTGCATTTTTATTAGTGATCTTTATCATCTTTTTGTGCTTCATTAGATCTGGGGTAACAATTATTTTGTTCTCCCTTACCCTTGTGTACAGGGAATGACATTAAACGATCTTGAATCTTAAATCTCGAATCTCTGAAACAGCAACCTAGATAAATGGGATGGTGAAGAATGCATATGGTATGCTGGCCTTCAGTGAGCCCAATACCCAGCAAGAATAGTTAAAAATAACAATCATGCAGTTGAGGGTATCGATATCTGGGTATGGATAGGCTCATTAACACTGACCTCTGAGGAGTAAAATGACTGGATTCATTATAACAGTGACTTTCCCCAAGCAGAATGGTTGATCAACACCTCCAGCCACTAACTCCTCTCAGTCACCTTATTTACAATCACTCCTAGCCTAGCGCCATTCTGTGGACATACAATCCATATTTATAGACTCTATGTATTTATATTTGTTTTTTAATTATTGTGTTGTTTTTTTGTGCTGCATGTGATCGGAAGTAACAATTATTTTGTTTTCCTTTTCACTGTGTACTGGAAATAACATTTAACGATTATGAATACTCTTGAATACTTAAACCCACAAGGTAGTTTATATGGAATAAGATAAAACTTTATTTATCTGGAAGGAAATTATTGTTGCAAGGTTGCTCAGTCAGAAATATGTACCTTACAATATAAAATGTTAGCATTGAGGTAAGAAAAAGAATACAAAATGTGCATTAAAAAGTAATAGTGCAAAGTACAGATGTGCAATGAAGCCATATACTTAAGGAGGTGGAGTTGTAGAGTCTTATAGCCACAGGGAAGAAGGATGTACTGTGGCGTTTAGTGGTGCACCTTGGTGGAATCCGTCTGTGACCAAAGGTGCTCTGCTGTTAGTCCAGTATGTCATGGAGAGGGGTGAGAGAGATTGTCCATAACACTTCATAGCTTCTGCAGCATCCTCCTCTCAGGCACAACTACTTGGGGATCCAGTTCCACCCCCAGAACAGAACCAGCCTTCCTGACAGGCTTATCAATCTTCTTGGCGTCAGCTGCTCTCACCCTGCTGCCCCAGCAGTCTACGGCATAGAATAGAATGCTGGCCGCCACTGAGTGATAGAACATCTGCAACGTAGACTGCAGACGTTGAATGACCAGAGCCTCCTCAGGAAGTACAGTCAGCTCTGTCCCTTCTTGTACAGAGCCTCTGTATTTTTAGACCAGTCCAGTTGGGTTCCCAGGTTTTTCAAGTCCTGGACTACTTCCATATCCGTTACCTTGATGGAGATGCGAATGCAGGGTGTTTTCACCTTCCTGAAGTCCACTACCAACTCCTTTGTCTTAGTGATGTTGAGCTGCAGGTGATTCAGCCCACACTGCTCAACAAAGTTGTCCACACTCTTCTGTACTCAGCCTCTTCACCCCAGCTGATACAGCCCACAACGGCCGGATCATACGAAAGCTTCTACAGGTGGCAGGGCTCAAGAGTTGTATCTGAGGTCTGAGGTGTAGATGGTGAACAGGAAGGAGGACAGGACAGTCCCCTGAGGTGCCCCTGTACTGCTAACCACAGTACCCGATACACAGCTCTGCAATCTCACATACTGTGGCCGTTTGAACAGGTAGTCTGTAATCCAGGGCACTAGTGGAGCATCCGCCTGCATCTCTGTGAGCTTACTCCCTGGTAAAGCAGGTCGTATGGTGTTAAAAGCACTGGAGAAATCAAAGAACATGATTCTCACAGTGCCGCCCAGCTCATCCAGATGAGTATAAGCCTGTTGGCAATTTGAATGGAACTTTCCTTATCCATTGGAATAAAATAGCTGATTACAAGGCAGAACCACCTTAGTTCTTATGTCTTTCTCTTTGCTTAGTAGACCGCTATCAGTCTGTTTCAATTTTCCTTTCCTCTATCAATGCTTGATCAAACAATGGTGAAGAAATAAGTTTTGTGCTACTTCCTGACTTCTGAAAGAACTTTGGATTAAGACATCAGAATCCAACAATCCATTGTGCATCCATTTCTATGAGAGCCAAGTATAAAGAGCACTTAAGTCTCAATCTAATGAATGCAGTATCCTTGCTGTTATTATAATTCATGCTAATCTTTTACTATCATTATTGTATCCAATATTTTGTGCCGAACCACATCCCTGCCATTGCTGACCCTCATCTGTAAAGATGGTCACAAAATATTCATGGGTTACTTTACCCACGTCCTCAGCTTCCACAAACAACTCTTTCCTTGCTTTATCCTCTTGATCTTTTTTGTATTTAATCCTGAATCACTCGAATCTCCTTAAATACCTCTGATGGCTCTATAATGTCTTTACTTTGAATTACTATTCAAATTCACTTTTGCAACTGGCCTTACCCTTATTCAGAACTTGTATTCATATTTTAACTTTGGCCTTTTCCACTGCAATGTTGCCACTATCTCTGCTGGTCAAGCCACATTCTGTCTAAACAGTTCTTCTGAACTCTTCTTACAAATTCTTAATTCTTGAATTGAATCTCCTGGTTAATCTTGGAGCAATTTAAATTTGCCACTAGACATCCTATCATGCATTAAATATTGTATGAATCTTGCATATTGTGGTTTAATGTTACATTTCTAAGTGCTAAAGAAGTATTGAATGAGACAGATGAATTGAACATGCATGCAGACAATATGAAGCCATAAGCAAAACTTTCCCGACGCATGCCGGTGATAGTAAACCTGATTCAGGAGGGGTTGGACTGATTGCTGATCTTGCTGCCTTTGGACCATTTGGTAGTTTGCTGTACAATTCCAACATTCTGATTCCCCTTTCCAATTCTTTAATTCAGTGATTATACTTTTAACTTCAGTTAGGGAAGCGAGCCAAACAGTAACAAATGGAGTTCAATACAGTTAAGTGTGAGGTGATACATTTTGGAAAATCAAACAACATAAGCACCAATACTCAGAATGGTCGGGCACTAGGGAGTATGATGGAACAAACGAATAGTTTATTGAAATGATTTTTGTCTTGAATAAGATTTTGGAACTGTTAGAGACTGTGATTTGCAGTTTGAAGATTGGTTGTTTCAATTCTCTGCGGTCTCCGAGAGGCAGAAGTAGGGGTGAGAAGGCTGTGCGATAGGGCACGAGCCAATGTTCAACTCCATTTTGCCGATTAAAGCTCCCTCTGTTTGTCAATTAAAACAACGAGGGAGATTGAAACATCAAGGCAAATGTGTAAAGTGTGCACCGGCTGTCTGCCTTTTGATAGCTGATGGGATTGCTCTACTTCTGGAGAGGGGAGACTGGCTTTTGATTGCTGGTGAGATCGCAGTCTGTGGGAGAAGGAAGGGCTGCTGCCGTGCCCAGAGAATGTTACGCAAGTTTTCTGCATTTTGGATATGGATTTGGACTATAGACTGTTTTTCAGTCTTATAGTTTGAGGTTGGCCAAGCTGGGTCCTTGTACTTTTAAATCCATAATTATAAATGTTTCAAATAATGAGAGGCATATATAAGGTGGATGTTATTAGACTTTTCTCAGAGGAGGAGGAGGAGGGAGATCGTTGACTCAGACCATGAGGGGCCTGTGACGGGCATTTTCATGCCTTACAAGGTGCAGATTGGAAGTCTGTGTGGGGCGCCACTCCTCGCACAGACACTAGAGCAATGTGTGATTAAGTGCCTTGTTCAAGGACACAAACACGCTGCCACAGCTGAGGCTCGAACTAGCAACCTTCTGATCACTAGATGAATGCCTTAACCACTTAGCCATGTGCCCAACACAAGTGCCTTCTCAGAGGAGGGCAGTCCAAAACCAGGGTGATCAGATTAAGGTGAGAGGGAAAAGATTTAATGGGGACCTGAGGGTCTGCTTTAAAGAGATTAGCTTTATTCGTCAATTTACACTGAGGCATCAGAACATACAATGAAGTGCCTTGTTTACAACAACACAGTCCAAGGAAGTGCTGGGGGCAGCCCGCAAATATCGCTGTGCTTCTGGCACCAACATAACATAACATACCCATAACTTACTAACTCTAACATAACATAATATAACATACCCATAACCTACTAACTCTAACATAACATAATATAACATACCCATAACTTACTAACTCTAACTCGTACATCTTTGGAGACCAATGCAGACACAGAGAGAATGCAGAAACTCCTTACAGGCAGGTGGTGGAATTGAACCCAGGTCACTGACTGGCACTCTACTAGCGTTATGCTAAGCTCTACACTACCATGCTCCCTAACTTCTTCTGTCTTTATGCAGAGGGTGGTGAGTGTGTGGAATGAGCTGCAGAAGAAGTGGCTGAGGGAGATATAATAGTATCTTTAAAGAAGCACTTGGATCTCCATCGAGGAGCAGGATTTAGAGGGATACAGGCCAAAGGCAGGAAATTGGGACTAACTGGGAGGGCACTTTGTGCTGTATGGCCCTATGATGATGAGGACGAACAGGTTAACTGGGGGTGGGTCAGATAATTTAACTGACAGGCAGCAAAAAGCTTGGGGTCACCTTGTAAGCTAAACAAATGATTTCTGCAAAGCAGTCACCTGTTATTCACTAGATATGACTTTTTAATGGAGATGGCATCTTAAGCAGTAAATACAGTGTATTAAACTGAAAAAAAGTTCAAGTTCAGTTGATCACCTCCCCCTGCTGCCTCTCCTCCCTTCTTCTCTCCTATGGTCTACTCTCCTATCAGAGTCCTTTCCCACTCACCCGACTTCCAGCTTGCCCTGCTTCCCCTCCTCCCACCTTTTTATTCTAGTATCTTTCCCGTTGCTTTCTAGTCCTATAGAAGGGTCTCAGACCGAAACCTCGACTGTTTACTCATTTCCATAGACATTGCCTGCCTTCTGAGTCCTTCCAGCACTTTGTGTGTGTTGTAGTTGTAGTCAGGGTACAACTTTTGACTTTTAATTAATGTCAGCATTATTTTTTTCTCCCGAGAGAGATTGAGAAGTTGAGAATTAGAAAAAGTCAGACACAGACCATAAGGGAAATCTGGAAATTGGTAGCAAAAGTTGATCTTTTTTTGCAGCTTGGAACAAGAGAAGGAAGTGTATTCGTCTGCCAGAAAGAAAGAGTGAGGTCGGGATCTGAGTGGGGAATGTCTATATATACCAGAAAGAAAGAGTGCAGTTGGGATCTCACTCACTCAGCCAAAAGAAAATCTAATTAAAATACATAAAATAAGCATAATCGTAAAGTATGGACTCTCTGGAAGTGCAATTGGTTCATTTGTATAAAGAAATGTCGAAAGCAAACACCAGATATATTCATTATATAATATATACTGTTTATTGGGACAAACATTTCTCCTCAGTTACATGCACTAATGCCGGATAATGCAGTGTATGTTCTGCACTCGCATAAAATCTGATTCCAGTGAAGGTGAATTTCAGAAACACAACATCTAACCTTTATTCTATTCCATATTTAATGCATGCAATTACAAATAAATATCTAGCCTGCAGCACACATGCTTATTAACTCCTTTGTGAAATTATCGTTAAGGGAAAAGAGATGAAGGTTTTCTGGAGCACTGATTCACACTCCTCCATTCTATTCCGTATCATAACTGATTACAAATGGCAACTTGTTCCTTTATCTGTTTCCATGATCCATGTCTTCTCTTAATTATCGTTTTGTTTGTGATAGTAATTTTAATGGAACTGTTAACATGCATGGAAGACCTGTGCTTTGTCCATAATGAAATCTGGTAATGGATTTATAAATATAGCATTTGTTCACTTTGATCAAAAGCAATAGATTAAAAACTTATGTTTGAGTGTACATTAGGAGTGGCACACGAGTATCACATTGTAGCGTGATGATGTATACAATTAATATATTTTTTCATATAACCCGTAATTAATTATTTAAACTAACAAGAATGCTCAAACAATATATACAGCATTACTCAACTATTATTGAAATATGAAATACACAACAAAAACTTCATACTTGCTGCCCATGACTCTGAAGGGATTCTTTTCCCTTTTTACAAGCACTATGATTTTTCTTCCTGTAGGTTCACAATAAATTGAAGCTCGCTGTGGGACAAATTTGTCTGTTCTATTGCGAGCAGCTCGAAACTCCTTTTCATTATTCCTCTGTTTGTTCAAGCTGAAAAATATTAAGGTCAGGTCAGAGGCTTTTTAAAAGATGAAAGTAAAAGATTAATAAATGTGCCAGAGCCTCATTCTAATTGAAGCTGAAGCATAAACTGCAAGTATGTGAAATATGTCCCAGATGTTTAACCTCGGCCTGTGCCTCTGCACTGCCTTTGCAGCACAAGGCACCCATTAGCCGTGTAACCTTTGTACTCAGGGGTAAATGGGGTATTACATGGCACAGAACTCACACACCTGTTTCCCATTCAATAAGGACCCCTCTTGGGCGTCGGATAAGTCCCTGCATGTGTTTCCATTTAGCAGATTATTGGCTGATGGTGAAAAGTGTCTTTCTTGGAGCCAATGTAGATATTAGTCACTTAGTCACAATGAAAGGGCAACTCAGTGGCTAATTGATGAGAGCTGGCTTCGTAAACTGGTATAGGTAACGGAAAAAGGGAACTTCTGTTTTCAGAATTGTGCACAGGTTAGTTTAAATTTATAGCTATTAGAATGAAAAATTCTGTTGTGGCAGAAAATATATAATATAATTAATGGAATTAATTATGTTGCAAGCACTTATATTTATGCGTCAATTGAGTTGAGTACGGTGTTGTAGCTACATTATATGAGGCACAGTACTGTGCAAACGTTTTCAGCACAGACACACACACACACACACACACACACACACACACTCCTCTCTCTCTTCGGTTGTCCGTTGAAATCTGATGACCACGTCCACTCCTTTAACGGTGAGATGTCTGATGACTATACAGTCGTATCCTGGACCCACAAGCTCTGTTGCAGGTGGGACATGTATATGTAGTAGTGGTGACCACCATGGCTGCATTTCTCCTCGTTCTCTTCTGCCGTCTTCTGGTTGTTCTTTCCATCTCCAGAATACAAACCCCGGCCCTACACAGCTGTCGCCAAGTGGTGTACACACACACACACACAGTGTTAGGGTGCCTAAGAATTTTGCACAATACTGTATTGGTTGACGTGGAGTGGAGAGCAGGTGGACGCAGAGGATGTTGAGAATGGCAAGGGTAGAGTGCCATGGGAGGAGTGTGGACAGGTGGCAGGGGGGAGTGTGGACAGGTGCCATGGGAGGAGTGTGGACAGGTGGCAGGGGGGAGTGTGGACGGGTGGCAGGGGTGTGGGACAGGTGGCAGGGGGGAGTGTGCAGCAGGTGCAGACACAACCAGCCCTGAGACATCAGGCAAAGTTGTTGCTTCCAAACAATTGGTTTATTGATCATTACAGAATGTCACTCTGGTGCTTCCTGCTCCCTCCCCTCTCCCTTCCCCTTTTCCTAATCATGATTCCCCTCACCCTGCCCCTTCCCACTCTCAGTCCACGATAGAGACCCAGAGCAGAATCATATTTATCATCACTCACATATGTCATGAAATGTGTGTTTTTGTGGTAGCAGTACAGTGCAATACATAACATTACTACAGTCCTGTGCCAGAATCTTGCTGTATATACTATATGTGCCTCAGACATTTGCAGAAAATGGTACATTAAAATACACGAATCTGATACACCATGCAACCTGGCAAATAAACACCCAAGTAATTAGCAGATGACAGTGGCAATTTTACTGTTTGTTGTAGTTCTCTGGATTGTTTGTTATTCTATTTTGGGGCCCTTCATCGTTGTATTCACTTTTCCCTCCATCTTTTGTACACGTTGGTAAGGTTTTAGGCCTTTGGACGTTGGTTGATATTGCCAGCTTTGCAGAAACCTATTACTAAAACACATCTGTACTGCTAAAGCTTGAAGGCACAGTAGTTTGTTCAACTTGGCCCTCTTCTAAACTTTTAGACTGCCACCGCACACCCAGAGAGGCCTGTCTGTCACCATTTCAATTGAATATGCTTTCTGACGTGAAGTAAGAAGATTTTCAGTACGACATTGGAAACACTGGATCATCAAAAGGCCAGGCAAATGTGCCTAGTTGGGCTGGATAGTCTAGCTAGGTAGCCCACACTAGATGCCCAAAACAAACTGATCGTATCAAGGGCTTTTGTAGATTTGTGCCTGCTACTCAACTTCATGGGTGGCATGGTGGAGATTCATCTCTACCAAAGGAGGTATAAGGCTCTCCTTCCCTCCACTAGCCTGCAGGCAAGGGGTAGCACCTGCTTAGACCCCCCCCCCCACGTCACCGATCAGGGTCACGTGAAGCCACAGGAGCAGGTAGTGGACGGTCATATGAGCAGATGGTGCATATCACAAGTGCTGGTTATATGACCACTGACGCTAGGCAGACAATTTTCATAAGACCATAAGACATTCAGCTCCGCCATTTCATCATAACTGATCCTGGATCCCATTCAACCCCATACACCTGCCCTCTCACCATATCCTTTGATGCCCTGACCGATCAGGAATCTATTAACTTCCACTTTGAATATACCCACGGACTTGGCCTCCACCGCAGTCTATGGCAGAGCATCCACAGATGCACCACTCTTTGGCTTAGAAAATTCCTCCTTACTTCAATTCTAAAAGGTCACCCCCCAATTTTGAGCCTGTGCCCTCTAGTTCTGAATTCCCCCATCATAGGAAACATCCTCTCCACATTCACCTTATTGAGTCCTTTCAACATTCAATAAGTTTCAATGAGATCCCCATGCATTCTTCTAAATTTCAGAGTACAGGCCCAAAGCTGCCAAACACTTCTCAGTCTCTGAAGAGTATTGATAATAGCTGAGGTATAGTCACTGCCCAGAATGCCAAACCACTCCTGTAGAAGAATTTACCAAGAACAATCATGGTCATGGAGATATGTTTGTGTTCTTCTATACATTCTGCTTCTGCCTAGCAATCTGATTCACATTGAGATTCATTTATTTGTCACATGTACATTGAAACATTACATGCAATGTGCCATTTGTGTTAACAACCAACACAGCCCAAGGATGTGCTGGGGTCAGCCCGCAAGTGTCACCATATATTCTGGTACCAACAGAGCATGTTCACAACATCCAGCAGAACATTTATGACATGAGACGTGTGATATGACAGTTTAGGAAAAATATAAACACAAAGGATTCTGCAGATGCTGGAAAACCAGAGCAACACACACAAAATGCTGGAGGAACTCCGCAGGTCAGGCAGCCTCTATGGAAAAGAATAAACAGTTAACATTTCACTCTGAGACCCTCCATCAAGACTGAAAAGGAAGGGAGAAGATACCAGAATACAAAGGTGGAAGGAAGGGAAGAAGCTGTTCCTGAATCACTGAGTGTATACCTTCAGGCTTCTGTACCTCCTTCCCAATGGTAACAGGATGGAATTAAAAATCCAGCTGAATGGTGTCACAACAACAACCTCTTACTCAATGTCAGAAAGACCAAGGAGCTGATTATTGACTTCAGGAGGAGGAAAGTAGAGGTCCATGAGCCAGTCCTCATCGGGGATCAGAGGTGGAGAGGGCCAGCAACTTTAAGTTCCTTGGTGTTATCACTTCAGAGGACCTGTCTGTCCCGGGTGCAGCACATAAGTGCATCTACAAAGAAGGAAACACAGTTCCTCTGCCTCCTTAAGAGTTTGCAAAGATTCAGTAGTATATCTAAATCTGACAAACTTCTATACATGTGTGGTGGAGAGTATATTGACTGGTTTCATCACAGCCTGGTATGGAAACATCAATGCTCTTGTACAAAAAAATCCTACAAAAGGTAGTGGATATGGCCCAGTCCCTCTCGGGCAAAACCCGCCTACCATTGAGCACTCCCACACCAAACATCACAGGAAAGCAGCATCCATCATCAGGGACCCCCACCACCCAGGAGATGCTGCTGCCATCAGGAAGGTGGTACAGGAGCCTGAGGACTAACACCATCATGGGGATAACCTCACTCAACTTCACTGTATCATTGAAATGTTCTCACAGCCTAAGATTCACTTTCAATGACTCTTCATCTCACATTCTTGATATTTTTTCCTTATTTATTTATTATTTCTTTATGCATTTGCACAGTTTATGGATTTTGCACACTGGTTGAATGCCCAGGCCAGTGCAGTCTTCCATTGGTTCTATTATGGTTATTACTCTATTAAAAATGTAATGAATATTAGATTAGATTAGATTCAACTTTATTGTCATTGTGCCGAGTACAGATACAAAGCATTTAGCATCTGACCAGAAATGCAAAGAATAGTGTTATTTACAAAATAACTGTGAATAAAAGAAGTGCTACAGCACACAAATATAAAAGTACTGAGACAGTATAATACAGATGCAATACTGCTTAGCGCTGTGATGAGAGGTGATGAGAGGAATATTCCCGCAAGACAATGGATCTCAGGCTTGTATCTGGTGACATATATATTTACTTTGATAATAAATTTACTTTAAACTTTGAACATAAGTGTTTACCTACTGAAATAACTATACTAAAGTAGCAAGTGTGGCCACAGATTTCGTATAAATCTGTGTTGTACCCGAATAGATTGTACCCTAATAGATCATTTAATTAGCTTCTGGTTAAGATGGCACCACCGAACACATGTGACAGCTTTCTGGTAATCAAAAGTTAAGAAATCCAACTAAAAACACCTTTTCTGAAGTGTTAAATTATGGCCGCAAACAGTGAAGGGGTGAGCGATGGTGAGGTGAGTTCAGGAAAGAGCCGCAATGGTGTGTGGCAGAATCGTTGCAGATGGAGTTCTGATGCCTGTACAAGAGGCCCAGGTGCAAGGTTAGATCCCCCTGGGCACCAAAAGAAGTTGGGGCTCGGGCAGAGGAGATTCATTGCCCACATAACTTGCTGGGTGCGAGGTTGGATCGCTCTGGGGGCTGAGCTGATTTGAAGAGCTTGAGAGTGGCTTTGGGCTGGGCAGCGAAATCTGAGCCCGGAGCAAGTCGCTGGGCAGCATGGTCTAGGCCTGGAGACTTTTGCTGCAGTTCTTAGTGTAAGGTACGATATGCTGTTCAGACAATTTAAATGCCGGCCCAGATCGGAGGCGAGAACCAATTTCACTCGCTCTCCGTGATCTTCATTCCTCTCTCCAGGGCAATGGAGCCTCTCACTGTTCCATTTTTTGGTCAATTTAAACACCAGCCCAGATAGACTGAAAAGACAGGGTGTCGGGATCTGGGGCGGGAGCTGATTTTGCTGGATTTCCATGATAGTCATTCCCCTCTCTCCATGGTGCTGAGGCTATGAAGACTGTCGCGGCTGCTGTATTCCATACCCGCTAATTGTGATGAACTCTGGGGTTCAAATCTGAGGATTTAGTTTTTGGTTTGGATTGTTGTTGTCCACTTCAATAGTTCACATGATTTGTGTTTTTTTTTCTTTCTCTTGCATATCAGGTGTTGGTCTTTTTTATTCCTTTTTTTCTTTAATTAGGACTTTTCGGATTTCCTGCTTTGTGGCTACCTGTGAGCAAACAAATCTCAATGCTGTATAACATATACATTCTTTGATAATAAATGTACTCTGAATCTTTGAAATACGCCGATGGAAAAGTGTGAACTGATTCATGTTAGCAGACATCCCACCTCTCCCGGAAGTTCCGGGAGTGTCCCGCATAGTAATAGTGGCTCCCTAATGCCTGCAAATTATATACAATATCCTGGAAATCAATTTTTTTGAGAGCGAGAGAGAGCAAGAGAGAGAGAGCGCGCGCGAGAGAGAGAGCGCGTCATGGGAGAGTGTTCCAAAAAATGAAAATATAAAACGTACGTCACTCCAGACTACCCTAAAGTGTACCCCTGCCTAATAGGGGTCAAAGATAATGACAGTGTTGCTCGCTGCACTATTTGCAACAGTGACTTTTCTATTGCCCATGGTGGGTTAAGACTGTAAGAGACATGTTGAGGTGAGTTTAACAAGTGTCATTCGTTCATTAGGGTAGCTAACGTTATTTAAACTAGCTGGCTACTCTATTAAACTAGGAGCTACTTTATTGTAGACATCCCACCTCTCCCAGAAGTTCTGGGAGTCTCCCGCAAATTACCTCCCTGAAATGAGTTTTTGCAGGGTGGGATGTCTGTGTTAGAAAGTCAAATTTGGAGAGAATACAGGGTTAATGACTAGATTCTGAACAGTATGGAGGAACAGAGGGATCCTGAGATCCACGTGCATGGACACCTTGATGTTACTGCGCAGGTTGGTTGGGTGATTAAGAAGACTTATGATGTGATGGCCTTTATTAGTCAGTGGACTGAGTTCAGGAGCCACAAGGTAATGTTGCAGCTCTATTAAACAACGGTTAAACCACACTCAGAATATTGTGTTCAGTTCCAGTCATCTCATTATCGGAAGGATGTGGAAACTTTAGAGAGGAGGCTTAACAGGATGCTATCTGGATTGGAGAGCACGTCCGACAAAAAATAAGTTGAGCAAGCTAGGGATTTCCTCTTCAGAGGGGAGGAGGTGACTTTATAGAAGTGGACAAGATGATAGGTAGAGTGAACAGCCAGAGACTTTGTTTTCCAGGTGGAATGGCATAACTTTAAGGTGCTTGGAGGGAAGTATTGTAGGAATGTGAGAGGTAGCCGTTTTACACGGAGTGGAAGGTATGTTGAATGGGCTGCCAGGCATGGTGGTGGAGGCAGGTACTTTAGGGACGTTTAAGAGACACTTAGATAGGCACACAGATAAAATAAAAATAGAGAGTTACAGTGCCTATAAAAAGTATTCACCCCACACCCCGGAAGTTTGCATGTTTTATTGTATTACAACGCTGAATCATTGTGGATTTAATTTGGCTTCTTTGACACTGATCAACAGAAAAAGACTTTTTGTGTCAAAATGAAAACAGATCTCTACAAAGTGATCTAAATTAATTACAAATATAAAACACAAAATAATTGATTATATAAGTATTCACCCCCTTCAAGTCAGTATTTAGTAGATGCACCTTTGGCAGCAATTACAGCTTGGAACTTGTGTGGATAGGTCACTATCAGCTTTGCACATCTGGACACTGCAATTTTCCCCTATTCTTCTTTACAAAACTGCTCAAGCTGTGTCAGATTTCATGGGGATCATGAATGAACAGGTCTTTTCAAGCCCAGACACAAATTCTGAATTAGATTATTAATTACCTGACTGGCAGACCACAGTACGTGTGCTTGCAACACTGTGTGTCCGACAGAGTGACCAGCAGCACTGGGGCTCCACAGGGGACTGTCTTGACTCCCTTTCTCTTCACCATTTACATCTCGGACTTCAACTACTGCACAGAGTCTTGTCATCTTCAGAAGTTTTCGGATGACTCTGCCATAGTTGGATGCACAGCAAGGGAGATGAGGCTGAGTACAGGGCTACGGTAGGAAACTTTGTCACATGGTGTGAGCAGAATTATCTGCAGCTTAATGTGAAAAAGACTAAGGAGCTGGTAGTAGACCTGAGGAGAGCTAAGGCACCGGTGACCCCTGTTTCCATCCAGGGGGTCAGTGTGGACGTGGTGGAGGATTACAGATACCTGGGGATATGAATTGACAATAAACTGGACTGGTCTAAGAACACTGAGGCTGTCTACAAGAAGGGTCAGAGCCATCTCTATTTCCTGAGGAGACTGAGGTCCTTTAACATCTGTCCGACGATGCTGAAGATGTTCTACGAGTCTGTGGTGGCCAGTGCTATTATGTTTGCTGTTGTGTGCTGGGGCAGCAGGCTGAGGGTAGCAGACACCAATAGAATCAACAAATTCGTTTGTAAGGCCAGTGATGTTGTGGGGATGGAACTGGACTCTCTGACGGTAGTGTCTGAAAAGAGGATCTGTTCAAGTTGCATGCCATCTTGGACAATGTCTCCCATCCACTACATAATGTACTGGTTGGGCACAGGAGTACATTCAGCCAGAGTCTCATTCCACCGAGCTGCAACACAGCATGTCATAGGAAGTCATTCCTGCCTGTGGCCATCAAACTTTACAACTCCCCCCTTGGAGGGTCAGACACCCTGAGCCAATAGGCTGGTCCTGGACTTATTTCCTGGCATAATTTACATATTATTACTTAATTATTTATTGTTTTATATTGCTATATCTATACTCTATTCTTGGTTGGTGCAACTGTAACGAAACCCAATTTCCCTCGGGATCAATAAAGTATGACTGTGACTATGAGATTAAGGTCAGGACTCTGATTTGGCCACTCCACGATTTTAACTTTGTTGTTTTTAAGCCATTCCTGGATAGTTTTGGCTTTGTGCTTGGGGTTGTTGTCTTGCTGGAAAACAAATCTTCTCTCATCATAGTTCTCTATCAGGCCACATCAGGGTTTCCTCCAGGATTTCCCTGTATTTTGCTGCATTTATTTTACCCTCTACCTTCACAGGCCTTCCAGGGCCTGCTGCAGTGAAGCATCTCCACAGCATGATGCAGCCACCACCATGCTTCATGGTAGGGATGGTGTGACTTTGATGATGTTTGGTATCTGGCTTACGCCAAACATAGTGTTTAGTCCGATGGCTAAAGAGGTCCATTTTGATTTCATCAGACCATAGAACTTTATAGACTTGAAGAGTCTCCCACTTTCCTCTGGCAAACTCTAGCCAAGATTTCACATGATTTTTTTTTCAAGTGTCTTTGTCTTTCTCTTTCCCACTCTCCTATAAAGCTGTGACTGGTGAAGCACCTGGGCAACAGTTGTTGTATGCACAGTCTCTCCCATCTCAGCCACTGAAGCTTGTAACTCCTCCAGAGTTGTCATGGGTCTCTTGGTGGCCTCCCTCACTAGTCCCCTTCTTGCACAGTCACTCAGTTTTTGAGGACAGCCTGCTCTAGGCTGATTTACAGCTGTGCCAGATTCTTTCCATTTCTTGATGATTGACTTAACTGTACTCCAAGAATATTCAGTGACTTGGAAATTTTCTTGTATCCATCTCCTGAATTGTGCTTTTCAATAACATTTTTATGGAGTTGCTTGTAGTGTTCTTTTGTCTTCATGGTGTAGTTTTTGCCAGGATACTAACTCACCAGCAGTTGGACTTTCCAGATACCGGTGTATTTTTACTACAATCAATTGAAACACCTTGAATGTATACAGGTCTCCAAAAACAGATCTCCATTTAACTACAAACAAGAGAAAATCTGCAGATGCTAGAAATCCAAGCAACGCACACAATATTCTGGAGGAATTCAGCAAGCCAGGCAGCATCTATGGAAAAGAGTACAGTCAACATTTCGGGCCAAGAGCCTTCGGCAGGACTGGAGAAAAAATATGAGGAGTAGATTTAAAAGTTGGGTGGAGGGGATAGATGAAAGGTGAAACCGGAAGGAGGTGGGATGAAGTAAAGAGCTGGATAGTTGACTGGTGAAAGAGATACAGGGGGAATCTAATAGGAAGACAGAAAGCCATGGAAGAAAGAAAAGGGGGGAGGGGTGTCAGAGGGAGGTGATGGGCAGGCTGGGAGAACAAGTGAGAGAGGGTGAAGGGGGTGGACACTGGTGAGGTGGGATGGGACATTACTGGAAGTTCGAGTCATCAATATTCATGCCATGATGTTGGAGGCTACCCAGACCGAATATAAGGTGTTATTTCTCCAACCTGAGTATGGCCTCATCTCGACTGTAGAAGAGGTCATGGATTGACACATTGGAATGGGAGTGGGAATTGAAATTAACATGGGTGGCTACTGTGAGACCCGCTTCTTCGGGCGGACAGAGCATAGGTGCTTGACGAAACAGTCTCCCAATCTAGGTCTGGTCTCACTGATATACAGGAGGCCACACCAGGAGCACCGGACACAGTATATGACCCGAAGAGACAGACAGGTGAAGTGTCACCTGACCTGGAAGGACTGTTTGGGACCCTGAATGGTAGTGAGGGAGGATGTGTAGGGGCAGGTGTAGCACTTGTTCCACTTGCAAGGATAAGTGCCAGGAGGGAGATCGGGGGGGGGGGGAGAGAGACGAATAGACAAGGGAATCGCATAGGGAATAATCCCTGCAGAAAGCAGAAAGTGGGGGGGAGGGGAGAAGGAAGACTTATGGTGTGCTGGTGATCCCATTGGAGGTGGCAGAAGTTTCAGAGAATTATGTGCTGGACATGGAGGCTGGTGAGGTGGTAGGAGAGGACAAGACAAACCCTGTCCTGAAAGGGTGGCGAGAGGATAGGGTAAGAGCAGACATGTATGAAATGGAAGAGATGCAGTTGAGGGCGTTGTTGATGGTGGAGGAAGGGAAGCCCATCTCTTTGAAGAAGAAGGACATCTCCATTCTGGAATGAAAAGTCTTATCCTGAAAGCAGATGTGGTGGGGACTGAGGAATTGAGAGAAGGGGAATAGCATTTTTACAAGTAACAGGGTGGGACGAGGTATAGTCCAGGTAGCTGTGAGATTCCGTGGGTTTGTAATAACCATCAGTGGATAAGCTGAATCCAAAGATAGATACAAAGAGATTGAGAAAGGGGAGGGAGGTGTCAGAAATGGACCAGGTAAATTTGAGGTCGGGTGAATGATGGAGGCAAAGTGGTTGAAGTCAATGAGTTCAGCAGAAGTGCAGAAAGCAGCTCCCTCTCTTGCCTAATCTCCTTACCTGCCCATCGCTTCCTCTGCTGCTCCTCCTCCTGCTTTTCTTTCTTCCATGACCTTCTGTCCTCTTCTAGCAGACCCCCCCCTTCTCCAGCCCTCTATCTCTTTCACCAATCAACTTCCCTCCCCCTTCGAGTTTCACCTGTCAACTTGTGTTTCTCTCTCCCTCCCCCACCTTTTAAATCTACTCCTCAGTTTTTTCTGTCCAGTCCTGCCGAAGGGTCTCAGCCCGAAACATTAACTATACTCTTTTCCAAAGATGCTGCCTGGCCTGCTGAGTTCCTCCAGCTTTTTGTGTGTGTCTGCATTTAACATTATGTGACTTCTAAAACCAAACAGCTGCACCAGTGATGAATGGGTATTTCATATTTAAGGGTGTGGGAGGTAATACCTACTTAATCAATTATTTTGTGTTTGATATTTGTAATTAATTTGGATCACTATAGAGATCTGTTTTTACTTTGACATGAAAGAGTCTTTCTCTATTAATCAGTGTCAAAAAAGCCAAATTAAATCCACTGTGATTCAATGTTGTAAAACAATAAAACATGAAAACTTGCAAGGGGGTGAATGCTTTTTTATAAGCACTGTATGTAGGAGGAAAAAGTTAGACTGATTTTAAAGTGGGTTAAAGGGTTGGCACAACATTGTGGGCTGACAGGCCTGTACAGTACTATGCTCTGCTGTTCTATGTTCTATATTAAAACACCAAAATGTACTAAGAAAACCATGAAAAATATGCAGAGAGCATGATACCTTTGCTAATTTTGATAAACAGGATTCCCTGTTGAGACAGGAACATTATGGGAACCCATCTCACGTAGAGCCATTGATCCATCTTGCAAACCTGTTTTCATTACTGGTCGACCCACTCTCGCTGTTTTCATGTAATTGTAGTGATAGAGGTCAAGTGTTAAGAATACAACATATAAAAACATTTTCTTTGAAAATTATAATCCCTGCTCCCAATTAGAATGTTGCCAGTCTGTGCCACTGCATTTCGGGTACTTTGTTCTGAGGTAATGCTAATATATGGACTATTTCTGAGTAAAATGAGATGACCTCAGCCCGGATATGACTGCAGTTGGTGTAATTTCTTTGACAGCACCAATACCATACTGATGAAATACAGTTAAAAGGGTCCATATGTTATGAACTAGTGCAATTCCAGACTGATTCACTACAATGAAGCAGGTGAACGCAGTTAATCCAGTGTATGGAGGGTAATAATACTTATAAATCACCAAGTTAGAAATGAAAAATAACATTTATTGGGATGTGAATCATAATATTTCAAAGGAACATTTTGGCAATTTCCTGTCCAAGATGTTTATTTTTGTAGAATTGTTGTTAGTGTTAGGTTGTATCCACCTAAGCAATTCTGTTGCATTTTTGAGTGGAGCAGCTGAGAGAGTTACAGTCTGGATGACATTCACCTGCATGCTCTTTAGATTTTTTATTGCAAGAATTAAATGCAGATGTAAGTCAAGTCTGTGACCAAATCACAATGAATCCGTTTCCTGTTTAGAAATTTTAAACAAAGTTTTGGTTAAATCTTTGATAGGGCAAGTGAAGTTGTCCCCTCTTGGTTCAACAACCTGGTGGTTGAAGGGTGATAACTGTTCTTGAGTCTGGTGGTTTGAGTCCTGAGGCTCCTGTACCTTCTTCCGAATGGCAGAAGTGAGCATCTCCTGGGTGGTGGGGTGTCTGATGATGGAAGCTGCTTTCCTCCTGTAACGCTCCATGCAGGTGTACTCAATGGGAGGGAGGGCCTTACCTGCGCTGGACTGGGACGTATCCACTACTTTTTGTAGGATTTTCCACTCAACACTGGTATTTCCATACCAGGATTTGATGCAGCCAGTCAATATGCTCTTCACTAAACAGCTATAGAAATTTGTCCAATTATTAGCTATCATGCCAAATCTTCGCAGACTTCTAAGGAAGTTGAGGCACTGCCGTGCTCTTTGAGTACTAACACAGGCGGTGTTATTGACCACGATGATGGTTATCAGAAAACATTTGGAGGAATATGGCCCTAATGTGTGCGTGGGACTGGTTTAGGTGAGCTGAATGGCCCATTTCACTGCTGTAGACTCTACGTACTTACTGTCCGTTACACCGCTGGCATTTAGGGCAGCAATGAGGGGCCTCCATCTCTGTCAGCCCTCGGCCATCTTCTTTCTTTTGCTCAGGTGTGGTTCATTTCTGCCTCTATGGTACACCATTTTTCCTCCGCCTTTCAGTGGTCCAGTGAACTGCTGTCCTGATGACTGAATTAGCCTCTCTTCTCATCACGTGCTTGGTCTTGGCAGAGTTCAGGGCTTCCTTCATTGTGTCAGTAGCTTCCTCTCGGCTTTCACTGCTGTCAGTCGGGCAAGTCCTGGGTGGAGACTCAGGAATACCATTGCACTCAGATATAGAAGGATTCTTCATTGCTCTTTCAGTAACAGTTTTGTTTGACCAGTCAGGGTTGTTGGCCCTGAGCTGAACCCCCAAGCCGGGATGACCGGTGGACCACACTTAGTCTGGCCTCTACACTTTGATCTCTTTGGCATGGGAGACCCTACCAAGAGCCAAAACATAAAGCCCTGACTCCAGCCAACATAGCTGTCCAGGTCATTGTGGACACAAGCCTCCAAACTAGGACAAGGTTTTGGATCTGATGGAAACCAAATCCTTGTCATTGGGATCAATCCCCAGGACCTGATGGAATGCACCCTCAGGTTCTGAAGGAAGTAGCTAGAGAAATTGCAGAGGCATTAACAATGATCTTTCAAGAATCGATAGATTCTGGTATTGTACCGAATGACTGAATGTTACTCCGCTATTTAAGAGGGTGGAAGGCAGCAGAAAGGAAACTATAGAACTGTTAGCCTGACATCAGTATTTGGGAAGTTGTTGGAATCGATTTTTAGGGACGAAATTACAGAGTATCTGGAGGCACGTGACAAGATAGGCCAAAGCCAGCATGGTTTCCTGAAAGGAAAATTCTGACTGACTAACCTACTACATATTTTTGAAGAAATTACAAGCAGGGATTACAAAGGAAATGCAGTAGATGTGGTGTACTTGGATTTTCAGAAGGCCTTTGACAAGGTGCCGCACATGAGGCCGCTTAGCAAGATCAGAGCCCATGGAATTACAGGGAAGTTACTAGCATGGGTGAGGCATTGGCTGATTGACAGAAAACATAGAGTGGGAATAAAGGAATTCTATCCATGCTGACTGCCGGTTACCAGTGGTGTTCCACAGGGGTCGGTGTTGGGACCACTGCTTTTTACGATGTATGTCAATGATTTGGACTATGGGATTAATGGATTTGTGGCTAAATTTGCCGATGATACAAAGATAGGTGGAAGAGCGGGTAGTGTTGAGGAAACAGAGAGCCTGCAGAGAGACTTAGTTAGTTTAGGGGAATGGGCAAAGAAGTGGCAAATGAAATACAATGTTGGAAAGTGAATTGTCATGCACTTTGGTGGAAGAAATAAACGGGCAGACTATTATTTAGGTGGGGAGAGAATTCAAAATGCAAAGATGCAAAGGGACCTGGGAGTCCTTGTGCAGGATACCCTAAAGGTTAACCTCCAGGTTGAGTCAGTGATGAAGAAGACAAATGCAATGTTGGCATTCATTTCTAGAGGTATAGAATATAACAGCAGGGATGTGATGTTGAGGCTCTATAAGGCACTCATGAGACCACACTTGGAGTATTGTGTGCAGTTTTGGGCTCCTTATTTTAGAAAGGATGTACTGACATTGGAAAGGGTTCAGAGAAGAGTCACGAGAATGATTCCAGGAATGAAAGGGCTACTGTATGAGGAATGTCTTGGCAGCTCTTGGGCTGTATTCCCTGGAATTCAGGAGAATGAGGGGGGGATCTCATAGAAGCATTCCGTATGTTAAAGGCCTGAACAGATTAGATATGGCAAAGTTATTTCCTGTGGTAGGGGAGTCTAGGACAAGAGGGCACGATTTCAGGATTGAAGGACGTCCATTTCAAACAGAGATGCGGAGAAATTACTTTAGTCAGAGGGTGGGGATTCTGTGGAGTTTGTTGCCACGAGCGGCTGTGGAGGCCAAGTCATTGGGTGCATTTAAGGCAGAGATAGATAGGTTCTTGATTAGCCAGGGCATCAAAGGGTATGGGGTGAAGGCAGGGGAGTGGGGATGACCGGAAGAATTGGATCAGCCCATGATTGAATGGCGGAGCAGACTCGATGGGCTGAATGGTCTACTTCTGCTCCTACATCTCATGGTCTTATGGCCTTATAGGTTGTGGTCCTCTTGGGCAGGGGAGGTGACTCTGCAGAGTTGATGTGAAATAGTCTTTTCCATTCAGACCACTTGGAAATGAGCAGTAAATTCTGCTGTTGTTCGTCACATCCATTTCCTGCAAACATTAATGAAATAAAGTTCTCCTGTTATTGTCATCTGCACATTACTGATATGTCTACTGGTATAGTAAATAAGGTGAGGAGCAAATTGTTTTCATGAAGATGTTTGTGAAGATGTAAAGAGTAAAGCAAACAGAATCACTTGTATTTTATAAATCAGCACCTGCTGATCAGAGCTGAGCATGTATTCGTTATCTTTAATTAGTGTACATATGTCCCTAATGCTTATTTTAGTAGTATTGCAAAGTATTACTGGAGCTCCAGGATAATTCAACTTTTAAAATTAACTGTTGTTCAAAAAGAAAGTCAGCCTGCAGTTTTTTACAGGGGAAAAATGGGTGTAGAACAAAACATAGAAGGGGGAGAGGGGAGTCTAGGACTAAAGGGTACACCCTCAGAATAGAGAGATGTCCAGTGTGGGTCACTGTGGTTCCTGTCACTCCAGTGTGGGTCAGTGTGGTTTCCGTCACTCCAGTGTGGGTCACTGTGGTTCCTGTCCAATTGTTTATTTATATACACACATTCTTTCTCTCTCTCTCCTTTTTCTCCCTCTGTCCCTCTCACTATACCCCTTGCCCATCCTCTGGGTTTCCTCCCCCTCCCCCCTTTCCTTCTCCCTGGGCCTCCTGTCCCATGATCCTCTCATATCCCTTTTGCCAATCACCTGTCCAGCTCTTGGCTCCATCCCTCCGCCTCCTGTCTTCTCCTATCATTTTGGATCTCCCCCTCCCCCTCCAACTTTCAAATCTCTTACTCACTCTTCCTTCAGTTAGTCCTGACGAAGGGTCTCTGCCTGAAACGTCGACTGTACCTCTTCCTAGAGATGCTGCCTGGCCTGCTGCGTTCACCAGCAACTTTGATGTATGTTGCTTGAATTTCCAGCATCTGCAGAATTCCTCGTGTTTACGTCAGTAAATGCATGTAGCCAGATTATACAAATGTCTTTTGTAAGAAGAACAACGTTGATTTTACACAGATTCGATGATCTTTACCTGAGATAAATATGTTTCAAGGATGAGAGTTGGAAGCTTTTTTATTAATTATTCAACCTGCTTTCCAGTATTTTGACAGTTCAAATTTTGGACAATTTTTGACACCTTTTTGCGGATCAGTAAAAATTACAAATACTAGTTGTAGCTTGAATATTTTAAATTTGATTTTAGTATTTTAGTTAAAATGCACTAAATACAGAGCTGTACAAAAGACTTTGGTACATATATAATTTAGGTGGCCACGACATTTGCACAGTACTGTATTTGTCAACATGGAGCATAAGTGAGTTTGTAGGTTTGACGGAAGCAAAGGCTGTGGAACGGAGAGGGTAGAACACCACAGGGTCAGTTGGCTGAGGAGCACTGCCAAGGGCAGGGGGCGTCATGGGTGTAGACTCACCCAGCCCTTAACCATCAAGCAAGGTAAGTTGATCCCAAACAATTGGTTTATTGATCATTACAGAATGTCTCCCTGGTGCTTTCTGCTCCCTCCCCTCTTCCTTCCCCTTTTCCCAACCATAATTCCCCTCTCCCTGCCGCCTTCCCACTCTCCGTCCGTAACAGAGACCCATATCAGAATCAGGTTTATCGTCATTCACATACGTCATGGATTTTTTGCAGCAGCAGTACAGTGCAATATGTAAAATTTCTACAGTACTGTGCAAATGTTTTAGGCACCCTAGCTATATATATATATATTCCCAAGACTTTTTGTACAGTACTGTATTGTTCTGGAAATTATCATGGTTCTTTTGGAAAAGTTAATCTCAAGCACCATTGATCAGAAAACTGGGATTCACTTCCCGTGCTGTGTGTAAGGAATTTGTATGTCCTCCCTATCACTGCCTGGGTTGACTCCAGGTGCCCTGGTTTCCTCCCACAGTCCAAACAAAGACGTATGGTTTAAGGTTAGTAAATTATGGGCATGCTGGAAGCGTGGTGACACTTGAAAGCTGCCCCCAACACCTCAAACTATGTTGGTTTTTGACACAAATGACACATTTGACTGTATTGATGTTTCTGCGTAAGTGTGACAAATAAAGCAAATCTCATCTTGTCTATCCCATGATAAAAACAAAATCTCAAGGCCATTGATTTATTCATTAAATGAAAATCATAGCCACGGATGTCCACCAAAATTAATTCATTAATCTGAATGTAATTGATTCCAAGTTTCATCCACATTCATTAGAATATACAGTATATTTTCATACCTCCTGAGCAGTAATCTGATTTGAAACAAACTTTCAGTGAGCAAGAGATATCTATAGTAGTTATGGTGATAAAATTATCTTAACAACATCTGTGTCTACTTTTTTTTAACATTGAAAATGAACTTGTAACTAATTCTGCAGTTTGACCTCTGTAGGAGCAGGTCATGTATGTTCAGCAAGCTTCACATATACCGTCCGCTAGGACTTTACATTATTGATGATACTTTTTTCTTTTGGAATAATTAATGGAAAAATGTAGTGAGAACAGATGTTGGGCTTAGCCAATTGAGAATGCATCTATAATTTGAAGACCTTAAAGTACTAATGTATGATATTACTGTTAGCAGAAGCACTAACTACTTCTGTAGAAAAATTTGTCAAGAACAATCACGGTCATGGAAAAATCATGATCGCCCACATCATACAATATGAAACATACCAAATGAAAATTAGTAGCAACAGTGTTTCATGATTGATTAATTATAAAGAATAGATAACAACATATCTTTTTAATTTCATTCAGCATACGCATGTATATAGCTAAACACAATGGCGCTCTATTTACCTTTATTTAAAAAGGAAACATTAAATCCAGAGGAAAACAGTGTTGGAGTTTCTCTGAGAACACTGCCATTAAAATGAAGTCTAAATTAGGATGATAATATGGCACAGCCAGAAACAGGCAAGAACAGTGTCATTGGAAATGATCAAGTGACAGGAGTGTCCCATGTAAACAGCCGGCTGTTCGTCAAGTCTTTCAGGATGAAATCCGTGCAGCAGCTTTATTAAAGATGCAAATTAGATTCAGTGTGAGAAATGAGCAATGGAAATGTGGCTATCGTGGGATATTTTTGACAACATGATAATCTGGAAATAACACAACATTCTGATGACTGTTGGACATAAGCCAGTTCTTATGGTCGCCGTTCGTATAATTCTGATTTAGAAAGAATGAATGCAGTGCAAATGCCAAAGAAATCTTTAATTCACACTTACAGTTCTGTAAAAAGGTCTTGGGCATGTATATAGAGCTAGAGTACCCAAGGCTCTTGCACAGGACTGTAGTAATTTTATGTAATGCACTGTACTGTTGCTAGAAAAAAAAATAAATTTCATGACATATGTGAGTGATGATAATTATGATTCTGAAGTGGGTCTCCATTGTGGACTGAGAGTGGGAAGGGGGCAGGGAAAGAGGAATCAAGTTGGGAAAAGGGAAAGGGAGAGGAGAGGGAGTGGGAAGCACCAGAGAGACATTCTGTAATGATCAATAAACCAACTGTAATTGGAATCAAATGACTTTGCCTGGTGTCTCAGGGCTGGGTGTGTCTGCACCACACATCCCCTGCCCTTGACACACCTTCTCTGTCATTTGTCCCACACCTCTTACATGGCATTCCATGCTCGCCATTCCCAAGATCCTTTGCTCCTGCCAGATTTACAAACTCTCTCTCTGCTCCACATTGATAAATACAGTACTGTGCAAAAGTCTTAGCACCCTAGCTATATATATGTGGCCAAGACTTTTGCACAGTACTGTATATAGTATATTTATGAAACATTGCTCAATGTGTATTTTGAGAATTTAATGCACAAGTCTATTATTCGGTGCACAGATAAATAATACACTATTTATGCGTTCCTCCTACATTGATTTACCAGGCTAATTCTGTGACATCCATTTCACATAATGGATAAAAGTAAACGATGTGAATGAGTTCACTCATCTCAACACTGAACCGATTCCACAAACTATGGACTGACTTTCAAGGGCTCTACAACTCATGTTCTCAGTATTATTTGTTTTTGCACATTTTATCTTCTTTTGCACATTATTTGATCACTTTTGCTTGTGTGCAGTTTTTCATAGATTCTTCGGTGTTTCTTTTTATCGACTGTGAATGCCTGCAAGGAAATGAATCTCAGAGTTCTATATGGTGACATATATGTACTTCAATAATAAATTTACTTTGAACTTCAAAAATAAGATTAAGTTCTCTAGTTAGAAATGGAAGCGTCTGTAGTTGAAAGCAGTACATGTCTTTGTACTGAGTAGAAGTGTTTGGGATGTCCTGGAAAGTGTGTATAGGTCATGTAGGGAAAGTCTGCATATATGTTGTGTAGGGAAGGTCTGCATGTAGGTCGTGTAGGGAAAGTCTGCATGTGGGTCATGTAGGGAAAGTCTGCGTATATTTCACCTAGGGAAAGTGCGTAAAACAATGTGACGCCAGTTTTCAATGACAATCTTGTTCTTGTAGCTTTCAAGGTGGTAAATCATAAAGTTGATTTTTGTTGAAATTAAGTTTACCTTCTTTTTTTCAATACCCCTGGAGTGCTTACCACATCCTGTTTAGTTCCGTACAAAGATTCTAGCTGATCTGACCTTTAAAAGATAGCAAACAATTCCCATCTGTTACTGATGTGATAGTTGTCGTCTCTGTTCATTGTTAAAGGTTGCCGAGTACAATTGAATCATGGCAAGTTTCAAGAATCTATTAAAATAAAATGAACAGGGAATCACAAAACAATTTTTTATCCTATTAAAAAGCACGCCTCACTTTTGTTAACTTTGGTTTTCGGAGCTTTGTTTTCTGCAAGACTTTACTTCACCTTGCACAGTGGCTTTTCCGGTTAGATTTCGGTAAATTGGAACAGATAGGGACCAGTACATTTTGTCCCAAATGAGTGGCTGACTGATTAGCTGATGGCCCAATTAACGGGAATCCACTGTACTTCACAGCACCAGTGATCAGACATCGGGGTTCAGCTCCCATAGCTGTCAGTACGGAATTTGTATGTTCCACCTGTGACCGCATGGGTTTCTTCCAGGCGCTCCGGTTTCTCCCCACTTTCCAAAAAAACAAGTATAGCTAGGGTTGGTGAGTTACAGACATGCTGTGTTGGTGCTGGAAGCACGGAGCCCATTGCTGACTGCCCCCAGCACCTTGGTCTGTGTTGGTTGTTGACATTTCACTGTATTGGTGTTTGGAGCTACATGTGACGAGTAAAGCAAACCTAAGATCTCCTGTGATAAACTTGCAGAAGGTCCCATTTCATGGTCACCTGCTAGGAGATGCTATTCAGAGGATGGCATCCAATTGATTTCATTTGGAAACATGTTTTTGTATCTGAACTGGGCTTCATCATTCCTGGCTGAATGGAGGTTGGGTTAAAATATATAAAAACTGTGCCCTGGATTGTGGAAATTTACTATAGTCCCTACATTTCCTGTCGTTATTTGTATGGTCATAATCAGGTTCTCAGGTATAAAGCATAGTAACAACTGCTTCTAGGTAATTTCCCATAAGTGTAGAAATTGCCCTGGTCACTCCCAGAATAAATCTCCTCTGCTGACTGGCAGAGTTGCACAGACACGGTGCACATTCGACAGCATTCCTACAAGCTGCACTGGTATGTGGGAATTCGCTGCGTGCTGCTCTCTGCAGATCGACTCATTACTTCTGTTAGAAACATTTACCTTTAGACTACCTCAGTACACTGTGTGATGATCCGATCTTTCTGAACACTGTGTACATTAGAACATTCAAAAGTTTTTGACAAGAACCGGCCTTTCGGCCCAACAAAGCTTGCCAAATTCCTATTCACATAGTGTGTTGAAGTAACTATCGAGTTTAGATTTGAAAGTCTGTAAGGCACTACTCTCAACTACACAACTAGGTAGTTTGTTCCATGTGTCCACAACTCGCTGTGTAAAGAAATGCTTCCTGATGTTAGACCGAAATCTTCCCTTAACCAGTCTCCACCTATGGCCCCGTGTCCTTGATGATGGATTAATTCTGAAGTAGCAGCTGGCATCCACTTTACTTATGACCGTAATGATTTTGAACATTTGTATCATGTCTCCTTCTCATTCTACGTCTACTTAGACTAAAAAGATTTAATTCTTTCAACCTTCCTTCCTGCAGACCTGGAATGAGCCTAGTCGCTTTTCACCAAGACAAGCTTTTTACCACACCTTGGTACATATGACAATAACAAACCAATTCCAGTTCCTTTTGTAGCATCAGAGAGGGAGTACGTGGAAGTAGAGAGAATTCATTATGGGCCGAAGGGCTTGTTCCTGCGCTGTACTAACTTTAGTTCTTCAATGTGGGCACTTGAAAGAAAGCAGTGTCTTAACACTGGGATACTGAACTGAAATCCATTTACTCATCTTTTAGCACCCTGGAGTGTGGGGTTATTTGGTTCCAGCATTTTTCCAACTCACCAATCAGTCTTGCTCTCTTGAAGTTTCAAATCCTTAAGGCTATCAGGTTCCTGGCTCCTCAATGCTCCAAACCAACTGCAGTCCTTTGCTCCACAGATATCTAATCCATCTGAACAGATCATCTACCTTCCCTCAACTTTTAATTCATCAAATGCCAACCAGTTACCTACCATTCCCAACCCTGGAGTGGAACTCCGTATCCAGGGAACTGAGCAACTGGATAAGACACAGGAGCAAAATTAGGCCAGTGAGTCTGGTCTGCTATTCCATCATGGCTGATTCTTTATCCCTCTCATCCCCATTCTCCTGTCTCCACCCTAATGAGATCATAAGATATCGATAAAGAAATAGGCATTCAGCCCAATATGAATGGGAAGTGGGAAATATCAGATTGAGTCATCCCAACACTTCCAACTATCATATGTTTAATGAAACAGAAGGATTTGATTGTCACATTGGATAGTAAGTTGGCATGGGACTAGAGTTACTATACCTGTAAAGCTGAACATCAGGCAGCTGATGTTCTTCAGTAAAAGACATCTAAATCATTTACTAAAATTTCATTTCCAAACTTTTCTGTGTTACCACCCCCTTGGCTCCCAGCACCCCTCATTTCCTTTCTGACCATGACATTAAAACTATAAAGAATTTTGATTTAAGTATGTACAGTGAAAGAAAATAGGAACTGCAAATTCAAAGCAGTGACAAATAATTGCAAAAATTATTCAAATCTATTTAAAGCTACAAATAAAATTATTTCTTTATTTGATTACAGTATGAACTATTTTCATCATCAATTTCAGAGTGTATATTAGCAATCCAACTATTCACTATTTAGTTGATTTTCACCTTTCGGCTTGGTACAGTGATATCAGCTTCTCAACATCAGGCAGAATATCACTCGGAAGGAATCTCAGATCTCCACTTTCGGTAAATTGCAGTTTGTTTCATTGCTCTGAAAGACATTGGGCGACTGTACTGAAACTGTGCTCCACTAAATATGATGTTAGAAAGGCAATATAGAACATCTTGACCATTTCCACAGTGCAGGATAGTGTTCAGAGATTTCTTTCTGCAGCCAAAAGTCATGATATGATTTTTTAAACCTCTGCGTCAGCTCAAAGCCATTTTGTAGCAAGATCAGTTCTTCCACCATCCTTCCTGTTCATTTCTCATTACAAGTGTTCAGGAATGGATTTATTACCCAATCTGGAACTTGGATTGAGAGAAGATCCCGAATCTCTCTGACATGTTCTCATGCAGCTCACCCAGGTGGGCACAGTGTACGCAAAGATCATCATCTGGTATTCTTTCTTCCTCTTCCAACTCAGGCTCATAAATTGGAAAAGATCGTGACAGCCAAAGTTGCACATAAGTAAGATTAACTTGGACAGAAATGTGGAGATGATTGATTTGACTTTGATAAGATTCAAAACTTTGTGAATAATTTTGACAAGTAAGCAATGCCATGCAAAGTATTCTAGAGTTGATTACTGAATGAAGCATTCAAGTGGTTCAAAGCATTTTAATCACAGTTCTAAAAAAGCATGTAAAAGCATTTCAGGTAGTATACTTTTGAGGGCCATCTGATTTCTGCGTGCAACAGCAAGTGTTCGAACCCAATACATAACTCTCAGGAACATGCATCATTCCCAATACATAATTCTCAGTATAGTCAAGAACTGGGAGCATAGGACTTGATTTTATTTACCGCAATGATAACAGTATTTAATGATTTGTGCAGCCATTCAAAAGGGCAGATTCAGAACTTTACCCCATTGATGCCATACCCTAAATCACAAGAATTACCTTACTGCGTGATTAGAGTATGGAAATTGTACTAGTTAACACTGTACTACAGTAGTGAATGGCCCAGAAATAACTCGGTTTCTTCAGTCCAGATTTCTCATGGTATGCCAAATACAGAAGTGTCACATTGCTTTTCAGCAACTGTAAAGTGTTTCGAGCAAAGTCTAAGAGAACAGTCTAAGAAAGTCTAAGAGAGCAAGGGATGAGGTGATTACATGATCATTGTAATCAATTATGAGGCACCGGGGATCAAATGCTTATAATAAGAAAATCAGTTCTTAAATTAAGCTTGTAATCTCTCAGCTGATCCCCTTGCTACTGAGCTTCCCCTCCCCACTGCCTCCCTTATCTTTGTCACCCCATCGACCACTTTGAGAACCACAGATTTACATGTAAGCTGGAACCCATTAGTTTCAAGAATAATTCCTTAATCACCTCATTAAATTCCAGTTTTTAAAATAAATTGAAGTCCTCAAGTTATGTTGCCTACTATTTAAAGTCATATTCCCTTTGTTTTATTTTGCTTCATCCATTATATGGATTGTTATATTTAAGGCACAACTACTCCAATCTATTCTTGTGCCATCTTTGTCACAGTGAGTGCTTAAATTCAGGAGTTAATTGCCAACACTATATTCCAACAGCAACTGGCTGGTTCTATTTGCAGTTTTATATGGCTGGCAATGGGCACCACAGTAACATTGAAGTTAGTGTGATGCTGTTACAGATTTGGCCCTCAGAGTTCAGTCCCGGCGTCACCTGTAAGGAGATTGTATGGCCTCCTGTGTCCACACGGACCTTCTCTGGGTGCTCCGGTTTCCTCCAGAAGTCCGAGGACTTGCCAGTTATTAGTTTAATTGGTCAATGTAAATTGTCCTGTGATTAGGCTAGGGCTAAATCAACAGGAGGCTGGGCAGTACAGCTCGAAGGACCAGAAGGGTCTTTTCCACACTCTATCTATCAGTGAATATACCTTCTTATAAAAGAGAAGTCAATGGCTTCAGCAACGCTAAATAGGCCAAATTTTCTGTCAGTGTGGACACTACGAATTTATCTTAAGCGGAGAAGAGAGTACATATGATGAGAAATGCACAGGGTATAAAGTTAACAGCGGGATAGGGGAGGCACAGTTGTGTAGTGGTTAGCACAGCACTTTACAGTACTTGGATCCTGGGTTCTGTTCCCACCACTGTCTGTTAGGAGTTTGTATGTTCTCCCCGTGACCGCGTGGGCTTCCTCCAGGTGCTCCAGTTTACTCCCACAGTCCGAGGACTTGCCAGTTGTTAGTTTAATTGGTCAATGTAAATTGTCCTGTGATTAGGCTAGGGTTAAATTGTGGGATTGCTGGGCGGCGCAGTTCATAGAGCTGGAAGAGCTTATTCCGCACTGTATGTCAATAAATAAATAAATAAAGATTTTTAGCAGTATTGAGGGACGGGGTGATCTTGGGGTCCATAGATCACTTAGAGTTGCTGCACAAATTGATTGAGTGATTAAGAAGGCATATGGTGTGTTGGCCTTCATTAGTCAGTGACTGAGTTCAAAAGCCATCAGGTAATGTTGCAGATTTATAAAATTCTGCTTCGACCACACTTTGAATATTGTGTTCAATTCTGGTCACCTCAGAATAGGAAGAACGTGGAAGCTTTATAGAGGGTGCAGAGGAGATTTACCAGGATGCTGCCTGGATTAGAGAACATATCTTATGAGTGATGGTTGTACAAGCTGGGGTTTTTCCTCTCGGAAGCCGGTGGGGGGGGGGGTTGAGAGGTAACTTGATAGAAGTGTACAAGATTACAAGAGGCATAAAAATAACGGACAGTCAGTGCCCTGTTCTCAGGGCAACAATGACTAATATGAGAGGACATAATTTTAAGGTGATTGGAGGAAAGGATAGGGGGGATTTCAGAAGTGGAAAATGCATGGAATGCACTGCCAGTGGTGGTGGTAGAGGCAGATACATTAGGGCATTTTAAAATGTTAGTCTATATTCTTTGGGGTTTATAAGAATAAGAAGTGACCTTGTGGAAACAAGTTAAAGTTATGTTTAATAAACTGCAAGTTTAAACTTGTGGACATTTAAGAGATCCTTAGATATCCACATGGATGATAGAAAAATGGAGGGCTATGTAGAAAGAAAGGGAAAGATTGATCTTGGAGTAGGTTAAAGGGCCAGCACAACATCATCTCTAATAGTGCAACAAGATCATCCACCTTACTTCTTATACTCTGTGCACTGAGATATAACACTTTGAGTACTTGCTACCCTTTTTGATTCTGCATCCCTAATGCCCTGATATTTACCCGACTGGCTGCAATTTTGTCCTATTACCTGCCTGCCCTTCCTGACAGTCTGATTGCATACTATCTTTGCTTTTTTTATCATCTGTCCTATCCTGAGTCCCTTCACTCCGGTTCCCACCCCACTGCCAAATTAGTTTAAACTCTCCCCAACAGCTCTAACAAACCTGCCTGCAAGAGTACTGGTTCTCCCTCGGATCAGGAGTACCTTCCCCCAGAAGAGATCCCAATGATCCAAGAACCTGAAGCCCTGCCCCCTGTACCAGCTTCTCAGCCAGGCATTCATCTGCCAAATCATCCTGTTTCTACCCTCACTGGCACATGGCACAGGTAGCAATCCAGAAATTACTACCGTGGAGGTCCTGCTTCTCAGCTTTCTACCTAGCTCTCTAAATTCTCTCTTCAGGACCTCTTTGTTTTTCCTTCCTATCATTGGTGCCAATGCCATGGACATGATTCAAGTCGTCCCCGACCCTGGCACCTGGGAGGCAACTTACCATCCGGGTGTCCCGTTCACATCCACAGATCTCCTGCCTGCTCCTCTGACTATTGAGTCCCCTATTACTACCGCTCCCCTCTTATGCACCACAGACCCATGCTCAGTGCCAGTAAACTGGTCTCCATGTTATTCCTCTGGGAGGTCATCCCCCACAACAGTAGCCAAACAATATATTTAATATTGAAGGGAATGGCTACAGGGGTGCTCTGTGCTTTCTGCCTATTCACTGTCCCATTTCTTCTCCTGGCAGTCACCAGCTACTCCCGGGAGGCTCTGGGTCTCCCAGGACTCCAACATCTGGTATGAAGAACACACAATGGCCATTTGAACCACACCTCGTACACCTGCCATAGTAAGAAAAAAGGGAAACGGAACAGAAACTACGTCATATGACATTGGCAGAATGGAAAAGATGGCGTTCCAGAGAACTTCACGTTTTGTTTAGAGAGCAGATGTCTGTTGGCAGAGATATAAGGTTAACAACCATTTCAGAGTAGCACAGCCAGAATTCTGGAGGAACTCCACGTCTTTTCCCTTCAGGTTGGGTGAGACTAGAACTAAAGATCATAGGTTGAGGGTGAAAGGTGAAATATTCAAGGGGAATTTGAGGGGAAACATTTTTACTCAGAGGATGGTGTGAGTGTGGGATGAGTTACCGGCAGATTCAATTGTAACATTTAAGAGAAGTTTGAATAGGTACCGTACATGGATGGAAGGGGTATGGAGGAAATGGTCTATGTGCAAGTAGATGGGACTAGGCAGAAGAATATGTCGGCATGGACTAGATGGGCTGAAAAACCTGCTTCTGCACTGAGCACTCCAGGTTTATTAATTATGTCTGCCCTCATTAGAAAGCATTCTAACTGGTTACATCACTACTGGTGTGGAGAGGCCACTGCACAGGATCGCAGAAAACTGCAGGGAGTTGCAAACGCAACCAGCTCCATCATGAGCACTATCCTCCCCAGCATCCAGGACACCTTCAAAAGGTGATGCCTCAAAAGGGCAGCATCCACCATTAAGGACCCCCATCACTAGGGACATGCCCTCTTCTCATTGCTACCATCAAGAAGGAGGTACAGGAGCCTGAAGTCACAAAATGTTCTGGACACCAGACCTAACCAGTTTCCCTCCTCCACCACCACTCTCTTCCACCTAGCAGAACTTGTTCTCACTTTCAATAACTTCTCCTTTGGCTCCTTCCTTCAAACAAAAGGGGGTAGCCATGGGCACTCACATGGGTCCCAGCTGTGCCTCCCTGTTTATCGGCTACTTGGAACAGTCTACATTCCAAGCCTACACTGGTGACCATCCCGCTCTTTTCCTACACCACATCGATGACTGCATTGGTGCTGCTTCCTGCACCCATGCTGAACTCGTCAACTTCATCCACTTTGCCTCCAACTCCACCCTGCTCTCAAGTTCACCTGGAACATTTCTGACACCTTCCTCCCCTTGCTCGATCTCACTGTCTTTATTTCTGGAGACAGTTTATCCACTGATGTCTATTACAAACCCACAGACTCTCACAGCTACCTAGACTATACCTTGTCCCACCCTACTACTTGTAAAAATGCCATCCCCTTTTCTCAATTCCTCCGTTTCCACCGCATCTACTTTCAGGATGAGGCTTTTCATTCTAGAAAGAAGGAGATGTCCTCCTTTTTCCAAGAAAGGGGCTTCTTTCCCTCCCGCCCACACACTTCCTGCTTTCTGCAGGGATCGCTCCCTACCCAACTCCCTTGTCCATTCATCCCTCCCCATTGATCTCCCCTCTTGGCGCTTATCCTTGCAAGTGGAACAGGTGCACTTCCCCTACACCCCCTCCCTCACTACAATCCAGGGTCCTAAACATTCCTTCCAGGTGAGGCGACACTTCATCTGTGAGTCTGTTGGGATCATTTACTGTGTTCGGTGCTCCCGGTCTGGCCTCCTGTGCATCAGTGAGATTCGATGTAGGTTGGGAAGCCACTTCGCCGAACATCTATGCTCCATCTGTCAGAACTAGCGGGATCTCCCAATGGCCACCTGTTTTAATTCCACTTCCCGTTCCCATTCCGATATCTCTCCCATGGCCTCCTCCACTGCCGGGATAAGGCCACACTTGGGTTGGAGGAACGATACCTTATGTTCAATTTGGGTAGCCTCCAGCTGAAGGGTTTCAGTCCAAAATGTTGACTGTGCTCTTTTCCACAGATGCATAGATGGTGCCTGGCCTGCTGAGTTCCTCCAGCATTTTGTGTGTGTTGGTCAATGATTCAGGCACAGCTTCTTTCCCCACCATCAGATTTCTGAACAGTCAATTAACTCGTAAACACCACCTCAGTATGTTGTCCCTCGCTTTTTGCACTGCTTATTTAATTTAATTTTCTTTATATATCTGTATTTCTTATCATAATTTATATTTTTTAATATTATGTTTTGTAATATACTGCTGGTGCAAAACAACAAATTTCACAACATATGTCAGTAATATTAAACTGAATTCTGATTCTGATCCCCCTCAGTCTTCTAAACCAGTGAGTCCAGACCCAAAGCCATCAAAAGTTCCTCATGCGTTAGCCCTTCCAATCTCGGGATCATTCTTGTGACCCTCCTCTGGATCCTCTCTAAAACCTTTACAAAGCAAGGTTCTGATACAACACTTGTTGGAGGAACTCAGCAGGCCAGGCACCATCTATGCATCTGTGGAAAAGCGTACAGTCATCATTTTTGGACTGAAACCCTTCAGCTGGAGGCTACCCAAACCGAAATTATTGTTTGGCAACCTGACGGAATCCAGCAGCCCTCACCTGCAGTGGAAGCTAGTCTATCTGAAGGACTGATCCAGCGAGAGTTACCTTTCGATAGTAATTCTGTTAGAAAGTGTAGAATTACACCTTCAACTTGTTCAAAAGCTGACTGCCAAAGTTAACAACCACTTTTTAATTGTTTTGGAAATTCTAGTTTAGGCTGAGAAATCACTGGATTACTGAACATTTTTATAATGCTTGAATCATGGAAAACGTCTTATTTACATAACGTGTGGGTTATAATCTCGAAGTCATTGCCTATAAGAGGTTGTGTGTGTACCATAGAATAGCAGTTCGCACATTGCTTTACCGCATCAGAGATCATTGATTGGGGTTCAATGCTGCTTGTAAAAAGTTTGTACATTCTCCCTCTTACTGGTTTTCTCCAGGTGCTCTGGTCTCCTTCCACTTTCCAAAGATGTATGGTTAGGGTTAGTAAATTGTGGGTCTGCTATTTGCTGCCGAGCAATGGTGGCCCCTGCAGGCTGCCCCCTGCACAATCCCCACTGCTTTGATTTGACGGAAAAACGATACATTTCACTGCCTCAATGTTTCAATGCCTCAATATACATATGACAAATAAAGCTAATCTCTTTTTAAAAATCTCTTTAATCTCTTTAGTAAAGCTAATCTCATGCAAGCAGAGGCAATTAGAGCTTTCAAAAGGGAATGGATAGCGGTAGGGGAAAGCAGCTTGTGGATATTACGTCCAACAGAAATGAGCAAGGACTGGGACAGTAATGACCTCTTTACAAAAGCAATTGGCCAAATGATCATTTACACTATTCTGTCCTTTCAGCATGCTTGTGTGAACTTCAGTCATAACACACACCAGAGTTCTCAACACTGGTCATACCTATTGGAAACATTACAGTAGATGAATTGGAATATTGTGTAAAAAAAAACTTTTTAAAAAATGTGTAATGGTAGTATTTAAACAGATTGCTAGAGTAATGTTGGAAACTTCAAAAATATACATGTGATAACATGAAGACACATGCAGTTACTAACTAGCTGACAATTTTTTTCTTATTCATGATTTGCAAAGGCCGAACCATGTGGGCTACTGTGATTTAAAATACTGAAGTGAGATAACTAATGGTGTTACTAATTAAGGTGTGAATTTATCTTCATTTGATTTGAGTTTCCAGATTGTGTGCTAAAGTGCAAATAGCTTCTTTCTTTCATGAGGATGGGGGCGGGGGGGGGGCGCTTGGTAATGCAAGTATGCACTTGCCCATCAGTGGCAAACCAGCTAATTGGATGTCGTTACAGATTCCTTTCTCACAGTGATTAAACAAGTGGTGATTACTTTCACCATTTTATGAATTTAGTCTGTTAACCAACCTGTGATAAACTTCAACTTTCTTGAATGTGAGAGAGAATATGTGATTTAATTTAGTTTGCAGTCGACCAGCTAATAAATGAGGAGAGGCCGTTAAAATACCTCGCACAAGGTAAGTGATTTTTTGCATTATGCTTCTTTGCTGCTCACTTAACTACCTCCCCTCACCTCCATCAATAAAATTAGCATTAATGGCTAGCGTACTTTGTAAAGAAATGTGCTATTGCACAGCTGCCTTTTGAAAGGATTGACAGACAATATATTTAATTGCTTGAAAGGTGCTATTATTTCATCCATATAGAATAAGTGAAAAAAATGTTATTTGTTAAGTGTGTACACAAGACAATTTTTTTTATCATGGAACATCTGTCCATTTACACTTACTATTTAACAAAGTGGTAATGCATAATTGAGCGAGGTTAAGTTCACTGCAAGGTTGACAGGAAATAGTGTATTTCTTATATTGAAGAGTGTTTCTAGATACATTACACCGGGGGCCTTAAGCTTATTAAACCATGTTGCATAAAGCCTGTGGTCTACATGAAAATGCTGCATTTTCTGAAACTGATAATACAGTAATACTAATTTTATTGACAAGGGTGAGGGGAAATTGTCACTACAGTTGTCCAGAGCAGTACTTTATCTCTGTTAAGTGCTTCTTTCGAAAACAAAGTTGATTATGAATTATGGCTGGCCAACACAGCATATGTTCCAGTGCAGTCCAGTAATAAATGCAAACGCCCACAATGAGTTACAAAGCAGCGAATTAGTCAGATGGATCTGATAATCAGTGGAAGGTGAAAAGTTCATGATAGTGCTATGTACATTAATGTACAGATGAAAATGATCACACTGCTTTCTCGGCATTGATATTTTGGATGTGACATAACAGAATTGAAGGATATTTAAAATTTAGTATAAATGAATGTGTAATCCAGTGTGAAGAATATACTTAAATAATTTTATTTGGTTGATGTTAAGTTTAATGCAGATTTTGGACCACAAGGTATTATCTTCACAATTTGCATCTGATTGAATTCCGTTTCAATAGACAATAGACAATAGGTGCAGGAGTAGGTCATTTGGCCCTTTCAGCCAGCACCGCCATTCACTATGATCATGGCTGATTATCCACAATCAATATCCAGTTCCTGCCTTATCCCCCTAACCTTTGATTTCGCTATCTTTAAGAGCTCTATCCATCTCTTTCTTGAAAGCATCCAGAGACTTGGCCTTCACAGCCTTCTGGGGCAGAGCATTCCATATATCCACCACTCTCTGGGTGAAAAAGTTTTTCCTCAACTCCGTTCTAAATGGCCTACCCCTTATTCTTAAACTGTGGTCTCTGGTTCTGGACTCACCCATCAGCGGGAACATGCTTCCTGCCTCCAGTGTGTCCAATCCCTTAATAATCTTATATGTTTCAATAAGATCCCCTCTCAGCCTTCTAAATTCCAGAGTATACAAGCCCAGTCGCTCCAATCTTTCAACATATGACAGTCCCGCCGTCCAGGGAATTAACCTTGTGAACCTACGCTGCACTCCCTCAATAACAAGAATGTCCTTCCTCAAATTTGGAGACCAAAACTGCACACAGTACTCCAGGTGTGGTCTCACCAGGGCCCTGTGCAGCTGCAGAAGGACCTCTCTGCTCTTATACTCAATTCCCCTTGTTATGAAGGCCAGCATGCCATTAGCTTTCTTCACTGCCTGCTGTACTTGCATGCTTGCTTTCAGTGACTGATGTACAAGAACACCTAGATCTCGTTGTACTTCCCCTTTTCCTAACTTGACTCCATTTAGATAATAATCTGCCTTCCTGTTCTTACCACCAAAGTGGATAACCTCACATTTACCCACATTAAACTGCATCTGCCATGCATCTGCCCACTCACCCAGCCTGTCCAAGTCACCCTGCATTCTCATAACATCCTCCTCACATTTCACACTGCCACCCAGCTTTGTGTTATCGGCAAATTTGCTAATGTTACTTTTAATAGTCATAGTCATAGTCATACTTCATTGATCCCGGGGGAAATTGGTTAAATTTCCCCCAGGATCAATTGGTTAAATTGGTTAATTCTCTCATCTAAATTATTAATATATATTGTAAACAGCTGCGGTCCCAGCACTGAACTCTACAGTACCCCACTGGTCACCACCTGCCATTCCGAAAGGGAGCCGTTAATCGCTACTTTTTGTTTTCTGTCAGCCAGCCAATTTTCAATCCATATCAGTACTCTGTCCCCAATACCATGTGCCCTAATTTTGCCCACTAATCTCCTATGTGGGACTTTATCAAAGGCTTTCTGAAAGTCCAGGTACACGACATCCACTGGCTCTCCCTTGTCCATTTTCATAGTTACATCCTCAAAAAATTCCAGAAGATTAGTCAAGCACGATTTCTCCTTCATAAATCCATGCTGACTCAGACCGATCCTGTTGCTGCTATCCAGATATGTCATAATTTCACCTTTTATAATTGATTCCAGCATCTTTCCCACCACCGACGTCAGGCTAACCGGTCTATAATTCCCTGTTTTCTCTCTTCCTCCCTTCTTGAAGGGAGGGACAACATTAGCCACCCTTCAATCCACAGGAACTGATCCTGAATCTATAGAACATTGGAAAATGATTACCAATGCGTCCACGATTTCTAAAGCCACCTCCTTAAGTACCCTGAGATGCAGACCATCAGGTCCCGGGGACTGAACAGCCTTCAGACCCAACAGTCTATCCAACACCATTTCCTGCCTAATATAAATTTCCTTCAGTTCATCCATTACCCTAGGTCCTTTGGCCACTATTATATCTGGGAGATTATTTGTGTCTTCTCTAGTGAAGACAGATCCAAAGCACCTGTTCAACTCGTCTGCCATTTCCTTGTTCCCCATAATAAATTCACCGGCTTCTGTCTTCAAGGGCCCAATTTTGGTCTTAACTATTTTTTTCCTTTTCACATACCTAAAGAAACTTTTACTATCCTCCTTTATATTCTTGGCTAGTTTACCTTCGTACCTCATTTTTTCTCCGCGTATTGCCTTTTTAGTTACCTTCTGTTGCTCTTTAAAAGTTTCCCAATCCTCCGGTTTCCCACTTGTCTTTGCTATGTTATACTTCTCTTTTATTTTTATACTGTCCATTACTTCCCTTGTCAGCCACGGCCTCCCCTTACTCCCCTTAGGATCTTTCTTCCTCTTTGGAATCATAATGATACAGCATGGGAGACAATCTTAAAGTAAGATTCCATTATGTATCTACTGATTCATACTCTGAGCTAACGGATGGGGGTGGTGGGTGCATAATTGACTACCCATTTGTGAAATTACAGTTTCAGCTAAGAGTGGTGTAGACTTAAAATGAATTGTACCCTACATTTCATTTGAACGTATAATTGAGGGGGGGCATCCTAGAGTGGGCAAGTCTAAGACCGGGGGTACACCCTCACGACAGAGGAACATTGAAAGTTCAAAGCAAACCTGTTATCAAAGTACATGGATGTCACCATATACAAGCCTGAGATTCATTTTCTTGCAGGCATACCTAATAAATCCAATACAGTAACTGCAATAGAATCAATGAAAGACTGCACCAACTGAGTGGATAATCAGAGTGCAAAAGACAACAAACTGCAAATTCAAAAAGAAAAAAAACATAATAACAAAAAAGTAGGAAATAAATATCGAGAACATGAGGTAAAGAGTACTTGAAAATGAGTTCATAGGTTGCAGGATAACCTAAAGCTTTGACGAACTTCTATAGATGTGTGGTGGAGAGTATATTGATTGACTGCCTCACAGCTTGGTGTGAAAACACCATTGCTCTTAAATGGAAAATCCCACAAAAAGTCATGGATACATTCCAGTCCATCACGGGTAAGGTCATCCCAACCACTGAACACATCTACACAGAATGTTGTCGCAAAAAAGCAGGGACCTCCACCACCCAGGCCATGCTCTCTTCTTGGTGCTACTGTCAACATGAAGGTACAGGAGCCCCAAGACCCACACCAGCAGGTTCAGGAACAATTATTACTCTTAACCATCAGGTTCTCGAAATAAAGGGGATAACTTCACTCAACTTCATTGCCACAGAGTGGAGACCATTAAGTATGCAGTACTTAAAGCGGAAATTGATAACGTATTTAATTAGACGGTGTGTGAAAGGTTAGAGGGAGAAAGCAGAAGAACGTGTTTGAGTGGGATAATAAATCAGCTGTAATGGAATGGTGGAACAGTCCCAATCACATGCATGGATTCTGATTGATTGTCAGAAAACCTGCAATCAATCACATAACCATCACTATCAATATAGAAATATCATTATCAATTTAAAAATGCATGTAAAATTCTAGGTATTTCATAAATTAGGCAAATGTTATGGCTTCTGATAGCAATCTGTCATTTCGTTCCAACACTAGCCATAGATTGGAACGGAAACTGCACTGGGGCGGACAGGAAGGCTCTACAACAGGACTCGAAACTGCCCAATGTATCGCTGGCACCAGCCTACCCACCCTCAAGGACATACAGACAGAAAGGTGCCAAGAAAAGGCCAGAAACATCATAAAGGATTCCACCGCCCTGCTCATTGACTGATTGTCCCACTCCCATCAGGGAGGAGGCTACGTGACAACCACACCAGGACCACCAGACTCAAAAACAGTTACTTTCCCCAAGCAGTAAGGCTGATCAACACCTCCACCCACAAACCCACCCCTCCACACCCCCAGCCACCACTACTTTATCATTTCCTGTGTAGACATTCCCATGCCGAGCATCACTTTATGGAATACAGTCAATCTGTGTATATAAACTATCTGATGTATTTATATTTATTGTTTCTTTTTTATTAATTCTTAAAAATCTTTTGTGGATCTGAAGTAACAATTGTCTGGTTCTCCTTTACACTTGTGTGCTGGAAATGACATTAAACAATCTTGAATCTTTATGAAGCATGCAGAAAATAAAGAGATTAAACTAAGTGGAAGAATTAGAAAGACAAATGTCTCAAGGTTGGATTTCACTCTTCATTGGAGTGCTAAATATGTGCTGAGTGTAGGACTAACACCCAATCTGTTATCTCACAAAACAGTCATGAAATTTGTCAAAAATATGTTTGAAACAGTGCCAGAACGGTTTACACCCAGAATTGTGTGCTGAAACAGGATGTGTGCAAACCCCAGTGAGACTACCCTCAATGTAGCACAGCTGGAGAGATTTAGCTATTCATCAATGACAAAGAAAACCAACCCCTAAAGTGATGTTCCTCAGGTGAAAACCAAGAGTGCCGACTGTGCCTGCCATAGAAAAGAAAGAGAATACAGGACAGAGGGGGAGAACATCAGGTTCATTGAACAGAGAGCATTAGAAGCACTTCGGCCGACCTCTTAACCTTTTTAAGATCAATCTATCTCTTCCCTCCTACATGGCCCTCCATTTTTCTGTCATCCATGTGCATAAGAACCTCTTAAATGTATCTGCCTCTACCACCACCTTTGGCATGCATTTCACACACCCAACTCTCTCTACCTAAGAAATCCTACTTCTGACATCTCCCCCATACTTTCTTCTAATCACTATAAAATTATGCCTCTCATATTAGCCATTTCCACTTTAGGTAAAAGTCTCTGGCTGTCTACTCAATGTAGTCCTCTTTTCATCTTCTACACCTCCATGAAGTCACCTCTCATCCGTCTTCACTCCGGGGAGAAAAGCTCAAGTTTGCTTGAGCTTTCCTCACAAGGCACGATCCTTAATCTAGACAGCATCCTGTAAATATCCTTTGCACCGTCTCTAGAGCTTCCACATTCTGCCTATAGTGAGAGAACCAGAGAAAAAAATATATATACAGTATGTACATATTACACTGACAACATAATTGTCTTTTGTATACCCTGGCAAACAGTGTAGCAAGCACCTAAAAAAAATTATAGCAGATGGACCACTTTGCATTGAACTCTGTGGCTCCTGGCAGAGCACTGTAGAAGTACTTTCATATAAAAGACCACTGTATCTTAAGAAGGTTGTCCACCACCATTTTCTCAAGGGCAATAAGGGAATGGCAGTAAATGTTGCTTTTCGCAGCAAAGTTCACACATTATAGAGCAATCCCAAGCCTTTGTAGCCCACATATAGCAGCTTAGAGATCAAAGTAAATTGACTGGAAAGGGACACTGGCGGGAAGGATGGCAGAGCAGCAGTGGCTGGAGTTTCTGCGAGAAATGAGGAAGGTGCAAGACAGATATATTCCAAAAAAGAAGAAATTTTCGAATAGAAAAAGGATGCAACCGTGGCTGACAAGAGAAGTCAAAGCCAAAGTTAAAGCAAGGCAGAGGGCATACAAGGATGCAAAAATTAGTGGGAAGACAGAGGACTGGGAAGTTTTTAAAAGCTTACAAAAGGAAACAAAGAAGGTCATTAAGAGGGAAAAGATTAACTATGAAAGGAAGCTAGCAAATAATATCAAAGAAGATACTCAAATCTTTTTCAAGTATATAAAGAGTAAAAGACAGGTGAGAGTAGATATAGAACCGATAGAAAATGATGCTGGAGAAATTGTAATGAGAGATAAGGAGATGGCGGAGGAACTGAACGAGTATTTTGCATCAGTCTTCACTGAGGAAGACATCAGCCGCATACCAGACACTCAAGGGTGGCAGGGAGGAGAAGTGTGCGCAGTCACAATTACGACAGAGAAAGTACTCAGGCAGCTGAATAGTCTAAGGGTAGATAAATCTCCCGGACCAGATGGAATGCACCCTCATGTTCTGAAGGAAGTAGCTGTGGAGATTGCAGAGGCATTAGCAGTGATCTTTAAAAGTCAATAGATTCTGGCATGGTTCCGGAGGACTGGAAGATTGCAAATGTCACTTCGCTATTTAAGAAGAGGGCAAGGAAGCAAAAACGAAATTATAGACCTGTTAGCTTGACATCGGTGGTTGGGAAGTTGTTGGAGTCCATTGTCAAGGATGAGGTTACGGAGTACTTGGAGGCATATGACAAGATAGGCAGGGCTCAGCATGGTTTCCTTAAAGGAAAATCCTGCCTGACAAACCTATTGCAATTTTTTGAGGAAATTACAAGTAGGCTAGACAAGGGAGTTGCAGTGGATGTTGTATATTTGAATTTTCAGAAGGTCTTTGACAAGGTGCCACACATGAGGCTGCTTAACAAGATAAGAGCCCATGGAATTACAGGGAAGTTACATACGTGGATAGAGCATTGGCTGATTGGCAGGAAACAGAGAGTGGGAATAAGGGGATCCTGTTCTGGTTGGCTGCCGGCTAGCAGTGGTGTTCCACAGGGGTCTGTGTTGGGGCCACTTCTTTTTACGTTGTACATCAACGATTTGGATTGTGGAATAGATGGCTTTGTAGCTAAGTTTGTTGATGATACAAAGATAGGTGGAGGGGCCGGTAGTGCTGAGGAAACAGAGAGTCTGCAGAGAGACTCGGATAGATTGGGAGAATGGGCAAAGAAGTGGCAAATGAAGTACAATGTTGGGAAGTGTTGTTGTTGTTCGTCCATCGTTGACATCGAAGAGGACCTCGACACCATAATGATGGTGTCGAGACTAGCGCGTGATTTGGATTTAAGTGAGGGAGAGTTGCGCAGCGTCAGCCTCACTCTCTCTTCCCAATTCCCATCTGGATCCAGTGGCAAGACAGAGTCTAGACGGCTGGAGATGGGACTAGGCGCAGTGGATGACCAGGACGTCTTCTGTGTCTTGTCCTGCTCTACACGTTCCACGACGCTTGCAGAGACCGCCTTCTTGACCGTTGGACCTTCCGCTGGTCTCGTTCGCTCAATCTGCCGGAGTCTGTCCTCACATGCTGGGATAGACAACTCCCTATCTCACCGAGGGTTTGAGACCCGTCGGCTACCCTCACCTGGTTTAGCCAGCTTGTCAAAGCCGTTGCCTGGGGTGTGGCCGCTGTCGCATGCAAACAGCTACGGGGAGCCACAGGTGAGAGCTGAGTGCCAGGTGGGGACCAAAGGTGGACTAACCGCCCTGAAAAGGACGCGACATGTTCCCCCACCAGAGGTGCTACCCCTCCCTGACACCCCATAGTGTCAGGAAAGTGTATGGTTATGCATGTTGGCAGAAGAAATATACCGGCAAACTATTATTTAAATGGGGAGAGAATTCAAAGTTCTGAGATGCAATGGAACTTGGGAGTCCTCGTGCAGGATACCCTTAAGGTAAACCTCCAGGTTGAGTCGGTGGTGAAGAAGGCAAATGCAGTGTTGACATTCATTTCTAGAGGAATAGAGTATAGGAGCAGGGATGTAATGTTGAGGCTCTATAAGGCACTGGTGAGACCTCACTTGGAGTACTGTGGTCAGTTTTGGTCTCCTTATTTAAGTAAGGATGTGCTGACGTTGGAGAGGGTACAGAGAAGATTCACTAGAATGATTCCGGGAATGACAGGGTTAACATATGAGGAACGTTTGTCCGCTCTTGGACTGTATTCCTTGGAGTTTAGAAGAATGAGGGGGGACCTCATAGAAACATTTCGAACGTTGAAAGGCATGGACAGAGTGGATGTGGCAAAGTTGTTTCCCATGGTGGGGGAGTCTAGTACGAGAGGGCATGACTTAAGGATTGAAGGGCACCCTTTCAGAACAGAGATGTGAAGAAATTTTTTTAGTCAGAGAGTGGTGAATCTATGGAATTTGTTGCCACGGGCAGCAGTGGAGGCCAAGTCATTGGGTGTATTTAAGGCAGAGATTGATAGGTATCTGAGTGGCCAGGGCATCAAAGGTTATGGTGAGAAGGCGGGGGAGTGGGACTAAATGGGAGAATGGATCAGTTCATGATAAAATGGTGGAGCAGACTTGATGGGCCGAATGGCTGACTTCTGCTCCTTTGTCTTATAGTCTTATGGTCTAAATTAATTGTAAAAGTACATATATACCACCATATACAACCCCGATTCATTTCGTCTTGGCATTCATAGTAAATACCACAAGCACAATAGAAAACCGCAGCCAATAGGACGGACAAACAACCAGTGTGCAAAAGACCACAAACTGTGCAAATACAAAAAAATGAATAAATAAGCAATAAATATTGAGAACATGAGATGAAGGCTGTGTACATAGACTGTGGAAACAGTGAAGGGGTGGGTGAGGTTATCCCTGGTTCAAGAGCCTGATGGTTGAGGGGTAACAACTCTTCTGAACCTGCTGATGTGGGTCTGATGCTCCAGTACCTTCTTCCTGGTGGCTATTGTGAGATGATCGCATGAAGGGAGGATGAGGCATCGGTGACTGACAAGGAAAGTCAAAGATTCCATAAAATCAAAAGAGAGGGTGTATATTATAGCAAAATTTAGTGGGGAGTTACAGGATTTGGGAGCTTTTATAAATCAACAGAAGGCAACTAAAAAGCCATAAGGAGAGAAATGATGAAATATGATGGTAAGCTAGCCAATAATAGAAATGAGGATATAAGAAGTTTTTTCAAAGGAGTAAGAGACAAGAGTAGATATCAGATCACTAGAACATGACACTGGAGAGGTAGTAATAGGAAACAAAGAAATGGAAGATGAACTGAATAAGTATTTTGCATCATTCTTCACTATGGAAGACACTAGCAGTATGGTGGAAGTTCCAGGTGTCAGGGGTCATGAAGTGTGTGAAGTTACCATTACTAGAGAGAAGGTTCTTGGGAAACTGAAAGGTCTGAAGGTAGATAAATCACCTGGACCAGATGGACGTCACCCTAGGGTTCCGAAAGAAGAAGCTGGAGAGATTGTGGAGGAATTAGTGATGATCTTTCAAGAATCACTAAATTCTGGAATGGTTCTGGAAGACTAGAAGATTACAAATGACATTCCACCCTTCAAGAAGGGAGAGAAGCAGAAGAAAGGACATAAGCCGGGAAGATGTGGAATCGATATGGGTAGAGCTGCATAACACTAAGGGGCAGAAAACGCTGGTGGGAGTTGTGTACAGGCCACCTAACAGTAGTAGTGAGGTCGGGGATGGTATTAAACAGGAAATTAGATATGTGTGCAGTAAAGGAACAGCAGTTATAATGGGTGACTTCAATCTACATGTAGATTGGGTGAACCAAATTGGTAAAGGTGCTGAGGAAGAGGATTTCTTGGAATGTATGCGGGATGGTTTTTTGAACCAACATGTCGAGGAACCAACTAGAGAGCAGGCTATTCTAGACTGGGTTTTGAGCAATGAGGAAGGGTTAATTAGCAATCTTGTCATGAGAGGCCCCTTGGGTAAGAGTGACCATAATATGGTGGAGTTCTTCATTAAGATGGACAGTGACATAGTTAATTCAGAAACAAAGGTTCTGAATTTAAAGAGGGGTAACTTTGAAGGTATGAGACGTGAATTAGCTAAGATAGACTGGCAAATGACACTTAAAGGATTGACGGTGGATATGCAATGGCAAGCATTTAAAGATTGCATGGATGAACTACAACAATTGTTCATCCCAGTTTGGCAAAAGAATAAATCAAGGAAGGTAGTGCACCTGTGGCTGACAAGAGAAATTAGGGATAGTATCAATTCCAAAGAAGAAGCATACAAATTAGCCAGAAAAAGTGGCTCACCTGAGGACTGGGAGAAATTCAGAGTTCAGCAGAGGAGGACAAAGGGCTTAATTAGGAAGGGGAAAAAAGATTATGAGAGAAAACTGGCAGGGAACATAAAAACTGACTGTAAAAGCTTTTATAGATATGTAAAAAGGAAAAGACTGGTAAAGACAAATGTAGGTCCCCTACGGATAGAAACAGGTGAATTGATTATGGGGAGCAAGGACATGGCAGACCAATTGAATAACTATTTTGGTTCTGTCTTCACTAAGGAGGACATAAATAATCTTCCAGAAATAGTAGGGGGCAGAGGGTCCAGTGAGATGGAGGAACTGAGCGAAATACATGTTAGTAGGGAAGTGGTGTTAGGTAAATTGAAGGGATTAAAGGCAGATAAATCCCCAGGGCCAGATGGTCTGCATCCCAGAGTGCTTAAGGAAGTATCCCAAGAAATAGTGGATGCATTAGTGATAATTTTTCAAAACTCGTTAGATTCTGGACTAGTTCCTGGGGATTGGAGGGTGGCTAATGTAACCCCACTTTTTAAAAAAGGAGGGAGAGAGAAACCGGGGAATTATAGACCGGTTAGCCTAACGTCGGTGGTGGGGAAACTGCTGGAGTCAGTTATCAAAGATGTGATAACGGCACATTTGGAAAGCGGTGAAATCATCGGACAAAGTCAGCGTGGATTTGTGAAAGGAAAATCATGTCTGACAAATCTCATAGAATTTTTTGAGGATGTAACTAGTGGAGTGGATAGGAGAGAACCAGTGGATGTGGTATATTTGGATTTTCAAAAGGCTTTTGACAAGGTCCCACACAGGAGGTTAGTGTGCAAACTTAAAGCACATGGTATTGGGGGTAAGGTATTGATGTGGATAGAGAATTGGTTAGCAGACAGGAAGCAAAGAGTGGGAATAAACGGGACCTTTTCAGAATGGCAGGCAGTGACTAGTGGGGTACCGCAAGGCTCAGTGCTGGGACCCCAGTTGTTTACAATATATATTAATGACTTGGATGAGGGAATTAAATGCAGCATCTCCAAGTTTGTGGATGACACGAAGCTGGGCGGCAGTGTTAGCTGTGAGGAGGATGCTAAGAGGATGCAGGGTGACTTGGATAGGTTGGGTGAGTGGGCAAATTCATGGCAGATGCAATTTAATGTGGCTAAATGTGAAGTTATCCACTTTGGTGGCAAAAATAGGAAAACAGATTATTATCTGAATGGTGGCTGATTAGGAAAAGGAGAGGTGCAACGAGACCTGGGTGTCATTATACACCAGTCATTGAAAGTGGGCATGCAGGTACAGCAGGCGGTGAAAAACGCGAATGGTATGCTGGCATTTATAGCAAGAGGATTCGAGTACAGGAGCAGGGAGGTACTACTGCAGTTGTACAAGGCCTTGGTGAGACCACACCTGGAGTATTGTGTGCAGTTTTGGTCCCCTAATCTGAGGAAAGACATCCTTGCCATAGAGGGAGTACAAAGAAGGTTCACCAGATTGATTCCTGGGATGGCAGGACTTTCATATGAAGAAAGACTGGATGAACTGGGCTTGTACTCGTTAGAATTTAGAAGATTGAGGGGGGATCTGATTGAAATGTATAAAATCCTACGGGGATTGGACAGGCTAGATGCAAGAAGATTGTTCCCGATGTTGGGGAAGTCCAGAACGAGGGGTCACAGTTTGAGGATAAAGGCGAAGCCTTTTAGGACTGAGATTAGGAAAAGCTTCTTCACACAGAGAGTGGTGAATCTGTGGAATTCTCTGCCACAGGAAACAGTTGAGGCCAGTTCATTGGCTATATTTAAGAGGGAGTTCGATATGGCCCTTGTGGCTACGGGGATCAGAGGGTATGGAGGGAAGGCTGGTGCAGGGTTCTGAGTTGGATGATCAGCCATGATCATAATAAATGGCGGTGCGGGCTCGAAGGGCTGAATGGCCTACTCCTGCACCTATGTTTTCTATGTTTTCTATGAAAGGATACCAGTTAGTCTGACCTCAGTGGTTGGGACGATCTTGGGGTCGATTGTTAAGGATATGGTTTCAGGGTACTTGGAGACACATGATAAAATAGGCCACAGTCAGCTTGGAAGGGAAAATTTTACCTCACAAATCTGTTGAAATTCTTCGAGGAAATAACACCAGGATAGACAAAGGGGAATCAATGGATGTTGTTGGATTTTCAGAAGGACTTTGGCAAGGTGCCGCACGTGAGGCTGCTTAACAAGGTAAGAGCCCATGGTTTTACAGGAAAGATACTTGCATGAAAAGAGCTTTGGCTGACTAGCAGGAGGCAAAGATTCGGAATAAAGGGGCCTTTTCTGGTTGGCTGCTGCTGACTAGTGGTGTTCCGTGGGTGTCAGTGTTGGGACCACTTCTTTTCACCATATATGGCAATGATCTGGATGACAAATTGATGGCTTTGTGGCCAAGTTTGTGAATGATACAATGATAGGTGGAGAGGCAAATTGTGTTGAGGAAGTAGAGAGTCTGCAAAAGGACTTAGACAGATGGGGAGAATTGGAATAAGAAGTGGCTGATGGAATACATTTTAGCAGAGTGTATAGTCATGCACTTTGGTAGAAGGAATAAACAGATAGACTATTTTGTAAAGGAGAAAATTCAAAAATCAGCAGTGCAAAGCAACTTGGACAGGTTTAACTTGCAGGTTGAGTCAGTGGTTAGGAAGTCAAAAGCAATGTTAGCATTCATTTTGAGAGGACTAGAATATAAAAGCAAGGACGTAATGTTGAAGCTTTATAAAGCACTGGTGACCCTCATTTGGAGTTTTGTGAGCAGTTTTGGGCCCCATATCTAAGAAAGGATGTGCTGTCAATAGAGAAGGTTTACAAAAATGATACCTTAGCGTAAGACTGGGTGACCTATCATATGAGGAACATTTGATGGCTCTGGGCGTGTACTTACTGCGATTCAGAAGAATGAGAGAGTTCTCATTGAAACCTACTGAATGTTGAAAAGCCTAGATAGAGTGCAATTGGGTGAGGATGTTTCCTATGGCGGGGGAGTGTAGGACCAGAGGGCATAGACTCAGGATAGAGGGAGGTCCATTTATAACAGAAATGAGGAGGAAATTCTTTAGCCAGAGGGTGGTGCATCTGTGGAATTAATTTCCACAGCTCACAATTGTGGAGGATAGGTCATTGGGTGTATTTAAGGTTTCAGTTGATAAGTTCTTGATAAGTCAGGGCATGAGAGGTTATGGGGAGAAGGCAGGAGAATGGGATTGAGAGGGAAATGGATTAGCCATGATGAAATAGTGGAGCAGACTCGATGGGCCAAATAACCTTATTCTATTCCTATGTCTTATGGTGTAATGCATTTCCAGCAAGATCATTATTAAACATTCATTGGCAAATTTACAGATCTATTAGTGAACATAAAATATGGATGCAGGGAAGACTTTACCTGCTGCTTGTCCTGACATATAATAAATCACAAATCTGTTGCTGTTAATATCTCATTTCTACTTCCTCAATTGCTCCATTTCATTTTTTTGTCCAGATTATATATAATTTTTAACTTATCTTTATAACCTTAAAATAACATCTTAAAAGACTTGACTTTAACAAGCTGATGAATATCCCAGGTCTCTGAGTTTTGAATTATTAAATCAGATTACTTTTTCTTATTGAGTTTTTTTAAATGAGTAATTTAAGCAGTTGTGAACAGAGCAAGATTCTGCCAGTTTATATATCATAAAGCATGAGAGTGAAAGAAAATATAGATATGGAAATTGTAGAATTCTTCTGTTTTACAAATACTATTTTCGGAAACGTTCTGTTGTAGTTACAATTTTTAGAATATGTGCAATTATCCAAGCATCTTGCAGGAGAAGAGACTTAAAAGTTGCATTTCAACCTGCATCAGTGGAGTCCACAGTTGTTCAAAGCAGTCTTATCAATTCTATTAGCTAACGCAGCAGCTGGTTGAAGAATAAACAAGCAAAGTTCTTCATTGCCTGTGTTATTTTTCCTTAAGCCTTCAACACAGGAAATAGAAAACAGCTAATGGTTAATGGGGCATGTGGAACTGGTTTAAGTAAAGCTGAACTCTGATCCCTTTCACCGCCTCCTCTTTCCTGTACTATTTTGTGCAGAAAATGTCAACAAATTTCTTCAGTCCTTTGCTGAATTTTTGAATAACTTCACACAAACCTAACTCAAAACAGATGCACAAAAGGAAAATGTAGTCTTGTCTTGTACTTCTCATGTACTTAATAAAAAGAAACAGCTCCAAGTTCCTAGAGTGTAGCTTCCTATTTATCTTTGAATGTCAGTTTGAAGCTTTTCTCAAAGACATACAAGCAAAGATTATGAAAGGTAAAAAATAAGCAACAGAGCTTAGACAAGTTTGCTTTTATATACTTAATTCCCAAGATCAAGTACCGTTCTCCTATAAAAACTGAATGGTGCCTGACAAGACCAAGATAGGAGCTGCAGCCATTCTACATTAACAGAAAATATTTGAATTACGGGATGGATTTTAATACTTTGATTTTGGCCAACATTACAACAAAATTGATACATATGACAAATGATCTTATGGAGATCAAAGTTGTTGAAGCAGTAACAGGAGATGCTTTCTATATTTTCAGTTGAAGTGACGTTACTTTTGTAATTTCAATAATTGTCAATATGTAGAACTGCAGCAGGGTAAATTGCTCCATCAATAATTAATGATGTTAAGTGTACAAGTCACATCATAGGGTGAAAATCCTCTTTTGATGAAACAGCAGAACAGTTTTCAATGGAATTAATCACTCAGTAACAAAATCAAATTCTTTGAAATCAGGCATTTCAAAGCAATGTTTTCATTAGTAAGTTATTAATTATGCAGATCCCCTTTCATCCCTAGAAGAAAAATTTCAGTGTGCATTTGCCTGGAATCTCAATCCCTGTTGGTCACACTAAATGTGCTGTAAGGTAACGTCAGTATCCAGCCTCTAAAATTCATTTTGTTAATTTCAGTGGAATAAAGTTCATAAAGGCAGAGGCTTCATTCTGTAGAACTTTCTCTTCTCCAAACCAGTAATGAACTTCTGGACAGCTGTTTCTTAACCAATACATCACTTTGCCTTTCTGTAGTTTTTTCTTTCAGTCTGATGATGAAGGGCTCTTCAAACATATTTGTACGTTCTAGTATCAATTGTTTGGTGACAGTAAAGTATATTTGACCAAAATACAAACAGAATATTTAAAATACAAACTTAATCTATTGTAATGAAAGATTCAAACTTGTAAAAAAAATTTATGTAAAACTGAGAGTAAGTAGGAGTTCAGTGAATTAACTGAAATACGAAAAAGGGTAAAATGTAGGGTCAATTTGCAAATAATTTTGAATAGTTATGCACCTTTGGAGAGAGGATTGGAGGAAAGATGAAGGCAGGAATAGCAAATTAATTTTCATATTGTAGAATGGTCAGTAAGCATATTTCATTCGCTAACTGGGACACGGTATTAGCAGAAAAATGTTTAGAAAGAGAGTGGGAGTAACAATGCAGTCATACTCTGAGCTGTGATTGTTGTTCATTTAAAATAAATATTTTAACATTCGATTACAACAGAACTGATTGGAATTTTACGTTAACAGTGGGTTAATTTTAACCCTTGAGTATGGATGGGATTGGAAGGGGTGGGTGATCAGTTGTGCTAGAAAGAAGTCCAATAGAAATCCCATGCCAATCCAGTTTACTTCTATACTTAGCCTGAACAAATCAAGCAGCATGCAATAATATCTCCCAAAGAGGAAGATCAGACATTTCAATTAACCTTCCCTCATGAGTTGGTAAGAGTTTAGAACTTTAACTCATGGATTTCTCAGGCTTACCAGAATTCACAAATGGAACTAAAGTGAGCGCACAGCCACAATGGATAAAGGCTGTTGATATGGCAGAAAGTCTGGTAAATACTAAATTATCATATCTGTTCTCATGAGAGGCTTTGGGAAAGGTCCCTGTGATACTGGGTGAATTGTGAGAAAGATGCAGAGGTTTCAACAGGCTAATGGGAACGGCCAAGATCAGGCAAGTAGAATATCAATGGAAAAATGTGTGAATTCATGTGCTTTTATAGAAACAATATAGAAACTAGAGTATTTTCAAACAGTGAGCGATTTAAAAGTAGTGGTGATCAAAGGGAACAGTGTCTCTGAGAAATACAAGTATAATGTTGATAGCAGACCCCAAGGGTTAAGTGGTCTTTCTTGCTTCTATGTCTTATGTGTTATGTAACCACAATTTCTTTCGAAATAAGTTGATAACATCTGCCTAATTTTAAGCAAACCCTGAGTCTCTATCTTTTATGAATGGCTTTAGGCCACATAGTTAAGAAAGGATGTGCTGATGTTGGAGAAGGTCAAGAGGAGATTTATGAGAATGATCTCAGGAATGAAAGGGTTAATGTATGAGGAACACCTGATGGCTCTGGGCCTGGATTTTAGAAGAATGAGGGGAGATCTCATTGAAACCTACTGGATATTGAAAGGCTTAGATATAGTGAACGTGGGGAGGATGTTTCCAATAGGACCAGAAGGTAAAGCCTCAGGGTTAAAGGATGCCCTTTAAAACTGAGTTGAGGAGGAAATGCTTTAGCCAGAGAGTGAATCTGTGGAATTCATTACCACAGATGACTGTGGAGGCCAAGACATTGGGTATATATAAAGTTGAAGTTGATAGTCTCTTGATTAGTCAGGGTGTTAAAGTTTACAGGGAGAGAGCAGGGGAGTGTGGTTGAGAGGGATAATAAATCAGCCTTGATGGAAAGGTTGAGCAGACTCAATCTGCTGAATGGCCTAATTCTACTTCTAGTTTTATGGACTATGTGTTTGTTCCGTATGCCCTGTGTGCTGACTACGTCAGGGCAAAAAGGACAAAATAAATTTTGAGGATATGAAGTTCAAATTAAACCAGAAAATTAGAAGCAGAGGGTACAAATTCATGAAAATTGTATTTAAAACAGATATTACGAGAAGTATTTGCTCAAAGAAATATCTTGAAAGATCTGCACGGTGTGATGAAAAGCATTAAGCACAATTGATAACGGAATTTGTGGATCTTAGAGACAGAGGCTTTGATAAACGGAATGCATTTCTGATCCTATACTTTTCCTGTGGTTTACATTGCACCTTTTAACACCACATTCATTACATTTTCAAACAGCAGTCTGTTTTTCATGAAAAATGGAGATTAGTAAGGGCACAGGGTTAAGAACCTTGAAATTTTAATAGCTTTTTACTGTGCTTAACTCACCAAAAACAATCGTTTGAAGACACTACCAGGCTTTGCACTTAGGCAGTAGGGAGGGTAATAATTCAAATGACCAGTAATCTGTGTTCACGTTTTTCTGCGGAATTAAGTTTTATAAGAATTTCACACATGATGAGTTTAATGATGGTTTTTACTATTTGCTCTCACGGTAGCATTAGTGGTTAGCACAACGCCTTACAGCACCAGCTGTAAGATTGGGGTTCACTTCCCGTTGCTGTCTATAAGAAGTTTGTACGTTTTTCCTGTGACTGTGTGGGTTTCCTTCGCTTTCCTCCCACATTCCAAAAACATACAGGGTAGAGTTAATAAGTCGTGGGCAGCAATATTGTTGCAAGAACTGTGGCAACACTTGTGGGCTGCTCAGCACAATGCTCGCTGATTCGAGTTGCTGCAAATGAGGCAATAACTGTATGTACCATATACAGTACTGTGCAAAAGTCTTAGGCACATATATATAGTTAGGGTGCCTAAGACTTTTGCTCTATACTGTAGTTGTCAACGTGGAGTGGAGAGCAGGTTTATAAATCTAATGGGAGCAAAGGATGTTGGGAATGGTGAGGATGGAGCATCATGGGACACGTGTGGGCCATGTGGCAGAGAAGGAGTACCAGCGACGGGGAAGTTGGGGTTGGTGTGGGTGCAGTCGCACCCAGCTCTGAGACACCAGGCAAGTTCATCTGATTCCAAACAATCATCACAGAAATGTCTCTCTGGTGCTTCCTGCTTCTTCCTCTCTCCCATCCCCTTTTCCCAACCATGATTCTCCTCTCCTTGCCCCCTTCCCACTCTCAGTCCACAATAGAGACACAGATCAGAATCAGGTTTATCATCACTCACATATGTTATTAAATTTCTTTTTCCAGCAGGGGGAGAACAGTGCAATACATAACATTACTACAGTACTTTGCGAAAGTCTTAGCCACCCTATCTCTATATATGTGGCTAAAACATGGGAAAATCGGCAGATGCTGGAAATCCAAAGCAACACACACAAAATGCTGGAGGAACTCAGAGTCAACGTTTCAGGATGAAACCCTTCATCAGATCTTGGCCCGAAATGTCGAATGGTTACTCTTTTCCATTAATGCTGCCTGACCTGCTGAGTTCCTCCAGCATTTTATGTGTGTTGCTTTATATATGCCTAAATCTTTTGCACAATGCTGTACATGTGACATATCAAGTAAATCTTTATCTTTATAATGTTTATCAATAAGAGAAGGCAAGATTAATACTATCACATCACTTTGACCAATTAAGATATATTAAGATCCTTTACTTTTCAGCCTGTCCTTGCAGTGATTCTTTACTGTGGTGATGAGCTTCGGTGTGCTTCCCATTGCAAAGAGCTAATGCATTTACCAAGGTTTTTCCTTAACTTGTTATGATCACCAAGGTCAACCAAAGGTTGGGACAAATTTTTGCCTAACCATTTGGAGCAGAAGAAGATGAGAAGTGAATTGTTAGAGATGTATAAGATGAAGAGGCATAGACAGAGTGGACAGCCAGCGCCTTTTCCCAAGGGCAGCAGCAACTAGCATGAGGGGGCATAATTTTAAGGTGATTGGAGGAAAATATGGTGGTGATGTCAGAGGTAGGTTTTTACAGAGTGGTGGGTGTGTAGAACGAGCTGCCAGGGTTGTGGAAGCAGATGCATTATGGAGAATTAAGAGACTCTTACACAGGTACATAGATGAAAGAAAAATGGAGGGTTATGTGGGCTGGAAGCATTCGATTGATCTTGAAGTAGGTTAAAAAGTCAGCACAATATCATGGGCCAAAGGGCCTGTACTGTGCTCTGCTGTTCCATGTTGTATGGTCTCTTGTGATGTAACCATTTCTAATTCCTTCCTAACAACCCTGTGAAATACGTTTGTAAATTGAGGCACACTAAAAAAATTCAGCTTGTGATCCTGAAACACAAGTGAACCAAAAGTATTGTAGCCTTCCATGCTCTGTGAAAACCAAAGGTCTAGGAAATCTGAGAGGCATGTAAGTTTTCCTAGCTTAATCAGGTTTGTGACTAGCCAAAGAGTTATAATAGTCACAATGCTATAATAAAGTAAACATCAAGAGTCAAAAACATTTGAATCAGGAGCTGTTAACCGGAAGAGCTTACAGTTGACTTAAAGAATTGTTCCCAGTGCAGGAGCCATGTATTTATTTTCAGTCTGTCTGTATTGTATTTTGTGGCATGTTTAATATGGGTGGGTTGGTTACGTATTCTCTCTTTGTCAGTTAGTCTAGTTAATTAGAGGCAACTGGGGAATGATATTTTTTGTTGACCGCTTATTTTGCATATTATGCTTATTTATGATCTTTGCTTAATTATGCTAATTTGAAAGTTAATTGCTTTTATTTTGCTATATCACTAATTTAGTTTTGTTAGTTTTTTATCACTATAAGATTGTTCATCTTTGCTGGTTCTGTAATAAAGGATCGAAAATACATTTTTCGATTTGGAACTCAGTTATTTGGAAGTGCATCATACAGCATCGAATCCCATACCCAAGTATCTCAGCGGTTTTGGTTTGTTTTCAAGTAACAGCTACAGACTGTGTTTATTTCTTCACATGACAACAATTAAAACAGAAACAAGATTTATACTGTCAAATTTTTGCCATGTAAATATAGCAAAGTACAAAAATGTTGTTTGTTCTTTACTCTCAGGAATCGGAAAGGAAAACTTTGATGGACAAGTTGTTTGCTATCCAAGAAGTGTGTATGTCTGTGCAAAACGGTCTGGATGAGGCTGCCTGCTTTTATGAAAGGATAAAGAAGTGAGTGATGCCACATTATATTTGTCTGTTTTTGTGATGGACGTTGCATTCATTTTCAGCTAGGTGTAAAATGCTGTCTTTTTATTTGTCAGGGAGCTCCAGTCCAAGGTGATGAATGATCTGAACCTGTCATTAGTTACCTTTGCACACACTAGCCTTTTCAATGAGGACCCGCTGTACTTGCTGATGTGTAATTAATCTTTTGGATAAATGATTTGTAGCTTTTGAAATAGAACATGGAATTTGTCTTTTTAGAGTTAGATGATGTTTTTAATTAACACGTGGGAAAAGACAAAGAACTGTACAATGCTAGTAATTGGATTATGGCTATGCTGATTACAAAGCATAAATAGTATGGCATTTAATAACTGAGAGGATTTTATTTTAGAAAAATAGCATTCTCCTTTATTTTATTTAACACTAAGATCTCAGAATGCTCTGAATGCAACAAATTTCACGCCATATGGTAGTGATATTAAAACTGATTCTGACTCTGATTTGTATGCATAAAATAAGTTCATTGATGACATATTTCAGGAGTCATGATGAAGGAGCACAGCACGGAACATCGACTGTTTATTCATTTCATTGATGCTGCCTGACCTGCAGAGTTTGTGTATGTTGCTCTGGATTTCCACCATCTGCAGAATCTCTTGTGTTTATATTTCTAATATTTCCAGATGCATCTATTTTAAATTAATAGAATATTATATGAGAAATAAATAATGGAGGTGATTATTAAAGACATTTGTGCATAGATAATGATAGTGTAGTAAGTTTCAAAAATACATCATGCCAAATTTTACAGAAAATACATCACTTAAACTTTAAAGTGTATATTTCCCAACAACTATGGCAAAGGAGAAACACTAAATTAACAATCAACCCCCACAGGTTCCTCACTACGGTATGCTCGCCTGTTGCAAGATTAATAAAATAGTATCCCAGCCTTAGCCTCCTTATGATTTTCATGAAGTTAGTGTTTTTGCACATTAATTATCCATTAAACACACAACACCATAAATATTTATTTAATGACATAATTATTAATGCCTAAATACTAATTACCTTGCCCGGAGTGTAAACAGTTATAAGTGTGAATTCTTGTTCATTCAGATCACGAATTGTTCTTAGAAATAAAGAGATTAAAGATGATCTTTATTTGTCAGATGTATACTGAAACATGGAGTGAAATTCATCTTGTGCATCAACACAGGCTGGACAGCGTTCAGTCTGGAAGCTGTAGATTTTTTTTGATGTTATACGAATCGAGAATATGTAGTTCTTGCTGAAAGTGATGTTGAGGTAGAAGATCAACTATGATCTTGATGAAACAGATATGAGGGATTAAATAATCTACCCTGACTTGTATTTCCCATTCTCCAATAAATATACATTTTCTATTTCTAATGCTCCAATAACCATATTGAACTGAACTGAGCTAAACTGAACATGCCTGGATTCTATCGATGACTTTGTGGTTTGGTGTTTTATATTCTGTGGTTTTGTTTCTCACTCGATTTTGCCATTTGCACGATTTGATTTTTTTGTTGCATGTGGTTAGAGTTGATGTTCTTCTTGGAACGAATTCCATGATGTTTCTTTGTTTCATGGCTCTATATGGGAAGATGAATCTCAGGGTTGTATACTGCCTACAGACTTTTATAATAAATGTACCTTGAATCTTTATATTCCTGTTCCACTTTTATTTTGACTTATTAATTGTTTTCTTTCCTCTTCTTTCTCTTTCTTAACCTGAGATAACATTGAATTCTCCATTTCAAATTTACACCTTGTCTTTCTTCTAATTTATTTTAAAACTTTAACCACTCTGGTTTAAAATTTTGTATGTTGTTCACCAACAGCCATGCACCATTGCATATGTTATCAAGTTGCACTTTCAGAAATTTTGTGTGGATTATTTTTAACCCAAAATGAGCATGAACAGTTCTTAATAAGTGAGCTGTTCAAGAGGTGTTCTGGTCCATTGAAATCTGGCTCTTTTTTTTTAGATGGTCAGCATGAAATCAGTTAGAAAACATTTCATAAGGCATGTAGCAATTTTACCTAAATTTGCAATGCAGAGTTTCTAAAAAAAATAAACAAAAACATCAGTCAACAGGACCAGGAGCTGACTCTTGGCCACCCAAGCCTGTCCAACTATTCAGTGTGATCGGGGTGCAATGGTAGCATAGTGGTTAGTGCAATGGCATGCCATCATGGGGTGCCGGACTTCTGACTTCGATTCCCGCTGCTGTCTGTAAGGAGTTTATACATTCTCCCCATCACCACTCTAGGTGCTCCGGTTTCTTCCCACAATCTAAAAACGTACCGGTTTGTAGGTTAATCGTTCGTTTTAAATTGTCTTCTGGTTAGGCTAGGGTTAGGTCGGTGGGTTGGTGGCCTGGAAGGGCCTGTCTGCACAGTATCTCCAAATAAAATCAATAAAATCAGGGCTGATCTGGCTCAGCCCACAGCTCGTCTTCTCTTCCAATTCAGTTCCCTGGTATTTCGAAAATTTACTAATTCCTTTTCAAGTACTCTCAATTATCTGGCCTCCACAACCCTGTGAGGTAGAGAATTTCAAAGGTTCACCACTCCCTACAAGAGGAAATTCCCATGCATCTCACTATAACCATTCCATAGTCTTTTAACTTTATCCTTTTGTTTAATATTCTACTGGAAACATTTACCTACTCCTTCTTCCTGAAGATTTAGAGCAGAACATTACAGCATGGTACAGGCCATTCAGCCCTCAATGCTGTGCTGACCTCCTTCGTCCTGAGGATTTAGATCAGGGTTCCAAAACTTGTTTATGCCATGGATCCCTACCATTAACCAAGGGGTTCGTGGAGCCCAGGTTGGTAACCCCTGATTTAGAACATAGAATATTGCAGCACAGTACAGGCTATTCAGCCCACAGAGTAGTGCTGACTCTTTAACCTTTCAATCAACCCTTCGTTCCCACATAGCCCTCCATTTTTCTTTCAGCCAAGAGTCTCTTAAATGTCCACAAGTTTAAACTTGCAGCTTATTAACTTGCAAATTAAATTTGTTTCCACAAGACCACTTCTTATTCTTATAAACACCAGAGAATACAGATTAACTCTTTCAACCATTGTGATACCCTCTCTCAGGAATTATTCCAGCAAATTTCTTTAGTACTGCCTCTAGTGCAAGTACAGTGGACTCCAGTTAATTGAGACACATTAGGATCGGTACATTTTGCCCAACTAGCTGAAATTTCATAGAAATAGTTAAAAAAAATTTAAAAAAAGACAAACTGAGTAACCAAGTATGTATTCAAATGAAATACAGAACAATTAGAACACTACCAAATCTGCTACAGTACTATAAAACTACATGCTAGTCCCTAATAGTTATCGATGTAGGAGTTCATTCAGTGTACACTGTCGTGTCTTTGACTGACTGTAAATGAACAAAATCAGTGCTGACACCTAATGCAGAAGTGGACTGTTTTCATACAATGCTACTGATGATTGCATCCTCCAAATCTTCATTTTCATTGCAACATTCCAGCTATTTTCTCGATTAGTTTTTGTTCTTTAAAAGTTGTCCCAAACAAGCAGCTGCCCCAAATAATCGACAGCCCAATTAACCGGAATCCTTTATATATCTTTTCTTAAATAAGCGGACTAAAGCAGCACATTGTATTGCAGGTGTGGTCTCATCAATACTCTGATTTATATTTAAAAAGTGTTTTTAATTCTCATGCCATGAGTTTAGTGTTGTCCTGTTTAACTGTGGTGACTCATTGCATGTAATCAAATGTTTCTCATTTCTGTTCAAGTACCTTCAACTGGACAGTCCCATTCCTGAGCTGGCTGGCTGTTTTCATCCTGACTGTTGGCACAATAGTCCTTTGTTTTGTTCCTCTCAGATACATTCTTCTTGTCTGGGGTAGGTCGAACTTTCTTCAAGTTGTTTTACACATTTCATCAATGTACTCATTGCTATTTTTGTTTACTAGTGATTGATTTAGAGTTGCCTATTAACTCTGGTGGTGTGCAACAGCTCCCTATATCCACAAATAGAAAAAGTAATAATGTGGTTGCTTGTCCCTTAAACTATTTACTTAATGTAAAGTGTACCAATATGATCATATTGTAGTAACTTGGTGAAGTTATGTCATTAATGAATTACCTTTCCCACCCACCTGGCTACACCTATCACCCTCTAGCTACCTTCTTCCCCCCCCCACCACCTTTTTATTCTGGCATCTTCCCCTTTCCTTTCCAGTCCTGAAGAGGGGTCTCAGCCCGAAATGTCAATTCTTTATTCCTCTCCATAGACGCTGCTGACTTGCTGATTGTGTAGGGTAATATAATTGGTCGAACCGTACTTAATTCACAGTCACTGACATTGAGTTGAGGTTCGCTTTAAGAGGCTGGTCTGACGTGATGATGTAATTACGCAAAGTTGTTTACCATGCTTGGTATTCAGGGTTTGGAGTACAATAAACGAATTGCTATGGTTTTCTTAAACATAAAATGCCTCACGCCATTTTTAGTTACAAAAACCTACAAGTTCCTCCAGCATTTTGTGTGTGTTGTAATGAATTAACTTCTGCTTTGCTAACCCATCCAGGGAATTGCTTCATTTAATAGAGTTTACTTAAATGTTCCAAAGTTTACTTTTGTTGAAAATTTTATTTAATCTGATGTATTATTAATCCCCTGTTAATATTACAATATGTATTTGTGACATTATTTACTTCTTGTCCAGATGTAATCCTTATTATTATTTTGTATATAATAAGACCATAAGATATAGGAGCACAATTAGGCCATTTGGCCCATCGAGTCTGCTCTGCCATTTCATCATGGCTGATCCAATTGCAGTTCAGTAGTAGAAATAAATGAGCAGACTATTTTCTAAATGGGGAGGAAATCCAAAAATCTGAGATGCAAAGGAACTTGGGGGTCCTTGTGCAGAACACCCTAAAGGTTAACTTGCAGGTTGATGGGGAAGGCAAATGCAATGTTTGCATTCATTTCAAGAGGTATAAAACACAAGAGCAGGGATGTGATGCTTAGGCTTTATAGGGCACTAGTGAGGCCTCACCTTGAGTATTGTGAACAGTTTTGGGCTCCTCATCTAAGAAAAGATGTGCTGGCATTGGAGAGCGTTCAGAGAAGGTGCACAAGGATGATTCTGGGAATGAAAGGGTTGTCATATGAGGAACGCTTGATAGCTTTGGGCTTGTACTTGCTGGAATTTCAAAGGATGGGGGGGATTTCATTGAAACCTTTTGAATGTTGAAATTGCTAGACATGGTAGATGTGGAAAGGATGTTTCCCATGGTGGAGGAATCCAGGAAAAGAAGGCACAGCCTCAGGATAGAGGTGCATCCATTTAAAACAGAGATGAAGAGAAATTTCTTAACCAGAGGGTGGTAAACCTGTGGAATTTATTACCACAGGCAGCTGTGGAGGCCAGGTCATTGGGTGTATTTAAGGCAGAGCTTGATAGGTTCTTGATTGGACCTATCAAGAGTTTATGGAGTGAAGGCCCAGGTAGTGAGGCTAAGGAGGGGAATGGCAGAGCAGGTTCGATGGCAAAATGGCTTAATTCTGCACCTAGCTCTTATGTCTTATGGTCTTCCTTTCAACCCCAATTTCTTGCCTTCCCTGTGTATCCCTTCATGCTCTGACCAAAAATGAATCTATCAACATCTGCCTTAAATAAACATAAAGGCTTTTTCCACAGCTGCCTGTGCCAAAGAATTCCACAGATTCACCACTTTCTGGCTTAAGAAATTCCTCCTCATTTCCATTCTAAAAGGTCGCCCCTCTATTCTGAGGCTGTGTCCTCTGGTCTTAGACTCTCCCATCATAGGAAACATCCTCTCCACATCCACTCTATTAAGGCCTTTCATCATTTGATAGGTTTCAATGAGGTCACCCCTCATTCTCTTGAATTATAGTGAATACAGGCTCAGAGCCATCAAATGCTCTTCATTTGACAAGCCATTCAATCCTGGAATCATTTTCGTGAACCTCCCTTGAAGCCTCTCTAATGTCAGCACATCCTTTCTAAGATAAAGGGCCCAAAACTGCTCACAATATTCTAAGTGAGGCCTCACTAGTGCTTTATAAAGTCTCTACATTACGTTCTTGCTTCTATATTCTGATGCTCGCGAAATGAATGCTCAAATCACATTTGACTTCCTCACCACAGACCCAGTCTGAAAATTAACCATTAGGGAATCCTGCACAAGGACTCCCAAGTCGCTTTGTACCTCGGAGTTTTGAATTTTCTCTCCATTTAGAAAATAGTCAACCCTTTCATTTCTTCTACCAAAGTCATGACCGTACACTACCTGACACTGTGTTCCATATGCCATTTCTTTCCCCATTCTCCTAATCTGTTTAAGTCCTTCTGTAGCCTCTCAAAACTCTACTTCCTCAACACTACCTGTCCCTCCAGCTATCTTCAGATCATCTGCAAATTTTGCACCAAAGCCATTATGTATCTGAAGAAACTTTTGGTATCCTCTTTGATATTATTGGCTAGCTTACTTTCATATTCCATCTTTACCTTCCTAATGATTTTTTTTAGTTGCCTTCTGTTGGTTTTTAAAAGCTTCCCAATCCTCTAACATAATAATTATATTAATCATGAAAGATGTTTTAGTTGGAGATTACACTGTACGTTCAGAAATAAATAAAATCTAAATAGAAACAGATTCTACTTAACTCTTTTAATAAACCCATATCATAGTATTTAAAACGCATAAACTTTGAAGGTATTAGCGAAAGTCAACTTTGTACAGAGACGTTCTCCTAAAAGCACATGAAACAATTTGTCTGAGGAGTTTCTTTTACTGACCAAGAGATGAATGTTGCTCCCATCACTAGAGGATTCAGTGTTCTATGTTGGAAAATGGTATTGGATTGTTTATGTGCTGGTGGATATGCAAATCCTAACCCAAAGGTGTGTCACATGCCGATATCATCCATCGAGTTTCAAACTATTCCTGTCCTCCACTGTAGCCTAACCTCAGTCCTCCGAGAAAGAGGCCACAGCATTACGGATAAGTCAAGCAGTCAAAGTGCAAAGTAGGTTTATTATCAAAGTATGTATACCATATACACTTTGCGATTCATTATCTTGTAGGGAGCCACAAAACAGAGAAACACAATAGAATTCACAAACCCACACCCGAGTGCAAAAAGTAAAGAAAAAAATCATGCAAGCAGTAAAAAAGGCAGGCAAACAAACAATCCACAAAAGATGAAAAGCAAAGTCCCTGAACGCATGTCCACAACGACGTAGCTCGTTCAGCACTGCAGCCTGATGGTGACAGGTCACATCCATGGAGGCAGGCTCAGCGCTGAGGTGATGCCAGTGGCTGCAGGCCTCAACTGAAGATGGCAGTCCAGTGCTGAGGTGATGCCAGTGGCTGCAGGCTGTAGCTGCAGAGTCAGTTCAGTACTGAGGGGAGTGCCGATACAGTCCAGTGCTGAGGTGATGTCAGTGGCTGCAGTTATCACATAAACCAATGTCAACAATGGTTATGGTAAACCCCATAAACTTCTCCATTTCACTTCTCTGTTTGATCATTGAATCTCCTTGAATTGAGAAGTTAATACATTCTTTGGAAGTTATAAAGAGAGAATTTTAAGCTTTGTTTGTGGCAAGAAATATCTACGTGCTTTCTTTAGGTGAAGGAAAATTAAAAGGAGGGGAATTACTGGATTAAAATGCATATCTAGTTCATTCCCATTTTAAATCCTAATGTTCTTATCTTTCTTTTAATAACATATCTCTTTGTGTAACCATAAAGAGCAATTCAAACATAATAATAATTTAAAGCAAGCAATTTCTAACGTTAATGCGGTTGTAGAAATTTAAAATGTGTAAAACGACAGGAAGCCCATACTATTGTAAAACTCAAATATATTATCTATTCTAAAATATATATACATAAAGAAATGAATTGCTTGGTGAAGTCATATATTTCTGAAATAATGAGAAAATCAAAATGATGTTTATCAAAGTATAAATTATAAATTTGAAATATAATTATACTAAAGTATGAATGCCAAAATTACAGAAAGGTTGAAACAACTGCCAACATAGTAAATAATTGCAACCTTGCATTCTGTCACGGAGCAAGTGTGGCATGGAGACAGATTAATACGCAGGGGCTGTTCAGTGGTAGCTCAGAATTGATAGAGTCCAACACTCCACTGACGACAAATAAAAGCAATGTGTAGCAGCCAGTGCTGCTCCCTGCATTCTTCTTGGAGTTGGTGCCCAGTGAATATCACATGCAGCACTGGAGGGAGTGCAGAGAACATTCATCAGGGTGTTGGCTTGGACAGAGCAATTCAGTTATGAGAAGAGACTGGAGAGGCCAGTTTTATTTCCCTGAAGTGAGGTACAAGATTTGTTTATACTGTTGTACTATTATACTATATGAGACTATAAGGACCATAAGACATAGAAGCAGAATTAGGCCATTTGGCCCATCGATTCTGCTCCACCATTCAATCATTGTTGATCCTTTTCTCCCCCTCCTCATCCTTCTCCCCGTAACCTTTAACATCATGTCCAATCAAGAACCTATCAATTTCTGCCTTGAAATAGACCCAACAAACTGGCCTTCACAGCTGCCTGTGGTAGCAAATTCCACAAATTCACCCTCTCATTCTACAGAAATTTCTCTGCAGCTGTTTTAAATGGACACCACTCTATTCTAAGGCTGTGCCTCTTGTCCTAGACTCCCCCACCATGGGAAACATCCTTTCCACATCTACCATGTCTAGGTCTTTCAACATTCAAAAGGTTTCAATGAGATGCCCTCTCATCCTTCTAAATTCCAGCAAGTACAGACTCAGAGATATCAAATATTCCTTGTATGATAACCCTTGTGAACCTCCTCTGGACCCTCTCCAATACCAGCTCATCTTTTCTAAGATGAGGAGCCAAAAATTGTTCACAATACTCAAGGTGAGGCCTCACCAATGCCTTATAAAGCCTCAGCATCACATCCCTGCTCTTGTATTCAAGACCACTTGAAATGAATGACTAACATTGCATTTGCCTTCCCCATTAATAACTCAACCTCGTTAACCTTTAGGGTGTTCTACACAAAGACACCCAAGTCCCTTTGTATCTCAGATTGTTGGATTTTCTCCCCATTTAAAAATAGTCTGCGCATTTATTTCTATTACCAAAGTGCATGACCATGCATTTACAACATCGTATTTCATTTGCCACTTTCTTCCCCATTCTCCAATCTGTCTAAGTCCTTCTGCAGCCTACCTATTTCCTCAACATTACCTGCCGCTATACCAATCTTTAAGTCATCTGCAAACTTGGCAGCAAAGCCATCTCCTCAAAGAATTCCAACAGGTTCCTCAGGCAAGATTTTTGCTTAAGGAAACCATGCTGACTTTTCCCTATCTTGTCCTGTGTCACCAAGTACTCCATTACCTCATCCTTAACAATTGGCTCCAACATCTTCCCAACCACTGAGGTCAAGCTAACTGAACTATAATTTCTCCTTTCTTAAAGAGTGGAATGATATTTGCAGTTTTCCAGTCCTCTGGCACCATGCCGGAGTCAATGATTTTTGAAAGATCGTTACTAATGCCTCCACAATCTCTACTGCTACCTCTTTCAGAACCCTAAAGTACAGTTCCTCTGGTTCGGGTGACTTTTGTACCCTTTCGTCTTTCAGCTTTTTCAGCAACTTCTCCCTTGTAATAATAACTGCACTCACTTCTCTTCCCTCACACCCTTCAACATCTGACACACTGCTAGTGTCCTCCACAGCAAACACTGACGCAAAGTACTCATTTAGTTCGTCTGCCATCTCCTTGTCTCCCATAAATATTTACATAAGAACGTAAGAAATAGGAGTGGGAATAGTCCATCTGGCCCATCGAGCCTGCCCCGCCATTCAATAAGATCTGTTCGTAAACTCAGCTCCAACTACCTGCCTTTTCCCCATAACCTTTAATTCCCTTACTATGTAAAAACCTATATAACTGTATCTTAAATATATTTAGTGAAGAAGCCTCAACTGCTTCCCTGGGCAGAGAATTCCACAGATACACCACTCTCTAGGAAAAAGAGTTTCTCCTCATCTTCATCCTAAATCTTCTCCCCTGAATCTTGAGGCAATGTTCCCTAGTTCTAGTCTCACCTACCAATGGAAACAACTTTCCTACTTCTATCTTATCTATCCCTTCCAAAATTTTGTATGAAATTTCTATAAGATCCCCTCTCATTCTTCTGAATTCCAGAGGGTATAGTCCCAGGCGACTCAATCTCTCCTCATAGGTTAACCCCTTCATCCCTGGAATCAACCTCATGAACCTCCTCTGCACTGCCTCCAAGGCCAGTATATCCTTCTCAAGTATGGAGACCAGAACTGCACACAGTACTCCAGGTGCGGCCTCACCAGTACCCTGTATAGTTGCAGCATGACCTCACTGCTCTTGAATTCAATCCCTCTAGCAATGAAGGCCAACATTTCATTTGCCGCCTTAATAACCTGTTGTACCTGCAAGCCAACTTTTTGTGATTCATGAGCAAGCACTCCTAAGTCCCTCTGTACAACAGCATGCTGCAATCTTTCACCATTTAAATAATAATCTGCTCTTCTATTATTCCTTCCAAAGTGGATGATCTCGCATTTACCAGCATTGTATTCCATCTGCCAGACCTTGGCCCACTCACTTAACCTATCTATATCCCTCTACAGACTCTCCACATTCTCAGTATCATTTGCTTTTCCACTCAGTTTAGTGTCATCAGCAAATTTTGCTATGCTACACTCAGTCCCCTCTTCCAAATCATCAATGTAAATGGTAAACAGCTGCGGGCCAAGCACGGACCCCTGCGGCACCCCACTCACCACTGACTGCCAACTGGAGAAACACCCATTTATACCAACTCTCTGCCTTCTATTGGTTAATCAGTCCACTATCCATGCCAATACACTTCCTCCAACTCCAGGCATCCTGGGAGATTTCTCTGACCTCTTTTTGTAGTGGTTCTACATCCACTCTCATCTCTCTTATTTTTACATAATTGAAAAAGTTTTCACTATCCACTTTGATATTGCTTGCTAGTGTGCTTTCATATTTCGTCTTTTCCCTCTCCATAGGTTTTTTAAATCTTCCCAATCCTCTATCTTCTCGCTAATTTTTGCTTTGTTGTATGCTTTCTCTTTTGCTTTTACATTAGTTTTGACTTAATACTATTTTGCCGTTTGAGTATTTCTTTGTTTTCGGAATACATCTGTCCTGCATCTTCCTGATTTTTCCCAGAAGCTCACACCATTATTCTACTGTCATCCCTGCCAGCATCTCCTTCCAATTTACTTAGGCAAACTCCTCTCTCATACCACTGTAATTTTCTTTACTCCACTAAAATACTGCTACATCAGACGTACTTTCTCATTATCAAATTTAAAGTTGCACTCAATCATATTGTGATCTCTGCCTCCTAAGGGTTCGTTTACGTTAAGCTCCCTAATCACCTCCAGTCCATTACATAACATCCAGTATATCTGATCCCCTGGTAGGCTCAAGGACAAACTGCTCTAAAAAGCCATCTTTTAGGCATTCAACAAGCTGTCTTGAGATCCATTACCAACCTGATTTTCCCCAATCGACCTGCATATTAAAATTTCCCATGACTATCATAACATGGCCCTTTTCACACACCTTTTCTATTTCCCATTATAATCTGAGGCCCACATCCCAACTACTTTTGGACATCTTCTGATCCTACGTCACATCTTTCTACTGATTTGATGCCATTCTTTATCAGCAGAGCCATGCCACCCCCTCTACTACCTTCCTATCCCTCCGATACAATGTGTAACCTTGGACATGCAGCTCCCAGCTACAACCATCCTTCAGCCACAACTTCATACCTGACAATCTGTAAAAGTGCAAGAAGTTCATCCACCTTATTTCTTATACTCCGTGCATTGCGATCTAACACTTGGAGTTCTGTATTTACTACCCTTTTGATTCTGCATCCCTAAGGCACTGATTCTCATCCTGCTGACTGCAAATTTTGTCCTATCATCTGCCTGCCCTTCCTGACAGGCTAACTGCACGCTATCTTTGCTTTTTTACCATCCGTCCAATCCTGAGTCCCTTCACTCTGGTTCCCACCCCCCTGCCAAATTAGTTTAAATCCTTCCCAACAGCTCTAACAAACCTGTCCACGGGAATATTGATCTCCCTGTCGTTCAGGTGCAACCCGTCATTTTTGGATGGGTCATACCTCCCCCAGAAGAGATTCTAATGATCTAAGATCCTGAAGCCCTGCCCTCTGCACCAGCTTCTCAGCCACATATTTATCTGCCAAATCATCTTGTTTCTACCTTCACTGGCATGTGGCACAGGTAGTAACCCAGAAATTACTACCCTGGAAGTCCTGCTTCTCAGCTTCTAATTTCTCTCTTCAGGACCTCTTTGCTTTTCCTTCCCGTCTTTGGTACCAATATGTACCAAGATATCTGGCTGCTCTCCTTTCTGTGGATGCAGTTTGAGACATCCCTGACCCTGGCACTGGGAGGCAACATTCCATCTGGGTGTCCTTTTCATGTCCACAGAATCTCCTGTCTGTTCCTCTGACTATTGAGTCCCCATCACTACAGCTTGATTGTCCTCCTCTTAGTTCTTGTGGAACCTAATTGAACCATTCTCACTGCCCAACATGGGGTGATGTCTTTCCGTTTTCTTCTGGGATAATTAGGTATAAATTAAACCAAGAGACTCCAAGATCAGCCACCCTGTTTTAACTGCAACATTTGGATTTCTTTGCAAGTTAAATATATTTTTTGAATATGGAGAGTATAGTTGAGGTGGAGTTAAGTTCCTGTCCTGGCAGACAAATTTCTGCCTGCACCCCAATCCAAAGACATGAGTTTGAATTTGGGTCCCATACCTAAGAAAGGATGAGCTAGCATTGGGTAGTGCCTAGATAGAGTTTACAAGAATGGTCCCAGGAATGAAAAGTGTTTGATGGCTCTGGGCCTGTATTTGTAGTTTAGAACAATGAAGGGGGATCTCATTGAAATCCATGAATAGAATGGGCATGAAGAAGATGTTTCCATTAGTGGGAGAGTTTTGGACCAGAGCGCACAGCCTCAGGATACAGAGATGAAGAAGAATTTCTTTAGCCAGAGGGTGGTGTAGCTGTGGAATTCATTGCCACAAATGGCTATGGAGGCCAATTCACTGGGCGTATTCAAAGCAGAGCTTGCTAAGTTGTTGATTTGTAAGGGTGCCAGAGGCCATGGGGAGGAAGCAGGAAAACGGGGTTGAGAGGAACAATAAGTCAGACTGAGACCATAAGACAGAGGAGCAGAATGAGGCCATTTGGCCCATCGAGTCTGTTCCATCGCGGCTGATCCTGTTTTTTAATCTCCTCCTCAACCCCAGTTCCCGGCTTCTCCCTGCAACCATGTTGCCGTGTCCAATCAAGAACCTATCAGTCTCTGCCTTAAATATACCCAACAACCTGGTCTCCATGTGGCAACAAATTCCATAAATTCACCACCCTTTGGCTAAAGAAATTTCTCTGCATCTCTGTTTTAAATGGACGCCACTCTATCTTGAGGCTGTGCCCTCCTGTCCTAGACTCCCCCGCCATGGGAAACAGCCTTTCCACATCTACTCTGACTAGGCCTTTCAACATTCAAAAGTTTTCAATGAGATCCCCCCTCATCCTTCTGAATTCCAGTGAGTACAGACCCAGAGCTATCAAATGTTCCTCTTATGACAACCCTTTCATTCCCAGAATCATCCTTGTGAACCTCCTCTGGATCCTCTCCAATGTCAGCGTATATTTTCTTAGGTAAGGAGCCCAAAACTGTTCACAATACTCAAGGTGAGGCCTCACCAGTGCCTTATAAAGCCTCAGCATCACATCGTTGCTCTTGTATTCTAGACCCCTCAAATTGAATGCTAACGTGGCATTTGCCTTCCTCATCACTGACTCAGCCTGCAAGTTAATCCTCAGGGTATTCTGCACAAGGACTCCCAAGTCCCTCTCCATCTCAGATGCCTGGATTTTTTCCCCATTTAGAAAATAATCCGCACATTTATTTTTACTACCAAAGTGTATGACCATGCATATTCCAACATTGTATTTCATTTGCCACTGTCTTGCCTATTCTCTTAATCTGTCTAAGTCCTTCTGCATCCTCAACACTACCTGCCCATCCACCAATCTTCATATCATCTGAAAACTTGGCAACAAAGCCATCTATTCCATCATCGTAATCATTTATACACAGCATAAAAAGAAGTGGCCCCAACATCGACCCCTGCGGAACACCACTAGTTACTGGCAGCCAACCACAAAAGGATCCTTTTATCCCACTCGCTGCCTTCTACCAATCAGTCAATGCTCTAACTTTCCTGTAATACCATGGACTCTTGGGAAGCAGCCTCATGTGTGGCACTTTGTCAAAGGCTTTCTGAAAGTCCAAATATACAACATCCACTGCATCCCTTTATCTATCCTCCTTGTAATCTCCTCAAAGAATTCCAATAGGTTCGTCAGGCAAGATTTTCCCTTAAGGAAACCATGCTGACTTTGTACTATCTTGTCCTCTGTCACCAAGTACTCCTTCACCTCATCCTTAACAATTGACTCTAACCACTGAGGTCAGGCTAACTGGTCTATAATTTCCTTTCTGCTGCCTTCCTCCTTTCTTAAAGAGTGGATTGACATTTGCAACTTTCCAGTCCTCTGGCACCATGCCAGAGTCCAACAATTTTTGAAAAATCATTTCTAATACCACCACAATCTCTAACGTCACCTCTTTCAGAGCCCTAGGGTGCAGTTCAAATGGTCTGGGTGACCTATGTACCTTTATGTCTTTCAGCTTTTTGAGCACCTTCTCCCTTGTAATAGTAACTGCACTCACTTCTCTTCCTTCACACACTACAACATCTGGCACACTGCTAGTGTCTTCCACAGTGAAGACTGATGCAAAATACTCATTTAGTTCATCTACCATCTCCTTGTCCCCTGTTATTATTTCTCCTGCCTCATTTTCTAGCGGTCCAATATCCACTCTCATTTCTCTTTTATTTTCAACACATTTGAAAAAACTTGATGGGCCGAATAGCCTAATTCTCCTCCTGAGTCTTATAGTTTTATGGAATTGCATCAGGGCAGCTAGGGAATTTAAAATTAGTCTAATTAAAAGAAATCTAGAATCATAAAAAACTAGTGTCAGTAATTAGTGGATTCTGGTTAAAAGCCCACCTGGTTCTTGCTCTTCAATTCAAGGGCAATTAGAGATTGTTAATTAGAAAGGCAAATAATATGTTGGCCTTTATTATAAAAGGATTTGAGTACAGGGGTAAAGTAGTCTTACTACAATTATATGCCGTACCTGTGCCTGGGACATCGTGTACAGATTTAGTCAACTTAAATTAAAAAAAGGATATACTTATACTATATAGAAGGAATGTAGTGAAGATTCACTGGACTGATTCCAGCAATGACAGGAAAAGAGATTTGAGAATATTGAACCTGTATTACCTACAGCAGGAGTTTCCATCATGGGGTCCACAGACCTCTCGGTTAATGGTAGGGATCCATGGCATAAAAAAGATTTGAAAACCCTGATCCAGGGCTTAGAATAGTGAGGGATCCCATTGAAGCACATTCTTACGAGGGCTTGATAGGCTGGGTGCAGGATGGGCTTTTGCCCTTATTAAGGGCTCTCTAAAACAGGTATCAGTAAAACAGTTTTAGTCTGACATCATCAAGAGATCATGTGTTAGTGTTGTCTTCCATTCTCCTCATTAACAATAACTTCTTCCTCTTGCTCCTGCACGTCTGCAGGAAAGAAACATAGAGACGAGGTTATCAGTTTGGGTCTGTGTTGGAGGTTGTGACGGTGTGAAACCTCCTAAACAACAACAGTTCAAAGGCATCAGAATAGCACTACAGATGGTAAATCACTAGGCTTCTAACCTTGTTGCCTCCCACAATCAAGGTACCCTGCTTCCGAAAAATCATCTCTACCCTTTAAAGAATGTGCATTTCAGGTGGAGTATTCACGGAGTGTCTCGAGGCCATTATACTCCAATTGTTTTTGGCAAAAGGAATGATTAGGTATGGGGAAGCTAATATTTCATGATTGTGTGCTAAGCATGAGGAAAGTTAAATATGTGGCACCCACAACACGCTGGAGGAACTCAGCAGACCGGGCAGCATCCATGGAAACGATGAGTCGACGTTTCGGGCAGGAACCCTTTGTCAGGACTGAAGAGGGAAGGGGCAGAGGGCCTATAAAGAAGGTGGGGGGAGGGTGGGAAGGAGAAGGCTGGTAGGTTCCAGGTGAAAAATCAGTAAGGGGAAAGATAAAGGGGCGGGGGAGGGGAAGCAGGGGGGTGATAGGCAGGAAAGGTGAAGAAGGAATAGGGGAAAACACAATGGGTAGTAGAAGGAGGTGATAGGCAGCTGGGGGAGGGGGTAGAGTGAAATAGGGATAGGGGAAGGGAGGGAGAGGGAAATATAGGGATAGAGGAAGGGAGGGGGAGGGACTAGTCCTGACGAAGGGTTCCGGCCCGAAACGTCGACCGATCTTTCCCACGAATGCTGCCCGACCTGCTGAGTTCCTTCAGCGTATTGTGAGTGTTGCTTTGACCCCAGCATCTGCAGAGTATTTTAAGTTAAATATGAGGAAACATTGTTTTGTAAAAGGGGTTTTGGGAGTGGGTACACATGGAATCCCATTTAGGGAAATGCAGAGCAGCACGGTTATGTAACGGTTATCACAATGCTTTACAGCAACAGCCACCACTGATTTGGGTTCACTTCCCACCAATGTCTGTAAGGAGATTGTAAGCTCTCCCTGTGACCATGTGTGGTTTCTCCGGCTGCATTAAGATGCATGGGATCTGCAGCAAATGGTCTGCTCGGATTCAAAATTGGCTTGGGCACAGCGGACAGAGGACAATGGCTGAAGAAGCTTATTCGAGTTGGAGGTCTGTAATTAGTGGTGTTCTGCAGGTACCTGTACTGGGTACTCTGCTGTTTTTTTGATACCGTATATATACATGACCAGGATGAAAATGTAGATGGGTAGGTTCGGATCTCCCATCAGGGTCTTTTTATCTTTGCAGTTCCTTAGAAATATACACAATGACTCAATACTTTCTGACCCTATGTCTTCTCTATTTAATGAGTTGATTTCATTTTTAACCACAGAGCAACAACGCCCCCTCTGTCTTCCTGCTTGTCCTTTCAATACAATGTATGTCCTTGGACATTAAGCTCCCAGCTATAATCTTTCAGCCATGATTCAGTGACGCCTACATCAACCCTGCCAATCTGCAACTGTGCTGCAAGGTTATCTACCTTATTCTATGTACTGCACGGATTCAGATACAACACTTTCAGTCCTGTATTCCCCTTTGCGATTTTGTCACACCATACTCAACATTGTAATTCCTAACTTTGTCTGAGGTCTTACCAACATCTGCCTCTACAACCTCTCCACTAATTGTTCTGGCATTCTGGTTCCCATTCCACTGCAACTCTAGTTTAAACCCCATCATGCAGCATTAACAAACCTTCCCGCTATTCTGTACAGGTCCCACTTCCCTGGAAGAGAGCCCAATGATCCAAAAATCTTATGCCCTCCCTCCTACACCAACTCCTTGACCACGTATTAAATTGGATAATCTTCCTAGTTCTAGCCTCCCTAGCACACGGCATGGGTAGCAATCCTGAAATCACAACCCTGGACGTCCCGCCCTTTAACTTAGCACCTAACACCCTGAACTCGCTATGCAGAACCTCATCACTTGTTCTACCCGTGTCATTGGTGCCAGTATGAACCATGACTTCTGGCTGTTCACCAACCCACTTAAAAAAGCTGAGGACTCGATCTGCGATATTGCAGATATAGCATCCGGGAATTTTGTTCTTGTCCACAGACCTCCTGTCCTTTCCCCTAACGAACGAGTTCCCTATCGCTGCAGTGTGCCTCTTCTTCCCCTTTCCTGAGTCACAGAGACAGACTCAGTGCCAGGGACCTGACCACTGTGACTTTTCTCTGTTAGGTCATTTCCACCCCATCTCCCGACAATATCCAAAGTGATAAACCTGTTGTTGAGGGGAGTGGCCACAGGGGTACTCTGCACTACCTCCTTAAACTCTTTCCCCTTCCTGACCATCGTCCAGTTTCCCGTGTCCTGCTCCTTGGGTATAACTACCTCTCTAAATGCTCTACTTATCACCCCTTTAGCCTCCTGGATGATCCACAGTTCATCCATTTCTAGCTCTAACTCTTTGACGGGGTTTGTTAGAAACTATAACTGGATGTACTTCTCGCAGTTGTAGTTGTCAGGGACACTGGAGGTCTCCCAGGCTTCTCACATCCCGCAAGAGGAGCATTGCACTGTGCACTACCAAACTAAGCAGATATAAAGAAGAGAAGGAAAAAAACTTGAGCTTTGCTTTCTCTGACTGAACCGTCTGACTATATCCACCCCAAGGATGGCAGCTGCGCTTGCCCCTACTTTCCTTTAATTCGCTCTTACTAATTAATCCCAAATGCCGACTGGCCACTGGTCAAAGCTCTATAATGCTGCTGTGAACCGCTCCTGCCTTTTAACCTTGGATGGTGGACCTGATTGAAGTCCCCTCCTCTCTAAACTTCCGATGTCCGTATTGGCCACTGGTCAAAGCTCTATTATCTATTGTAACGCTCAGTTATCTTGGCTTGTATATGTCTAGGGGAAATCACGCCCAGCACCTGCCTGAACGCTTCCCACTGAGTCGGTCGCTGCACCACTGCTGCCCGAATCAATCCCAAACATCAATCATCAGCCGGCGCACACACAGTACGTCTTACCAAGTACATCTATGAAATTAATATAAAGTCAATACAGAAAAGGAAGTAATGGAAAAAATAGGCGCCAGACTGATCAAAGTCCAAGTTCTTTGTGCACAACCGTTGGAGCTCAATAAATTCCTGATGACCACCCGGATTCTGTCGACTCACGGCTTGGGACCACCCGGAGTGATCGACCGGAGCCTCTCCGCACGTCCGCCGTCCTCCCCATCTCTCCTCCGACTCCCCGTCTCTCCGCCGTCCTCCCCGTCTCTCCTCCGACTCCCCGCCAAAAGCCCCGTCCGCCGTCCTCCCCGTCTCTCCTCCGACTCCCCACCAAAAATCCCGTCCACCATCCTCCCCGCCTCTCCTCCGACTCCCCGCCAAAACCCCCGTTCCCAGTCATATGAGACAGCATTATCACCCGAAAAAACGATAACATGAATACCCATTGGCTAATAGCACCCTGCTGTCTGTAGTAACCCAAGCAAATGTCTAGCTAGAGACTTTCTCAGCATTTAACATAACAAAGAAGCATTCCCAAGTATAACATAACAAAGAAGCCATTTTAAATTTAACACACACCAAAAAAAACCCCGTACACTATTAACCAAGATAAACATGAGGTGTTGCACCTCGGTAGGGCAGATGTAAGGAGACAGTACACTGTTAAGGGCAAGATCCTTAACAGTGTTGCTGAGCAGAGATGCTGGGATCCAACTTCATCACTCCTTGATTAAGTGGCCAAGGCTTATGGAATGCTTGCTTTTATTGGTTGAGGGGTTCAGTTCAAAAGTGAAGAGGTTATGTTGCAACTTTATAAAATTCTGGTTAGTTCACATCTGGAGTATTACATAGAGTTCTGGTTGCCCCACTCTAGGAAGGATGTTGAGTCTTTTGGAGAGGGTGCTGCCTGGTTTAGAGGGCATGTGCTATCATGAGAGGCTGGGTAACATTTTCTTTGGAGCGCAGGAGGATGAGGGGAGATCTGATACAAGATTATAAGAAACATAGATAGAGTGGACAGGGAGTATCTGTTTCTCGGGCTCAAAATGTTTCATACCAAAGGGCATGCATTGAAAGTAAGAGCTTCTTATCTGATTGTTGCACAACGTTGTGGCCGGAAGTCTTGTTCCAGTGCTGTACTGTTCAATGTTCTGTACTCCTGTTCCCTCCCACATCCAATGACATACCGTTAGGGTTAGTGAGTTCAACGCATAATATGTTGGAGGGCATTCTGGAAGCATGGCGATTCTTGCAGGCTGCCTCCCAGCAAGTGCATTTCACTGAGTCTTTCGATGTACATGTGACAAATAAAACTAATCTTTAATCATCATTGTGCAAGGTTTGTTTACATCTTGATGTGTGTTTATTTCCCCAGGGTTCTGTTCATTTAAGACATTGATTCTGTTGTTAATTAAACTGAGGTAAGGATCAGTATAACAATTGCTTATGACGCTGCATCATCATTGGCGGAGTACCAATGCCACCTCACTTCGGGCTGGACCAATGAGCTTACTGACAGGTCTGCTGTCATAGACACCCAGTAGTCTTGTTTTCATGGCTCAATATGCCCCAGGAAGGCATTGCAAACCAGTTAATATAATTCTGAACTCTTCTTTCTCTGCACATGTCCTGTACCATTCAGGCCCTATTCTAAACCCAGCGGATTCCGGTTAACAGGACACATCAGGACCAATACATTTTGGCCCATTTCAGCAGCTGACATGATCCAAAGTTTCATGGAAATATTTGTACGATATAAAAAAGACAAATTATCATTTAACTGAATAACAAATGAGAACACTACCAATAACTCTACAGTACTATAAAACTGTGTATTGGTTCCTAATAGTTATTGATTGATGAATTCATGTTTGTGTTCTTTTGATTGACTGTAAATGAACTAAACCAAAGTAGACACCTAGTGTGGATAATGGACTGTCCTCATACAATTCTTTAGATGATTGCATCCTCCAAGTCTTCATTTCATTTTAACATTCAAGATGATCTTTGATACCTTTGTAATTCCTAACATTTTAAAAAAATTCCTAACTTGTTGAAGTATTTCATTTTCACTCTCCGCTGTTTCTGACATCTCCAAGCCTGAATGCTTGAAACTGCAGTGAGCAAAACCGTTCTGAATTGCCTTACTGCTTATCTCTTGCTAACTATCAGTGACAAAAATCACTGCTTTTTGAACACAAATACACACACAACTAATGCAATTTAAAACCGTTCACTTGAAGCACAGTGTAGTATCTAACGGCCATGAATGTGCACACATCTGACACTAGTTAGGAACTATTCAGCAACAGTCTCCTATCCCAGCTAAATGACATAGTGTCCCAAATCATCAAAGGGAATCCTGGCAATTTTCTGAATTTTATTTTTGTTGTTTAAGAGTTGTTCCAAATAAATGAGTACACCAATTAACCTATGGCTCAATTATGGAATTCACTGCATAAGCAGAACATGCCGCAGAAGAAGCCCCACATCCATGTGCTTCTATGACAACAGTTTGATCCAAATTACTTTCTATTGGTAAAAACAAATTAATCCCCATGAACAATTTGCTTTCTCAATAATCTGAAGCTGTGTCAAGCATATATTTTCTACAATGGGAGAAAATGTGCATTAGACAACCTCTGATAACTTTCCCAAACATATTATAGTGTGCAACTCTGGAAATAAATAATAGCAATTTATTCTTCCTCGGATAATTCAATCCTCAGCCTTTTCCATTTTAAACTAAATGTTAGGCAGGTACACTATCCAGAAGGAATGAATTATTAGATAGAGTAATTTCCTGTAGGGGTGGCAGGATGGAGGTGTAAGGCACTCCTTCTTTCTGCTAGGCTGCTCATCATCCTTGGGCAAGCTGTAGTACCTGCTTAGCACCCCTGCCCCTTCAGTGTCACGTGAAACCATGGGAGCAGGTGGTGGATGGTCGTATGAGCAGCTGGTGCATATCACAAATCCTGGATATGTGAACACAGATGCCAGGCAGGCAATCTCTGAAGAGTATTGATAATAGCTGGGGTCACCTGTCTTGTAAAGACACTGCCCAGAAGGCGGCAGTGGCAAACTACTTGTATAGAAAAATTTGCCAAGAACAATTATGGACATGTATGGGGAGGAGAGTGAGGGCCTTGGTGTGGGGAGGAGGGGGTCTCCCTCATGGGCAACAATCCCTCACTACTTGTCACATTAAGGACAGATGGAAGACCATGATCGGCCTCGTCATACAACACAGCAGATAATGATGAATGATGATGAATTTACTATACCTATGTTTTAATGATTTATCACAATGATAAAATTATTTGGGACAATAGAAAACTCTAAAACCATTCAAACATAGTCATTGAAAAGTACAGCACAGAAGCATGTCCTTTAGCGCATCCACTCCTGCTAAATACATTTAAACTGCCTGCTCCCATTGACCGGCACTTGGACCGTAGCCCTTCATACCCTGACCATCCTCGTACCTAGCCAAACTTCTCTTAAGTGTTGAAATCGAACCTGCTTCCACCACTTGTGCCAGCAGCTCGTTCCACACTCACCACCCTCTGAGTGAAAATGCTTTCCCTCATATTTCCCTTAAACATTTCACCCTTCACCCTGAACTAATGAACTTGGTTGTAGTCCCACTCTACTTTAGAGGAGAAGACCTGTTTGCATTTGTCCTATCTATACCAGTCATAATTTTGTATATCTCTATCAATTCTCCCTTCAATCTTCTACATTCTAGGGAATAAAGTTCTAAACTATTCAATCTTTCCTTCTAAATCTGTTCCTCCAGTCCCAGCAATAATTACTGCAGACTGATTAATTATTCAAATATTTTACAATAACTTTGATACATTGAAAAATTAGGCAGAGGTTCATCAAACTGTATAGAAAACACATTGTCATAATATTTCACTAGGTAGGGTTTGCATGTAGTTATAAGAAGCAACTTCTGTCCACTGCTGACTGGCTCTGCAGTTAAGTAAAAATGTAACTTTCCTTATCTTTTAATAGTAAATCAATTTGAGGTGAGATTTGTCTTATCATGTGCTTTTCTTTGTTACAATTACAGTCTGAAATTAAAGTTACACACCAGGAGGAAAGCAAAAATGGGGATGTGTAGAAGAAACAGGACTGTACAAGCTTTGATCAGGAAATTAAATGCAGAATCTGCAATGATTCTCAGGAACTGTTAATAGCTATCACAGGGAAAGAATGGTAATTGGACTCATTACCTTTTACAAATTGTTCATTTTCTGGTCGCTGAGTAAATTAATATTGATGCAAAGGACTAAAATTAAGTGCTCCTGACAGGTGTATGTTTTGCATAGAGCTATTTCAGTAAGTGAATTATTTTGCTTGGTGGACCCAGTGCAGGTATTTTCTGTCAGCTTTACAATTGATGATACAAATAGAGCAGAAATATCTTTCATTGCTTTTCATTCTCATGGAAAGCTACTGTATAGTTAGACGCAGTTACTAGAAACACATTGGGGGACCAAGGAAAAAATGATCCTTATGTTCCCCACGCACCTGGCTTCACCTGTCACCTATCATTGTCTAGCTTGTCTTCCTCCCCCCCTCCCCCCACCTTTTTATTCCGGCATCTTCCTCCTTCCTTTCCAGTCCTGATGAAGTGTTTCAGACTGAAATGTCTATTTTATTTATTTCATTTTATTGAGATACTGCGTGGAGTAGGCCCTTCCACCCCTTCCAGCAATCCCTTAATTTAATCCTGCCCTAATCACAAGACAATTTACAATGACCTATTAATTTACCAACCAGTACATCTTTGGGCTGTGGGAGAAACCCCATGCAGACAAACTCTTTACAGGCAGCAGTGGAAATTGAACCAGAATCACTGGTACTGTAAGCATTGTGGTAATTACTGTGCTACCATGCCACCCCCAACTCTCAGCTGTTCATTCTTCTCCATAGATGCTGCCTGACCTGCTCAGTTCCTCCAAAATTCTGTGTGTTGCTCTTGATATCCAGAATCTGCAAAGTGTCTTGTGTCTGTGTCCTTATGTTTGATAACTCATTTTACATTTAGATGATCATGCACGTCATACAATTCGGCACATTATAATGATAATGATATATCTAGGCAATGACCAAATATATAACCATTACAGCACAGAAACAGGCCATCTCAGCCCTTCTAGTCCGTGCCAAACTCTTACTCTCACCTAATCCCACCAACCTGCACTCAGCCCATAACCCTCCATTCCTTTCCTGTCCATATATCTATCCAATTTAACATTAAACGACAACATCAAACCTGCCTCAACCAGTTCTGCTGGAAGCTCGTTCCACACAGCTACCACTCTCTGAGTAAAGAAGTTCCCCCTCGTGTTACCCCTAAACTTTTGCCCTTTAACTCTCATGTCCTCTTGTTTGAATCTCCCCCATTCTCAATGGAAAAAGCCTATCCACGTCAACTCTGTCAATCCCCCTCATAGTTTTAAACACCTCTATCAAGCCCCCCCTCAATCTTCTAAGCTCCAAAGAATAAAGACCTAACTTGTTCAACCTTTCTCTGTAACTTAGGAGGTGAAACCCAGGTAACATTTTAGTAAACCTCCTCTGTACTCTCTCAATTTTATTGACATCTTTCCTATAATTCGGTGACCAGAACTGTACACAATACTCCAAATTTGGCCTTACCAATGCCTTACACAATTTCAACATTACATCCCAACTCCTATACTCAATGCTCTGATTAATAAAGGCCAGCATACCAAAAGCTTTCTTCACCACCCTATCCACATGAGATTCCATCTTCAGGGAACTATGCACCATTATTCCTAGATCCCTCTGTTCTACAGCATTCTTCAATGCCCTACCATTTACCATGTATGTCCTATTTTGATTAGTCCTACCAACATGTAGCACCTCACATTTATCAGCATTAAACTCCATCTGCCATCTTTCAGCCCACTCTTCTAACTGGCCTAAATCTCTCTGCAAGCTTTGAAAACCTACTTCATTATCCACAACGCCACCTATCTTAGTATCATCTGCATACTTACTAATCCAATTTACCACCCCATCATTGAGATCATTAATAGATATGACAACCAACATTGGACCCAGTACAGATCCCTGAGGCAGACCGCTACACACCATCCTCCAATCCGACACACTGTTGATGAAATATTTGATGATATTTGACAATAAGTACTCTTGTTTGAGTACTGTTGGGGGGGACAGCCTACTTGGAGAAAGCAACAATGGCCGTGCCTCCGGCACAGAGTCCGGCCCTGTAGCTCAGAAGGGTAGGGAAAGGAAGAGGAGGGCAGTAGTAATAGGGGACTCGATAGTTAGGGGGGGTCAGATAGATGATTCTGTGGACACAGTCCAGAGACCCGGATGGTAGTTTGCCTCCCTGGTGCCAGGGTCCGGGATGTTTCTGATTGCGTCTAAGAGATCCTGAAGTGGGAGGGAGTGGAGCCAGAGGTCATGGTACATAGAGAGCAGGCTATTCTGGACTGGGTTTTGAGCAATGAGGAAGGGTTAATTAGCAATCTTGTCGTGAGAGGCCCCTTGGGTAAGAGTGACCATAATATGGTGGAATTCTTCATTAAGATGGAGAGTGACATAGTTAATTCAGAAACAAAGGTTCTGAACTTAAAGAGGGGTAACTTTGAAGGTATGAGACGTGAATTAGCTAAGATAGACTGGCAAATGACACTTAAAGGATTGACGGTGGATATGCAATGGCAAGCATTTAAAGGTTGCATGGATGAACTGCAACAAATGTTCATCCCAGCTTGGCAAAAGAATAAATCAAGGAAGGTAGTGCACCCGTGGCTGACAAGAGAAATTAGGGATAGTATCAATTCCAAAGAAGAAGCATACAAATTAGCCAGAGAAAGTGGCACACCTGAGGACTGGGAGAAATTCAGAGTTCAGCAGAGGAGGACAAAGGGCTTAATTAGGAAGGGGAAAAAAGATTATGAGAGAAAACTGGCAGGCAACATAAAAACGGACTGTAAAAGCTTTTATAGATATGTAAAAAGGAAAAGACTGGTAAAGACAAATGTAGGTCCCCTGCAGACAGAAACAGGTGAATTGATTATGGGGAGCAAGGAGATGGCAGACCAATTGAATAATTACTTTGGTTCTGTCTTCACTAAGGAGGACATAAATAATCTTCCAGAAATAGTAGGGGACAGAGGGTCCAGTGAGATGGAGGAACTGAGCGAAATACATGTTAGTAGGGAAGTGGTGTTAGGTAAATTGAAGGGATTGAAGGCAGATAAATCCCCAGGGCCAGATGGTCTGCATCCCAGGGTGCTTAAGGAAGTAGCCAAAGAAATAGTGGATGCATTAGTGATAATTTTTTGAAACTCGTTAGATTCTGGACTAGTTCCTGAGGATTGGAGGGTGGCTAATGTAACTCCACTTTTTAAAAAAGGAGGGAGAGAGAAACTGGGAAATTATAGACCGGTTAGCCTAACGTCGGTGGTGGGGAAACTGCTGAAGTCAGTTATCAAGGATGTGATAACAGCACATTTGGAAAGCGGTGAAATGATTGGACAAAGTCAGCATGGATTTGTGAAGGGAAAGTCATGTCTGACGAATCTCATAGAATTTTTTGAGGATATAACTAGTAGAGTGGATGGGGGAGAACCAGTGGATGTGGTATATTTGGATTTTCAGAAGGCTTTTGACAAGGTCCCACACAGGAGATTAGTGTGCAAACTTAAAGCACACGGTATTGGGGGTAAGGTATTGGTGTGGGTGGAGAGTTGGTTAGCAGACAGGAAGCAAAGAGTGGGAATAAACAGGACCTTTTCAGAATGGCAGGCGGTGACTAGTGGGGTACCGCAAGGCTCAGTGCTGGGACCCCAGTTGTTTACAATATATATTAATGACTTGGATGAGGGAATTAAATGCAGCATCTCCAAGTTTGCGGATGACATGAAGCTGGGTGGCAGTGTTAGCTGTGAGGAGGATGCTAAGAGGATGCAGGGTGACTTGGATAGGTTGGGTGAGTGGGCAAATTCATGGCAGATGCAATTTAATGTGGATAAATGTGAAGTTATCCACTTTGGTGGCAAAAATAGGAAAACAGATTATTATCTGAATGGTGGCCGATTAGGAAAAGGGGAGGTGCAACGAGACCTGGGTGTCATTATACACCAGTCATTGAAAGTGGGCATGCAGGTACAGCAGGCGGTGAAAAAGGCGAATGGTATGCTGGCATTTATAGCGAGAGGATTTGAGTACAGGAGCAGGGAGGTACTACTGCAGTTGTACAAGGCCTTGGTGAGACCACACCTGGAGTATTGTGTGCAGTTTTGGTCCCCTAATCTGAGGAAAGACATCCTTGCCATAGAGGGAGTACAGAGAAGGTTCACCAGATTGATTCCTGGGATGGCAGGACTTTCATATGAAGAAAGACTGGATGAACTGGGCTTGTACTCGTTGGAATTTAGAAGATTGAGGGGGGATCTGATTGAAACGTATAAGATCCTAAAGGGATTGGACAGGCTAGTTGCAGGAAGATTGTTCCCGATGTTGGGGAAGTCCAGAACGAGGGGTCACAGTTTGAGGATAGAGGGGAAGCCTTTTAGGACCGAGATTAGGAAAAACTTCTTCACACAGAGAGTGGTGAATCTGTGGAATTCTCTGCCACAGGAAACAGTTGAGGCCAGTTCATTGGCTATATTTAAGAGGGAGTTAGATATGGCCCTTGTGGCTACGGGGGTCAGGGGGTATGGAGGGAAGGCTGGGGCGGTGTTCTGAGTTGGATGATCAGCCATGATCATAATAAATGGCGGTGCAGGCTCGAAGGGCCGAATGGCCTACTCCTGCACCTATTTTCTATGTTTCTATATAGGTACCAATGACATAGGTTGGAAAAGGGGAGAGGTCCTGAAAGAAGAATATAGGGAGTTAGGAAGGGAGTTGAGTAAAAGGACCACAAAGGTAGTAATCTCGGGATTACTGCCTGGGCCGCGCGACAGTGAGATTAGGAATGCAATGAGATGTAGGATAAATGCATGGCTGAGGGTTTGGAGCAGGGGGCAGGGATTCAAGTTTTTGGATCATTGGGACCTCTATTGGCGCAGGCGTGACCTGTACAAAAAGGACGGGTTGCACTTGAATCCTAGGGGGACCAATATCCTGGCGGGGAGATTTGCGAGGGCTACTGAGGTGACTTTAAATCAGAATGGTTGGGGGGAGGGAATCAAATTAAGGAGACAAGGAGAGGGGAGGTTGGTTCACAAATGGAGAAGGCAGGTAGGCGGTGTGCGAGGGAGGATAGGCAGGTGACAGAGATGAGGAGCACTCAGACCAAAGATGTAGGGGACAAGGAAGAAAATGATAACAAAGTTGTTTGTTCCATTAAGGATAAACAGAGAGTAGGAGGTGGAGAGTTTCTTAAATGCATTTATTTTAATGCTAGGAGCATTGTAAGAAAGGTGGATGAGCTTAGAGCATGGATTGATACCTGGAAATATGATGTTGTAGCTATTAGTGAAACGTGGTTGCAGGAGGGGTGTGATTGGCAACTAAATATTTCAGGATTTCGTTGCTTCAGGTGGGATAGAATAGGAGGGGCAAGAGGGGGAGGTGTTGCATTGCTTGTCAGAGAAAATATAACAGCAGTGCTCTGGCAGGATAGATTAGTGGACTCGTCTAGGGAGACTATTTGGGTGGAATTGAGGAATGGGAAAGGTGTTGTAACGCTTATAGGGGTGTATGATAGACCACCTAATGGGGGACTGAGAACTGGAGGAGCAAATTTGTAAGCAGATAGCAGATATTTGTAGTAAGCACAAGGTGGTGATTGTGGGAGATTTTAATTTTCCACACAGACTGGGAAGCCCATTCTGTAAAAGGGCTGGATGGTTTGGAGTTTGTCAAATGTGTGCAAGATAGTTTTTTGGAGCAATACCTAGAGGTACCAACTAGAGAAGTGGCAGTGTTGGATCTCCTGTTAGGGAATGAGATAGGCCAGGTGACGGAGGTTTGTGTTGGGGAGCACTTCGGGTCCAGTGATCACAATGCCATTAGTTTTAATATAATTATGGAAAAGGACAGGACTGGATCCAGGGTTGAGACTTTTGATTGGAGAAAGGCTAACTTTGAGGAGATGCGAAAGGATTTAGAAGGAGTGGATTGGGACAATTTGTTTTATTTTTTTTCTATTTGTTTTAATAGAGAATTGGAGGTCATTTAAAGGTGAAATTTTGAGGGTACAGAATCTTTATGTTCCTGTTATGTTGAAAGGAAAGGTTAAAAGTTTGAGAGAGCCATGGTTTTCAAGGGATATTGGAAACTTGGTTGGGAAAAAAAGAGAGATCTACAATAAATATTTGAACTTGAGATAGCAATAGGACCAAGTCCGAATGGATCTAGAAGCAAGTGAACAGACTTGCTCAAACCATAGAAAAATATTAAAAGAACATATATTCTGGAGCTAAATGACATTAAGGTTGTACCACAAATTGCATGATTTATTATCTGAAAATTCTATACTATAATCTACATTTCCTGCAATGCTGAAGAAGATCAAAAATATTTTCAATAGAAGTGAAACTAGTTATTCTCTTTTGGAACTATTAAATGAGCATGAAAATAATAGTAACAGTTGATTCAGATTCAATTTATTTATCACATGTACATCAAAACATATAGTGACGTGTGTAATTTGCGTTAATAACCAATACACCCAGGATCTGCTGGGGCAGCCGGCGAGTGTCACCATACATTCTGGTACCAACATAGACCATCATGTTCTGCAGAACAACACAAGCTACAACAGCAAAGTAAGCCCTTTTGTTCCCCCCCCCCACCCCCACATTCACACACAGCCTCAGGACAGGCCATTTCCAGGCCTCCAGTGGACTTGATATTAGCCTAAGGATGAGGTGAACACAACCATTATGGTGAAATGTTTTGGAAGGCTGCTGTATTTATTTTTAAACTTGACTGTTCCAATTCTCTATAACTTTGCCATTTATACCGTATGCGCAGTACGAGAGCTATTATCTGGGTTAAGTTCAGACATACGATGTCTGGGAGAATGAGGGGCAGTCTGCCTGAGAGAGCTTTTGTGCCCTAAAGTTAAAATAGTTTTATTGTATAGCTTCTATAGTTGATCATTTTCAGACACAGATCACATTGGGCTGTCTATATAGAGCAGGTCTCTGTAGGCCATTGTCTTTTTTGGCTTTTGATCTTCAGATGGCCTACTAAAGCCTAGCATTGCTCTTTAGAGAACTGCTACATAATTCTGCACCAAAGTAAAAAAAAAATTAATCTTAAAAAAATAATAATTTAATCCACAAAAGAGTTTAGCCTTTCTGAGATTTAATAAGTTGAACTATTAAAATTTTACAAGATTTTCTGTTCCCTCAAGAAATAAAAGCCCCACAGGAAAGACTGTCCAACTCTGACTAACATGAGAAGTTAAAGATAGTATTAGGTTACAAGAGGTTTATAATGTAGTCAAAATATATGGCAAGTCTTGGATCTGAGATCTTTGATTTCAGCAAACGATGTCTAACAATTTATATACAGACTGAAAATAAAAGGAAAGAGAACCAGCAAGAGACATAAGTATCGGACAGTTTGTCTCAATGCATACTACATACTTGAGTTAGAAAATGGCACACTGCCCCAAAATCATCTCAGTAACTTCAGAGTTTCAGAGGATTGTGTGACTAGATATCAAAAAGGATGGATTCTGTACTGCAAAATACATATAAGAGTATGTTTGTTCGGTTGACATTGGGTTCCACTAATTCTGCTTGTAAATTTCATTAAGAACTCAAGCTGAATTGATATAGAAAAATATAGAAATATTCAGCAAAGTTATTTGACAAATACTTGTGGTTAGAAAAACAGATTTAGCATTTCAATTCACTCATCTTTGGTCAGGTTAAATATAGTATATTACTGAAATTAATTTGGCTTGTTTTGTAAACATTTTGTTTCAAACTGTTTTCAGTACCACAATGTGAATATATTATAGCACAGTATGCTCATTGTGTACTGTTTTACTGAATTGGATAGCGCTTAAGGCATGCAAATATTTAGTTGATTTAATATATATTCCTTCAATTTTACTAAAGTCTGAATGATTTCATGTGGAATCTGCATTTTTAGTTACAATTTCATAAAGTTGACAGGCAACAGAATGAATCGGGCTGTTTCTGAATGTTGTCCATTAGCAGAAATAAATAAGAAAAAAAAACTTTTACTCAAGTTCTCATAATGAACTGCTGGAATACTCAGCAGGTAAGAGGGAAATCATTAGAAAAGTGGGTAAAGTTAAAAATTAAACATGTTTTAAATTGCAGGGGAGAGGGGTGAGGGTGAACAGAACAAATAGGAATGATTGTGATTGGCTAATGACCAGGAGGAACTGAATATCAGAAATTGTGCAGTGAAGGTGAATGAATCTGGTGGAGATGAATAAGGACAGAGGAAGATGGAAAGAAACAATGCTGGAACTGTGAAATACAATACATTGCAGCTGCTGCATATTTGAAATACAACAGAATGATAGAAATGCTTAGCATTGCGGCGTGTAAACACTTTGACTGAGAAAACTAGAAATTAAAATCCGAAGTTTCCTGCCTCATTCAGTCTTAGCGTTACACATTCATAATCATTCAAATACTCGTAAGATTTTAACACCAACATTAAGAGTGGGACTGTGAGCTTCCTGAAATTTTGAAGTTATTGTAGCTGTCATGAGTGCATGAAGTTACTTAATTTAAATTTAAGGTTTGATTCAGATGATTTGAGGTACAAAGAAAAAGAAGATCAAACTTGACATGTGAAAATGGGTGTAAGTCTTTAACATTTTAAATTGTAATCTATTCTGCATGATGGTTCACTAATTTGAAATTGTGACTGGAAAGTTTTAGGCTTCTTAATTATACAAATTAGCAAGCTTTAAATTACCCATGTGAAAATAAAACACACTTGTAGTTAATGACACTCTGCCCAGTCACTACAGGCAAGAAATAAACAGGTGACTCCTCAGATTTTGGTTTTAATTTGTCCACCCACTACCAATATAACAGATTTCCATACCCCAACCCAACTACAGCCTAGCCTATGGGAATCCAAAGGAGACCAATATTCTTGCAGGTAGGTTTACTAGCGCTGTTGGGAGTGGTTTAAATTAATATGGCAGGAGGATGGGACGCAGTATGATAGAGCTGACGATGAGCCAGCAGGTTTACAAGTCGATGATGGATGTAACATGAATGTAAAGAAGGACAAGACAATAAAATGCAGACAGAGCAAAGACTTAAATTGTACCACAGAGGCAAAATTCAAAAGGGTGAAGAATTTAAATGCACATGGCGTTCAGAATAAAGTGGATGAACTCGTGGTGCAATTGGAGATTGTTAGGTAAGATGTTGTGCACATCACCAAGTCATGGCTGAAAGGAGGCTACAGACCATTGGAGCTTAACATCAAAGGATATAGTTTATATTGAAAGGACAGGCAGGAAGGCATAGGCAGTGGTGTAGCTCTATTGGTAAGAGATGGAACTACAACTTTAGAAAGAGGTGAGATAGGGTCAGGGAATGTTGAATCTTTATGGGTGGAGTTATCAAATTGCAAGGGTTAAAAAAACCATTATGGGAATCATATACAGACCTCCAAATAGTAGCCAAGATGTGGAGCTGGAAAGGGCATGTAATAAGGGTAATGACACAATTGTAATGGTGGACTTCAATATGCAAGGGGATTGAGAATATCAGGTTGGTGTCAGATTGCTAGAGAGGGAATTTGTTGAATGCCTACGAGATTGTTTTTTAGAGCAGCTTGTGCTTGAGCCTACTCAGGGAAAGGCTATCTTAGCTTGGGTGCTATGTAATAACCCAGATCTTATTAGGGAGCTTAATGTAAGGGAACCATTAACAGGCAGTGATCATAATATGATTGAATTCAAACAGCAATTTAAGAGGGAGAAGCATAAGTCACATGTATCAGTTTCGCAATGGAATAAAGGGAACTACAGAGGCGTGAGAGAGGAGCTTGCCCAGGTGGATTGGAGGAGGATACTGGAGAGGATGACGGCAGAGCAAAAATGGCTGAAGTGTTTTGAGTATAGTTCACAGGGCGCAGGATAGTTATGTCCCACAGAAGTTCTCAAATGGCAGGGGTAGGCACCCGTGGCTGACAAGGGAAGTTAGGATTGCATAAAAGGGTGTATAAGGTAGCAAAAGTGAGTGGGAAATTCAATGATTGGGAAGCTTTTAAAATCCAACAAAGGACAACTAAAACAGCTATAAGAAGGGAAAAGGTGAAATATAAGGGCAAACTGGCCAATAATATAAAGCAGGATACCATTAGTGTTGGGCATGTGGCCAAGTGGTTAAGGCGTTTGTCTAGTGATCTGAAGGTTGCTAGTTCGAGCCTCAGCCATGGCAGCGTGTTTGTGTCCTTGAGCAAGGCAGTTAATCACACATTGCTCTGGTCTGTGCGAGGAGTGGCACCCCACACAGACTTCCAATCTGCGCCTAGTAAGGCATGAAAATGCCCGACCCAGGCCCCTCATGGTCTGAGTCGATGTTCCCCTACCAAAAGTCTTTTCGGTTATATAAAGAGTAAAAGGGAGGTGAGTTGATATTGGACCACTGGAAAATGATGCTGGTGAGGTAGTAATGGGGGACAAAAAAAAGGCAGATGAACTTAATGAGTAATTTGCATCAGTCTTCACTGTGGAAGACACTATCAGTGTGCCAGAGGTCCGTGAGTGTCAGGGAGCAGGAGTGAGTGCCATTGCTATTACAAAGGAAAAACTGCTGGGCAAACTGAAAGGAGTTAAGGTCACTTAGACGAGCTGCACTGCATCACAGAGTCCTGAGAGAGGTTGCTAAAGAGATAACAGATGCATTGGTCATGATCTTTCAAGAATCACTTGATTCTGTCATGGTTCCGGAAGAATGGAAGATTGCAAATGTCACTCCACTCTTTAAGAAGGGAGGAAGGAAAAATAAAGGAAATTATAGACCAGTTAGCCTAACCTCAGTGGCTAGGGAACTGTTGGAGTCTATTATTAAGGATGAGGTTTTGGGGTTTTTGGAGACTAATGATAAAATAAGTCAAAGTCGGCATGGTTTCTGCAAAGGGAAATCTTGCCTGACAAAGCTGTTAGAGTTCTTTGAGGAAGTAACTGTTGCAACGAGAATGGGTGAACCCAAACGCAGGACACTGACATGGAGGTAGCGTAATCAGAAGAATGTTTATTAAAGGTTGCAGGGAAGGCCGGTGGGGGGGGGCGGGGGGAGGATTAGACAGAGGAAAGCCAAGGAGTGAGCGAGGTGGGAGAGAACGGTGGGCGGCATGCAATGCTCCTGTTAACACAGGGAAACAACAGCGCGGAAAAAAAACTTAGAACACACAATTCTAAGCGGCCGAGAGACAGTTAACACAGGGAAACAACAGTGCGGAAACAAAACTTAGAATACACAATTCTAAGCAGCCGAGAGACAGAGTTAACACAGGCAAACAGCGCAGATGAACGGAAGAGCAGGAGGCAGGGAAAACTTTTCTTGACACAGGGCATTGCTGGAGCTGAACCGTAAACAGGAGCAGGCGGCAGGCAACACTTACCTTGACACGGAGCATTAAATGAAAAGGCAAGCAGCAGGCAATGCTTATCTTGACATGGAGAGACAGAGTACACAGGTAAACCTCGGTACTGAAGTAAAACTTAGAATACACCATTATAAGTGGCCGGGAACGTGAATTACCACACTGGTTGAAGCAGCAGTCTGGCATTGAGTGGATGCAAAGCTGGGGTTTTTATGCAGCAGGTTCAGATGAGAATCAGGTGCCACAATCAAGGAGCCCAGGAGAACACAGGGAAAAGGGAATTAGGGGAATAAGAGGAATTAACGGTCGGGACCGTGACAGTAACAAGCAGGATGGACGAAGGAGAGGCTGTGGATGTCTTTTGCTTGGATTTTCAGAAGGTATTTGATAAGATGCCACACATGAGGCTGCTTAATAAGATAAAATCCTACGGCATTACAGAAAAGATACTGGCATGGGTAGAGGAATGGCTGACAGGCAGGAGGCAGCAAGTGGGAATAAAAGGGGCCTTTTCTGGTTGGCTGCCAGTGACTAGTGGTGCTCCTCAGGGGTCAGTACGGGGACCGCTACTTTTTGCATTGTCTGTCAATGATTTAGATAATGGAATTGATGGCTTTATGGCAAAGTTTGCAGATGATACCAAAATAGGTGGAGGGGTAGGTAGTGCTAAGGATGCAATGCAATTGCAGAAGGACTTAGACAAATTGGAAGAATAGGCAAAAAGGTGGCAGGTGGAATACAGTGTTGGGAAATGTATGATAATGTGTTGGTAAAAGGAGCAATAATGTGGACTATTATCTAAATGGGGAGAAGGTTCAAACATCAGAGGTGCAAAGGGACTTAGGAGTCCTTGTGCAAGACTCCCAGAAGGTTACTTTACAGGTTGAGTCTGTGGTAAAGAAGGTAAATGCAATATTGGCATTGATTTCAAGGGGAATAGAATAGAAAAACAAGGAGATAATGCTGAGTCTTTATAAGGCACAAGTTAGAGTATTGTCAACACAAACGAGAAAATCTGCTGATGTTGGAAATCCAAGCAACTCAGCAGGCCAGGCAGCGTCTATAGAAAAAAGTACAGTTGACATTTCGGGCTGAAACACTTTGGCAGGACTGTTAACAGTTTTGGTCCCCATATCTCAGAAAGGATGTGCTGTCACTGGAAAGAGTCCAAAGGAGGTTCACAAGGATGATTCTGGGAATGAAGGGGTTAACATATGAGAAGCGTTTGGCAGCTTTGGGCCTGTACTCACTGGAATTTAGAAGAATGCGAGGGGATCTCATTGAAACCTATCAGATGTTGAAAGGACTAGACTGGGTGAATGTGGAGAGGCTGTTTCCTATGGTGGGGGTATCCAGAACTAGGGGGAACCTCAAAATTGAGGGGCAACCCTTTAGAACAGAAGTCAGGAGGAATTTTTTTTAGCCAGAGAGTATCTCTGTGGAATGCTGTGCCACAAGCTGCGGTGGAGGCCATGTCCATGGGTATATTTAGGGCGGAAGTCGATCATTTCCTGATTGGTCAGGGTATCGAAGGATATGATGAGAAGGCAGGTGTATGGGGTTGAGTGGGATCTGGGATCAGCCATAATGGAATAGTGGAACAGACTCGATGGGCTGAATGGCCTAATTCTGCTCTTACATCTTATTACTACTATCTAGTTCCTGTTTCTTTGCTGTTCTTGGTCGACTTAACAACAGGCTGGGCATTTGCCCGCCAGCAACATTTAAGTTTGAAATTGAAGCCAGTTTTAGGTCAGGCTAACTTCCCCATTACTTGCATGTCTTGTACTGTACTTGCCTTTTATGAATATGATGTCTGTTCAGGTTGAATTCTGGTCAGTTGGGTTGCCTCCTTGAATTCTAGCTGTAACTTTCATGATGTTCTGGTGTCAAACAGTGGATGAAGGGCTACTGCCTGCTAGCTTGTGGAGTAAGGGGAAATTGAGGAGCAGCAGTGAAGACCAACAGAGGACTTTTGTTTCCCACCCCCCCCCTTCAGACCTACAAAACTACCATTCTGTTGGCACTGTGTTATAGATGCAAGCCATTCAATACATTTCTGATCCATCAATAGCGTGGCTCTCACTAATTCAAACTAATTCTCTGTACTGGGGTGCATTGAATTCTCAAGGAATTTTTCAAGCTTGGAAACCTGCTTTCAATAGCAGAGAAAAAGATGCTTAACATTGTATCATCTGTTCTTCTGTGAGTCAATGAGTTATTTCCATTTTGAATCTTCCCATTATACAGTCAACTTTGTAAAACTTTCATTTAAACAAAAAATGCAAGGAGTTGAATTTCAAATTAGTTTCCTTCTTAAGGAAGCATTATAGGATCTGATAGTCATGTAATATTCAACTGATTGCCTGAGATCTTGATTACAGATCTGCAGAATGTCAGGATGCTCTGCTGACTGTTGAGTAGGTTTAGTTTGCTGGTTGCCTACCCTCACCTGAGCTTTGATCTGAAGCAGATATCTTGGTGCAACCTCTTCCAGGCAGCTGTTTTGCAGCTCAATAGTTGGCCTCGCTCAGTGCAAGTTCTTCTCCATCAAACTTGACAGGCCCCTCCATCCCCTCCAGAATTGCTTTGGGAGCCACTGAAGTTTGGCCACAGAGCACATTGGCTGACAAAAATATCCATAAAGCCACTTGTTGTTGAATTAGAAACTTTTTATATACTTGGATATTTCATTTGTGATTTTAAAAAACTGAAAAAATAAAACACTTGAAGACATTAGAAAGCAATATATTTAACTTTTAAAATTGCAAAATTACATTGACTCCAGATTCTTTTTCACTATTAAACTGAATAGGCCTTTAGACTTGTAGCAGATTAACCCAGCATCAGTTAAGTAAGTAATTTACAGAAGTTTGTGTTCCCTGCAGAAATCTGAGCTCAGAAACAGCACAGACTTCCCCTGAATTGCAATCAGCTGAGCACAAGTTCAGGACTCCCACCTGCATTCAGGAATCCCAAACAGGGGCAAAAGCCAATAGCTTCAAACAGATCTGCTGGCTCTTAAACAAAATCCAGGATCTCAGGCTGCAGGATTTCAAACTGCAAAAGAAATAAATTAGGATCCCACAGCAACACATACAGGAACTTTATCCAGTGTCACCGTCTCCAAGGAGAAGTACAAATTATGCCTTAATTTGAGGAGGTTTACAAGAGTGATTACTGGAAAGAAAGAGTCAATGTATGACAACTGCTTGACAGCTCTGGGCCTGTACTGGCTGGAGTTTAGAAAAAATGAGGGAATGTCACTGAAACCTATCAAATATTGAAAGGCCTAGATAGAGTAGATGTAGAGGGGATGTTTCTTATAGTGATGTGTCTAGGACCAGCGGCCACAGGCTCAGAATAGAGGGACACCCATTTAGAACAGAGATGAGGAGGAATTTATTTAGCCAGAGGGTGGTGAATCTGTGGAATTAACTGGCACAGACAGCTGTGGAGACCTGATCATTTGGTACATTTAAAGTGGAGGTTGATAGGTTCTTGATTAGCCAGGGCATCAAAGATTACAGGGAGAAGGCTGGAGAATGGGATTGAGAGGGTTAATAAATCAGCCATGATGGAATGGCAGAGCAGACTCAATGGACCAAATGGCCTAATTCTGCTCCTATGTCGATACCTTATGGTCTTAAGGTAAGTTAAAACTAGAAGGTAGTGACACAGTCCATTAATGCAAAAATGCATAAGAAACCATGTAAGATGATTTAACTGTGTAGATAGTTTTACTGATTTTACAGGTATGAATAGTCTCAATCGAATGTTTATCATATTAACAGCCTAAGAGTTGAGAAAAAAAAGCCTGAGTTCCTTTCTTTAATATTTTTCACAGGTATCCACAAATTCACTAAAAAACTTCGCAATCCATATCTCATTGATAACAATGAACTGCTGGACTTTCTCTCCAGAGTACATTCTGATGTACAAGTGGTAAGTACCACTATATCTGTTTAAAGTAACAGGCGTGCATGATTGTTAAACAGAACTGAACATCGTGGGTCTCAGAGGGCAAAATGGAGACAGACAAAGGGAGTAGGGTGTGAGGGAAATACATCATAACCCTTCGGAATAAATTCCAATCAGAAGTGGAAAGAATGAGTAATTTCAAGTTTCTGGGTGTCAATATCTCTGACCATCTAACCTGAACCCAAGATATCAATGCAGCTATGTTTGGGGGGTGGTGTGCTGTGGAGGTTGGTGGTTGCTATTGCACAGGATCGAAGTCAGCTCCATCATGAGCACTAACCCTCGTAGTACCCAGGACCTCTTCACGAAGTGATGCCTCAAAAAGGCAGCGTCCATCACTAAGGACCCTCATTGCCAAGGTCATGCCATTGTCAGGAAGGAGGTACAGAACAGAAGTGTGAAGGCACACACTCAACGATTCTGATTGTTTCCCTCTGCCACCCAATTCTGAATGGACCTTGAGCTCATGAACACCACCTCACTACTTTTTATAAACTTCTACTTTGGAACTACTTATTTAACTAACTTATAAACATTCTGTAATTCACAGTTTTTCCCTTCTATTATTATGTATTGCAATGTTCTGCTGTTGCAAAGTCAGCAAATGTCACTAATATGCCGCTGATGTTATACCTGGTTCTGGTTCTCAAACTCCAAATGGGATGGAAACTTTTGCTAGTTGATTGGTCTTTTCCATCATGTCATAGAGTGATAGGAAAGTACAGCACAGAAACAGGCCCTTCGGTCCATCTAGTCCATGCTGAACCACTTAAACTGCCTACTTGGATTGTCAAAATCAGAACATTGGTGAAATATTGTTTCTGATATTAATATGTTCAGGTACTAAACTGAAGTTTTAATTTTCAATTATGCAGCTTTTTAGCTGCTCCAACAGTATGGCAGAGTGTAAACTTTCTAATTTCAAACAAGTAACAGTTCAGTATAAATAAGAGTGACTGAAGGATTCTGAGCATAGAGCACTGATATGAGAAATCCTGACACATTGTGCATGATTTTCCTTGTGTATTTGTATGGTCTCAGTGATTTCCTAGCCAGTCATTTACCACAAGTATAATTGTAATCCTCACCATTTTATTTTCAATGACTATGATATACACCCACTTGCCACTCTATTAGGTACACCGTACATCTGCTCATTAATGCAAATATCTAATCAGTCAATCATGTGGCAGCAACTCAATGCATAAAAGTATGCAGGTATGTTCAAGGGGTTCACTTGTTGTTCAGACCAAACTTCAGAATTGGGAAAAGTGTGATCTGAATAACTTTGACCATGGAATGACAGGGTGGTTTGAGTATCTCAGAAACTGCTGATCTCCTGGAATCTTACTGTACACCTGTCACCAGATTTACAGAGGATGGTGTGAAAAACAAAGATACATCCAGTGTGTGGCAGTTCTGTGGGCAAAAATGCCTTGTTAATGAGAATGGCCAGACTGGTTCAAGCTGACAGGAAGGTGACAGTAACTCTAATAACCCCACGTTACAACAGTGGTGTGCAGAAGAGCATCTCTGAACACACAACACGTCGAACCTTGAAGTGGATGGGCTACAGCAGCAGAAGATCACAAACATACACTCAGTGGCCACTTTATTAGGTACAGGAGCCACTGCGTATACAGTATCTCAAAATGGGAAAGTAACCCTGGGTACGCAATCCCAGAAACACCTCATCAAAGATGAGAATGGCAATTCATTCCAAATATAGTATTTCTGTATGAATTCTTATATTTGATGTTAAATATAAGAACTCATCCAGAAGCACTATGTTTGGAATGAATCTGCCCCCTCTCAACACAGCCGATGAATCCAAAGGAACAGCAAAGACCAATACGTTTTGAAATTTGTGGCATCACAGCTGTTGCCAGGTCAGCGTTGAACTCAACATAGAAATGCCTTAGGGACTCCAGCTCCAGATTTTTCTTTGAGGTTTATTCCCAAAGTCTTCCCCATAATTGGGTATAGCCACAAGGCAGCTGAGGTTTGAGATCAGAGATTTACTTCTAGATGAGCTGCCAAACACGCTGATGAGCCCCACCTGCCTGAATTGACCAGGTTTAAGGTGCCAGTAACCTGCCTTTGCTCCTTCTCCTGTCCGTAGAAACAGTTCCACCGGGCTTAGTAGATAAGCCACATGTGAAGGCCAGGAGCTGAACTGGGTTATCAAAGGGTATTTGAAATGGATACCATTAAGAGCTTATCCCCACTATCCCTGGCTATAACAACATTAAAATACCTTGCTTTGAACTCAATAAGATACAACAGCAGCTTTATCATAAGATCACAAGACAAAGGAACAGAAGTAGGCCTTTCAGCCCATCGAGTCTGTTCCACCACTCCACCATGAGCTAAGCTATTCTCCCATCTAGTTCCAATTTCCAGCTTTTTCCCCATATCCCTTGATATCCTGACTAATTAGATACCTATAAATCTCCTCCTTAAACACCCTCAATGATCGGGCCTCCACAGCTGTCTGTGGCAACGAATTCCATAAATCCACGACCCTCTGGCTAAAAAATTTCTCCTCATCTCTGTTTTAAATAGGTACCCTCTAATTCTAAGACTGTGGCCTCTTGTCCTGGACTCACCCACCAAGGGAAACAGCCTTTCCACATCTACTCTGTCCAACCCTTTCAACATTCGAAATGTTTCTATGAGATCCCCTCTCATTCTTCTATACTCTAATGAATACAGTCCAAGAGCCGACAAACGCTCCTCATATGTTAAACACAAGATAATCTGCAGATGCTGGGGCCAAAGCAACACTCACAACACGCTGGAGGAACTCAGCAGGTCAGGCAGCATCCGTGGAAAACAGCAGGTCGACCGATCTTTTCCACAGATGCTACCCAACCTGCTGAGTTCCTCCAGCGTGTCGTGAATGTTGCTCTTCATATGTTAGCCCCTGCATTCCAGGAATCATACTTGTAAATCTGCTCTGAACTCTCTCCAACATCAGAACATCCCTTCTAAGATAGGAGGCCCAAAACTGCACACAGTATTCCAAATGAGGTCTCACCAGTGCCCCATAGAGCCTCATCAACACCTCTTTACTCTTATACACTATTCCTCTTGAAATGAATGCCAACATAGCATTCGCTTTCCTTACTGCCGATCCAACCTGGTGGTTAACCTTTAGGGTATCCTGCACGAGGACCCCCAAGTCCCTTTGAACTTCCGATTTTTGAATTTTCTCCCCACCTAGATAATAATCTGCTCGATTATTTCTTCTTCCAAAATGTACAACTGTACATTTCTCAACATTGTATCTCATCTGCCATTTCTTTGCCCACTCTCCTAAACTGACCAAGTGTCTCTGCAACCTTTCCATTTCTTCAACACTTCCTGCTCCTCCACCTATCTTGATGTCATCTGCAAACTTAGCCACAAGACCATTTAATCCATAATCTAAATCATCGATATACATTGTAAAAAGAAGCAGCCCCAGCACCGACCCCTGCAGAACACTACTAGTAACCGGCAACCAATCAGAATAGGATCGCTTTATTCCCACCCTTTGCTTTCTGCCTATCAGCCAATGCTCCACCCATTCCAATATCTTTCCTGTAATTCCATGGGCTGTCATCTTATTAAGCAGCCTCTTATGCGGCACCTTATCAAAGGCCTTTTGAAAATCCAAATACACACCATCCACAGCCTCTCCCTTGTCAATCTTATTTGAGATTACCTCAAAAAATTCCAATAGGTTGGTGAGGCAGGATCTTTCCTTCATGAAACCATGCTGGTTTGGGCCTATCTTGTCATGCACCTCGAGGTATTTCATAACCTCGTCCTTGAGGATCGACTCCAATATCTTTCCAACTACCGATGTCAGACTAATAGGTCTGTAATTTTTTTTTTGCTGCCTCCCTCCTTTCTTAAACAGCGGAACTACATTTGCGACCTTTCAGTCCTCCGGAACCATGCCAGAGTCTATCAATTCCTGGAAGATCATTTCCAATGCCTCCACAATCTCCAAAGCCACCTCCTTTAGAACCCGTGGGTGCACCTCATCCGGACTGGGAGACTTGTCTATTCTTGTTTAGCTTCCCAAGCACTTTCTCTCCAGTGATCTTGACTGTACCTAATTCTACTCCCTGAGACCTCTGGCTATCAGGTATGTTGCTAATGTCTTCCACTGTGAAGACTGATGCAAAATACTCATTTAGTTCCTCTGCCATCTCTTTGTTACCCATTATAATTTCTCCAGCATCATTGTCAATCGGTCCTATATCTACCCACATCACTCTTTTACTCTTCATATATTTAAAAAAACTCTTAGTATCCTTTTTTATGTTAATTACCAACTTCCTTTCATAATTCATCTTTTCTTTCCTAATGACTTTCTTAGTTTCCTTCTGTAAGTTTTTAAAAGTCATCCAGTCCTCAGTTTTCCCACTAATTTTTGCTTCCTTGTACGCCGTCTCTTTTGCTTTTATTTTAGCCTTAACCTCTCTTGTTAGCCACATTTGTGCCATTTTTCCATTCATGATTTTCTTTTCTCTTGGAATATATTTTACCTGCACTTTCCTTATTTCTTGTAGGAATTTCATCCAATTCTGCTCTACCGCCCCTCCATCTAGCTTACTTTTTCAATCGAATTGGGCCAGTTCTTCTCTCATACCAGTGTATTTTCCTTTGTTCCACTGAAATATCGATACACCTGATACCAGCTTCTCCTTTTCAAATTTGAAACTGAACTCAGTCATATTATGATCACTACTTTCAAGGGGTTCCATTACCTCCAGCTCACTAAGGTTCATTACATAGCACCCAATCCAAAACAGCCAATCCCCGGTGGGCTTATGGACAAGCTGCTCCAAAAAGCCATCCTGTAGGCATTCTACAAACTCCCTCTCCTGAGATCCAGTACCTTCCTGACTTTCCCAATCCACTTACATATGGAAATCCCCCATAATTATCTTGACATTTTATGAAAAATAAGACCTGTTTAGTTGTGGCTGTTCAGATAGGTGCATTAAACCACAAAAATACTTTTGAGAAAATGCCAGGAAAAAATGAAGATTTCTAGATATCATAACTTTTGAAGCGATAAACCTCAAACACTGAAATGAAAGCTGCATCCATCAGGTCCACTAGCAGTCCACACGCTCACTACCTTCTGAGTAAAGAAGTTCCCCTTAAACAAATAATATACAGTATAAATATATACAAATAAATTGGTGGAATCGGCAGATAGATAGTAAATTGAACTTAGTACCAAGGAAAATTAAGTGTTACATAGAAACATAGAAAACCCACAGCACAATACAGGCCGTTCGGCTCACAAAGCTCTGCCGAACATTAGAACTACCTAGGCTTACCCATAGCCCTCTATTTTTCTAAGCTTCATGTATCCATCCAGGAGTCTCTTAAAAGACACTATCGTTTCCACCTCCACCACTCCACCACCGCCGCTGGCAGCCCATTCCATGTACTCACCACTCTCTGCGTAAAAAACTTACCCCTGACATCACCTCCGCACCTACTTCCAAGCACCTTAAAACTATGCCCTCTTGTGCTAGCCATAGTTACATTTTGGGAGGAAGAAATAAGAAGAGACAATGTAAACCTAAGGGGACAATTGTACACGGAGTTCAAGAACACACAGGTCTGACTGGGTGTATGCATAGTTTGTTAAAAGAGAGAGTGCAAATTGTAGACCCGGTATGAAAGCACACAGGATCCAGACTTTTATAAATAGACGTATTGAGTACAAGAGCAAAGTCACCATGATGAGATTTCAGATAACAGCAGTTTGGTAACAGTGGAATATCTCATCCAATCCTGGGTGTCACGGTTTAAGCAGAATGTGAAAGCTTTGAAGAAGTGCAGAAGAGATTTATCAAAATATTTCTAAAAATGAAGAACTTTAGACATACAGAAACTGGGATTTATTTCCTTGGAACAAGGGAGGCTACATAGGAATTTAATAGATTTATTTAAAATCACAAAAGGTGTGGATAGAGTACCTGGATAAAAGCTATACCCATTACACAGGTTTTGAACGAAGAGAAGCAGAATGAAGGTGATTGCCAAAACAATTGAAATGACATAAAGATAAACTTCTTTTTAAAATGCAGTGGGTAATGAGGATTTAGAATTCACTGCTGGGATAAAAGTGGAGGCAGATTCAATCATGGAGTTTTAAAGGGGGATGGATAAGTAACTGAATTCCAGAAATATTTGAATCTGTGGGGCTCGGAGGAGAGGGGAGCTTAAGGGGAATGAACTGAAATGTTTTTATATAGAGTTAGTATTAACTCAGCTGAATGTCTAATTTACATTCTGTGATCCTGTATGCAATATAGGTTAGAATTTTTGTGGGGGACAATTGTACTGTTCATCATGAAGTATAGAATGTGATAAGCAGACTTGCATTTTAATTCTCACTTAACTTTAAACTCAAGGAAAATGTATTAGTAGTCCTAAAGATACATCAATAGTCCCTAAAAGTTGGATCCATTACATGCAACATAAGTGATGAAAGTAATTGCCTCGTATATTTGTATTCGTAAATTCACTTCATAGGGACTAGAATAACAATATCATTGTCACATGAAAGGAATATTCAGTGCCAGCTGTCCAGCTCCATTCTAGAAGCTTTGAACAACACTAACGGCACATCATGTGCAGTCAAAATAATGGTACATAATAAAAAGCTTTAAGTTAAATCAACAGATATCAAATTTTTTCCACTAGTATTATAGACGTTACATTTTCAGTCATGTTTAGAGATGACACAATTTAAATATTTCTTTTGAAATTCATGAAAATAACATACCAATCACTTAATTACCAATCAATACGTGGATAACTTTCAATCAATAACTTTCCCACTATTGATTGGCCTCTCCTAAATGCAAGGGGTTTAGATGGGGTGGAGTTTGTCAGGTGTTTCAGGAAGGTTTCCCGACACAATATGTAGATAAGCCATCTAGAGGAGAGGCTGTACTTGATCTGGTATTGGGAAATGAACCTGGTCAGGTGTCAGATCTCTCAGTGGGAGAGTATTTTGGAGGTAGTGATCACAACTCTATTTCCTTCACAATGGTACTGGAGAAGGATGGGAGCAGACAATTTGGGAAAACATTTAGTTGGGGTAGGGGGAAATATTATGCTATTAGCCAGGAACTTGGGAGCAGACGTTCTCAAGGAAATGCACAGCAGAATGTGGCAAGTGTTCAGGAACATTTGCATGGTATAGGTGTGTTCCATTGAGGCAGGAGAAGGATGGTAGGGTTAAAGAATCATGGTGTACAAAGGATGTGGAAAATCTTAGTTAAGAAGAAAAGAAAAGCTTACAAAAGGTTCAGGAAACTAGGTACTATTAGAGCTCTAGAAAATTACAGGGTTGCTAGGAAGGAGTTTAAGAACGGAATTAGGAGAGTCAAAGGGGCCATGATAAATCCTTGGTGAGCAGGATTAAGGAACGCCCCAAGGCATTCTACAAGGCATCCTCCTCGCTGACGATCAACAGTGGCGCACCTTAGCCCACTGCTCTACTCTCTATATACCCATGACTGTGTGGCTAGGCATAGCTCAAATACCATCGATAAATTTGCTGACAATACAACCATTGTTGGTAGAATCTCAGGTGGTGACGAGAGGGCGTACAGGAGTGAGATATACCAACTAGTGGAGTGGTGTCGCAGCCACAACCTGGCACTCAGCATCAGTAAGATGAAAGAGCTGATTGTGGACTTCAGGAAGGGTAAGATGAAGGAACACATACCAATCCTCTAGAGGTATCAGAAGTGGAGAGAGTGAACAATTTCAAGTTCCTGAGTGTCTAGACGTCTAAGGATTTAACCTGGTCCCAACATATCAATGTAGTTATAAAGAAGGCAAGACAGCGGCTATACTTTATTAGGAGTTTGGAGAGATTTGGCATGTCAACAAATACACTCAAAAACTTCTATGGATGTACCGTGGAGAGCATTCTGACAGGTTGCATCACTGTCTGCTATGGAGGGGCTACCGCACAGGACCGAAAGAAGCTGCAGAAGGTTGTAAATCTAGTCAGCTCCATCTTGGGTACTAGCCCACAAAGTACCCAGGACATATTTAGGGAGCGGTGTCTCAGAAAGGAAGCATCCATTATTAAGGACCTCCAGCACCCAGGGCATTCCCTTTTCTCACTGTTACCATCAGGTAGGAGGTACAGAAACCTGAAGGCACACACTCAGCAATTCAGGAACAGCTTCTTCCCTTCTGCCATCCGATTCCTAAATGGACATTAAACCTTTGGACACTACCTCACTTTTTTTTAGTATACAGTATTTCTGTTTTTGCACGCTTTTAAAAAAATCTATTCAAAATATGTAATTTATTTACTTGTTTATTTATTATTTTATTATTATTTTCTCTGCTATATTATTTATTGCATTGAACTGCTGCTGCTAAGTTAACAAACTTCATGTCACATGACAGTGATAATAAACCTGATTCTGAATTCCATAAGTATGTGAAAAGTAAGAGGATGAGCCGTGTGAAAATAGGGCCAATTGGGTGCGATAGTGGAAATGTGTGAATGGAGTCAGAGGAGGTAGCGGAGGTACTTAATGAATACTTTGCTTCAGTATTCATCAGGGAAAAGGACCTTGGCAATTGTGGAGATTACTTACAGTGGAGTGAAATACTTGAGCATATAGACATTAAGAAAGAGGAAGTGGCGGAGCTAGATAAAAGCATTAAGTTAGATAAAGTCACCGGGACTAGATGAGATGTATCCCAAGCTACTGTGGGAAGCGAAGGAGGAGATTGCTGATCCTCTTGTGGTGATCTTTGTGTCATCAATTGGGATGGGAGAAGTACCGGAGGATTAGAGGGTTACAAGTGTTGTTCCTTTTGTTCAAGAAAGGGAGTAGAGATAACCCAGGAAACTATAAACCAGTGAGTCTGACTTCAGTGTGGGCAAGTTGTTGAAGAAGATCCTGAGAGGCAGGATTGATGAGCATTTGGAGAGACATAATCTGATTAGGGATAATCAGCATGGGTTTGTCAAGGGTAGATTGTGCCTTAGAAGCCTGACTGAATTCTTTGAGGATGTAACAAAACACATTGATGAAAGTAGAGCCGTGGCTGTAGTGTATATGGATTCCAGTAAGGCATTTGATAAGATACCCCATGCCAGGCTGCTTCAGAAAGTAAGTAGGCATGGGATCCAAGGAGACTTTGCTTTGTGGATCCAGAATTGCCTCACCTACAGAAGGCAAAGGGTGGTTGTAGATGGTTCATATTCTGCATGGAGATTGGTGATCTGTTCTGGGACCCTTCCTCTATGTGATTTTTATAAATAACCTGGATGAGGAAGTAGAAGGGTGGATTAGTAAGTTTGCTGATGACACAGAAGTTGGGGTGTTGTGGATAGTCTGGAGGGTTGTCAGAGGTTAGAGTGGGATGCAGAACTGGGCTGAGAAGTGGCAGATGGACTTCAACCCAGGTAAGTGTGAAGTGGTTCATTTTGGTAGGTCAAATTTGAAGACAGGATGTAATATTAACGGTAAGACTCTTGGCAGTGTGCAGGATCTGAGAGATCTTGGATTCCGTGTCCATAGAACACTCAAAGCTGCTGCGCAGGTTGACAGTGTTGTTAAGAAGGCGTATGGTGTGTTGGCATTCATCAACTGTGAGATTGAGTTCAAGAGCCGTAAGGTAATGTTACAGATATATAAGACCTTGGTCAGACCCAATTTGGAGTACTGTGTTCAGTTCTGGTCACCTCACTACAGAAAGGATGTGGATACTATAGAGAGAGTGCAGAGGAGATCTGCAAGAATGTTGCCTGGATTAAAAAGTGTACCTTATGAGAATAGGTTGAGTGAACTTGGCCTTTTCTCCTTGGAGCAACGGAGGATGAAAACTGACCTGATAGAGGTGTATAAGATGATGAGGGGCATTGATCGTGTGGATAGTCAGGCAGTTTCTAGAGTTGGTTACATGATTGGCACAACATTGTGGGCTGAAGGGCCTGTAATGTGCTGTAGATTTCTATGTTCTATGTAGTATAAAGCTGGAGTTCCCCATTGTAACTTTCCAGGAGTCCACAGATGGAAGTCACTGAGATGGTGAATTAAAGTGAAAGGTCACAGAAATCTCAGCATAACTTATGCAGTTTTAACACAAATCTGAGTTTAGTTTCTCCAATGAGGAAGGCCACTTCACTGCAGGAAGGATGTGGATACTATAGAGAGAGTGCAGAGGAGATTTACAAGGATGTTGCCTAGATTGGAGGACATACCTTACGAGAATAGGTTGAGTGAACTTGGCCTTTTCTCCTTGGAGCAACGGAGGATGAGAGGTGACCTGATAGAGCTGCATAAGATGATGAAGGGCATTGATCGTCTGAATAGCCAGGGCTTATTTCCCAGGGCTGAAATGGCTAAAATAAGAGGCATAGTTTTATGGTGCTTGGAAATAGGTACTGAGGGGATGTCAGGGGTATGTTTTTCCACACATAGAGTGGTAGGTGTGTGGAATGCACTGCCGGCAGCGGTGGTGGAAGCAGATACAATATGGTCCTTTAGGAGCCTGTTGGAGATGTAGATGGAGCTTAGAAACATAGAGGGCTATGCGCTAGGGAAATCCTAGGCAGTTTCTAGAGTAGGTTACATGGTCACTGTGTGCTGAGGGGCCTGTAATGTGCTGTAGATTCCCATGTTCGAAGTTCTATGTAACACTTTTAAGCACTTTACTGTTTATTAAAGGAATAAGTTTCAAATTCCTTGTTTTCCCAATATATGGACCAAGAATTTCTATTCTTTTTTCAAGCCTCTCTCTGGGAAACCAAGAATGCTTGGTCCAAGCCTATATTTCAGTGTTGAAATTAGAACATAGTAGCCCTGGCATTGGAGTCAATGTCCACTTGCTCTGGGGAAAGAAGGCAGAGCTTAGTTGCTGAGCTGTCAGCTGGGGAGAATTTGAAACCAGTAACCATAGTCCTATTAATTGTAGAATATGTTTATAGAAAAAGAACTGGTTTCATCTTCTAGCTTGACCTCCTTCTCCTCTCCACCATCTTATTCTGACTTCTTCTTCGTTCCTTTCCAGTCCTGATGAATGATTATTGTCTGAAGCATTGGTTCTCTTTTCTCCTCTATAGATGCTGCCTGACCTGCTTAGTTCCTCCAGCATTTGGTGTGTGTTTGTCTGAAATCAATACTGTAATTTATGGCTGGCGGCAGTTCATCCGGTGCTTTTATAAAAAACATCTTTAATATGAGAAATGTTACCTTTCTGTGTTCTTCCCCAGCTGAACACTGAAACTGCCTGCTGGAAGCCAATAATTTTTCCATGCACGAACTTGATTGTTTGTACAGTTTTTTTTCCATTTTAGCAAAGAACCATTTGATAATCTGGCTTATCAAAACTTCTCTTTAAACAGGTGCACTTCCATGAGCTGACGCAAGAATCTAGTCATGGCCTGCTGATTTTTAAGAAGAAAAACAGTTCAGCCTAGTCAATGTTCCTTAACAACAGAGCTATGCATCTGCTTTCAGAAGTCTATGAAAGGGAAGTTCCCTTTCTTCATTCACTTATTTTGATATTTATAATGAAATATAGCATTTGTAAATGTTGTACAATATTGAACTGTATTTGAAAATACTTATTATTGTATAAATCACTTACATTCAACCTTTTTGAAATTATGTTCTCATTGTATTAAAGCTTTGCAAAATGTACCTAATGCCTGGATCTTTATAATAGTATATATAAAAAGGTGGTAAATATTTACAAACCATCCTGTTGCAAGCATCCTGTCATTTTAAATAATATTGGTGCATTACAAGTTTTGACTGTTTACAAGAACAATGTTAAGGATAATTCCAAAATAAAACAACCTTAAAAAAATGATATAATCAACATACATCTTTTTCTACTCTTCATTGCTAGATCAAAGATTTAATTGCCCCTCATAAAGTTAATTAAAACAAAAGTTAATGAAGCAAATTTATAGTTTTGGGATCTATTCCAGTATCTCCACAGAGGTGAAGACACAAGTAATTGTAGATGCTGGAATCCTGATGGAAAAAATACGAACTTCATATATGGTGGCAGAGGGATGCACGGTCAATGTTTTGTGTCACGTCCCTGCATCAGAGCTTAGAGTACGGGAGAAACTGGCAATATGAAGAGCTGAGGGGGAGCAGTGTGGTGGAAGCTGGCAGGCAATAGATGGAATCAGGTGAGAAAGGGGTTGATGAACATGTGGAGCCAGGTGAAGGTAGAGAAAGGTGATAAGCAGAAACTACAGTTGCTGGAATCTGTTAAGGATGGTAATGATGACATTGATAAGTGGAACGGGATAAGGCAGGGTAGAGGGGCAGATGGAACCAGTTGAGGGAGCAGAAAGCAGATTTGGTGGGTTAAGCTATGTGGGTAATGGGTAGATGGAACCACATGGGGAGTGGTGTAAAGCTGAATAACAGTGGAGGGTGGGTGTTGGCTGGATGAAAAATTCTAGGGGATTAGGAGAGAGAGAGAGAATGATTCCAATGCAGGCAACAGCATTTTCAGTTGACGGGGCTTAATAATTAGACTAAGAGCCACAATATGTTTCATATTGGACAAAATCCTGGTTTAAAACAGTGACTGTAACCTAGCTTTTCTATCATTCAGTCTTGAATAAACTACAATTTCTTGAAATTTGATATTGAAAAAGAAAACAAAAGCCATTTTCTTCAACTCTGCCATGCTATTTTAACCAATAGTTTGAGTTGAGATAGAGTATTTGCCTTGTCAACCCTGGGCTTAGCATCCATTCTCACATCTTCTACCACTGCTCAGACATTCCAGATGTCCAGTCAGCACTGGGAGCAGAGCACTTCGAAGAGGTTACTCGCAGGTTGGCAAAGCTAGTATAAAAGGAGAGCTTCACGGGCATTCAGACATTTAAGAGGTCCAATCAACGTCAGGAGCAGAGCACTGTGAATTAAATAAAAGTAGAGAAGGGGCAAGCAGGGCAGCCATTGTTGGGAGCAGCCCAGCGGTGAGAGTAGGAGCGTCAGGCTTTGACTGAAGAGGCTGATGCCAAAGAAACAGGTTAGAAGATTTGGTGTTGGTTGCCAATTGTACAGTGCAGGTAGGATGGCAGATATGGCAGTGGAATGCTCCTCCTGCAGGATGTGGGAATTCATGGAACCTGATGGTCTCCCTGCTGACTACTCCTGTGGGAATTGCAGCCAACTCCAGCTCATGAAAGACTGCATTAAGGAACTGGAGCTGGAGTTGGATAAACTTAGGATCATCCAGGAGGCAGAACAATTGATAGCTACAAATTTTGATCAGGTGATTACACCCAGACCGCAGAATTCAGGGAGTAGATGGGTAAACACCAAGAGAGGTAAAGGGAGAGGGAAGTCAGTGCTGTTCCCCCTGGGATCTCTCCCCTCAGCAACAGTTGAGGGGGATCTATCTGGGCAAGGCAGCAGCAGCCACAGCCAGACCAATAGTACTGTGGTCGGCTCTGAGCCTCAGAAGGGTGAGGTGAAGCCAGCAGAGCAATAGTCATAGGGGATTCGATAGTTAGGGGGACAGATAGGAGATTCTGTGGCAACAAAAGAGATGCCAGGATAGTGTGTTGCCCTCTGGGTGCTAGAGTCCAGGATGTCTCTGAGCGGTTGCAGAAGTGGTAGGTGAGCAGTAGGAGGTCATGGTACATGTTGGTACCAATGACATAGACAGGAGAGGGTTTAGAGGTCCTGTGCAGTGAGTTTAGGGAGTTGAGAAGGAGGCTAAAGAGCAAGAACTCCAAGGTGGTAATCTCCAGCTTACTCCCAGTGCCATGACCTAGTGAGGGTCAGAACAGGAAGATAGTGCAGATGAATGAGTGGCTGAGGAGATGGTACAGAGGGCAAGGTTTCAAGTTCTTGGATCATTGGAAAGTTTTCTGGGGAAGGGATGACCTATACAAGTGGGATGGGTTGCACCTAAACTGGAGGGGAACCAATATCCTGGGAGGGAGGTTTGCTGATGCTACTGGGAGGGTTTAAATTAGATTTGCAGGGGGTGGGAAATGAGGTGAAGAGGCAGAGTATGGTACGTGGTGCACAAGTTGTGACAGCTTGTAGCGAGTTTATGAGGAAGGATAGGCAGATGATACGGCAAAGAAGCACTCAGCCAGATGGTTTGAAATGTCCTGACGAAGGGTCTCGGCCTGAAACGTCGACTGCACCTCTTCCTAGAGATGCTGCCTGGCCTGCTGCGTTCACCAGCAACTTTTATGTGTGTTGCTTGAATTTCCAGCATCTGCAGAATTCCTGTTGTTTGGTTTGAGATGTGTCTATTTTAATACAAGGAGTATCATAAGCAAGGCAGGTGAATTCAAGCGTGAATCAATACGTGAAACTATGATGTTGTGGCCATTACAGAGACTTGGATGACTCAGGGGCAGGAAAGGCTGTTGAGTGTGCCAGGCTTTAGATGTTTCAAAAAGGACAGGGAGAGAGGCAAAAGAGGTGGGGCAGTGGCACTGCTAATCAGGGATAGTGTCATGGCTGCAGAAAAGAAGGAAGTCACGGAGGAATGGTCTACTGAGTCAGTGCGATTGGAAGGCAGAAACAGGAAGGGGGCAATAACTCTATGGGTTGTTTTATATAAATCCCCTGATAGTAACAGAGACATCAAGGAGGTAGACTCTGGAACAGTGCAATTTGTTGTGATGGGTGATTTGAACTTTCCTAATATTGACTGACATCTCCTTAAAGCAAGGGGTTTATGGGGTGGAGTTTGCTAGGTGTGTCTAGGAAGGTTTCCTGACACAATATGTAGATAAACCAACTAGAGGGGAGACTGTACTTGATCAGGTATTGGGAAATAATCCTGGTCAGGTGTTAGATCTGTTGGTGGGAGAGCATTTTGGAGGTAGTGATCACAACTCTATCTACTTCACCGTAGTGCTGGAGACAGATAGAAGCAGACAGTTTGGGAAATCATTTAATTGGGGAATGGAGAAATAGGATGCTATTAGGCAGGAACTTGGGAGCAGATGTTCTCTGGGAAATGCATGGCAGAAATATGGCAAATGTTCAGAGAACATTTGCACGGAGTTCTGCATAAGTATGTTCCATTAAGGCAGGGGAAGGGTGATAGGGTAAAAGAACTATGGTGTACAAAGAATGTAGAAAATCTAGTTAAGAAGAAAAGAAAAACTTACAAACGGTTCAAGAAACTACGTACTGTTAGAGTTCTAAAAAATTACAAGGGTGCCAGGAAGGCTCAAGGATGATAGTAGGTGAGCTAGAAGAGGCCATGAGAAGGCCTTGGCAAGTAGTAAGTTTGCTGATGACCCAAAAGTTGGGGGTGCTGTGGATAGTCTGGAGGGTTGTCAAAGTTTACAGCATAACATCGATAGGATGCAGAACTGGGCTAAGAAGTGGCAGATGGAGTTCAACCCAGATAAGTGTGAAGTAGTTCATTTCAGTAGGTCAAATTTGAAGACAGAGTATAAATTTAATGGCAGTGTGGGGGATTAGCAAAATCTTGGAGTTTGTATCCATAGGACACACAAAGCTGCTGCGCAGGATGAGAGTGTTGTTAAGAATGTGTATGATGTGTTGGCCTTCATCAACCATGAGATTGAGTTCAAGAGCTGTGAGGAAAGACCACTGAACTGAATTACATTCAATTGACAGGTAAGGCAGATGAACTCAGGGCATGGATAGCTACACTGGACTGGGCTATAATAATTACAGAAACATGGAAGGGTCTGGCAGCTAAATATTCCAGGGTATGGGACAGAAGTGGAGGGAAGATAGGAGGGGTAAACAAGATATTCTATAGATGCACAGTGGAAAGTATCCTGCCTGGTTGTATTACGGCCTGGTATGGAAACCCCAATGCCCAGGAATGGAAAAGTCTTGAGAAAGTGGTGGATACAGCCCATTTCATCACAGGTAAAGCCCCCTCCTCCACGGAGCACATCTACTAGTCGTTCATCAACAACTCCTCAGCCCACCCCATCCAGGCCGTGTTCTCTTCTTGCTAATATCATCAGCCAGGGGGTACAGAAGCCTTAGATGCCACACCAGCACATTCAGGAGCAGTTATGTATTACCCTACAAACATCAAACTCCTGAACCAGCATGGTTACCTTCCTTCACCTCAATTCTGAACTGATTCCACAACTGACAGACTCACTTTCAAGGAGTCTGCAATTCATGCTAGTATTTAGATTATGAAGACACGTAGTCCTCTTTTATTGTCATTTAGTCATGCATGCATTAAGAAATGATACAATATTTCCTCTGGTGTGATATCACAAAACACAGGACAGACCAAGACTGAAAAAACTGACAAAGCCACATAGTTATAACATCTTTTGTGTGTTTTTCATTGATTCTGTTGTATGTTTGTTCTACTGTGAATGACTGTGAGAAACTGAATCTCAGTGTAGGATATGGTGACACGTACGTACTTTGATAATTAATTTACTTAGACATTGACTTTTCTGCAGATGTTGGAAGTCCACAACAACACACATAAAATACTGGAGGAACTTAGCAAATCAGGCAGCAACCATGGGGGGAAATAAACTGTGAAACTACGTGGGCAACCAGACCTTGAGCTGAATCTATATTGACCTTCAAGAACTCATTCACACTAATCCCACTGTGTTCTCTCCACAATCCCATCAATGTCCTTCAAATTTTACCACTTGTTATCACAGGCAGCTCACTGACCAATTAACTTACCAACCTTCTTATCTTTGCAACGTGAAAAGAAACTAGAGCACTTGGTGAAAACTCATGCAGTCACAGAGAAATAGTGTAAACTCCATGCAGAAAGCACCGGAATAAACCCAGATCTGGATCTAGTAAAGCTGATAACACAATGGCTGCAACCTTACTAACTCAGCCAAAGTGTCACTCAGAGATAAATTGTCCATGGCTGAGGAAGTTTAAGATTTAAGTTCTCAATTGAAATTCAGGCAGACTTTTCAAAACTGAATCGGAAAAATATTTCTAAACATACCAAAGTATTCCAAGTATTTGAAATCATCTTCTATAAATACTAATCAATATCAAGCCCATTGTTAATTTTAATTCTAAAGTTGATAAATTGCAAATCAAATGTATTAAAGAATATGAGATAAAGGAGTATGACATAAACCATAGAAACTACAGCACAGAAACAGGCCTTTTGGCCCTTCTTGGCTGTGCTGAACCATTTTCTGCCTAGTCCCACCGACCTGCACACAGACCATATCCTTCCATACACCTCCCGTCCATGTATCTCTCCAATTTATTCTTAAATGTTAATAAAGAACCCGCATTTACCACCTCATCTGGCAGCTCATTCCATACTCCCACCACTCTCTATGTGAAGAAGCCCCCCCCATTGTTCCCTTTAAACTTTTCCCCCCTCACTCTTAACCCATGTCCTCTGGTTTTTTTTTTCTCCCCTTGCCTCAGTGGAAAAAGCCTGCTTGCATTCACTCTATCTATACCCATCATAATTTTATATACCTCTATCAAATCTCCCCTCATTCTTCTACGCTCCAGGGAATAAAGTCCTAACCTATTCAACCTTTCTCTGTAACTGAGTTTCTCAAGTCCTGGCAACATCCTTGTAAACCTTCTCTGCACTCTTTCAACCTTATGTATATCCTTCCTGTAATTTGGTGACCAAAACTGCACACAATACTCCAAATTCGGCCTCACCAATGCCTTATACAACCTCATCATAATATTCCAGCTCTTATACTCAATACTTTGATTAATAAAGGCCAATGTACCAAAAGCTCTCTTTACTACCCTATCTACCTGTGACGCCACTTTTAGGGAATTTTGTATCTGTATTCCCAGATCCCTCTGTTCTACTGCACTCCTAGTGCCTTACCATTAACCCTGTATGTTCTACCTTGGTTTGTCCTTCCAACGTGCAATACCTCACACTTGTCTGTATTAAACTCCATCTGCCATTTTTCAGCCCATTTTTCCAGCTGGTCCAAGTCCCTCTGCAGGCTCTGAAAATCTTCCTCACTATCTACTACACCTCCAATCTTTGTATCATCAGCAAATTTGCTGATCCAATTTACCACATTATCATCCAGATCATTGATATAGATGACAAACAACAATGGACCTAGCACTGATCCCTGTGGCTCACCACTAGTCACAGGCCTCCACTCAGAGAAGCAATTCTCTACCACCACTCTCTGGCTTCTTCCATTGAGCCAATGTCTAATCCAATTTACCACCTCTCCATGTATACCTAGCGACTGAATTTTCCTAACTAACCTCTCAGGCGGGACCTTGTCAAAGACCTTACTGAAGTCCATGCAGACAATATCCACTGCCTTCCCTTCATCCACTTTCCTAGTAACCTCCTCGAAAAACTCCAATAGATTGGTCAAACATGACCTACCACGCACAAAGCCATGTGGACTCTCCCTAATAAGTCCCTGTCTATCCAAATGCTTGTAGATTCTGTCTCTTAGTACTCCCTCCAATAACTTACCTACTACCGATGTTAAACTCACCGGCCTATAATTTCCCGGATTACTTTTCGATCCTTTTTTAAACAACGGAACAACATGAGCCACTCCCCAATCCTCCGGCACCTCACCCGTAGACAGCGACATTTTAAATATTTCTGCCAGGGCCCCCGCAATTTCAACACTAGTCTCCTTCAAGGTCCGAGGGAACACTCTGTCAGGTCCCGGGGATTTATCCACTTTAATTTTCCTCAAGACAGCAAGCACCTCCTCCTTTTCAATCTGTACAGTTTCCATGATCTCACTACTTGATTCCCTCAATTCCATAGACGTCATGCCAGTTTCCTTAGTAAATACAGACGCAAAAAACCTATTTAAGATCTCCCCCATTTCCTTTGGTTTCGCACATAGCCAACCACTCTGATCTTCAAGAGGACCAATTTTATCCCTTACAATCTTTTTGCTCTTAACATACCTGTAAAAGCTCTTTGGATTATCCTTCACTTTGACTGCCAAGGCAACCTCATGTCTTCTTTTAGCCCTCCTGATTACTTTCTTAAGTATTTTCTTGCACTTCTTATACTCCTCAAGCACCTGATTTACTCCCTGTTTCCTATACATTTCATACAACTCCTTCTTCTTCCTTATCAGAGTTGCAATATCCCTTGAGAACCAAGGTTCCTTATTCCTATTCAATTTGCCTTTAACCCTGACAGGAACATAAAAACTCTGCACTCTCAAAATTTCCCCTTGGAAGACTTCCCACCTACCAATCACATCTTTGCCAGGGAACAACTTGTCCCAATCCACGCTTCTTAGATCCTTTCTCATTTCTTCAAATTTGGCCTTCTTCCAGTTCAGAACCTCAACTCTAGGACCAGATCTATCTTTGTCCATGATCAAATTGAAACTAATGGTGTTATGATCACTGGAACCAAAGTGCTCCCCTGCAGAGACTTCTGTCACTTGTCCTAACTCGTTTCCTAACAGGAGATCCAATATTGCATCCCCTCTAGTTGGTCCCTCTATATATTGATTTAGAAAACTTTCCTGGACACATTTTACAAACTCTAAACCATCTAGACTCCTAACAGTATGGGAGTCCCAATCAATGTATGGAAAATTAAAATCCCCTAATAAGGACATAGATTAATCACATTCCCAAGAATGAAGGAATAAATATGAATATTCAAATGGCCATCTCCTATTCCAAAATTTTAGCAAGTAATTTACTTACTTATTTTTATTTTAAACATACAAGAAGGTAACAGGCCCTTCAGGCCCATTGACCCCACACTGCCCAATTACTCCATGTGACCAATTAACCTACTAACCCATATGTCTTTGGAATGTGGAAGGAAACCACAGCATCTGGAGAAAACCCATGTGGTCACAGGAAAAATATATAAGCTTCTTACACACAATGGCGGCAATTAATTGCTAGTGCTGTAAAGGATTACGCTAACCACTACACTACTATGCCAGCAACACACATAAAAGTTGCTGGTGAACGCAGCAGGCCAGGCAGCATCTCTAGGAAGAGGTGCAGTCGACGTTTCAGGCCGAGACCCTTCGTCAGGACTAACTGAAGGAAGAGTGAGTCACTCATTCTTCCTTCAGTTAGTCCTGACGAAGGGTCTCGGCCTGAAACGTCGACTGCACCTCTTCCTAGAGATGCTGCCTGGCCTGCTGCGTTCACCAGCAACTTTTATGTGTGTTGCTTGAATTTCCAGCATCTGTAGAATTCCTGTTGTTTACACTACTATGCCACCCCATTTAGCAGCAAATGTCCATGACAACATGAATGGATGGTTGTGGTTGGGAGCTGAATATCCAAGGTTACATGTTATATCAGAGGGATAGGAAAGTAGGCAGAGGGGGTGGTGTGGCTCTGCTGGTAAAGAATGGCATCAAATCATTAGAAAAATGTGACATAGGATTGGAAGATGTTGAATTCTTGTGGGTTAAGTTAAGAAACTGCAAGGGTAAGAGGACCTTTATGGCAGTTACATACAGGCCTCCCAACAGTAGCCAGCATGTCAACCACAGATTACAACAGGAAATAGAAAAGGCGTGCCAAAGGGCAATGTTATGATAGTCATGGAAAATTTCAACATGCAGGTCGATTGGGAAAATTAAGTTGGAAGTGGATCTCAAGAGAGTGAGTTGGTTGAATGCCTATAAAATGCTTTTTAGAGCAGTTTGTTGTCCAGCCTACTAGGGGATCAGCTGTACTGGACTGGGTGTTATGTAATGAACTTGAAGTGATTAGGAAGCTTAAGGTAAAAGAACCCTTACCAGGTAATGATCACCATATGATTGCGTTCAAGTATGTAAAAAATAAAAGAGAGATGAGAGTGGATACAGGACCACAAGAAAATGAGGCTGGAGAAATAATAACGGGGGCCAAGGAGATGGTAGATGAACTAAATGAGTATTTTGCATCACTCTTCTCTGTGGAAGATACCAGTGGTGTGCCAGATGTTGAAGGGTGTTAGGGAAGAGAAGTGAGTGCAGTTACTATTACAAGGGAGAAGGTACTCAAAAAGACATAAGGCACCCGGGCCAGATGAACTACACGCTAGGGTTTTGAGTGGTAGCGGAAGAGACTGTGGAGTTATTAATAATGACCTTTCAAAAATCATTGGACTCTGGTATGGTGTCAGAGGACTGGAAAATTGCAAATGTCACTCCATTCTTTAAGAAAGTAGGCAAGCAGTAGAAAGGAAATTATAGTTAGCCTGACCTCAGTTGGGAAGATGTTGGAGTCAACTGTCAAGGAGGGTGCAAGTGGGAATAAAAGGGTCCTTTTCTGGTTGGCTGCCAGTGACTAGTGGTGTTCCACAGGGAACTGTGTTGGGACCGCTTCTTTTTTTGCTGTATATCAATGATTAAAATGATGGAATAGGTGGCTTCGTTGCCAAGTTTGCAGATGATACGAAGATTGGTGGAGGGCAGGTAGTGTTGAGAAAACAGGTAACCTGCAGAAGGACTTAAACAGAGTAGGAGAATGAGCAAGAGAGCGGCAAGTGAAAAACAATGTTGGAAAATGCGTGGTCATGCACTTTGGTAGTAGAAATAAATGTGTAGACTATCTTGTAAATGAGGAGAAAATCCAAAAATCTAAGATACAAAAGGATTTGGGAGTCTTTGTGCAGAACACTGTAAAGGTTAACTAGTATGCTGAGTTGGTGGTGAGGAAGGCAAATGCAATGTTAGCATTCATTTCAAGAGGTCTAGAATACAAGAGCAGGGATGTGATACTGAAGCTTTATAAGGCACTAGTGAGGCCTCACCATGAGTATTATGTACAGTTTTGGGCTCCTCATTTTAGAAGAGATGCAAGCAACACACATCAAAGTTGCTGGTGAATGCAGCAGGCCAGGCAGCATCTCTAGGAAGAGGTACAGTCGACGTTTCAGGCCCAGACCCTTCGTCAGGACTAACTGAAGGAAGAGTTAGTAAGAAATTCCTGTTCTTTAGAAGAGATGTGTTGGCTTTGACGAGGGTCCAGAGGAGGTTCACAAGGACGATTCCAGGAATGAAAGGGTTATCACATGAGGAACATTTGATAGTTCTGAGTCTGTACTTGCTGGAAGTTAGAAGGATCGGGGGGGGCGGGGTACTCATTGAAACCTTTCAAATTTTGTAAGGCCGAGACAGAATAGATGTGGAAAGGATGTTTCCCATGGTGGGGGAGTCTAGGACAAGGGGGCACAGCCTCAGGGTAGAGAGGTGTCCATTTAAAACAGAGGTACAGATAAATTTCTTTAGCCAGAGGGTGTTGAATCTGTGGAATGTATTAGCACAGGCAGCTGTGGACATCAGTTCATTGGGTGTACTTAAGGCAGAGCTTGATTGGACATGGCATCAAAGGTTACAGGGAGTGGGAGAAAAGATCAGCCATGATGGAATAGTGGAGCAGATTTGATGGGCCAAATGGCCTAATTCTGCTGCTATGTCTTATGGAATTGTAAGCACTCAATTACAGTACACAAGTGATGTGTGTGTGATTGTGTGTGTGTGTGTATAAAGATACATTTAGAAACTGAACACATTCATTAAAGGCTTCATTAACAAGGTGTGGGCCTTAGACCAACACCAAGAAGACAAAGATCCTTCACTTACCTGCCCCTACCATACAACACTGCCCTACAACAATCAAGGTACAGGATGGCAGACCGAGGAACTCACGTGGAAAGTGCGTACGGGCTGTGTGGTGAAAAAAGCACCAACAGCACCTCTTTCACCTCAGATGGTTGAAGAGGTTTGGTGTGAGTCCCCAAATCCAAAGAACTTTCTACAGGGGCACAATTGAGAGCATCCTGACTGGCTGCATCACTGCCTGGTATGGGAACTGTACTTCCCTCAATCACAGGACTCCGCAGAGAGTGGTGCGGACAGCCCAGCACATCTGTGGATGTGAACTTCCTACTATTCAGGACATTTACAGAGACAGGTTCATAAAAGGGGCCCGAAGGATCACTGGGGATCTGAGTCACCCCAAATACATCTGAGAAATGGTACCACAGCACAAAAGCCAGGACCAACAGGCTCCAGGACAGCTTCTTCCATCAGACCACCGGACTGATTAATTCACGCTGATTCAATTGTATTTCTATGCTATATGACTGTTCTGTTATACATACTATTTATTACAAATTACTATAAATTGCACATTGAACATTTAGACAGAGATGTAACATAAATATTTTTACTTCTCATGTATCTGAAGGATATAAGAAATAAAGTCAATTCATTTCAATTCAGTTCACTACCTCCAATGCACCTGTTTCAGAGATTTGGACAATTTAACAGCGGGTACTTGAAAATATCTCTGGAGGAACCAATACTTTGCATGGCACTGCCACTATTTTCCACATCCACTGGTAGTAAAACTGTACTAATAAAAGTCTTCCTCCAGTCCCACTGAGGCTGTTACAATGAACCAGTTGTTGGCTGACACCAAACTTCCAACAAAGCACAACTTTGTTCAGCAGTGGCAAGTGACTTCCATGATGGAGAAAACACAAGTATGTGCTGAAAGCCTTAATAACATACAGTATTCTGAACTACTCATGGGAATTCATGGCTAAATTTTACTTACATTAGCAGAGAACTATGCAACAGCACTGACCACCTCAAATCTCTCTGACTTGAGCATGAAGAGGTCAAATGCAAACAGCAGAAGCATCTTACAGCAATTCAATCCACCAACCCCTTGAAGTTCACCTACCCCAATATGGCAGAGTTGGTGGATCTTGCGCAGGAAGCCATCTTGAGGCAAGTCATTCTTGACTGAGGGATTTCCTGAGAAGGGGAAACAGATATTCCAAGAGGACTCTCCTGGCAGTAGCACAAAACAAGAAATCAAGAGAATTCTTAAAAGCTTTGTTATCAAAAGAAGACTCTATTGACAAGCATACTGAACGGGTTGCAATTTACGAACCTATGTGCCTGCGGGATCAGGGTCGAAGGGGTGAGCTGCAGACACCCAAGGGACCAACGGTCACAATGTCCGATAACCAGGGATATCAGCCAGCGCAGATCACTAAGCTATCCAGTTGGCTAGGACTCAGCGAAGACTAGCAGCCGGTGCAACAGATGACCAATCGGAACAACAAGTCAGACCAATATGAACAAGAGTACTCGGCAGAAACAACACTCAGTTGCAGACTGATAATGTCACCTGAACAGGTGATGAACCATTTGTGACCTAACCTTCAGGCTTGGCAAACAACCCTACAAACAAGCAGCCAACCTGAGCTACCAACCTTCTCTTTCATTCCAGGGCTCTTGTGGTGGTAGATCAAAAAGAAATACACAAATTTAATTTTAATAATGATAATCTTACTGCACATCTAGACATTGCAGCATTTTTGTTCTGTTACACCACACTGAATGATATCAAGCATAGTTTTGTTAATACTATTGTTTTGAATTAAAAAAGTGAGAATTTTATCAACTGGAATTCTATTGTTAATAGACAAAAGAACCACTAATATAAATGATCTGAATCTCTATGAAAAATATTGACAACTGATAAGATTCTTTTAAATATTACAAGTTGTAAATCATTGTTTACAAAGGGATTGTGTCTTTCCCATGTATGTTACTAAACTGACCCTTCCAGTTTAGCTTCAATGGTCAAAATAAAAAGCTCCATTGTAAAGGCGTGTGGAACAGATTTAAATTTGATTTTATTCAAAGTTCAACATTTTAGTATTATGATTTTTATTTTTCTGATCAATGCATTTTGCACTGAATCTTGAAAGGCCAAGATAGAGTGGATGTGGAGATGATGTTTCCTATAATGGGGGTGTCTAGGGCCAGAGGGGGCAGCCTCAGAATAGACGGACATCCATTTAGAAAAGAGATGAGGAAACATTTCTTTAGCCAGAGGATGGAGAATCTGTGAAGTACTGTACATTGCCACAGAAGGCTGTGCAAGCCAAGTCATTGTGTACGTTTAAGGTGGAGATTGATTATGTCCTTAATTAATTAGGGTATCAAAGGTTCGGGGGGAAAGCAGGAAAATGGTGTTGACAGGAATAATAAATTAGCCATGATAGAATGGCGGAGCAGAGTTGATGGGCAAAATGGCCCAATTCTGCTCCTGTGTCCTATTTCAGTTTATAACATCTGTCAAGGGTCTGAAAATCACTTACTACATAAAGCAATCCCCGACTCACTCCCACCACAACTCAATGTTAATGTCTCAGGACATAATTTAGAATACCACGCAAATGGTATCCAACTTGAGCATATAAAGCAAAGGGAAAAATCTATAAAGACCTTATGCACCAATTGTGTGTTTCCATTTACTTGGTGGTGGGAGGACAACTCACTACCTCACAAAGATGCTTGCACATACATTGTGTTGTACTGAGCATGCCAACTCAAAATAAAACCTGGGCGGTTAGATTACAAAATGCAGAGCGGATGAAATGAACAAATTAAGGTAAATGAATAAAATTTATTTTAGAGTCAGGAATTAGAAATCTATAAAGGATGCATGGCACTCGGACACAATTATAGTTCTCAAAAACAAACAGACCTTAAGTTCTACTGAAAGTAATGTTGAATAAATTCTCATAAGGCATAATTGCATCTGTGGAAGAGAAAGGCAATTAATAATTCAGACTATTTCCAGCATCTGTGGATTTTTGCTTTTCAATATCCTCAAGCAGAATGGAGCAACTTGGAAACTATGGAAATTTTGTTTACTAGGATAGTGTAGCATTAACACAACTATCAAAGAAATGTATCTACTTACCTGGCATTATAGAGTTAAATTAATCTACTTAGCCCACAGAAACAGTTAAGATGAAAGTGCATCTAGATTCGGATTCTACTGGGGTGATCAAAACAATTTGACTTGCAACAAGAGGATCCCTGGAATTAGTGCAGTACATCTGTGGCTGACAAGGTCACTACAATGAACTCTTTATGCCAGAAGATTTATTGACACATCAAATAACACTTTCTCACATCTAGCTATCCACCAGGTAATTTAGGATCCATGTTCTCAGTTTGTTAATGTAGATTGTGCCAAATAAAATTCCTGGTGAAAGCATTAGAGAATGCACTGCACAAGAAAGGTGCTGCAACACTCTTCCACCATAAGTGGACCCATTTCCAACCCCCCACCTAAAGAAGCAGTATATTTCCCAACTTCTATCCGAGTGTGTTCCATTCAATGTTCTCAAAGTGGCCTCCCTCATTGGGGAAACTAAACACAGATTGGTGTTCAATCTGCATAAGTTATCCTGAGACTCCTGTGGCCTTTCACTTTAATTCACCATCCCACTGACTTTTCCATCTGTGGACTCCTGCAAAGTTACAGTGGGGAACTCCACCTTCATACTACATAGAACATAGAAATCTACAGCACATTACAGGCCCTTCGGCCCACAATATTGTGCCAATCATGTAAACTACTCTAGAAACTGCCTAGAATTTTCCTAGAGCATAGCCCTCTATTTCTCTAAGCTCCAGGTACTGATCTAAGAGGCTCTCAAAAGACCCTATTGTATCCGCTTCCACCACCACCGCCACCGGCAGTGCATTCCACACACCTACCACTCTCTGTGTGAAAAACTTACCCCTGATATCCCCTTGGTACCTATTTCCAAGCACCTTAAAACTACACCCCCTCATGTTAGCCATTTCTGCCCTGGGAAAGAAGCCATTGACTATCCACAAGATCAATGCCCCTCATCATCTTATACACCTCTATCAGGTCATCTCTCATCCTCTGTCGCTCCAAGGAGAAAAGACCAAGTACGCTCAACCTATTCTCGTAATCCAGGCAACATCCTTATAAATCACCTCTGCACTCTCTCTATAGTATCCACATCCTTCCTATAGTGAGGTGACCAGAACTGAATGCGGTACTCCCAAGTAGGGTCAAACTAAGGTCTTATATAACTGTAACATTACCTCATGGCTCTTGAACTCAATGCATCATACACCTTCTTAACAACACTGTCAACCTGCGCAGCAGCTTTGAGTGTCCTATGGACACAAACCCCAAGATCTCGCTAACCCCCCCACACTGCCAAGAGTCTTACCATTAATTTTATATTCTGTCTTCAAATTTGACCTACCAAAATGAACCACTGGGTTGAAGTCCATCTGCCGCTTCTGCATCCAATTGATGTCCCACTGTAACCTCTGACAACCCTCCAGACTATCCACAACACCCCCAACCGTTGTACCGTCAGCAAACTTACTAACCCATCCTTCTACTTCTTCATCCAGGTCACTTATAAAAATCACGAAGAGGAGAGGTTGCAGAACAGATCCCTGTGGAACACCACTGGTCACCAACCTCCATGTAGAATATAAACCATCGACAACCACTCTTTGCCTTCTGTGGGCAAGCCAATTCTGGATCCACAAAGCAAGGAATCCTTAGATCCCATGCCTACTTACTTTCTGAAGGAGTCTTGCATGGGGAGCCTTATCAAATGTCCTACTGAAACCCGTATACACTACATCCACTGCTCTACCTTCATCAATGTGTTTTGTTACATCCTCAAAGAATCAATCAGGCTCATAAGGCATGACCTACCTTTGACAAAGCCCTGTTGACGATCCCTAAGTAGATTATGTCTCTCCAAATGCTCATAAATCCTGCCTCTCTGGATTTTCTCCAAAAACTTGCCTAACACTGAAGTCAAACTCACTGGTCTATAATTTCCTTGGTTATCTCTACTCCCTTTCTTGAACAAGGGAACAACATTTGCAATCCTCCAATCCTCCGGTACTTCTCCCGTCCCTATTGATGACACAAAGATCATCGTAAGAGGATCAGCAATATCCTCCTTCACTTCCCACAGTAGCCTGGCGTATATCTCATCCAGTCCTGGTGACTCAGCTAACTTAATGTTTTTGAAAAGCTCCAGCACATCCTCTTTCTTACTGTCTATATGTTCAAGTGTTTCAGTCCGCTGTAAGAAATTCCCACAATTGCCAAGATCTTTTTCCCTGGTGAATACTAAAACAAAGTATTCATTATGTACCTCCGCTACCTCTTCCGACTCCATGCGCACGTGTCTACTATTGCATCTGATTGGTCCTATTCTCACACTGCTCATCTTGCTCTTCACACACTTGTAGAATGCCTTGGGGTTTTCCTTAATCCTGCTCTTCAGGACTTAATAATGCAAATTTCCAACTTTCGGTAACTCAAACATAGTCAGTATCAGAACTGACAGTTTCTGCTCAACTTTGTTATAGCTAGATTTATTTTTTTTTAATGTAGTTCAGCCTCCTGGGCATGCATGTTCTACAGCCTTACTATTAGCCATTCATTACATTTCATTAAATATGATTTTTAACTGTTACCTGAAAGCTACAAGTAGGTACCTGGTCTTAAACTCAAGAGATTCTGCAGATGTTGGAAATCCAGAGGAACTCACACAAAATGCTGGAGGAACTCAGCAGGTCAAGCAGTATTAATGGAAATGAATAAACAGTCAACATTTTGGGCTGAAACCTTTCATCAGGACTGGAAAAGAAGAGGGAAGATACCAGAATGAAACACTGAGGAGAGGGGAAAGAGGACAAGTTAGAAGGTGATAGGTGAAGCCAGGCTGGTGGGAAAAATAAAGGGTGGAAGAAGGAATCTGATAGGAGGGTGAACCATGGGGGAAATGAAAGGGGGGGGGCACCAAGGGAGGTGATTTAGACAGATGAGAAGAAGGAAGAAGAGGTAAGAGACCGAAAAGAGGCAAGGGAGAGGGGAAAGAAAAAAGGAAAAAAATTAGCAGAAGGAGAAATCGATGTTTGTGCCATCAGGTCGAAGGTTACCTAGATGGAATGACCCTGAGGGTGGTTTCACCTTGGCATAAGAGGAAGCCATGGGCTGACATGGCATAACAGTAATTAAAATACTTGGCCACTAGGAAATACTGCTTTTGGATTATAGAGTAGAGGTGCTTGACAAACCAGTCACCCCAGTTTACATTGGGTCTCACCAATGTAAAGTAGGCTGCATTGGGAGCACCAGACATAATAGATGACCCCAATAGGTTCACAAGTGAAGTGTTGCCTCACCTGGAAGTATTGTTTTGGGGCCCTGAATGGAGGTGAGGGAGTGAATGCGCAGATGTAGCATTTCTCTCACTTGCAGGGTAAGTGCCAAAAGGGAGATTAGTGGGGAGTGACAAATGGACATGGGAATCATTCAGGGAATAATCCCTGAAGAAAGTGGAGAATGGTGGGGGGGGGGGAATGAAGTAAAGATGTGTTTGGTGGTAGGATCCCTTTGGAGATGGAAGACGTTGTGGAGAATGATGTGTTTGATATGGAGGCTCTTCGAATGGTAGGTGAGGTCAAGAGCAACTCCACCCACAAAGATTCAACATTCCCTGACCCTATCTCTCCTCTTTCTAAAGTTGCAATTCCATCTCTTACCAACAGAGCCACACTACTGCCTATGCCTTTCTGCCGGTCCTTTCAATACAAAATATCACTGCATCACTGTTTGGTATAGAGGAGGTACTGCACAAGACCGAAAGAAGCTGCAGAAGGTTGTAAATCTAGTCAGCTACATCTTGGGCACTAGCCTACAAAGTACCCAGGACATCCTTAAGGAGCGGTGTCTCAGAAAGGCAGTTAAGTTCCCAAATTTCCCATCATCTGTCAATGATGATAAACCTGATTCTGATTCCTTTGATGTTAAGCTCCCAACTACAGCCTTCTTTCAGCCACGGGTCAGTGATGCCCACAGCATTATATCAACCAATCAGTAATTGTGGCATCCATCCCATTTATACAGGTCCCACTTGCCCCCTGCTCCAATTCTTCAGCCATTCATTTAACTGCTACCTCATTCTACTCCTATCCTCACAGTTGCGTGACACAGGCAGCAATCCTGAGATTACTACCTTCAAGGTCCTGCTTCTCAGCTTCTTTCCTAACTCTCTCATTCTTTCTCAGGATTGCCTCCCTTTTTCTTCCTAAGTCATTGGTACCAATAATGTTCCATGACTTCTGGCTGCTCACCCTCTCTTTTCAATACTTCATTATTTCTTGTCAGTCACCTTATGTACAGCCTGGCATCACTTTATGGACATACAATCAATGTATAAAAGCTATCTTATATATTTATTTTTATTGTAAGTTTATTATTATGCTCCTTAACTTTTATGCTGCATTGATTTCAGAGTTACCACTTATTTTGTTCTCCTTTTAAGCAATCTTGAATCTTGTGGAGTGAAAAGCTTTACTGTTTTAAATGCACAGCTGTGGCCCAAAGATGAAGATTTAGAATGTATATGGAATTTTAAAAAGGTATTCACTCAAGAGGATACTTAAAATATGTTTGTTTTATACCTTTCCATAAATTTAAGATAACCTGCTGAATGTTTCTAGCATTTCTTTTAGATTCCTAGTATGTGCAGTTACTTCATTTTTCTGCTCTTCAAGCATTGCATTGTGTGAACACTTTTTCCATAGTTGCATTGAAAATTTAAGCATTTAAATAAAGCATAAGAGTAGGGATGTGATGCTGAAGCTTTATTAGAAACTGGTGAAGCCTCACCTTGAGTATTCTGAACAGTTTTGCGCTCCTCATCTAAGAGAAGATGTGCTGGCATTGGACAGGGTTCAAAGGAGGTTCACAAGGATGATTCTGAGAATCAAAGGGTTATCATATGAGGAATGTCAGATGGCTTTGGGCCTGTACTCACTGGAATTTAGAAGGCTGAAGGATCTCATTGAAACTTTTCAAATGCTGAAAGGCCTGGACAGAGTAGATGTGGAAAGGATGTTTCCAATGGTGGGGGCATCAAGGACAAGAGGGTATAAGGGCATCCATTTAAAAAAGAGATGCAGAGAAATTTTTTTTAGCCAAACGGTGGTGAGTTTGTGGAATTTGTTGCCACAGGCAGCTGTGGAGGCCAGGTCATTTGATGTATTTAAGGTGGAGATTGATAGTTTCTTGATTGGTCATGGCCTCAAAAGTTACAAAGGGATAAAAGGATCAGCCATGATTGAATGGCAGAGCAGATTTGAAGCCTAATTTTGCTCTTATGTCTTATGGTCTAATTAAATAATCTTTAATAATACTTGTTTTGTTTGGGTTCAGAAAAAAAAGTCAGTGATCTTAGATATTAACCCCTAATAGAACCCTGTAGATATGCTGCTTACACGTCTTTTTGGAAATTACTAGAAAATTTGTTGTAACATTTAACTGCATTAAGGTAAGCCACACAAGATTTACCAAAATACAATTCTGCAATCTTCCACAGAATTTCTAAACTTAGGCAGCAGATTCATCTGCAAAAAATACCTGGTAGATTTCAGGCCTTATACAAAGACTGAATCCAATACAGTATAAAGACAAAGACTGATCTCAGTATCAAGTCAAGCAGCAGCTGAAGAAAGACAGCCACTGATTTCCAGTCAGTGACTTTTCAGCATTTCCAATATATTGTTTTTAGCTGCAGTATTTTTATTTTGAATTTTGATTGCACAGACAAAGCAGTTAGGAGACAAATACACAAACAGGGTTATTTTGGAAAATTTCTATTCGTTAACCTTTGGTAGGTACCAAGGTTAAGAGAATAAAAATAAGTTAAAGAGAAAACAACCTAATTGATCCAAAGCTGCTCTTCAAAGTGACATGGGGGTTGGAGGGGAGGATATTGGAATAAGCTTAACTGCTTTAAGAGACCAGACCTCATTTTAAAGAAACGTAAGAACATATGAAATAGGAGCAGGAGTAAGAAAAGAAAGAAGCTTCACTAAACACAAATTCTTACCTGAAAATTTGAAAGTATGATTAAATTTATATTAGGATTGAAGTAAAACAATGCAAAGTAAACCTAAACATTTCTATGGTCTGATTCTTGTATCATTAAAACTGGATCAGAACATACAAGAACAGTGATACAAATATCTACTTAAATTGCACTAACAACTACAATTGTGCAAATGATGAGGAGTTCATTACACACAAATTTCCTAACAGGATTAATTTAGAGTTTATACAATCAAAAAGGTCAAAGGACTCTCTTCAAAAGCATTACTTTACAAAATACTGTACAAACTATCATACATTATACATTCTGCTTTCTCTAACCATGTATCAGTACATTTTCAAATTTCTTTCAATCGCAATTCTTAGTTTTGAAGGCTGGAAAAAATACCAGCCTTCAAATTGAAGCAGTATCAGATTTTCACAACTTAGTACTTATGCCATCAGAATTTCAAGTTGGACCCTGATTCTGAGATGAAAATGTATCTTTCCCATTTGAAATCAAAAATTTGTAAGTGTTGATTCCAAGTACAAAAGTAGCAATTCTGTTTGCCCTCCAAGTGCCAGAGATCCATTCCTGAGAATGCCAAGCACTTGCTGAATACAATTTGGAAGTTCCTTGTAAGCTTTTACATCTTCAGCATACTGCACCATCAGCTGGTCAGGAAAGGAATTAACCACATTCTCAAACCTACTCTTCCCTAGAGTTTGAATGGCATTCGAAGATTCATCATTCACAACATGACAGATTAAGGGCAAGTTGTAATTTTCAATATAATTTTTTAGCAACATAGACCAGAGGTAAGCACCAGATTCAAATTCAGTAGGATTAACGTCACTCTTAAAACTTCCAAATAGCTCTGCGTTCTCCACCTTTGCAACTTTATTAACAACAGAGGCATCTTCTTTCATCTTTGGTGAATTGATATAATTTAAGGACAATCTTCCAAGGCGGTCTTGTTGTAATGAAACAGCCCCTGTAAAGACAAATTGCAGATTAATAAATGGCATCTAAACAGCTGAAGGAAACAAGTTCTCTTTGCACCTTTAGGGCACATCTGTAACTACTTTAGGAATAATTACATTGACCTAATTAACTTGTGCTTGATCACTTTACAGAAAATGCCTGGACACATCATGTTCAATAAGGAAAAAGATTTGGGTTCATTATCTTGCTTCTAAGGATATGTTTCTTTCAATTTAATTCTCTCACTCCACTATATTGATATTTTAAGATAATCTTGTTTCAGAATCAAAATCAGGTTTAATATTACTGACATATGTCATAAAATTTGTCTTTGCAGCAGCAGCAATATATAATAAGAAGAAAAAAATTGAAATGAAGTATATATATTAAACAGTTAAATTAAACAAGTAGTGCAAAACTAGAAATAAAAAGAGTAATAAGGTAGTGTTCATGGATTCAATGTCCATTTACAAAACAGATGGCAGAGGGCAAGAAGCTGTTTCTGAACCATTGAGTGTGTGCCTTCAGCCTCCTGTACCTCCTTCCTGATGGTAGCAATGAGAAAAGGGCATGACTTGTTGGATGGAGGCCTTTACTGATGATGCCATTTTGAGGCACTCTCTTTGAAGATGTTCTGGATAATATAAAGGTTAGTACCCATGATGGAGTTGACTGAGTTTACAACTCTGCACCTTATTTTGATCCTGTGCAGTAGCTCCCCCCACTCTAAAACCAGACAGTGATGCAGCCAGTTAGAATGCTCTACGTGAGCATGTTTGGTGACATACCAAATATCCTCAAACACCAAATGAACACAGCCACTGTTGCGACTTCTTTGTAGCTGCATCAGTATATTGGGTCCAATATAGATCCTCAGAGATATTGACACGCAGGAACTTGAAATTGCTCGCTCTTTCTACTTCTGATCCCTGAAGAGGACTGGTATGTGTATCCTTGTCTTACCCTTTCCGAAGTCCTTAAGTCCACAATTTTGCAGTATGTCCTAAAATTACTGCCGTTGTAATCATAAACACAAGAGATTCTGCAGATGCTGGGAGGGATTCAGCAAGTCAAGCAGCATCCAAGGAGGCGAAGAAACAGTCAACATTTTTGGTCGAGACACACCATCAGGACTGAAGAGGAAGGGGGAAAAGCAGCCAGAATAAGAAAGTTGGGGGGGGGGGGGGGCGGGCAGAGAAAGAATCCAACAGAAGACAGTGGACCATGGAAGACAGGAGGGGAACTCCTCAACAATCTGCTCATTCAAACTCATGACCACATGTGTGTCACCTCCCTCTGGAGTTTTGTCTGTGGCCAACATTTCAAACATTCACAAGCAAAAAAAAAAGTCAGTTGAAACCTGAAATTATAAATCAAATAGTTTATTCTCACTAGTAGAGAAAGTCTTAGAAATAGGAACAGAATTAGCACTTATTTGGATAAGCATGATTGATTAAGGAAAACCAGCACAGAGCCATATTAGTTCATCAAAAAACAGATGGCAACTGAGGGAACTGCAGATGATATGCGAGGCTTAACTATTTAAGAAAAAAAGTAGTCATTATAAACCTTTGTAATGGTTCAATGGCCAAACCAGGTTCATATCCATATTTTAGGGAACCTATACAGGCTTTTGTAAAGATGAAGAGATTTACTAGAACAATTCTAGAGATGAGGGTTTCTAATTAAATAAAGTGGAGACTTTCAGTTAGAGAAGACAAAGAGGGATCTGATGGAGACATTTAAAAATGATGCTGGGCCCCATAAAGTTCAGATTGTAACTGTTCCAATGGTTGAAGTGTCAGGAACCAGCATAAAGAATGCTATTGACAAAAGAAGTGTGATGTTGGAAAAATGCATAACACAGCAAGTAAATGCACTGTCAAGGATTGCAGTCAAGGCAGATTCAACTGTGGTCTTTAAACGGGATAGGTAAAGCAGTCAAATGACTAGAGATGAATTGAATTGAATTTATTACTTACATCCTTCATATACATGAGGAGTAAAAGTCTTTACGGTATGTCTCTGTTCAAATGTGCATTGTGCAATTATAGTAATTTATAATAAATATTATGTACAGCAGGATAGTCAACATAACATAGAAATACAGTTGAATTAAGCAGTCTGATGGCCTGATGGAAGAAGCTGTCCCAGAGCCTGTTGGTCCTAGCTTTTATGCTGTGGTACCGTTTCCTGTACTTTATAGCGGGAAGTTCATATCTACGGATGCGCTAGGCTGTCCGCACCACTCTCTGCAGAGTCCTGTGATTGAGGGAAGTACAGTTCCCATACCAGGCAGTAATGCAGTCAGTCAGTATGCTCTCAATTGTGCCCCTGTAGAAAGTTCTTAAAATTTGGGGGGCGGGGGCATACCAAACTTCTTCAACCATCTGAGCTGAAAGAGGTGCTGTTGTGCCTTTTTCACCACACAGCCAGTATGTACAAACCACGTGAGATCCTCAGTGATCTTTATGCCGAGGAACTTAAAGCTGTTCAGCTCTCAACCCCAGATCCATTGATATCTTCAGGGGCTGGCCTGTGTCCATTTCTCCTGTAGTCCACAACCAGCTCCTTTGTTTTTGTGACATTGCGACAGGTTGTTTTCTTGATCCCATTGTGTCAGGGTAATGACTTCCTCTCTATTATTATTTGAGATTAGGCCAGTGTAGTGTCATCAGCAAATTTAATTAGCAGATTGGAGCTGTTGGTGGGGACATAGTCATGGGTATACAGAGAGTAAAGAGGGGACTTAGTACACAGCTCTAAGGGGCACCTATGTTGAGGGGCAGAGGTGAGGGAACGCACTCTGACCACCTGCCGGCGATCTGACAGGAAGTCCAGGATCCAGCTACACAAGGTAGGGTGATGCCGAGGTCTCTGAGCTTCTTGTCGAGTCTGGATGGAATTATGGTGTTGAATGCTGAACTGCAGTCCAAGAACAGCATTCTCACATAAGCATCCCTCTTCTCCAAATGTGTAAGGATGGTGTGTAGAGGTGTGGCTATTGCGTCGTCTGTCGATCGGTTGTGTTGGTAGGCGAATTGTAGGGGGTCCAGTGTGGGTGGTAGCAGGCTGCAGACCAGCCTCTCAGAGTATTAGCTCATTATTGAGACGAGTGAGACAGGATGCCAGTCATTCAGACATGTTATCTTGGTCTTTTTTGGTACAGGGACAATGGTATATAATTTGAAGCAGGAGGGCACTCTACTCTGGGAGAGGGAGAGATGAAAAATGTCTGTGAACACACCTGCCAGTTGTGCCACGCACACTCTGAGTACCTGCCCTGGGATGCCATCCAGTCCCGCAGCCTTGCGTCTATCGACCCGCTGGAAACAACTGAGTACCTTGGCCTCAGATGTGACCAAGCTGTCGGTTGCATCATCTGCAGGTCTCCTCAGGGGCTCGGTATTGGTGACATCGAATCAAGCGTAAAAAAAAAAATTAGCTCATCTGGGAGAGAGACATCGATGTTGGAAACTCCACTGTGTTTAGTTTTGAAGTCTGTGATTATATGCAGACCCTGCCATAAGCTGCGTGTGTTGTTGAAAGATTGTGAAATATAAACAGCCGGGTTATTTTTGTATCACACCAATGTGATTTAACAGGTCTCTTTCCATGTTGTAACTTCTTTGGAGTTTAGAAATTGCTAATAAAATTAGCGGCAAAATGTTTTGAATTGTCGAAGTTTCAATCATTAGCACAAGGAGTTGGAGGCGGAGTTAAGATGGCACTAAATGGCGATTCCTTTGCCTGCATCTTCGGAAACAGCTCTATTTCCATCTTTAATATCTTTATTTTCCCCTTTCAGAGTTATTTCGAAGACCCTGACCTGGAGTTACATGCAGACTTCGGTTCTTTGTGGGAATGGGACCCGTTCTTGGGGCTTCAGGACCGGCCGTTGTGGTTCGGCACGCTAAGGGTTCAGCCTAAGAGTCAGCCTCGTGTTTTTAAGCCTATGATCTCGGGGCTCTGGAGACGGGCGGATCGAGGGTTGGTGTCATGGCAGGAGACTCGTGTGTCATTGGGGAGGTCGGAAAATCTTTCGCTGTGGGCCCGAAGACCCAAGATCTTTGCAATCTTCAGGCACAGAGCTCGTAAAAAGCGACGAAACAGACTTTTTAAAACATCATAAACCAGCAGGTTGTTGTTATGTCTCCTGCTCGCTGGAAAAATGGGGGACACTTCCCTCTTCCTTATTAGCTAGAGAGAAAACCTGTGGTTTGTCGAACCTCGGATGAAATGCGATAAGTCTTTGGGGTAATTGCAAGGTCTGTGTCTTTGCTATTCCCTAGTTCACATTTGCGCTAAGTGCCGGGTGTGCCTTTTTTTGCTGGGGGGTGGGGGGAGAATCATTGCCTTGCTGCCGGTTACACGTGGGAAGGGGCAGCTGGGGGTGGTGTACTTTGGGGCACTTCCATGTTTTCGTGGATGCTTTGTGAAGGAAAAACATTAAAGGATGTACATTGTATACATTTCTCTGACATTAAGTTGGACCTTTGAGTTATATCTCAAAGCACAAAAACACATTATTTTGCACTTAGCATTACCATCTAGTTATATGACACAAAGAGCAAAAAATAGTAGCAAGGTCAATCATTCTACAAGCCTGCACCACTATTCAATAAGATCATGAATGATCTAATAATTGACCTGAATACTTCCTCTCTGATCTTCATAATCCCTAAATGACTGCATCCAAAAATCAACGATGAAGACATTGACTCAGCAGCCAGATCCCCTGGAATACAGGGTTCCTAAAGTTTAAACGCATGTTCCTTGTTATTGAATGAAAGTTCACTTAAGACTGCAGAATCCATCCTCCTTGGTGTGACACTGACCATTAAGACAAAAAACTCACATATCATCTATCCTTTCAAGCCTTTTCAAAACCTTGTGTTTCAAGGAGATCAGCTATCATTCGTCAGAACTCTTCCAATAGCCTGCACAACACCCATCTACTCAAACTTTCATCAGAAAACAATGCCTTTATCCCAGAAATCAAACTGGTGGTTCCCAGAATAGAAAGCAATTACATTGGTTTCTGGTCTAATTACTGTACAATATTGGAATGTTTACATAACTAATCCCATTTCTGGATCAGATGCTCATTTAATGATATTCCTTAAACACCACTATTTTAGAACATTTGACAGGAGATACTAGAACATGGTGCTTGAGGTCAATTTTGTCATTTGGCCACTCATGGCCAACAAGTTTTCTACAGTATTGGAGTTCAAAATAAATACAATATGATCAAATTAATACAGTTTCATTTTTTCTGAATAAGGATTAACTGAAATATAATCTCCATTGAATAAGTGCTTTATTTGTCCAGGAGGTTTCAGTGAAATGGGAATTTGAATGTTATGTGGGGGAGATGTGGTTGATCTTCTGTTTAATATGTATTTGTCAATGGGGTGATGATGCTGCTATTGGGAAACTCCTATCATTTAAAGAGACCAGAGAAATCAGATTATACAAGGCACATTTGTGGCTAGGGAAACTCAATAAATAGTTACATTCTCATCAAGATAAGAAAGCAGAATCAACATGGGTGGAAAGGGTATAAAGTACTGGTGGGAGAGGATTCTAGGACTCTTAGCATCAAAAGGAGAGATAGCAACAATAATAAAAAGCTTAAAAGAAAAATAACAAAATCATCACAGGGACTTTATTTTTCATAATGTGGAAAATCAAAATGACAAGCCATTTGGAGAAAGGCTTACAGAAAGCAAGCTGGTTTTCACCAACATATGAACCCAATGATGAAAAAAAGATTATTTTAGACCTTGTATAATGAGACAGGGTTAATTAGTAATCTCAGTAAGGAAATCTATTGGGAAAAAGGGTCACCACATGAAAAAATCTTGCATTCAGTTCAAGAGGGTGCAGCTCAGTGAAAAGCTAGAGTTTTGAACTTTAATAATGCCAATTACTTAGAGGGACCAATTATACAGGCAAAAGGGACAGGTAGTCTGGGAAATTAGAAAAGGTTTATTTGAAGATAAATATTTCTTAATTTATATACATTCCACTGAGTAAAAAAACTCCATGGGGAAAGCTCATGACTAAGTGTGGAGGTTAAGATTTAGGGAAAAGGCTTACGATACTACAAAGAGCAGAAATGACCTTGAGAATTGAATTTAAGAAAGCTACAGCATATGATAAATCAATCAAGTAAAAGGTAGAATATTGAAGTAACTTTAAAATATTTAAAAATAAGAACTTCTCCAGCTCTCAAAAATGGACTGGAAAGAAAGGCAGACTTCAGACACACAGACAGAAAAAAAAACTAGTGGCAAATATGGAAATAGCTAAGGCATTAAAAGTAATATTTATCCAGTTTCACAATGGCATCCAAAATATGACGAATAATGGACAACTAAGAATCTAATGATAGAAAGTAGCAAAATGCTGAAGTACTGGGCAAGTTAAGGAAACTGAAAGTGATAGCCTGAGAAATAATGAACACATTCATACAGATCTTCCAAAATTTCTCTTGTTCTGACATGGTCTCAAAAACTGGAGGGCAGCAACTGTTGTTCAAGAAAGAGAAAGAAAGTGGGGAAACCATACCTCCTCTTATTTAATTACAAGGGGAATATAATAGCATTTTAAAACAAAAGTAATGATAAGAAAAGAAGGCTTGGATAACTGGTGAAAACATAACTTTGTGGCACTTTCAACTAGATGAGGAACAGATACAGCCAATTTATTAGCTTTGTATGAATGCCAATGAATGATCAGTCTAGCTTCCAGTCAACAACAAAATAAAAAGCCACACAAATGGGAACTGCTATATGAGGACCACATTTCAACATTAAAAATGGTGTAAAATTTTAGTATTAGGTTAGTTTCTGAGGAGGGGTGCAGGAGGAAAGAAAAACGTGCCTAGACCAGCAATGTAATTTTTCTTAAAAGTAATGATTACTTTTCCTTAAGAAAAACTTTTTATTTAAGAAGTCATACAGCTGCTTAACCTTAACTTTGTTAAGCAACTATCATTATAATCAAATCAATTGATGGTACAACTGTCAAATTAGGTTGCATGAGATCCATTTTAAAATTTAGCTTTTGAGTTTAGAAGAATGTGTTGACTTATTGAGATACAGCATGCAGCATTCTGAGAGGAACATACGGAGTAACTTTCCTTTAGTGGAGAATTTGAAATTAGGGAATGAGAGCCAAGGATAAAGCTAAGAGGCTAGCTATTAAGGTTGAATTCAGGAGAAACATTTGTATGCTATTGATTGTGAACAGTAGGAAACCCTAACTTTTAGAGAGGTGTAGTGCTGAGATATCAAGAATGTTCAAGACAAAGATCTATAGATTTTGAGTGTAAAGAGAGGCAATGAAAACTGAAGATGTGTAGATTAGCCGTTTTATGAGGTTCAAAGGTACAATTTAATGTCAGAGAAATGTATACAATATACATTCTGAAATGCTTTCTCTTCGTAACGATCCACGAAGACAGAGGAGTACCCTAAAGAATGAACGACAGTTAAATGTTAGAACCCAAAGTCCCCCCAGCTCTCCCCTCCCACGCATAAGCGGCAGCAAGCAACAATTCCCCCCTCTCCCTACTGGCAAAATAAAAAGCATCGGCACCTGCCACCGAGCCACTCAAGTGTGAGCAAAGCAACAGCAAAGACACAGACTTGCAGTTAACCCAAAGGCTTTGCATTTCCCCGGTATTCAACATACCACAAGTTCTCTCTCTCCCTAATAAGAGAGAAAGAAGTGTCTCCGCTTTCCCAGCACGTGGGAAGACATTAACAAACAACTTGCTGGTTTATGATGTTAAAAGTCCACTACGTCGATTTTTTCAAGCTCTGTGCCCAGAAAACTGGGCACTCAACCGCAAATGCTGAGGATGTTCTACGAGTCTGTGGTGGCCAGTGCTATCATGTTTGCTGTTGTGTGCTGGGGCAGCAGGCTGAGGGTAGCAGACACCAACAGAATCAACAAACTCATCCATAAGGCCAGTGATATTGTGGGGATGGAACTGGACTCTCTGACGGTGGTGTCTGAAAAGAGGATGCTGTCCAAGTTGCATGCCACCTTGGACAATGTCTCCCATCCACTACATAATGGACTGGTTGGACGCAGGAGTACATTCAGCCAGAGACTCATTCCACCGAGATGCAACACTGAGCATCATAGGAAGTCATTCCTGCCTGTGGCCATCAAACTTTACAACTCCTACCTTGGAGGGTCAGACACCCTGAGCCAATAGGCTGGTCCTGGACATTTCCTGGCATAATTTACATATTACTATTTAATTATTTATGCTTTTATTACTATTTAATTATTTATGGTGCAACTGTAACAAAAACCAATTTCCCTCAGGATCAAGAAAGTATGACTATGACTATGAGATATTCCAACTCCTCTGACAACACACGGGTCTCCTGTCATGACACCAACCTTCGATCTGCTCATCTCCAGAGCACCAAGATCCTAGGCTTCTGAATCCGAACCAGACTCTTAGGCTGAGACCTTGGCGTGCCGAACAACAACAGCCGGTTGTGAAACTCCAAGAGCAGGTCCCATTTCGACAAAGAACCGTACTCAGCGTGTAAAGGTCAGGGTCCTCAAAAGAACCCTGAAAGGGAAAAATAAAAACATTAATAGAGCTGTTTCCGAAAATGCAAGCAAAGGAGTCACCGTTTACCGCCATCATCACTCTGCTCCACTTTTTTTTTAATGATTGGCTCCAATGAGTATTAAGCCACATTCTACTCTGCTTCACTTTCTTTTCTACCAGGTTTGTTCCAACAAACTTTACCTGTTATGAATGCAGTGAGGTGAGCTCGCAGTTACCCACTATAATGCTATTTCTGTGCCATTCTTAATTGATGTCAAATTGGAGACCAGTTTCTGTGTTCACGGCCAGCACCTGTGTGCTGCACTTCCATAATTGACTAAGTTTGGACTTTTGTTCCAGAGCAGACTTCACAAATGCCTTTGATTCAGGATCATATTCTTCCAAACGCTGGCTGCCTGCACAAATTAGTCTCCAAAATACAACACATGACCCAACCCAGTGCAGAATGGCACCTACAAAGGCTGCACCAAACACTTCCTAATGTTTCTCACCTCAACGCTACCAATGAACATTTTTGCTTGAGAGGAGCTAACCTACATGACCAGCTGGAAACTGCTCAATCTGTCACCTGCACTCTAAAGTATGAACATCAATATATTAATTGTTGTCAATTTATTTACCAAAGCACAACAGCACAAGACATATGAGCAGAATTAGGCCATTCAGCCCATTGAGTGCGCTCTGCCATTTCATCATGGCTGATCCATTTCCCTCTCAAGCAACACACACAAAATGCTGGAGGAAGTCAGCAAGCCAGGCAGCATCTATGGAAAAAAGTACAGTCACCATTTCAGGCTGAGACCCTTCACCAGGACTGGAGAAAAAATGAGTAGTAGATTTTAAAAGTAGGGGGAGGGGAGAGAAACACAGGTGATAGGTGAAACTGGGAGGGGGAGGGATGAAGTAGACAGACAGGTAGTTCACTGGTGAAAGAGATACAGGGGGAATCTAATAGGAAGACAAAAGGCCATGGAAGAAAGTAAAGGTGGGGGGGGGGGGAAGAGGAGCACCAGAGAGGTGATGGGCAGGCTAGGAGATCAGGTGAGAGAGGGAGAAGGGGATGGACACTGGTGAGGTGGGAGGGGGCATTACCGGAAGTTCAAGAAATTGATGTTCATGCCATCAGGTTGGGGGCTACCCAGACAAAATATAAGGGGTTGTTTCTCCAACTTGAGCATGGCCTCATCTCGACAGTAGAGGAGGTCATGGATTGACAGATTGGAATGGAAATGGGAATTGAAATTAAAATGGGAGGCCACTGTGAGATCCCACTTCTTCTGGCAGACAGAGCGTAGGTGTTTGACAAAGCAGTCTCCCAATCTAGGTCTCATCTCACCGATATACAGGAGGCCACACCGGGAGCACCGGACGCAGTATATTACCCCAACAGATTCACAGGTTAAGTGTTGCCTCACTGGAGGACTGTTTGGGTCCCTGAATGGTGGTGAAGGAGGTGGTGTAGGGGCAGCTGTAGCACTTGTTCCACTTGTGAGGATAAGTACCAGGAGGGAGATCAGTGGGGAGGGATGAATGGACAAAGTTCTTGCACAGGGAGCGATCCCTGTGGAAAGCAGAAAGTGGGGGGAAGGGAAAGATGTGCTTAGTGGTGGTATCCCTCTCCTGGTTTCACCTATCACCTTGTGTTTCTCTCTCCCCTCCGTTACCTTTTAAATCTACTCATCTTTTTTTCCTCCAGTTCTGCCAAAGAGTCTCGGCTTGAAACGGTGATTATATTTTTTTCCATAAATGCTACCTGGCCTGCTGAGTTCCTGCAGCATTTTGTGTGTGTTGTTTTGGATTTTCAGTATTTGCAGATTTTCTCTTGTTTGTTATTTCCCTCTCAAACCCATTCTCCTGCCTTCTCCCTCTAACCTTTCATGCCCCGACTAATCAAGAACCTAACAACCTCTGCTTTAAATATACCCAATGACCTGGCCTCCACAGCTGCCTGTGACAACGAATTCCACAGATTCGCCACCCTGAGGCTAAAGAGATTCCTCCTCACCTCCGTTTTAAATGGACGTCCCTCTATTCTGAAGTTGTGTCCTCTGGTCATAGATTCTCCCGCTATAGGAAACATCCTCTCCACATCCACTCTATCTAGGCCTTTCAACATTTGATAGATCTCTGCTCATTCTTCTATATTTCAACAAATACAAGCCTAGAACCATCAAACACTTCTCATATGATAACCCTATCATTCCCGGAACCATTTTCGTGAACCTCCTTTATACCCTCTCCAGTGTCAATACATCCTTTCTTAGATAAGGGCCCAAAACAGACTGAGTCTTCCACCTCCTATTAGCAGGACGCTAGGGTTTCTACAAATCTGGCACTTCACTACAACACCGTCTTCTCAATAGAAAATCCATAACAAGACACTGGGAAATATGCACTCCATCCCAATTTTTAGGAGTGAAGGGCACAAAATGCTGTACAATCCACTTTCACCTTCTGGCTGGCAGAGGAAAAGTCTGTTTGGCAGATCAAGATCTCAAAAAGAGGAGAGGAGAAGATGGCAGCGCAATGCAGCGCGCAGCAGCCACTCCGGTGATGAATATCTGTTATCTGTCAAGTAAGGTGCCATGCACAATTCTGATTTGATGGAGGCAGACGTGAGAGCACAGAGGAACGTCTGGTGAAAGTTCTGAAATGCCTGTTTTGCTGCTGCTGCTACTGTGTGATCTGAATTCTCCGGAGGGGAAGGCCCCGAGTCCTCGGCTTTGCTTGTTGTTCGGTGGCCGGGACAGGGTCGAAGCACTCGGCAGAGACGGTGCTCAGTGCTCGGTGTCCGAGGCTCAAAGTTTTCAGACGGACTCAGAGTCAGCTGTGGTAGGGTGCTTCCAGGATGCTGCATCGGCAAGTTTGCGGCGCTGGAGGCTCATGGCAGGGAGAGTTTCTCCCTTCTACCGTCTGTGTGAGATGTTCAGGCTATTGGGACTTTGAGACTTTTTTTTTTACCATGCCCATGATCTGCTCTTTATCATTACAATATTGCTTTGAACTGTTGTAACTATATGTTATAATTATGTAGTTTTTGTCAGTTTTAGTATTGGTCTGTCCTGTGTTTCTGTGATATCACACTGGAGGAACGATGTATCATTTCTTAATGCATGCATTTCTAAATGACAATAAACGAGGGCTGCGTCCCCTCATAATCTTAAAAAAAAACAGCACAAAGCTAGCAGCTGGCAACAGTGATCCCTGTCCTCCAATACTCAGTCATGGATGGTTACAGCCGGTATCTCAAGTTCCTCCAGATCCATGAGTATAAGAGCCAATGTTAGTGTCCTCTCCCAGGCCAGCAACCTTAGCACTGAGCCTTATCTATATGTGGTCAGTCTCCATGAGCAGACCACATCATGCACCATCAGCAATATAAATAGCCATTACTCTGAACCCTATCACAAGCTCTAGGCAGACTGAGGAAACTATTCAAGAATGTTCTGTAACATCCTTCAGAATGTTTGACATTAATACCAATTTAAGTAAACCCCTGTTCCACAACTGGTCAAGGTGAGAAAAAGAACATCTAAATTGGCACTGAGAATCTAGAACCTACTCATTATACCAGGCTTTCATATGCTATAAAAATGCAAAAGGAAGGCAGTACCTTGCCAATGATCCTCCAGGCCCTTTTTACATACGTGGCTTTGTAAATGTCCTGAATAGTGGGAAGTTCACTTCTACAGATGTGCTGGGCTGTCCGCACCACTCTCTGTAGAGTCCTGTGATTGAGGGAAGTACAGTTCCCATGCCAGGCAGTGATGCAGCCAGTCAGGATACTCTCAATTGTGCACCTATAGAAAGTTCTTAGAATCTTGGGGCCCATACCAAACTTCAATTGTCTGCAGTGAAAGAGGTGCCGTTGTACCTTTTTCACCACACAGCTGGTATGTACAGACCACGCAAGATACTCTGTGATGTTTATGCTGTGGAACTTAAAGCTGTTCACCCTCTCAACCCCAGATCTATTGATGTCAAAAGGAGCTAGCCTATCTCCATTCTTCCCTTAGTCCACAACCAGCTCCTTTGTTTTTGCAACATTGAAGGAGAAGTTGTTTTCTTGATACCACTGTGTCAGTATGATGACTTCTTCTCTGTAGACTGCCTCGTTATTATTTGAGATTAGGCCAAGCAGTGTAGTGTAGTAATTAGCAGATTGGAGCTGTGGTTGGCGACACAATCATGGGTATACAGAGAGTAAAGGAGGGGAGCTTAGTACACAGCCATGAGGGGCAGCTGTGTTGAGGGTCAGAGCGGCAGAGTGAGGGAGCCCACTCTTACCACCTGCTGGTGATCTGACAGGAAGTCCAGGATCCAGCTGCACAAAGCAGGGTGAAGGCCGAGGTCTCCGAGCTTCTTGTCGAGCTTGGAGGGAATTATGGTGTTGAGTGCTGAACTGTATTCAAAATACAGCATTCTCAGATAAGCATACCTCTTCTCCAGATGTGCAAGGACGGTGTGCAGAGCTGTGGCTATTGCATCACTCATCTGTCAATTGGTTGTGTTAGCAGTCCTTACTACTGACTCAACATGCAAATTAACCTTAAGGGAATTCTGCATGAGGACATCTAAGTCACTTTGCAGCTCTGATTTTTGAATTTTCTCCCCATTTAGAAAACATTCTATGCCTTTATTCCTTCTACCAAAGACCATACACTGCACGTCACTGTATTCCATCTGCCACTTCTTTGTCCATTCTAAGTCTTTCTGCAGACTCTCCACTCCCTCAGCACTACCTGCCACTCCACCTATCAGCACAAACCTGGCCACAAAGCCATCAATTCCATTGTCCAAATCATTGGCATATAATGTGAAAAGAAGTCGTCCAAACACCAACCCCAGAGCAAAACCATATTCACTGGCAGCCAACCAGAAACTGTTCCCTTTATTCCATTCTTTGCCTCCTTAGTCAGTCAATCTTCTATCCATGCTAGTATCTTCCCAGTAATTCCATGGGCTCTCATCAAAGGCCTAAAAATCCAAGGAAACAACATCAATTGACTCTTCTTTGTCTATCCTGCTTGTTATTTCCTTAAAGAAGTCCAACAGATTTGCTAGGTAAGATTTCCCCTTAAGGAAACCATACTGACTTGGCCTATTTTACCATGTGCCTCCAAGTAGCCTGAAACCTCATCCTTAATAATGGACTCCAACATCTTCCCATCCATTGAAGTCAGGTTACAGGTCAATATCTTCTTTGCTTCTGCCTCCCTCCCTTCTTAAAGAGTGGAGTTATACTTGCATTTTTCTATGCCTCCAGAACCATTCCAAAATCTAGTGATTTTTGAAAAACCATTATCAATATCAGAGAAAGGCTATGAACTAGGACCTGAAAAGTGCAAACGGACAAACAAGTTATCCACCTACATAAACCAACAAACTAAAGTGTCTTAAAAAGGCCAGTAAAGTCCAAGATTTGCAAGTGGCCCTAAAACTGAATATATTGTATGAAGACTTTACCAATGTAGAACTTTACTGAAAAAGTCATCAACATTTCTATATTCCTTTCCTGCAAGGGCACAAAGTTTAAGAGCTGTGGTGATTAAGACACCAAAAAATAACACTTAAGTAGAAAAGAATAGCAGTGCACTGTTGTCTTTATTATTGTATGGGCTGAGAGAAGTGGAAAATATAGTACAAATTCATTGATATAAGTAAACAGAACTGGGTTTGTCAATGGTAGTATCAAAACTCAAAAGTATAAAAAAGTATATGATGCACACTGCACAGCTCCAAGCAGAACAAGTTCAAGGTAAAAGAAATAGATCTCTACACGTTTTTAAATGGTCAAATACATTAGGACATGCATACTGAAAATCAGAATAATGTTATTTTCTCTCATTGAAACCAATTGGAATAAGCCTGGATATTGGCTTGTTGCCTAACTTTTAAATAATTTATAAAATGCACTTGTAGAATTTAGTTTCTATGACCAAAGGGCAAATCCATAATATGGTGAACAGGTGGGCGAGAGAAACATTCACATTAAAAACACGTGCAAGAAAATAACAAGTTAACAACCAAGAGGGGGCAGGAGAGTATCTTAGATTCAAAAATGCCCAAAATCTAAGTCAATACAGTGCAGTTGTTAGATCTGTATGATATCAAGGGAGCTCTCCACACAAGTGAAAGGACTTACTATGGTGTATTTCCCTAGAGTACATATGTATGCCGTAACTGCATACAACCCCTCTGCTATTGCAGTATTTGATACAACTGTATGTAGTATACAGCAAGTTCAGCAGGAGGTAACTGTTCGTTACTGCTCTACACATATAGTGGGATTAAAAATGTGCAGAACTACTAATAAAAAGATCAATAATCTGGAATTGTCCAAGATGCTGGTACCTAAGAAAGGGTGCAGAGGAGATCTACAAGGATGTTACCTGGATTGGGGACCATGCCTTATGAGAATAGGTTGAGTGAACTCAGCTTTTTCTCCTTGGAGTGTCGTAGGATGAGAGGTGACCTGATAGAGGTGTACAAGATGATGAGAGGCATTGATTGTGTGGATAGTCAGAGGCTTTTTCTAAGGACTGAAACGGCTAGCACGAGAGGGCACAGTTTTAAGGTGCTTGGAAGTAGGTACAGAGGAGATGTCAGTGGCAAGTTTGTTTGTTTTTCCACGCAGTAAGTGGTGAGTGCGTGGAATGGGCTGGCGGCGACGGTGGTGGAGGCAGAAACGATAGGATCTTTTAAAAGACTCCTGGATAAGTACATGGAGCTTAGAAAAATAGAGGGCTATGGGTAACCCTAGTTAATTTCTAAGAGAAGGACGTTTGGCACAGCTTTGTGGGCTGAAGGGCCTGTATTGTGCTGTAGGTTTTCTATGTTTTTATTTCAGGACCCTCCACCCCTCAACCCCGCAATAAGTGCCAATGTCCAAAAATATTTGTCCAAGCTTTACTTTTCACTTAACTATTGGCTTGAAGAGTCCAGAGTCAGACACCACAACTGGACCTTGTGGGGAAAGTTGTTGATAGGGAATAAGTTGTCTCATGTCTCCACACTGTTAGTGGCATAGGACTTCATGGCAAAAGGATTAATTTTCAATTGTATTACTCTCACAAGTGATCAGTTATCCAACTGAAAATCTTAACTTATCCTCCACAATTATCAGCATCAATCTAACATGCATGGTTAAAGCATTTGTAATTCTTGTTTAAGTATCTTGGACCTTGCACACATTTGCCTTCCCTTCTCTTTTCAGAGTTACCGAGCAAGAGATCAGCTCCCTAGTGCAAGATCATTACAGTATAACTACGGTTATTGAGGTTAAAATATAGTTAGGAATTATGCTCTTCAATTCCTTTACACCTTGAGTTAACAATTTACAATGAAAGCTGTGGACTATTTTATATAAATAAAATGGGAGATGTGATCCACAATAGTAAACGTCATCAAGTCTCAGATTTGCAGCTGGTATGCTCAATTTTGAGACTGAACACCAGCAGATCTTTGGAATTTACAGCCAAGCCCATAATAACTCAGATGTAGCACGAGAAACATGGAAATGCACTTTGACTAACTCAATGATAATGCATTTGGCACTCTTTTTGTTACTTCTGAAAAGAATTGAGATGAGTTACCAAGGGCAATTAAAAATAATCCATATGTAAATCAAACATTAATAGTTACCAATATAGGGCATCATGCAGCTGATCATTAACAAAATAGTTAAAATTAGCACAAAAGTTCCTTTTCAGCTCTGTACTACCAAATAACAAGATCAAACTGATGTATGTTGTTACATGATTTGACTAAATACTGTAGAAGGAAAAAAAACTGCAGACTTTAAACGATTAACAGCCACCCCCTCCCTCCCCCTGAAAAATAGATTAATCATACTGCATTTGTAGTCAGTGAAGTCATGTTTGCCCTTCAGAAGAGATTTATTGATTATAAAATGAGTCATTAAAAGATTCAAGTATGCAAGATCCCTACAGGTGTACTTCAAGCTTACCTCAGTTTTGCAATTCTAGTTATTATACTAATTTTTTAAATCTCCTGTTTGAAACAGACATGTAGGAACTGGTGTATCTGAGAGATGCCAAGCTTGCTATACGGACAAAGACACCACAAAACAGTTCAGTAGCCGAGTGAATTCTCCCAACATCTGAACCAACAAACATTTTGAGCAACAATGTGAAAATTCAAAACGTAATCAGAATGCTACTTATAACAGAGACAAAACTTCAGTGGATGTAATACAACCATATTTACGTTTGTAAATCAAACACTTGATATTACCAATCATGTTTATTGTCACTAACTTATGACATGAAATGTGTTGTTCTGTAGCAGCAGTACAGCACAAAGACATAAACTTGACTATATAATAAATTTTGCAAAGAGGAATAATTCAGGAATGGTAGACTGGGAATAGAAGAGGGGTCGGATCAGGAAGGGGCTTAGGAAGTGAAAAAAAAGTTCCACGATCTTAGAAACCATAGAAAAACTACAAAACAGAAACAGGCCTTTTGGCCCTTCTTGGCTGTGCTGAACGATTTTCTGCCTAGTCCCACTGACCTGCACACAGACCATATCCCTCCATACACCTCCCATCCATGTATCTGACCAATTTATTCTTAAATGTTAAAAACGAACCTGCATTTACCACCTCATCTGGCAGCTCATTCCATACTCCCACCACTCTCTGTGTGAAGAAGGCCCTCCTAATGTTCCCTTTAAACTTTTCCCCCCTCACCCTTAACCCATGACCTCTGTTTTTTTTCTCCCCTTGCCTCAGTGGAAAAAGCCTGCTTGCATTCACTCTATCTATACCCATCATAATTTTATATACCTCTATCAAATCCCCCTCATTGTTCTACGCTCCAGGGAATAAAGTCCTAACCTATTCAACCTTTCTCTGTAACTGAGTTTCTCAAGTCCCAGCAACATCCTTGTAAACCTTCTCTGCACTCTTTCAACCTTATTAATATCCTTCCTGTAATTTGGTGACGAAAACTGAACACAATACTCCAGATTCGGCCTCACCAATGCCTTATACAACCTCATCATAACATTCCAGCTCTTATATTCAATACTTTGATTAATAAAGGCCAAAGTACCAAAAGCTCTCCTTACGACCCTATCTACCTGTGACGCCACTTTTAGGGAATTTTGTATCTGTATTCCCAGAACCCTCTGTTCTACTGCACTCCTCAGTGCCTTACCATTTATCCTGTATGTTCTACCTTGGTTTGTCCTTCCAAAGTGTAATACCTCACACTTGTCTGTATTAAACTCCATCTGTCATTTTTCAGCCCATTTTTCCAGCTGGTCCAAATCCCTCTGCAAGCTTTGAAAACCATCCTCACTGTCCACTACACCTCCAATCTTTGTATCATCAGCAAATTTGCTGAACCAATTTACCACATTATCATCCAGATCATTGATATAGATGACAAATAACAATAGACCCAGCAATGATCCCTGTGGCACACCACTAGTCACAGGCCTCCACTCTGAGAAGCAATCCTCTACTACCACTCTTTGGCTTCTTCCATTGAGCCAATGTCTAATCCAATTTACCACCTCTCCATGTATACCAAGCAACTGAATTTTCCTAACTATCCTCCCATGCGGGACCTTGTCAAAGGCCTTACTGAAGTCCATGTAGACAACATCTACTGCCTTCCCTTCATCCACTTTCCTGGTAACCTCCTTGAAAAACTCCAATAGATTGGTCAAACATGACCTACTACACACAAAGCCA